>NC_084484.1:46912381-47534702 GCF_030035675.1 Rhineura floridana | reverse complement strand
GAGGGGGGACTTGCCCTAATGGAATGACTCTGCTGGATAAAACGATGATGATGATGATGATGTTTCTTATCCACCCTTCACCACCACAAGGTCCCAGGGCGAGATACAACAATATAGAAAAATACAACATTAATATCAATTAAAACAATTTAGTGCAATGAGCCCTGTCGTTTCCCCTACATAACATCAGTTTTTGGGTGCCACATTAAGAAGAAGAGAGTAAATTGTGGGGGGGGGGAAAGGAACAAAAAATAATAATATGAAAATGGCCAAGATGTACTAGTGTGTGGGGGTGGAGGGGGGATCAGGAATAGTTTGCTTGAAAAGTCATCTCATCCTTTTTCAAAAGTCAAATTAGAAGAAACAGGATCATAGCAGGGATTTGGTAAGAGGGTGAATTGTTTGGTTTGTTCACAATATGTTTTCTGCTGTGTGGTGGCTATGAGTGTGGAAGGAACATATTGCTGACTTAAGGAGCCCTATTCGCCTTGAGCAGAGGCTAGAAATTTGTTTCTCGTGAAAATGTCTCCATATAAATAAATGTGTCATTCTTTAAATTTAGATTGAACGCCGTATGTAATTAAAAATGGCATTCTCTTTGAAATCTCTTGCAGCAAGCAATTTCTGAAAATCAGATCTGTGATGATCACCCATAAAGACTACCATATGGTCTATTTTTAAAAAATAATAATAATAAGGGAAGGAGACAAGGTGACCATTCCAAATTCTTACCAACCAAAGCAATGATGATATTGTTATAAAAAGCACCCAAGTGCATCGGATAATAAACCTTGAAAAGTTTAGTGAAGTGTCAAGCATTCTGTATTCTGCACTCTAATGAGGGGTTTTGTTTTTTGTTTTCATCCGATGTCAACCTGGCACTCCTGTGTCCAACATTCCTGGGGCTGTTTCACAAAACATCAGTAATGAAGTATGCAGAGTTATGGTTATCTCCTGGCACTTAAAGAAAAAACATCTTCAAGGGGAGGAAAGGACTTTGGGGCTATAATATTGTGCCTTCAAAAAGGAAATCCTAACTGAAATCTAAGGAAAATATTTTTTAAACAGCTTGTATGTGTGTAGCACTATTCTCTAAGCTATTAAAACACTTCATATACATTATCCCACTAATTCTTACAACATCCCTGTAAAGTAGGCTAGTATTGTTTTCCCCATATTACAAGTGAGACAGTAGCTTGCTTAAGACTGCCCAACTAAGATCTGAACCAGAGCATGTAGTCACTATACTGTCACTCTGTTTGCGTCCTTGATTTCCTCAAAATCAGAACAGTTTGTTTCTAAACAGAAGAGGGCGTTAAAGCTACACGATACAGACACTTGTGCAGGGCCAGTACCAGGCATGATTGGGCCCTTGGACACTAGCCTGCCTCAGACCTGCAGTGCCATATGCTGCAACATCCCCTCCTGATACAGAGGACGTAAGCACAGGACGTAAATAGGCCCACCTGCCCCACCTACCTCCCGTGTCACCATGTATGCCCCAGGCGCTGTGCATGCATGCCAGCCATCACCCAAGATGACAGCAGGGATGTCAACCTCTGAGGTATGCCCCTGCTGCCATCTTGGATGATGGCAGGTATGTGCATGCAGCACGCAAGTACGCACACTGATGCAACAGGTAGGTGAGGTGGGTGGACTCATTTAAACCTGCGCCATCTGTACTGGGGGGGTGTGCCTGGCAGCTCTCTCTCTGCAATCCAGAGCAGCGTCAGGTCACGGGATCCCTCTACCCTCCCACCTCAGCAAGGCCCAACCTGGCTGCTCGCTGGCACCATGCATGGACAGATGCATGCTGAGATGTAACCATGAAACACCTGCACACATGGAGTTCCATATTTACTTCTGTGGAGTGGACAACTCTGCACATTCAATGTTCATATGGAAGCTACTGAGAGATGGAAAGAAGCACCGTATGTGCCCACTTTCCCACAGAGGACAACCATACCACAATATTACCACTTGAAAAGCCAGCCATCTATATTCCCCATGTGGCAGGACCGGACAAATAACCAGTTTACCAAAAGGCTATAAGCACATAGTGATAAGCTACTCTTTGGCAAATTGACAATTCCCCCCCAGAGATCTGCAGGCACTGTGGTAACCTGGTTAGCCTTGGGTCTTACTGTTTCATTACGGAGTGTAAAGCTTTAAAAACAAGGTATACAGGACAGGTAGCAGCAAGGCTGTGGGAAGCTGATAAACATGTTTACAAGAATGGGTTCCACATGAATCTGCCAGGTGGTGCCATCCTGAAAGTCACACCCTATAATAAAAATGGTTGTATATTATGGGAACAGGTTAAAGTGCCTACTCCAATGACCCCTCTGATGTGCGGCCACAGGTGCTACGCACTAAGATGGGTGTACGAAAGCCAAGATGATGTACAGGCATAGTGCTTGAAAAGCTGCTTTAACAGTGACATTTTTTTTTACTAGTTCATGCAGAGTCCTGAGCAGGATGTGGCATGAGTGGGAGCATGTAGTGGCTACCACGTCAGATGGTCATGAGAATGGGCTCGTGGTGCATACCTATGACATGATACAAGCAAATAACAGAGCACTTTTTAACTGCAGCTTTCTCCATTTGGGGGGGAGGTGTTTGTTTTTAGGGGTCCTGGCTTTTAAACCTATGTTAGCTAGGAAAGCCCACTTTTAAAACATCTGGCCTCCGTATTGAAACAATAGCATAACTTGAGTGGTAATCTCGTATAATTTCTGCTGAATAGTAGGGTACATTTAAAAAGTTCCAATGGGGTGAACAATACTATTTTAAAGGGGGCTTTGATCATTACTTATCTTTCAGCTGATTATAGGAATCTTGTTGGAAGCTTTCAAAGGGATTTTAATTTTGACTCTCTTTATGTCTTCAGTCTAGTGCTGACATTAATTTCCCCTATTGCCTGTGAAAAGAAGCACAGTTTTGTCTCAGACGTTTTTGTTCCTTGTGTCATGTCTTTTGTGCATGCAGATGGGACTGATTAATTCCAAGGCCTTGCTTGCATTGCCACATTTATTCCCCTCCTCCTCACACTGCTTCCTTAAGAAATAAATAAGGGGGGTGCAAAGTATATCTGTCTCAGTTTTAAAATGGTTTAGTAATGCTGCTCAAATGAAGAGCATCTAGAGACCTTTTAGAGACTTCCTTCCTTGACAAAGTGAAGAGAGTACTTTCAACACACACACACCCCTTGGTGAGATAATCTTGAGTTTGGTGGGAAATGAAGCCACTTGAGCCTCATTGGTACCCTGAAATAATTGTGAAATTCATCCTGCTGAAGAAGGTCAGTGCGAGGACGATGCAGCTCTTAAGTCCCCTGTAAGCTTTCAAAACAAGATTTAAGTGGAACTTAATTGATGCATAAACCTGTGCTGGCCTTTGGGGTTAATTTGGGCTTTTCTGAATTCACAAGTGTCCAGCTTCACATCTGCTAAAACTGAGGGAACATTTGAGATCATAAATATCCTAGGTAGGAGACCTGGGTCAAACATTTGCAGACTGATACTTACACCTGTAAAGGTGGTAGTGGGGAGAGAGAGAGCAGCTGGGTAGATGCTATTGATTGAAAAATGTTGTGGGGGTTGCAGTGATGTAATTAAATACTGATAAAAACACTCAGCAATGCCTACACACCTCATATAACTGAAAAGGACCTAGAAACACAGATATGAGCATGCAAAGCAATTCTAAACATACTTGATTTTATTAACACATATTTCCAAGTAAATGGGCTCAGGATTGCAGCATAAGAGAGATATTTTCCTAGGGTTAGGCTAAACCCTAGTTCTAAGTAGCAATCTAGCCCAGGATTCTTACAGTTGTTCATGCTGTGCAGTCCTATGTGTGCTTGCTCAGAGTAAATCCATTGTGTGTTATGGGGCTTACTTCTTGTAAGAGGTGGCTTTAGTACTTTTTTTGGGGGGGGGGGGTTACGAAAAAACAGCAAACCTTAATATTTGGAATCCAAAGTACATAATTGCTTCTAGAGAAACTAAACAGCAGGTTGTGCGTGTGTGTGTGTGTGGTGTATGCAAACTGCAGAAGGGGGCCACGAGTTGTGAAAAGCATAAGAATTGCTTGCATTAAAATGAAATCACCTGTCTTTTCAGAATCTGTAAGCATAATACTGGCCATTGCAAACTGAAAGGCTGCTTTGGAATTTGGAAGACTGGGTTGGAAATGGCAATTTTCCAGTCCTTGAAGCTACACTTTGCTGCTCAGTGGTTGCAAATGTAAATCTGTTTTAAAATATGAATATCGTTAAGCACAGAATTGTGCTTCTGCACAACACACTGCCCAATTGCTAGCTCGGACAGAGGAGATAAGAAGCTGTGCTTAGTTAAAAGACTATTTCTGAAGTTGTAATTGCTATTTTGCATGACAAAAGCAACAAACGACATTTAATTTATTTTGAAATCATGAAATGTGTTTGCTAAAAAAATTCTACAAAGGATCAAGGGCATGCTGAACATCCCTGGCACAGCCACGACAAAGAAATATGCACAAAGTGTATTCCCACAGAGAAGACAACTGTCAAGAGCTGCAAACAGATGTGACGTGCAAAACGTTGAGTTTTTCAGGATGGTAACTTTGTAGGACGCAATGGGAAATACTAGGAGCCAGTGACACAAAGAGCCGCTAAACTTTCTCACCCTTCCCCCCTCCATTCTCACATAAATCATGCCTCATACGAGTATGAAAAATTGTAATCCATCCTCAGCATGCAGTTCTTCATGATCAACATATACCAAAAGAGAACAAAGCACAGAATGGCACATTTTCAGATCTCAATTCTCCCTCCTATTTATTATTCAGTGGAGGCAGCTGCAGAATATTACAACGAAAAGCGGGGATCCAAAATGGCAGCAAAACAACATTTTTGAAAGGTTTCTCATGCCTTTGAGGCTTTAGCTGTTGCTTGGGAAAATATGTTTTTATACAAAGACAGACTTGGTCTTTGGGCACATAACTCCCACCCCCAATGGGGCTTCTTTGGATTTCACCTCCCCTTCTTTTTGTCATTATTTTTTGGAGCATCCTCCTAGAAACATGCAAAGCTGCCTTATACTCAGTCAGACCATGGGTCCATCTAACTCAGTATCGATGACACTGATTGGCAGCAGCTCTCCGGGATTTTCATTCTCTCTCCCAGTACTACCTGCACATGCTGGAGATTGAATCTGGGACCTTCTGCAGATTCTCTAGCGCTGATCGATGCCCCTTCTTTTTATATTGCCTTACAGTTGCTGTAATAGATAGGCTTTATCTGAGACTGCTTGGACTTTGACTTGTTTTATATATGCTATATTTGGTTATACTGAATTTCGTTCTGATATTTTGCATTAATTGAGTTGTTTTCTGTTCTACTGTTAGCCACTTTAGGCTTCCCTAGGAAGAAAAATCTGGATATAAGCAATAAATTAAATGAAAATGAAGATCAAGACTTAAGATGGAACTACATATGAGAGATGCACAACTACTCTCCAAGCCAGAAGGTCTGTATCTTCTTCGCATCCTTTCATTGGAAAAACACATAGAGGACTTCTATTCTCAGAGGGGGGAAATTATTGGTGTTAGCATTAACTCCCATTTTGTTTTGCCATCTCATTGTCTGTTGGATGGATTAGTGCTAATTCTCATCTAATGTTGTGCTGTCATTTATTCTGTGCATTTATTTGGGTGATAGTGTTGGTTATTCTCTGCAGTTCTCCCCACCATTCTCCACTGAGTGATGAGAATTATTATTATTATTATTTATTAAATTTATTAGTCGCCCATCTGGCTTGCTGTCCAGCCACTCTGGTGGAAAAATTGCATTTGAGAATTATTGAGGAGGAGGAGAAATGTGGGTGAAAGTCTCAGGGGTACTTACTCTTGCCTTGTTTTTGAGGAGGCTGAGCAGTGTTTGTGTGTGTGCCTGTTCTTTCATTTTCCATGTCATGTCAGCAGTACTCTGCAGCCTTCTGTCATGCTCCAGTTAAAGCCCAGGGGAAGACATCATGAGGCAAAAGAATGGAAGCCTCTTTCACAAGGGAAGAAAACGTTTGAGAAATTGGAGGACAGATTTGGCATAGCACTACGCTTGTTTCTTCAAGCTTTACCATTTGCATTGGAGGCTGGTTTATTTGGCAAATGGGGCACTTGCCACCAACCTCAGTCTGCCCTCAGCCAGCCCCCACACCTGCCTGCCTTACTTACAAAAATTCCAGGCTCTGACCCTGGCTATTACCTTTATCCTCTTCAGTCTCAATGTTGTCCCTTATAGAAATCAGCAGGCAGGAGGATGGGGGCATAAGTAGAATTAGTTGGCTCTGCCTCTCATTGGCTCAAGTTGCATGTGCTGTTGGGCTCTCTGCTTTCCAAACCACCAATCTGTGCCAGCCATCACTGCTGATTGGTCTAATCTTTGCCATGTGTCATTGTCTGCTCCACCAAAAAAGTGACTTCATTATAAAGTTGTGCTTGAAGCACCTAAACACCTGCTAAGGATTACATTGGTCAATGTTCACATAAACAGTTACTTTAGTTTCACAGTACTTTCTACACCTGTTTTCCATTATTGATACAGTTGGCCATAGTTGCTTATGTCTGTGATTGCGCTGGCACATCATCTGGCCTCTGTGTGTGGCTAGTGTCAATGTAAAGACCCCATCTGCACTATACATTTAAAGCAGAGTCATACCACTTTAAATAGCCACGGCTTTCCCCAAAGAATCCTGGGAAATGTAGTTTGTGAAGAGTGCTGATAGCTGTTAGGAGATGCCCATTTGCTCCACAGAGCTACAGTTCCAAGAGTGGCTTAATAACCAATCCCTCTTCCCACAGACCTCTGAAAATTGTGGCTCTGTGAGTGGAATAGGGGTCTCTTAATAACTCTCAGTGCCCTGAAGAAACTGCAGCTCCCAAGCTTCTTTGGGTGAAGCCATAACTGTTTAAATTGTATAATACAACTTTAAATGCATAGTGCATATGGGGCATAGGTGCCACTGAACTTAGTTGTATCTGGATGGCTAATGGTATGTTCTCTAAGCCTTCTTTGATAATGTATATATGCGTATGTGAATGCAAACGCTAATCTGTTTCCACACTATACCAAGGCTGATGGTAAGTGTGACACACATAACAATAAATATAGTTCCTTTCAGGCCAGTACAAGGGATTATACTGCTTCAGCCACCGCCACGGTGCTGCAGTAACTTTTAAACTCCCTCCCACCATTAATGTTAGGCATCATTATCCACTGTAGCAAATCACGGTGGCTATGAAGGTGCTTTCACAACCATCCTGCCCAGACTGCTTCACTCTGACAGAATGACACCCCCTCACACACATATATAAAGACAGTCCTTCCTAGAGCATGGCAGGGAGAGAGGATTTGGTGAGCCTTGCCAGGTATATGGGAGGTGGCAGGGCCAGACAGTAGAGGCAAGTGGCAGGCCTGGGGGTGCCCTCCCCGTGCCTGCCACCTGAGGCAGTTGCCTCATATTGCCCAGTGGAAGAACCGGGCCTGGTTCCACTAGATTATGTGGGAGAGTGTGCCTTCTATGCACATATGGGGAAGGGGTTCTTCCTTCAAAGCAGCTCCTGTTTGATTGGTTTGAAAGCTCCAGTTCTTATACAAGAAGAAAGCAACTCAGAAAGGTTGCAGGATTGGCTGGAAGGGCCTCTGAGCAATGGTAATCATTGTGGAATGCCTTGTAAATAAATACATGATCAATATAAAACAGCTCCCTTTCCCCTGAATTCCTTTGCACTAGGGAGGGGTGAATCTGTCATTTTTGGTTTCTCTCCATTTCTCATTTTCCCCATCTTAAATTCAGCTCTCCACATATCCACATGAGTTTACACTTTTTAAATAATAAATTCATCAGCATTTAACTGCAAATTTCTTCTTATATAAACACTCGTATGTAATTTTGCCTAATATGCACTTTTTACAAAGCAATTTTCCCTAATATAACACATGTTGTAGATTAATTTTGCTAATATATGCATTTTTACCGTAGCATATGCATTTTGTATGTTACTGGAGAACTGCATTGCAAAATTCAGAGAAGTGTGAATTTTGAACGATGGCTGTTTCGGTTCACATATTGTTTCAGAAAGTGCAAATTAAGTAAGTTGGCCTTTAAATGTGAACTGAATTCAGTTTCTCCCCATCCCTCCTCACCACTTCACCCATGTGACAATATTATGAAGAATAATTTGTTAATGTTCTCCCAGGTCTGCTGCTGTCACCCCTGTATTGCCCCGAACAGACAGATGGCAACCTTTATCTTTATTTCCAATTCAAGCAAACATTACATGACAGCCGAACCATTATCACAGGGTTGATTATTAGGCTGGCTGCCCCCGCATTAAGGGCTTACACTATGCAATTGCCAAACTACTCATTATATTGCAAAATAATGGATTTTGCCTCCTGCTTCCTCCATCATGGAGGTGAAGAAGGTATGTGTGCCACTGCTGGTGCTGCTCTTTTTAGAGATTTCCCCTCTAGGCTGGTTTTATCAATTAAACTTGTGATCTTATTAACACCTAACAGTTTTTTTATGGGACTTGAGTGAGAATATTCTTGCCAAAGCTCACAGCTGTTCTGTGAACAAAAATAACACTTGTTCAGTTCATTATTATTTAAAAGGGGGGAAATAATCAGTTCACATGTTCAAGTGACTTTTTGGTTAAAAGAAATAAAGCTAACAATAAAGGAATACCTATTGTTGTTTATATTGTAGCACTAGCAGTTCAAGTAGGCTGCTTAGATGGATTACAGTGACCTGGTTCTAAAAGAATACAGCCACAATCCACAGGAACGCACAGGTGAAAACAAATAAGATATTTGCTATTTTTGCTGCAAACTATTTTTTGCTGCTAGAGACAAGCTGATGTTCAGTTAATAAAGTACCTTGTCTCTTTGGCAGTGGGGTGTGTTGCACCAAAGTTAACAAGTGAAATTCATCTCCTACATTTAAGAATGCTTTATTTGCCATATTTAATATTGCTTTCAAGTGATCTAATTTACAAAAAAATGATAAAATGATAAATTGAGGCTGAATCCTGAAAAGACAGAGGTGTTATGTGTCCAGAGTTCTCATGTCCAGGAGGTAGGAAGGCAGCCTGTTCTTGATGGGGTTGCTCTTTCCTTGAAGGAGCAGGTCCACAGCCAGGAGGTATCCCTTGATCCAACACTGTCAGTAGAGGTACAGGTGGTCTCAGTGGCTAGGAGTGCCTCTTTCTAGCTCTGGTTTGTTCGCCAGTTTTGGCCCCTTTTGGACAGAGGAGACTTGGCCACAGCACTCCATGCTCTGGTAATGTCCAGACTTGATTACTGCAGTGCACTCAACATGGGGCTGCCCTTGAAGATGACTCGGAAACTTCAATTGGTCTAAAAGCAGCAGCCAGATTACTGGTGGGGGGATCCTTTTAGAACTCATATAACCCCTGCTTTAAAACAGCTGCATTGGTTGCCAATTCGTTTCCGGGCCCAGTTTAAGGTGTGTTATGAGAATTTGAGTTCTTGACTTGCTCTGGTCAAATAAGAATGCAGGACAGCAGTTTAGAAATAAAGCTAAAAAACAAGTTTATTAAACTCACACGAACGGCATGCAGTGTGGGTGCTGTCGACCCCGACTGCCTTTGTCTGCTGCCTTTTATACCCCTAAGCAAAGTACTAATTTTCAAAGACCTGGCCAGTATTAGAGGTAGAATGAACTTCCTGGGGTACTGCATTTCACATTAACATGTTATTAATGTCATATATGTATATATGGCCTTTTTTGGAAGCACCAGCACCTCTTTTTTTGCTGTCCACGCCAGGCATTTTGGACTGGCAGCACCCATACAACTTTCAGAATATGAGTACTGCGCACTGGAGTTGTCCAGAACCCAAAGCCTGGGTCATCCCTTCCCATGAGCCAAGATGGCAGCAGAGACTTCAGCCCCTTAGGGAAACCTCGGCCACCATCTTGTTCAAGGGCAGCGCTGTGTACGCAACCGCACAACAGCAGAGAAAGTAGGTTTAAGCAAGGGGATGGCGGGGGCCCCAGAGCTCTTGGTGTGCGATCCGCAGCAGCGATCCTGCCACGAATCATGGAATGGGAGAGGAGGGGCCTGGGGCAGGCTTGTGCCCAAGGGCCCTGGCATGTCTGGGGCCGGCCCTGTGCAGAAGATACAAGGGGGAGTAATAGTCAGTAAAGAGATGGAAAAACCATGGAAACTAGTCTGGGTAAATGTTGCAAAATGGAGTTAGAGTACTGGTAGAGGTGCAGAGAAAGCCAAGAATCACAGAGAGGAAGAGCTGAGCATTCAAGAACAGTTCCCTGTATCTCTCTCTAGCTAAGTGTGTTGCAGCTGTCTGCTGATTGAGCCAAGAGAAGGTCTCTCTCTCTACACTATACTTGTTAGTCACATGATTTTTCTTTCTTAAATTTAAACAAAAACATTCAAATCATGACAGTGGTGGTGGTGAAGGACCTTCAGACAGTGGCACAAAAAAAAAGAAAAGGTGTTTGTGTTGTTTTAATGATGAATGGTGCAAAGAAGATGCATTCAAAAATTGGCTTCACAACATCAGCATAGTTACAGCAGAATGCATTCTATGGCCATCAAGGTTTTCAGTTAAGTCTGCAGGAAGAAAAGGAGTGAGAAGCCACACTGAACACAAGGAATTAGAGAAACAACAGAAAAGAATGCCACAAAACTTTTTTTACCAAAAGAAACGTATCCCAAGAAAATCAGGTGACAATAGCTGAATTAGAGCAGGTTTACCACAGTATTTCCCACTATTTAAGTTACACAAGGCAAGACTGTGCAAGCAAAATGCTTTCAAGAATATTGCCCAATTCTGAAATTGCCAAAAAAAAAAAGTCTTGCAAGTGGATAAAAGCAACCGGCATAGCAGAAAATATTTTGGTAGCAAAATCACTAAAACTTTTCCTGAAGGACTTTGATAATGCACAGTTTTTCTCAGTTGGTTCTGACCCCTCCAACAAGGGACACAGGAAATTCTTCACATTAACTGTATATTACTGTTCTGTAACAGAGAGAATTAAGCATGGCTTGCTTAATTTTTATAATGACACTGATGAGACAAGTGAGGCAGTTGTGACATGGAACTCCAATATTTTACAGAAGAATTGTTTCAGCATTAACAGTATGTCTTCTTGTGTGGCTGCAATGCCTCTGTAAAGTTTGTTAAACACAAATCAGCGTATCAGAAATTAAAACAGTTTAATGATGACCTGATACAAAGTGGGATGCAAATATCATATAATCCACAATTGCCCCAAACATGGGATGAAGGCTGAGTTTTGATGGAGAAACACTTATCCTCAAGATACACAGTGAGTTTAGCTTCTTGGGCAAGAAGGCAGAGTCTCTTTTGTCATTTTTTGAGTTTGTAGAAATGGAATATAAAGATGTGCTTTGGCACATACCAACAAAATGGCTGTCACTTCTACCCACTATTGAATGCATACTACGATGCTGGCCTGTGCTGAAGGCATACTTTTTTCGGAGGGGGAAGAAGATAATATTGTGTGGGCAGCTTTCAGTAAGGAAGAACGTAAATCTCTACCTCTTGGTTATGTTTACTTTTTGCACAGTCTGATGGCAATCTTTCAAGATGCTGTGAAGAAACTGAAATGTAACAATGTCAGCTCCACAGAATTCCATAGTGTCATGGAACGCCTCCATTCAAAACTGAAGAGAGAAAGAGAGGACAAATTCTATGGAAGATCAGTTCAAGTCATTTTGGACACGTGTCTCCAGCTGACAACAGAAAATTCAGAGAGGAAACCAATAAGATATTGACATGGTACATTGAATGCCTGAAGAAATGGTATGATGTTGCAGCATCATTTTTTTAAAAAACAAATGTCAGTGCTCACAATTATGTGAAATGGGCAGATTTACAACCTCTTGCTATAGCACTCCACAATGAGATTGAGATTGACATTGACAAGCTGTATGATGACTACAGTGTTTTACAACAAATAAAGGAAGAGATTGTCTCCAAGGAGCAGAACATAGATCAGAGACAGGTGGAGGTTTTCACAGCCAAATGAAGAAACCTGTATATTTCACACTTTCCATTCCTATGTCTAATTCCTACTGTGAGAGAGTTTTCAGTTTAATGACACAACTGTGGACCAACAAGAGAAATAGGCTGCAAAAGCTGAGCTGTAGGTGAAACTGAGCATTAATATGACCTCTGCAAAATTTCTAGACTTCTTAAAAAAGAACCCAGACCTGCTAAAAACAGCAAGAGGCCAGCTCAAGTATAAATTTAAAAGCTGGAAGCTGAGGTCATGCCAACCCAGCTTTAAGGTAAAAATACATTTCAAGTATTTTAGTATGAAGGTGTCATTCTGGCCACCTAGCTGCAGAGAGGGAGGACCCAAAGAAGCTTAAGAGGGTGACAGAAATCACCCCCGCTGGTGGTTGTCTTTAGAGACTCTCCCTGGTGTTTACTGTTCTTTTTTTTCTTTTTTTTTAAATACCCTTTATTTTAAAGGTTTTTCATATTTTTACAGAATGACAACAAGATCACATGCAGAAAGAAAACAGAGAAGAAAAGAGAGAAGAAAACATAAAAAACAAAAATAATACAAAAGAAATAAACAAAAGAAATAAAAGGGGATGTGCTCTCTGGCCTCTAAAGGTCTAGGTTTCCAAGTTTGGGTTTAAACAGTAAAGGCGAATTCAACAGGTGAAATTGGGTCTGTGAATTTAGACAGATAAAGCAAAAAATCTCCAGGAACTTCCTTAGCTAGAGTTGGCAACCCTACAGGGTCTCCCAGAGTGATCCAGGGTTGTCAAAGGGAGGGGCATCAGGTGGGAAGAAGTATCTTTGGCTGTGCACACCTGTTCCCAGCAGGGGGAACACATCCATGTGGCCAAACTGAGCAGGAATGAGCCCTTCATGCACTAGCTAGTGAGTGGAGGGATGTAATACTAGTGGCTGCAGGGCTGTGCTTTGCCATGATGTTCCCCATAGGGAACCTGCTGGTGAAACAGCACCATGCAGGATTGAACCTGTTCTCTGCAGTGTGACTGGGAGGGGGGGAAGGAGACAATCTCTCCTTCCCCCACCCCTCTCCTGACTGTATATTAAATTAGGGTTTTAAAAAGCCTAATTAAACATTAGCCCCACCTTCCTGCATTGATTAGGGGCTAGATCTGGATTGGGTTGGGTATTTCCTGGGTCAGCTCAGATTGGTTCAGGGTTTGTGTACACAGCTCTTAAGCCAATAGGGATACATATAATTACTCTGCAGAGAGCTTTGATCTTTCGCATCCTAAAAAGAAGATGCAATGATGCTTCTCAGTCATTCACTATGAGATGCACATTTGATTGTTAAGCTTACCATTTACTTTATCAGATTCAACAACCTATGATGTGAGACTGATTGACTGATAGAAGTGATACACAGACGTACCCACCACAGGAAAATGTGTCTGCACCTCCAGCGAAATGTGCAAAATGGTTTGTAAAATCAGTAATAATTCTATACTTGGATATTTCATATGCGGATATTTGTATACACTTCATTCCTATTTCCCTGTGCAGTAGTTTATCTGTAATTTGTTTTTCCCTCTTCTGTACATTATAGTGTGAGAAATGGTGTTCCAGTTCACAGTTATCAAGCCACTGAATCGTAAATTTGACAGCAACTACATGTTACTTAAAATAAGCTATAAATCAGCATTTCTCCCCTTATTTCAGTGATAGTATAGTTCAAGTACTGGTGGGACTTCATGCTTCTCAGGACTAGTTGGAATCTTTGCAGCACAACCGGCCGCACCTGCAGTGGACTAAGGAACTGGTGGGAGTAAAGAGGAGGCCGGGTGGCCACAAGGCAGCCCTAACCCAAGTCAGTGTTAAAAATGGAGAAGAAGCAAGATGATGGTTGAACCCCACATAAGCAGGTCCTCTTGTACCCAAATAGGCCTATATGGGTCTGATTTCTGACATGTAGCTTGAAAAAATGTCCTCAAAAGCTTGTGTTACATAGTCAGCATTACAACCTGCCCAAGATATGTTGCTGCCTGAAGTAAAGGACATGATGATGCTTTCCCATTTCACATCCGTAAGTTGACTGGATCAGCAGTTGGATCTTAGTTCAATCAAGGCAACATGATAGCATGCTCCAGCATGTTAGAGGGCAGCAGATTAGTTTAGGGGATGCAGGACAGGCCACATGACACACACACAGCTCTATGCTCCAATGGAGGGGAATGGGTGGGGTCTCAAGAGGAACAGCCAGGGGGCTAGCATGCCCTGTAGCCAGCCTTCCTTGTTAAGTGGGGCAGCCACATTTCTAGGTGGGGCATTTGGGGGAGAGACGCATACTGCCAGGCATTCCTGTCCCCACTACTGACATTTTTTTGTTTCATAAGAAAAAAGGATGTTAAGGATACAGTGGATACCAAAAGAAACAAAATAGTTTATGCTATTATTAAGAAGTTAAAAACTAGTGTGGAACTTGTTTTCTCAAAAAAAATAAACCTTGTATTATGACAACACCAATACAAAACACACACACACAAAATGAAACAGGTTTAGAAACAGAATAATAGCACATTCCCATGCAACCATAGTCAAGCATTCAGGGAGAGTGGTGCTGAGAACAATATGCATAACTTTCTCGTTGAAGCCAAGGACATTGGCTCCTTAACTCCAAAAAATATTTCCTGATTAATAGACTCCCTTTCGTAAACTTATAGTGTGGAATAGTGGGAAGCAAATGGAAATTTTACTGGTGGCCAGGTTGATTTTTCTGCTCACAAACTCTGAAAAGAGTTTATTTATTACATTTGTATCCCGCCCTTCCTCCCAGTAGACCCAATGGGATACTACCAGTGTTTCAGGCCCCTTGGCCAACTCTTACAGTATATAACTGGGATGGTGTGCCTCACGCCTGGGGGGGGAATGCAGCCCTTAGCCCTCTCTGTCTGGCCCTCAGGACTCTCCCCAGACCACACACATGCACCAGCCACACCCCCTGTTCCCAAACCTCATCCCTCACTGGCCCTACTTTCCACCCTCTTTGCATATTTTTGTCAGGCTAGAATGTGTCCTTGAACTCTGGAGGCTAGAGAGTGTGTGAGGCTAGGTGAGGCTATACAAACGCAACATTCCCTTTCATTGCTCTGTCCACTTTTGCCTCTGGCCCTGCCCACCACTGGCATGTGGCCCTCAGAAAGTTGCCCAGAAGACAATGTGGCCCTCAGTTTGAAAGAGGTCCCCCGTCCTTGGTGTATAACAACACCCATCACCCCCACTGAGAATGAGATTATTCTCTGAAGCTCTCACCCTTCCTGTGAAAGTGTCAGAAAAAACAATGCCCCTTTCACAGGGAACAAATGTTTTTTTAATGAAAATGGGGCCGGGTTTGGCACAGCACTAACCAGAACACTATGAAATCTTAAGAATTAAATAACTGTAAATATAATTGTTGTAATTAAAGCTATTGTTTCATCAGTTAATTGTTAGTAGCATCGAATATCTGTGTGGTCTCTAGGTATGCTTATACCAGTGCAACAATCAGACCACCTCACAGTGAAACAGAAGAGTCTGTGATATTTCTGATTATTTGCTCTGCCCAAAGTGGGTGGTACGAGGATGGAGGTCAGGCTTTGTGGCCGTACAGCGAAGGGACAAAGGGGATATCCAGTGCAAGAATACGGATGGGTGCTACATTAGCATCAGAGGAAGGGTGGATGCAAGGACTCTGCCCCTTCCTCACCCTCGTTGGATTCTGGTGTCTATCCTCCAATCCAAATTTAAGTACAGGATTATCTAGTCACCCTATGAGGCCAAGTAGAACTTTTGGCTTGGTAGCAGATTGGCCCAGCTGGCAGGGTTTGTATTTTTTTAAAGCTACTTTGGTGAGTTAATCTAGTTGTTGGAGCCTTTTGAAAAGGTCGGTTTGGTCACATTGGCAGGTAAGTGCAGGAATTCACCAGATAGGGTTAAGGTTAGATGAGCACCCTTTGGTACCTTTACGAGTGAGTGGTGTAGTCCCAGGACTTGCTTTTGTGGCTGTGAAACACACCAGCAGGGTAAGGATCACCTTTGATGCTAATCCTTATTGCTCACTTAGAGTTCTGGGGTCCCAGGTGGAGCTGGACCAGGAAGGCCTTCCTATTCACCGGAAAAGATGGGGCTTCAGGGAAGGAGCCATTGGCCATGATTTCTTGGGCTGATAGGAGTTGTGGTGCAGCAACATCTGGAGGGCCAAAGGTTTCCACACCTGCCCTATGAGTCTGAGGGTTTTTTTTTAAGTCCTCATGAAAATTCATCAACATTTTAGTGCAAATTTCTCCTAACATATATTTTTATGCAGTTTTGACTATTACATTTTTTGCTATTTTCTGTAAGATAATGCATTTATGTTATTTTCACTAACATAAGCATTTTTATCTATACCTTCGCCTAATATATGCACTTCTGCACATGATTTGCTTGGGGAACTGCACTGCAAAATTCAGAGAAGTGCACGTTTTGAGCAATAGCTGCATTTTGGTTTACTTATTGTCAGTGGCGGCTGGTGGACTCTGAACTTGGTGGAGCAGTGTGGCCAGGGACAAATTCTGGGCCCATTCGGTTTCCTACCAGATGCCCATGGAAAGCCTATTAGCAGGACATAAGCATTATCCTGCAAATGAGCAGTGTTTCCCAGCAAGGGAACAGTCATGCAACATAATCCTATGGAAGTTTACTCAGAAGTAAGCCCCCCTGTGTTAGAAAGAGCTTATTCCTATGTAAACTGCATAGAAATCTGATTTTTCCAGCATCCTTTTTATATCTTGCTCCAAGACAGCTGACAACAAACAAAAACAGCCAAACCAGGATTCCTAAGCATTTCCATAGATCACATACCCCTGAACTCTCAAATAAGATACCCAGAAGCAATATCAAACACATTGCATTGTGGCAGTAAATCTGAAATGTCTGAAGTCTCCCATTATCAACTTAGCATGGCATTCATGTGGCTTCTCAGCGAGATCCAGAGGGGCAGCAAAATTCACACTCCATTACACTTGTGTAAATACATTTATCGTTAGAGAAATGCAATTCCAGCGAACATTAAATTCTCAATGTGCAAACAGGTCTCACCTACATCTTCAAAGACAAACTGTGAGCATTCACACCACAACCCAGGAGAAGAATGCCTTTATCTTAATATCAAGTTTTAATTCACAAGGGTGGTCTCAAAATAAATTAGATTTTTCCTTGGAGTCAGCTTTCTTCACCCACCCACCCACTGCACAAGAACCGGACAAGCCAGACTCTCCTTTCGGCCTATGGCGTGGTGGATTCTGAATTCGGCAACAATGGGGGCAGAGAGGGAACTTGAAGCCCCAGCCTGCATGCACAACAGTTTCTCTCCTTTTAGGCCAAATAGGCCTGTCCTTAGGTCCCAAACTCACTGCTTGTAGCAGCACCACAGCAGCTATGGGTGTGTGTGTGCCATAACAGGCACAATCTGGAGACTATATTAACCTCATCCCAGCATCAAGCAGGCAGCGACAGGAGCGGTTGCAAGTTGTGACACACATGCAAGCTGTCCACAATCCACCACTTTTCCTCCCAATCCTCCTATCCCTTATTTACAAAAATGCAATAGTATGAAAAGGAAAAAACTGCACAGATATTTATCATAGAGGGAGACATAGGGCTCATTCACATGGAAGCTAAACTTTGTATTAAAGACAAAACTTTAGGCATCACGTTTGATTTCCAAGGTTCACACTTCCTACCTTCCAATTGCTGTTTTCCATTCACACCAAAGGGAAAGGATCAATCACACAGCTTCCTAATGACCATGATCTCTTAAGGTCAAAATACCATTTCCTCTGGTTACCTTGGCAACCAAGCATGCTCAGTTTGTTCCAGAGTAAGTTTCATTGCTACAATCCAGCTGGAATACAAATATTTGTTTGATCAATATTATGCTTTTTTGCACAAGTTAGGGGGGAAAGAAAAATAAAGCACTGTTTGAAGCAGGCTTGCAGGATGGGAGCCAGCAAAAAATGACACAAACATGAACAAAGGGAGGAGGAGGAGGGAGTGGGCATGGAGAGGTGAATGATTGACACACCCACCTAAAAGCATAGGAGCAAGCACTAGAGATATGAACTGGAGACTTTTTACCTTTCCTTGGATTAAAAGAGCATTGAGTTACTACAGATTTAAAGGGGAAAACTGCATTCTAGCTGCTGATTGCCTGCAACGTCATGTGAACCATGCAAATTAAATGGAGATGCAAGTACCACCTGATTCACATTAAACCTCTGTGTGAATCAGCCCTTACACTGTCACCACATTATCTCCACTCCCTCTCTCACCAAATTTGTTTTTTTTTAAAAAAGCTGCTCATCTAACAGCCACACCCTTCTGCTGCCTACATACAAAAAGTGTGCTTCAAACAGTTTGGAGATGTGGAGGAACAGCTCTGGAGTCTGGAGCATGTTCAGAACAGCATCTTAGGCTATCCAAAAAGTAGCCCGGCTAAGGTTAGATATATTAAAAGGTGTGAGATAATGACAGCAGGAGGGAGGGGAAAACACAGCTAGGCAAACTAAAAAAAAAACTTTTTTTCCCTTCCTGGAAACAGATAGGTGGGACCTTCTGGCCATAGCAATACTTTTGGATTTTGGTTGGCTGAGGGGTGCAGAGAGCTGATTAGCTAGAGCATGGGAGATTGACAGAAAAGTATCCAGAACTCTCTCTATGTTGAAATGGATTATGAAGGACATTTGTTGTTATATGCCTTCAAGTCAATTATGACATATGGCAACCCTATGAATCTTTCGGATATATTCATAAAGTTTTCATGGTAAGAGGTATTGAAGTGGTTTACCGTTGCCTTCCTCTAAGCCTACGGCACCCAATATTCCCATGTGATCTCCCATCCAAGTACTAACCAGGCCTGACCCTGCTTAGCTTCTGAGATCAGATGAGATCAGGCGTGTTCAGGGTAGTATGGCCATAGGCTATAAAGGGCTCATGGGACAGGAGAAAGTTTGGCTTTGAGACTTTTGAGGAATGTTTTTAAAAATGCTGGGCATTTCACTCGGTAGGGTAAAGGCCCTGTAGCCCAGACAGATCAGACTCCACAGGCTATTGTTTCAGGAAGTGCAAAGTAAGTAAGTTGACATTAGCATGTGAACCAAAACAAATTCTCTCCCAAACCTTAAGCTGTGGACCCAAGCAATAACCTAGTACATCAGATGACTTTCAGCATTAATATGCGTTCTTATTTGTCGTTATGGGTACTTTTCAAGAACCAGTGCAAATATATAAGGAAGAGCTGCTGAAGATTCTTGGCTTTTACTTCCTCTAATTTCATGGGTTGATTTGATCAGGAGGTTATAATATATCTGCTCTTTTAGAGGAGCTAGGCAGAGACCAAAGATGCAATCCATTGGCTTCTGTGGGATGTATGCATAAAAAATGATGTGCACGATTGCACTCCAAGGATATCGTTAGAAATGCAAACCTATCAGGGCTTCCCTTTCATCAACAGCCAGAAATGAGCATTTTCTTTTAATGGAAAAGTACAAGAAAAGCACTTAGTTTCAGTATCAGATATGATCCACTAATCGTCAGGTATGCTCCAAAGCCTCCTCTTGGAAATGATAAATAAGTAAAAATGGCTGCTACTTAGGTGTATCTGTTACAAAATTGGGAGGGCCATATCTCTGCAAAAGAAACTAGCAGAAAGAATTGGAGGAGACTGCAATATCTGTACTTTCTATCACCCAGACAGAAATTCTTAGGATTCCCTAAGTGTGTACATTTGACCTAAGTCATTTGACAGAGAAATCTCCTCCTTTGTGTGTGTGTGCTCATGTTTGTAAACAGTATATAGATGGCAGCTAATTGTTTTTAAGCAAGGCAATCTGAGTTCTTGACAGACACAAAGGTCTCTTTGTTTTACCACCTGATACATCTATTTGTGCGGTTTCAGTTTTATTACTGTCTGTGGCAATTAAAGTTGCTCAGAAGTAACATAGTAAGAAAGGGAAAATGATCTGACCTTAAGCTGCAATGCATGACTTTGTCACTTAATTAGGATTGAATGTACATACAAATGTGTCTAACTATGGGCTTCTCAGAATCAACTTACTGTCTTAACATTTATTGCTAATGTTGGGGCAAACAATAGCAGGTACTTGTGCCTGTCTGCCTGCTGTGATGTTTTATTGTATAAAATGACTGATACATCATATTAATGTAAATAATAACAACAACTTTGCCAGAGAAAAGTGACGGTTGGTGCAAGTCAGGTACAAAGGAGTCCTTATCCTGCCAGTGAAATGTAAAGATCATGTGTGACAGTTTTTTAATGAAGCTTTGTAACAACGTTCAAAGAAACATTATTAGATGAAAATGTTGTACAGTGGTGTTTAACAAAATGCTATGGATGTTTTATCATTTTATTATATTGTATTTGCTTTGTTTCTGTTGGGTGCTCGTTCCTCTGTTTGAAGTGTGCTGCGAGAGTTCTGTCAGATATGTTGTGCGTGCATTCTGAAGTTGACGTCCAAGGAGAAAGTTGTAGGCCGTGCAGGTGGTAATTCACTCTTCTGTCAGTTGTGTTTTCTTTTCCATCAGAAGCTTGTCACAAATACTAGAAAGGGAAAAGTGAAGGCTTGTGCTGATAGAAACTTGGCCTTATAGAAACTTGGGAGTAAGCAGGACAGGTGTTTCAGAAGCTTTTTGAGGATATTAATAACTGAGCAGTTTCCACTGGAGCTGTGGAGAAAGTA
Organism: Rhineura floridana; assembly: GCF_030035675.1. Classification (NCBI taxonomy): domain Eukaryota; kingdom Metazoa; phylum Chordata; class Lepidosauria; order Squamata; family Rhineuridae; genus Rhineura; species Rhineura floridana. Next base: position 47,513,903 of record NC_084484.1, on the reverse strand, counting down.
ATGCTACACATTGTGTATTTACATCTTAAATTTGGATCCTGCCTTTCCTCCAGGGATCTTGAGGTTCTCACCTCCCTCATTTTATCCTTACTACACTGTGGGGTAGCTACAATTTCCAGAATTACCTGGTAAGAAGGTAAGAATTACTCTGGAAATTGTAGTTCTGTGAGGAGGATAGGGATTTCCTAACATTCTTACCACCCTTAACAAACTACAGTACCCAGGATCCTTTGGGAGAAGCCATGGCTGTTTAAAGTGGTATGCTACTGCTTTAAATGTATAGTACAGATGGGGCTTTAGTCTGACACTCTAACCACTACCCCATATTCAATCACTCATAACGAACCATATTTACCTAGACACAGACTACCTTTTGTCCCTGTATTGGTGAATAGAGTTTTCCGGAACAGGATGGACTGGATGCATTATGGCACATGTTAAACACATAATTTGAAGCATGTCACTTTACCATTAAGAAGACAACTCTTTTATCTGACAGGTTGGTTGTCACAGCACTAAGAATAGCTGCTTGTGAGCAAGTTGCTCCAAGAAAGTATGAAACTGGTCTGAGGACTTTTGAGCCTCTGACTCCTCCACACCCCCTCAGGCTCTACCCACTTGTGCAGCTCCTCTGGCCTGATTATGGGCACTTCTCCTGCATTCTATGTACTCTTGCACTTCATGTGCCATCAGAATGGAAAGGTACTGCTTTTATCTATTTGTATGTTTTAGTATTTATATTGCACTTTCTCATAAAATAGCAGGGCTGTGTACAGCAATGTATATACAATAAAATATAAAACACCATTTAAAACAATACAAAATAATCATTAAAATGAGTGACTAGCCAAAGTTTTAAATAGGCATGACGGCCCACCACCTGTGTGGCTCTGGTTCTGGTTGTATGGACCCTAGTGATGTGAGAACTGGTTAAGTGGGCTCCTTCCTTCCAGCTTCAGCTTCATCCTCAGTCGGCAACCCAGTCTGTCTCCATAGCTGGTAGCACTGTAGTCTCCAACAGTGTCCTGGTCACTGCTGGACTTAGGTAATGACAAATCAGGATAGTTATTCAGATATTCTACTTCTGTGTTAAATCAGTCACTGTTATCGTGTAACATTCATGTACCATGGGTAAAGTTGCAACCCACTCACTGGCTATATAGCCATAAAGTCCCTTTTAATATAGGCAAGATTGGAATAGTTTGCTACTGGCTTTTCATGCAAAACCAACGTTTCCTGTTCCCCATCAACTTGGGGCTGATCCACATGGAAGCATAACTTCATGCTAAAGATGCTGTTTTTACCTCTGTTTTCTGTTCACACCATCTACAGTAAGGGATCAATGCCAGCTGCAAACACAGTGTTTTCTAGTCACACTTGAGGGGAAGCATCAATCATGCAGTTTCCTAAAGACCATGCCCTCTAATTTAACATTTCCACTCCCTCTGTTTACCTGGCAACCAAACATGCTCAGTTTGTTCTACCAGTAAGTTTCATTTAAAAAACATCAACCCGGAAGTGTGATTATTTGTATTTTCACACTTTTTTACAGATAAAATACAAATATTTGTTTGAGCAGTGTTATGCTTTTGTGCACAAGTTGGGGGGGAGGGAAAGAAAATAAAGGCACTGTTTGCAGCAACATAAAAGAAGCTTACAGAATGGGGGAGAGAAGCAAAAGTTTATCTTCAGCCCACAGGAAATGAAATGAAAGAAGGGAGGAGGAGTGAGTGAGTGTGTAGAGGGGAACGATTGACACACCCACCTAAAAGCATTGGAGCACAGTGTCTGCAAGCCCTAGAGATACGGCATGGAGACTTTTTTCCTTCCCTTTTTGGATTATCAGAGGATTAGGTTAGTAGGGGTTTACAGGGGGGAAACTCTTATAGCTTCTGTTTGCCAGTAATGTCATGTGAACCATGCAAATTAAAAGGGGATGTGAGTAGCACCAGTTGTTGCTGCTATGTGCCTTCAAGTCGATTACGACTTATGGCAACCCTATGAATCAGCGACCTCCAATAGCATCTGTGATGAACCACCCTGTTCAGATCTTCTAAGTTCAGGTTTGTGGCTTCTTTTATGGAATCAATCCATCTCTTGTTTAGCCTTCCCCTTTTTCTACTCCCTTCTGTTTTCCCCAGCATTATTGTCTTTTCTAGTGAATCAGGTCTTCTCATGATGTGTCCAAAGTATGATAACCTCATTTTCATCATTTTAGCTTCTAGTGAGAGTTCTGATTTAATTTGTTCTAACACCCAATTATTTGTCTTTTTCGCAGACCATGGTATGCGCAAAGCTCTCCAACACCATATTTCAAAGGAGTTGATTTTTCTCTTATCCACTTTTTTCACTGTCCACCTTTCACATCCATACATAGAGATTGGGAATACCATGGTCTGAATGATCCTGACTTTAGTGTTCAGTGATACATCTTTGCATTTGAGGACCTTTTCTAGTTCTCTCATAGATGCCCTACCCAGTCCTAGCCTTCTTCTGATTTCTCGACTATTGTCTCCATTTTGGTTAATGACCGTGCCAAGGTATTGATAATCCTTGACAAGTTCAATGTCCTCATTGTCAACTTTAAAGTTACATAAATCTTCTGTTGTCATTACTTTAGTCTTCTTGATGTTCAGCTGTAGTCCTGCTTTTGTGCTTTCCTCTTTAACTTTCATCAGCATTCCTTTCAAATCATTACTGGTTTCTGCTAGTAGTATGGTATCATCTGCATATCTTAAATTATTGATATTTCTCCCGTCAATTTTCACACTTCCTTCATCTTGGTCCAGTCCTGCTTTCCATATTATATGTTCTGAATATAGATTAAACAAACAGGGTGATAAAATACACCCGTTTCATACCCTTGTCGATGGGGAACCAGTTGTTTTCTCCATATTGCGTCCTTACAGTAGCTTCTTGTGCAGAGTATAGGTTGCGCATCAGGACAATCAGATGCTGTGGCACCCCCATTTCTTTTAAAGCATTCCATAGTTTTTCATGATCTACACAATCAAAGACTTTGCTGTAAGCTATAAAGCACAGGGTGATTTTCTTCTGAAATTCCTTGGTCCGTTCCATTATCCAACGTATGTTTGCGATATGATCTCTGGTGCCTCTTCCCTTTCTAAATCTAGCTTGGACATCTGGCATTTCTTGCTTCATATATGGTAAGAGCCTTTGTTGTAGAATCTTGAGCATTACTTTACTTGCATGGAATATTAAGGCAATACAGTAGGGCCCCGCTCATACGGTGGGTTCCGTTCTGGACCGCCGCTGTAAAGCGAAATCCACTGCAAAGCGGAATGCATTGACTAACATTGACAAAAATGGCACCCGATGCCCGAAAAACACTGTAAAACCAGAACAAGCGCCGTAGGAGCGGGGCCTTTCTGCAATTGACAATCTCTGTATCGGTGGAACGCTGTAAAGTGGAGCGCCGCAAAGCGGGGCCCTACTGTAGTTCAATAATTACTGCATTCCCTGAGATCCCCTTTCTTTGGAATTGGGATGTATACTGAATGCTTCCAGTCTGTGGGCCATTGTGTAGTTTTCCATGTTTGTTGACCAATTTTTTGTCAAAATTTGGACAGATTCAGTCTCAGTAGCTTGTAGCAACTCTATTGGTCTGCCATCTGTTGCTGGTGATTAGTTTCTTCCAAGTATTTTAAGAGCAGCATTCACTGCACATTCTAAAATTTCTGGTTCTTCCTCATACGTTCCTCCATGAATGAATCTGTGGCACCAGACACACAGTAAAACCCCGTGCAGATGAGCCCTTGTATTATTTTTCCTATTTCTCTTGTCTTTATTAGTTAAGAAGATAACATAAGAAGAGTCTGCTGGATCAGGTCATTGGCCCATCTAGTCCAGCATCCTGTTCACAGTAGCCAACCAGATGCCTGCTAGCCCACTAGCAGGACTTGAACACAAGAGTACTCTCCCCTCCTGGGGTTGGCATTAATTGGTATTCAGAAGCATACTGCCTCTGACTGTGGAGGCAGAGCATAGCCATCGTGCTAGTAGCCATTGATAGCCTTATCTTCCATGGATTTGTCTAATTGTCTTTTAAAGCCATTCAAGTTGGTGGCCATCACTACCTCTTGTGGGAGCAAAATCCATGACTTGACTATGTGCTGCGTAAAGAAGTACTTTCTTTTGTCTCTCCTGAATCTTCCAGCATTCAGCTTCATTGGATGTGCATGAGTTCTAGTGTTTTGAGAGGAGAAACACTTTTCTCTATCCTCTTTCTCCATGCATGCATAATTTTATTCACTTCTATTATGTAACCTCTTACTCGCCTTTTCTCTAAACTAAAAAGGCCCACATGCTGCTACCTTTCCTCGTTGGGGAATTGCTCCATGCTCTTGATCATTTTGGTTGCCCTTTGTGAACCTTTTCCAGCCCCAACAATATCCTTTTTGAGGTGAGATGACCAGAACTATACACAGTATTCCAAATGTGGTCACACCATAGATTTATATAACAACATTATGATATTGGCTTTTATTTTCAATACATTTCCAAATGATCCTTAACATGGAATTTGCCTTTTTCACAGCTGCCACACACTAGGCCAACATATTCATTGTGCTATCCACTCTGACCCCAAGGTCAGACATTGCAAATTCAGGCTCCATGAGCATATATGTGAAATTAAGATTTTTTGCTCCAATATGCATAACTTTGCACTGGTTTACATTGAATTGCATTTGCCGTTTTATCAGCCATTTACTTTGTTTTTGGAGCTCTTTGCAATCCCTTTTTGCTTAACCAACCCTGAACTATTTAGTAGCATCAGCAAACTTGACCATCTCACTGCTCACCCCTAACTTTAGATCATTTATGAACAAGGCTGATTTCACACTGCACTTTATTCTATTATTCTGATGATTTCTTACTTGGTAATTTGCACATTACAGGCAGGCCCCACTTATACAGCAGGTTCCGTTCCGGACCCCCACCGTAAAGCGGAAATCACTGTAAAGCGGAATCCCATTGAGTATAATGGGGCGTGTCGCATGAAAATGGCGCTAAATGCCGCAAAAGCAGCTTTAAAATGGGGAATGAAAGCCACCGCATTAGCGGAATGCCGGGAAGTGAAGCACCCGGAAGCGAAGCCCTACTGTACATTTGAACTTTCACATGATGTACAAGCTAGTTCTGGAATTCTAGTGGAATATAGTGCAAGTTTAGCACTAATTTTCATGATAAATAATATCAGAAATAATCCTCTTACAATTGTAGGAACACAGAAAATCACAGGAGGTTTTTGCTAGCTGCAGCCACTCATGTGACAGGCATTCCACCCTTTAGGCACACCTTTTTTTTCCTGACAAAAATTGTATTAGTATTCCGGCATAGGTGCAAGTAGCAGCAGCATTTCCCACATACAACCCTGTGTTTATACAACTAAAAAACCCCAAAAAACTAATGCTAAAAGGAGAGTGGTTGCATGGTGAAGGAATGAGATCTTAGACCTCCTGCACAGCGGGGAACTACACTGCACATGTGTATAATGGATGAGGGGTGAAAACAAGACGTTCATTGCAGCCGTGTGAAAGACAGTTGTGTGAAATGCCAATATATCGGCTGAAAAAGCTACTGTTCCTTAATGCAACCGGTAATGCAGTGTGAAAGGAATTTTAGAAATTGGGATAGAAGAGCCACCATTTTAATCCCCATGTCTGAAAGCACCACAGGTTCCAATACCGACCCTTGGGAGACTTCAATTTCTACATCTCTCCATTGGGAGAACTGTCCTCTGCTTCTCTGCTTTCTGTTTCCTTGCCACTTTCTGATCCGCAAGAGGATTTCTCCTTTTATTCCATGACTCTTTGGTGAGATACCTTGTCGAAAGCTTTTTGAAAGTCCAAGTACACTATGACAACTGGATCACCTCTATCTATATGCTTGGTGACACTCTCAAAGAACTGTTAATAGGTTAGTGAGACAGAACTTCCCTTGCAGAAGCCATATTGGTTCTGATTCAGCAAGGCTTGCTCTTCTATATGCTTGGTTATTTTATCTTTAACAATACTTTCTACCAGTTTTTCTGGGACAGATGTTAAGCTAACTCGCCTGTAATTTCTGTGATCTCACCTGCATCCCTTTTTAAAGATTGGCTTTGTGGTGTTTTATAGATTAGCATGAATGTATTTCTTGTGCTAGCAATATTCTAAATAGAAGTATTCTGCTTTTCTCCTTCTCTAGTGTCCTAGGCAGCTCTGTAGCCTGGATGGAGCAAATGGGTGCATTGCTCCTCCAGAACTGTGGTTGCCCCAATGAGGATTTCCCCCCGAAAATTGTCTTTTTAATTTGTGATATAACAGACAGTGTTATTTAAAGAATGACAGCTTGTTTCAAGAACAAGAGCAATTTAAGAACCCTCTGAAAAATTCAGTAAGGCAGGGCAAGTGAGCAACAAAAGACTCATCTGGAAGAGACCCCAAAATTCTGCTCACTCAAAACACTTCCCTGGCTGAAGGTGGATTTTTCCCAATCACAATCACCCTATAATTACCTAAGTGATCCTGAAAATAACAGCCTGTATAGTAGCCTGTGAGAGCCAGTGTGGTGTAGTGGTTAGAGTGTTGGACTACAACCTGACAGACCAGGGTTCAAATCCCCACACAGCCACAAAGCTCACTGGGTGACCTTGGGCCAGTCACTGCCTCTCGGCCAGGAAGGCAATGGTAAACCCCCTCTGAATACTGCTTACCATGAAAACCCTATTCAAGAGTCGCCATAAGTTGGGAATGACTTGAAGGCAATCCATTAATTTTTTTACATAGCAGCTTGTATCTTTGAAGAATTAAATGTTAGAACTTTGTATTATGGGCTAGAGGAGACCACCCTTGGACTTTTCTTTGCTCTGATTTTCAGCTTCAGTTTTAGTTGTGTCCTTTACCTAGCCAGCAGGTTTGCCTGCAGTAAGAAGTAAGAGTTTGTTTATTTTGCAGTTCTTATAATGAGTAGAGCAGGATTGGGCGCTTATTGCTAAAGGGTGAAATAAAGAAATAAAGTGATCAAAAAACAAATCTGCCTTAAGTTACCCTTTACTCTTTTCAAGCATTCACTATACTCACAATCATAGTGGTTATTTTTTTCTCTCCCCCCCCCTTTTTTTTTTTGAGTACTTGATGGCAAAGGATGAAAACAGTCCTAGAAGGATAGAAACTCTGTTGTGCATAATAGTTACCTAGGCTGTATCTCAGGCCTAATTTCTGATTTTCCCAATGTGTGTAGCTCAACCTGAGGCCTTTTCAGAGTTTGTGGGCATAAAAATCAACCCAGAAACCAGTAAAAAAAATCCGGTTGCTTTCCACAATTACATTCTAATCATTTAGTTAGTATTTTATCTAGCAACCAGTTAAAACATTGTCCCTTGATTGTTCAACAAGAAGGAAAATGTAAAGGTCAGGAACAAGACTAGAAGGAAAAACCCTAAAGAATGGTCTTACAGTGAATAAGAAAGGACAGGTAACCTTAATTTTGATATAATATTAAATTACTTTAATTCTAAGAAAATGGATAACTGCAAGTAATGCATGAGTTTTAGGTGCTATGCATTTTTTTCTCTCTGAAAAGGTGTATCATGGACCTACCATTCAGAATGCTTTCTTGCATGTTTATCAAGCATTTTTATAAGTTTGCGAAAGGAAGTCTACTATGCAGTAAATATTGTTCAAAGTTAAGGACTCAGTCTCATTGACTTCAATGAAAATGTTATGCATATTGTTCTCAGCACCGTTCTCCCTGAATGCTTGACTATGGTGGCATTGTAATGTGCTCTTACTCTGATTCTAAAACTTTTTGTGTGTGTTGGTATTGTCATGGTAAAAGATTAAAACTCATTTTTTGAGAAAGCAAGCTCCACACTAATTTTTAATGTCTTAGTTATAAGCTATTTTGTTTGTTTTACACCTTTTGCTCACTGTTAACTTAGCATTCTTTTTTTTTTCTTATGAAACAAAAACATTCCTGATGTTCATAGTATATTTTCTGTTACTTGACCTTTTTATAGCCCATGATGTAAGTTAACACATCCTCCATATGGAGGAGGAGGAGGAGTGAGGGGGAAGGTCACTGCTTTTTCCTTCCCCTGGTCTGGCCCTCACATGCTCTCCATCAGTGAGTGGGGACAGGATTGGCTGGTGCTATGTGCCTTCCCTCCAAAAAATGCCTTGCCTAGAAATGTGTCTGCCCCACCTAACAAGGAAGGCTGGCCACGGGGCTGACAGGAAAGTAAGTACAATTTCAATAATATCACTATGAACAGAAAAAAATTCCATACATTTTTTAAATAATAAAAATATTTCTTGATATTAAAACAAGTAGAACTGCTGGTTTTAGTCAGTTTACCAATAGATTAGTCAACTAAATTATTGTGGGGGGAATTTAAATTAGCACTGTTGAACTTCAATCAATACTGCTGTGAGTTAAGGGACCATGTTTCTTTTTTGGAACTTGGTTCCTGTCTGTTAGTGAGTGAAAAAGAAAATATTAGTTTAGCTCAGTTCAGATTTATTGGTTACAACTATAGGTTATTCCAATATAAAACAGGGGAAATGGACATTATATAATGAATGAGAAGGGGAGGGGAAAACAGAATTAATTAAGCATAAATCAATAAAATCCTACTTAATTAAAACCTGGTAGTTGACCCAAGAAATCAAACCAGGATGTTCTGTCATGAAATGGCTCAGTTTAGATATAATACCAAATCATGGTTTGCAGCCAAGCAACTGAACCTGGAACTAGAGGTGTGTACTCTGTTTCAAATGAATTAAAAACTGGAGTAAACGACTGAACCCAATGGAAAGCTACAGTGGCAAAAGCTCTGACTTGTGCTACCCAGCTAAAGCAGATGTGGGGCCAGATGGGAAAGACTGAGTTTGCAAGCTCTGGCTCACATTCCTATCACCCTGCTTTGGCTCACATTCCTATTGTCCTCCTTGCTACCAGGTTTTGTTGGCACAGGTTGGTACCAGAATCTCAGGCTCTTAGGGGTTAAAAGGCCTTTAAGGCAGGTGAAGACCCTGTCTTCCACCCTACTGCATTACAATATGCTTTGTATTGCAAAGCACTTGTTTTTAGGGATGGGCAAAGGGGAACAGTGACAAAGGTAGCTGATGTGCCAGAGAGTCATGGTTTGGGCACATAGTGGTACCTAGGGATGTGCTAGAATTCCTCCCAATCTGGATTTGGTACTGAATTTTCCATTAATTCATTTATTCTCAGTCGTTGAAGACTGAATTTTAATGTAGCAAATTTCAGCAGCTATTTTTGAAAACTGACTTTTTAAAGAAAAAAAACCCACCTCTAAAATATCAATTTTAAGAATGATAATTTATCAATATTTCCTTTAAAATATTATTTCCTTCAAAAGCCCACAGATCAGTGAAAGCAGCAACTAGAAGATAAAGAACAAACTCATATCAATTCAAGCCTGTTAGGTCAATGAAATGCTTTCAAACCAGCACCATCCAAGGCATCCCATCCCTAGTGGTAGCACATGGGAAAACGTATCAGCTGCCTTTTATTGTATTTTATTTTGTTTCTTTGTTTTATGAATCACTTCCCATGAGGCCTCCCAAAGTGATTTATAATATAATAACATAATACAAATAGTTAAAAATCACTGGGAACAATTAATACTTTTATTAGCGTTAGAAGCCTCCCAAGTGGAACCTGTACCAAAATGTTGCAGTGTGGAATGCTGTTTTTCAGGGTTGCAGCTAACCTATGCTAACCAAAAAAAAGGTCATATTGGCCCTTCAAGCAATAATAATGAAGTTCAATATGCAACATACTCTTAGACAACATACCCTTAGATTATCAGGCTTTTGCTCTTGCTCTCCTCCCCCCCCCGGACTCTGTTCCCAAATAGGGGACACTTTAAAAAGCTAAAGACTACCTGGAGCTACTTTGTATTTTTTTTATTGGTGTCAGGCATATTAAGTGCAGTTAATATATCAAACTAACAGCTGAAGAACAATTCAGCCTTTTTTCTGCTTTATATTGCCCCTTAATATGTATTCCATTTATTATGAACTGTAAACAATCAGTCTTGACGGTTAGGTCAAATGCAAAATGTAAAATAGACAGTGTGATTTTGTGAGGAGGGGGAGCTCCTGGCTTTATTTAAATTCTCTGTCTTTCTCTCTTCCATACCAGGAACTTGCATTCAACTGTATTGATTTCAACAGGGGTGAAATTAGCTCTATTCAGTACTAGAAATCTCAAATTCCCGGGACAGAATGGAACAAAAGGGTCAGCTACTCCCTCTGAACTGTGTGCATGTCATTGATTTCCCAGAAAGTTAGGCAAGCATAAAAAATGTGGCTAAGCTGGCTGTCTATGGATAATTTTTTGGAACAACAATATTTGGATCAACAAAGTACACAGCACTGGAACAGAACTGGCCGGCTCAGTTCTTCTTTACATTTTTAAAACTAGTATCTTGTAAAATGATTCACCATATTAGAGGAACAAAAGAGAAATTCAGAGAGATTTCCACAACTGTGGCAAGAATCCAACATTCATGCAGAGAGAGCTGAAGTAATCTTTTCACATGTCTGAAAACAGTTGGGTGGGGGGAGAGAGAGAGATTTTTTAGCTCTCTACAAGTCTTATCGGAGAAGAATCTTGCTTGGTTGTGACTGACAGATGCGTTTATATTTGAAGATTTGAACAGAGGCCATTCAGTATCTCATAAAAGGTTGTCTTCAGACAGTCCAGTCATTTATTTGTTCAGAAACTGCATGCAGGTTTTGCAGGGTCAGGAGCTGTGAAGACATCCCATTGTCTACTGCAATGAGGCTCTCCTTTTGTACAGGGATGTGATATTTACCCAAGGCAAGATAGTAATTGTTACATAAAATATCACTCTTGCCACAGAAACAGGGCCACTGGTGTTTTAATGAGCTGAAGTCATGTCAAAGAGAAGCAATTTGATTCCCTGTTATGGATTTTCCTAAGTGTTCATCGGTATTTGCTTTTGCTCCAAGACAGTGATATTTTAAGAGAGGCTCAAGCACAGGGCTGCTCAAGCACAGGGCTGCGCAATCACAGCAGTCATTCAGCTGAGCTCTCACTATAAACATTTCCTTACAATTCACACACATCTACAATAAATCTTGGAATAGTTTAAAAACTCCTGCATGTCACACAAGGAGCATTTAATTACTATAAAACAATGGATTTTTTAAAAAGCAAATAAACCCAAACCAATGATCGGTCAGGAGCGCCCTCATAAGACTGATTTGCACATGGCTGTACTTCAGTGACGTGGCTTCATTCCGTTGCTCAACAGGTGGAGAATCCGGTGCCCTCAAGATGTTCTAAAATTCCCGCAATCCTTGACCATTGGCCATGCTGGCAGGGGCAGATAGGAGTTGGAGTTCAAAAACATCTGGAGCATAGCAGGTCCCCCAACCCTGTTTTAGAGCGAGACAATCTCCTTGCCCTGTATTTGCAATTCATTTTGCATTGTATTCATATAGGTAACATAAAGTTATCCATAAATCTGTCCTTTTTCATAATTTCTCCAATCCAGAGGAGCAGGCAAGTGCTTTTGGTATCATTGCCATCTTCTTTAGTGGGTTAAACTCATGCATATTCCATGGTGAGCTCATTACGTTATTAGCCCAAGGTCATAGTAAAAGGTATCAGGAGACTAACTCAGTTCTCATGAATGAAGGGTAAAGGATTAAAGAGCAAAGGAAGTGCCATTGTTCAGTAATAGGCGCTATACTTTGTATGCAAAAGGTCCCAGGCAAAATCCCTACCATCTTCAAATAGAGCTGGATTCTGGCAAAGTCTATGTTCTGAAACCCTGGAGAACTACTGCCAAGCATTGTGGACATTACTGAGATGGACCAGTTGTCTTACTAGGAAAAAGGCTGCTTCCTGTTTTCCTTTGTTAAGGAGGCAAGATTCAAAACATACATTCAAAATCAAATTTAAAAAATCAATATGTTTAAGAGCATTTATTGTGGTTATTTTTATGCCTCATTATTACTAATTTAGGTTGCAATCATAATGGTAGGAAGAGAGGAAACCAAAGGTGGTTCATACACCTCATTCATCACTGGGCTAGTGCTGTCACTGGTAGGATGGAAGCGAAGACAGAGCTTTTGCAATCTTCTGTCCTTTTTTGCTCTTAAAAATGGTTTCCCCCCCATTGGCAACAGGAGGGAAATAAAGTAGGCCAGCTCCAAGGCTGGTGCAAATTTTCTCCCTGGTTCAGGGCATGTCAGAGGATTGGGAATGCTCTGGATCCTTCAGATCTATGGCTTCCACAGTTCACTCTGCCATGCCCCCAATCTGCCCTCCTTACAGCCATACCAACATCAGAGCTTTGATTTCAGTAGGGCAAGGGAAGTTTCCACAGCAGTGGGAAGGGAACATCTGACATTGTAACCCCTTCTCCAAGGTCAGGCCCCTTTTTTCCTCCTAGAAGGAGATCAAGTGTTTCCTATGACCCTAGGAAAGCTCTCCAAGGGATCATAGGATTGCAGGACCAATGTATTTATAGGATGGATATCCCATTTTTTCATCATACAGATGCACTTGATTTTTATTTTGTATACCACTTAAAGTGATTTTGCACCTTGATTTTTGCACTTAATTTTTATTTTGTATACCACTTATTTTTTTTCTTATCTTTGAGTTATGTTTGGTATATTGTTTTGATTTCTTTTGTATTGTACTTGACCTCTACTTTATATATTGTTATGAGATTTCTATATACTGTATATGATTATTTATTTTATATTATATATTGATTTGGGGGGGATGTACTTGGTTTGTATTTTGTACATGTCTTTGATTTTCTTTGGTATATTACTGGACTTCTTTTGTGTACAGTGTTCTGAAATTCTGTTCTATTGTATTTGATTTTTATTTTCTATCCATTGCTTTGAGATTCTTTGAACATAAAGCAATTAAGAAATTTTCTAAATAAGTAAATATCCAAGCCAGCTTGCCTAACAATTAAAAATCAAGCTAGCAAGTTACAAATATTAACACACACACACACAATTCAAAATACAGTAACATACAAATCAGAATATAGCAGCCAAAGACTAAGAAGTCAAGCTTTTCACCAAAAGCTTTCATAAATAGCACATTTTCACCTGGTGTCTTAATATAATTATTGGTTATTCTTCAACATTCTATTTCTCAGCAAAGTGCTTGAGCATGCAGTGACAACCTAACTCTTAAATTGTTTCTGGATGAGGCTGATCATCTACCTCCATTTCAGTCTGGCTTTCATCCTGGTTTAAGAACATAAGAAGAACCCTGCTGGATCAGGCCAAGGGCCCTAGCCCAGCAGCCTGTCATCAGAGTGGCCAACCAGATGCTTATGGGAAACCTGCAAGCAGGACATGAATTTGGTGACTGAGAGTGCTTTGGTTGTCCTAGTGGATGATCTATGCCAGTGTCCTTCAACACTGGGCACGTAGATGTTTTTGGACTATAATTCTTCATAGCCCCTGCCAGCTTAGCCAATGGTAAGGGATGATAAGAGCTGTAGTCCAACAACAGCTGGGGACCAAAGTTTGAAGGACACTGATCTATGTCAGGAGCTTAATTCTTCCTCTTTAATTGTCTTCTGTTGCTGGCTGAAGTCTTTGTTTGTTTGTTTCAGCAGACTTTCAGATTGCCTGCTGTTTAAATTTATTTCTCAATGTTCCACCCCCCAGCTCTTGTTTGATTGTCTTGTACCTGCTGTTTTTCTGTGCTTTAGCAAATTTGTTTTATGGTTTGGTTGTTTTTATTGCTGATGTTAGGTACCTCGATCCTTTGAATTGGACAGGTGGGAAATCTGTCCATAAATAAATAAAATTAAAACATGAAAAACAGTGACAAGGAAATATGTTTGGAGAGGCAGTTCCATAGGTATGTGGGGTAGCGGGACACAACAGGTATGGGTCTGTTCATGGTAGATTTGCTTGTGGGTGCACTTGAAACACAGCCTATGTAGATGACCTCAGTAAAACGGGCGGGTTTCCATGGGGGAAAGTAGCGTTTGCATTGTCAACATAGAACGATCAGTTCACCTTCCTTTTTTAAAAAACATATTGTTTATTTATTTATTGGCATCTTTGCTCTTTCAACAAAACATGCAGAGAACACATACACAAGGGGGGGAAAGAAACAATCTAACATAGCACATGTCATTGGTACATTACACAGCCACGAGAGTGGCTGTATACTATAGCCAGCATGGATGTTTCACATTCTGCAATGTTAAATTGAAAATGCACCCCCATGCCATTCTGATGCTTCTCATAATCAAGAGTTCAACGTGTAAAAAGAGAAAGAAAAAAACCAAACCCCTTTTGGACTTTTTTTCTGTCAGAGTTCTCATAATTTGTTGAAATTAATTAAAAACCGGCCATGTTCACAGAGTACCTATAATCCTATTACTGCATTGCCCCATACTCTGACCTTCATCTTCTACAGTTTAAACATTAAAAAAAATGCCTGGCTGATTTTTAATTAATTTAAGAAATTTTACCTTGAACTCAATGATAATATCGGGCATGCTCAGTAAGAACCAACTGTCAGTGTTCTAAAAGCCAGACTCACAGCTGCTGGGCTTGCCTGATCAGGGGCCACACCCACACCAGAGTTTGGTTTCACATGAGACAGTCATGGCTTCCCTCAGAGAATCCTGGGAAGTGTAGTTTGTGAAGGGTGCTGAGAGGAGACTTCTATTTCCCTGACAGAGCTCCAGTGGCCAGAGTGATTTAACAGTCAGCTGCTCTGACTGAAGCTCTGTGAGAGGAACAGGGTGTCTCCTAGCAACTCTCAGCACCCTTCATTAACTACACTTCCCAGGATTCTTTGGTAGACACCATGATTGCCTAAGGTGAAATAACAGTCTGGTGTGGATGTGGCCAGAGACAGCCTTGGTTTAAATTTAGGTAGGAGGCTACACGTGCCTGCTGTAGAATAAAAAGGTGGGGGAAACCCTACAAAGAATGATACTGTTCACAATGTTTTCCTTTTTGAAAGGAAAAAGGCTTAACCTCTGCCCAGTGCCCACCCACCCAATCTCCTCCCCTCCCCAGGTCAGTTTCACCTATCCTAAACATGATTGCAGAGAAATAAATCCCATTGAACTCAAAAAGTATGCAAATGATCAAACCCACCCTCCCTTCTCCTCCCTCCTATCCCTTCTCACTTGCCCCTTCCCTCTCCCTTCCTTTGCCCCTCCTCCCCCCTCCCCCCTCCCCCTCTTCCTGCT
This sequence comes from Rhineura floridana, assembly GCF_030035675.1. Lineage (NCBI taxonomy): Eukaryota > Metazoa > Chordata > Lepidosauria > Squamata > Rhineuridae > Rhineura > Rhineura floridana. Next base: position 47,498,644 of record NC_084484.1, on the reverse strand, counting down.
CCCCCCTTCCCCCCATGGTCAGTTTTACCTGTCTTAGGCATGATTTGCATGGGAGTAAATCCCACTGAATTCAATAAGCATGCAAACGATCAAACTTTCCCTCCCCTCCTCCATCCTCGCATCACCTCCTTTTTACTCTTCCCTCCCCCTTCCTTTGCCCCTCCCCTTCTAATCCCCTCCTTCCACTCCCCTCTCCCCTCCCTTTCTCCTTCCCTCTCCTCCCCCAAGGTCAGTTTTACCTATCCTAACCATGATTGCATAGGAATAAATCCTTTCAACTCAATAAGCATGCAAATAATCAGACCTGCCTTTCCTTGCCTTCCCCTCTTCTCTCCCTTCCTCCTCCCCTCCCCTCTTCTTTCTTCCTCCTCCCCTGCCCACTCTAGCCCTCCCTCCTTCCTCCTCCTTCTCCCCTCCCCATCCCCTGTGGTCAGTTTCACCTATCCTAAGCATGATTGCAGGGGAGTAAATCCCACTGAACTCAATAAGCATGCAAATGATCAATCCATTCTCAGCAAACTTGCACAGGTTTCTTACCTCCCAGATTAAAAAGCAAATTCACTAATAGGCAAAAAACCTTGCGGTTTAAGAATGTACCTATAGTTCACAGATATTTCTATCAAACTTTAAAAGGCAGGGAAATTGGGCAGCTATAGTGAATGCACCAGGGGAGGAGGAGACCTGACCTCCTCTCTGAGATATTGTGCTGCCCTACAAATCGGTCAAAATGCAAACACATTTGGGTTGGTCTTTCACAGTCCAATCCATTTCCTATATAGATTGGAAGAATTTGGTAACATGTGCCTCTGAGCATAATAATAAAATAATAATAATTTAATTTGTGTGTCGCCTATCTGGCCTATGGCCACTCTAGGCGACGTACAATTCAATTGCAAAATGCATCACAATAAAATACAAATAAAATACAACATGACAGTAAAATAGTAACAGTTCAGAGTAATAGGCAATTTGTACTAAAAATTAACCCTCCCCGGAAGTCCCAAAGGCCTGTCTGAAGAGCCAGGTCTTCAAGGCTTTGCGGAATACGTTCAGGGAAGGGGCATGCCGAAGATCGTATGGGAAGGAGTTCCAGAGAGTGGGGGCCGCCACTGAAAATGCCCTCTCTCTAGTCCCCACCAACCTAGCTGTTTTAGTTGGTGGGACTGAGAGAAGGTCCTGAGTGGCTGATCTTGTCGGGCGGCATAATTGGTGGCGCTGGAGGCGCTCCATCAGGTAAACTGGGCCGAAACCATATAGGGATTTAAAGGTTAATACCAACACCTTGAATTGAGCCCGGAAAATAACTGGAAGCCAGTGCAGATCGAACAACACTGGGGTGATGTGTTCCCGGCGGCGACAATTTGTGAGTAGTCGAGCTGCAGCATTTTGTATAAGTTGCAATTTCCGGACCGTTTTCAAGGGTAACCCCACGTAGAGCGCATTACAGTAGTCTAAACGAGAGGTGACCAGGGCATGTACTACTAGTGGTAGCTGATGAACAGGCAGGTAGGGTTGCAGCCTATGAATGAGGTGTAATTGATACCAAGCTGCCCGGCTCACTGCCGAGATCTGAGCCTCTATGGACAGCTTGGAATCAAGAACAACCCCAAGGCTGCGGACCTGGTCCTTTAGGGGTAATCTCACCCCATTGAACATCAGGTCAACATCTCCCAACCTTCCCTTGTCTCCCACAAGTAGCACCTCAGTCTTATTGGGATTCAGCTTCAACCTGTTCCTTCCCATCCATCCACTCACGAATTCCAGGCACTTGGACATGGTCTCCACAGCCAACTCTGGCGAAGATTTAAACGAGAGATAGAGCTGAGTGTCATCCGCATATTGGTGACACTGCAGCCCAAATCTCCTAATGATTGTCCCCAGCGGCTTCATATAAATATTAAATAGCATGGGAGAGAGGATAGAGCCCTGTGGCACACCACAATTGAGAGGCCAAGGGTCTGAAACCTCCTCCCCCAATGCTACTTGTTGATGCCTATTGGAGAGAAAGGAATGGAACCACCGTAATACAGTGCCTCCTATTCCCAATCCCTCCAGGCGCTGTAGAAGGATACTGTGGTCAACAGTATCAAAAGCCGCTGAGAGATCGAGGAGGACAAGAAAGGTGAATTCTCCCCTATCTAATGCCCTCCTCATATCATCAACCAAAGCAACCAAGGCTGTTTCAGTTCCATGTCCAGTCCTGAAACCCGATTGGTATGGATCCAAATAATCCGTTTCATCCAAGTGTGTCGACAACTGATTAGCCACCACTCGCTCAATGACCTTGCCCAAAAATGGTAAATTCGAAATTGGGCGAAAGTTGTTCAAAACCTGGGGATCCAAGGAGGACTTCTTTAAGATGGGCTTTACAATTGCCTCCTTGAGGGCTAATGGCATTACACCCTCCTTCAAGGATGCATTGACCACCGCCTTGATCCCCTCGCCCAGTTTCTCTTTGCAGCTCACAAGGAGCCATGATGGGCAAGGATCATTTAGACAGGTGGTAGGCTTCACAGTCGAGAGCACCTTGTCCACATCCTCAGAAGGGAGAGGCCGAAACCGATCCCATTTGACTGGCTTGCAGCCGGCCAACTCTGTTTCATTCACTGCATCCACAGCGTACGGAATCGAGCTCCGCAAATGTTCGATTTTGTCAGCAAAGTGCTTTGCTAACTTGTCACAGGAGGCCTTAGACTGTTCCAAGGGTTCCTGGGCAACTGGACCGACCAGGCTTCGGACCACTTGGAACAACCTCCTGGGACAGCACTCTGCTGACGCAATAGAGGCAGCAAAGAACTTCTTCTTCTCTGCCTTTATTGCAACTTGGTAGGCAGTTACTGCTGCTCTAACCTGTGTCCGGACATCTTCGGAACGGGATTTCTGCCACCGGCGCTCTAGTCGTCTCACCTCCTGTCTCAGATTACGCAACCGTGGTGTATACCAAGGTGCTAACTGAGTTCTGTTCAGGGGGAGAGGACGTTTCGGTGCCACCCGGTCCAGGGCCCTGGTGATCCCTTCATTCCACTCCAACACCAGGGTGTCAACCGAGCGGCCTTCAGCAGGTTCCAATTCCCCAAGCGTAGTCAGGAATCCTTCTGGATCCATCAGGCGTCTGGGGCGAACCATTTTAATAGGTCCTTTACCCCTGCGGAGGGTGTGAGGCATCGAGAAGTCTATGTTTACCAGGTAGTGATCTGACCATGACACAGGGGTGGATGAAACCACCCCCATCTTCAGATCACTTCCCTCCCCCCTCAGGACAAACATAAGGTCGAGAGCATGACCGGCTACATGGGTGGGCCCAGTGTTACTAAGGTGCAGTTCTCAGGAAGCCATGGTTTCCAGGAAATCCCGAGGGGCCCCAGTGAGAGTGGTCCTCGGCATGTACGTTGAAGTCACCCAGCACTAATAATTCTGGGGACAACGCCCGCACAGCCGAGACCACCTCTAGCACCTCGGCCAGGGAGTCTGCTGTGCAGCGGGGTGGGCGGTACACCAGCAGGATCCCTAAACTGCCCTTCGGGCCCAACCTCCAGTACATGCAATCAACAAACTTAGTCCTATGTAGAGGAGGTCTGGTAAAAACTAAAGACTCCCGATAGATGACTGCCACACCCCCTCCCCGCCTTCCCACCCTCGGCTGTTGTGCATAACGGAAACCCGGTGGACACATGGCCTCAAGAATGGGAGCTGAGGCCTCATCCAACCAGGTCTCCGTAATACATGCCAGGTCTGCCTGTCCATCCAAGATTATATCATGGATGTGTGATGTTTTTGGTACTACAGACCTGGCATTACAAAACAACAGTCGAAGGTCGGTAGGAATCTTGCATCCCCCAGTTCTCGTCTGGTTTTGGACAGACCCGGAACACGGGATGGGTACTAAGCATCTATCCCGTGTTCCCCTAATCTGGCATGGTCTGCCCTCAGTACCACTCCAGCGTCTGCTGCCCACTCTTTCTATGGTTTGGCCCCCCACCCTCCCTATCACATCCCCCCCTGATTTACACATGCCCCTAACCCGAACCACCAATCAGACAGGTCACCCACCCTAAAGCAATAATATACCGGAGACCCGCCTCTATAACATTCTGATAACTGTTAAATTAATTAAAATTAAAATCAGTACAGTTTCCGTCACATCCATACATCCACACATCCACACATTCTCACAGTCAACATCAATCAGCACGGTAGTCCTAGTATAGGTAATGGTGGCAATAATAAGATAACAGTCCTATGTAGTAGCAGGGCAGTTCATAAATAGTGCTCATAGACCGGGCTTGCAAGCGGAGTACAATCAAGTTGTAATAATTCACAGTTAAGGCCCTCAGCCACGAAGGCTGGTGACCACAATGATAGAGCAGCTGATAGTAAAAAGCAGCACCAACTCCAGTCAGTAAGCAAAAGCATATGGTGAGTGCTGGCAACACCTGCAGTCAGGCCAAATAATAGAAAGAAGACATGCGCTGTGCTGAACTTGTTTGAGCAGAGAGGAAGCAACAATATTAAGATCAGAGCTTGGAAAAGTTACTTTTTTAAACTACAACTCCCATCAGCCTCAGCCAGCATGGCCACTGGATTGAGCTGATGGGAGTTGTAGTTCAAAAAAATAACATTTCCAAGCTCTGATTAAGATACAGTTGATATAGTTCAGATAGTCACTTTAAATATGTTTGATTTACTTTGCATTTTTAGTGAAGCATAGCAACACTTTGCAAAATATACACTAAAAAACTCCAAAAACAATTGTGGAATAATAGCACTCACTATTCTGTAGAATGGTCTCCAGTGGACATCTGGAGTGTCTCAGTTTGCACAAGATAAAACAGTGGGAGGTGAAATATATTCTAGCAAATTTCTAGGTGTGATCTATGTTTTTAATTGACCATGCCCACCTTTTCTTAAATGAAGTGGTTTAAACATAGCAGGCTGAAAACCTGCATCTTAGGTAAGCCAAGTTTGTTTTTTTCCAACAGCTGGAGTCATTGCTTGAGAGCCAGTGTGGTATAGTGGTTAAGGTGTTGGACTACAGGGTTTGAATCCCCACATAGCCATGAAGCTCACTGGGTGACCTTGGACCAGTCACTGCCTCTCAGCCTCATGAAAACCCTATTTATAGGGTCGCCATAAGTCAGAATTGACTTGACAGCTGTACATTTACATTTAGAGTCATTGCTTAAGTAGCAACAAATTGTAATCAGTCTGATTTTACATCAAACTGCAGTTTCAGATTCAACTGTTAATGCACCCAAAATAGAAATAGAATATAACCTCCAGTTGAACACAAAAAGGCTATCTTCACCATCATAGGACATTGACCAATAAAAAGGCTTTGAAATTAATAAAAATAAATTTGATACAGGTTTCTAGGATGAATAATGAGTGAAATAAAATTTGTAGATTAGATTCTCTGCAGAAACAATACTAACACAGGAAAGAAGCAAAGTAAGAACAGCAGCAAACATACAAAAATGTAATTCTCCATCTTTGAAGATGCCAGATGTTGCCACCACTCACCATATGTTCAGAGGCACACGTTACCAAATTCTTCTAAGCTACACAGGAAGTGGATTGGACTGTGAAAGACCAACCCAAATTGTGTTTGCATTTTGACCAATTTGTAGGGCAGTACAATATCTCAGAGAGGAGGTCAGGTCTCCTGCTCTCCTGGTGCATTCACTATAGCTGCCCAATTTCCCTACTTGTTAAAGTTTGATAGAAATATCTGTTGGCTATAGGTACGTTCTTAAACCGCAAGCTTTTTTGCCTATTAGTGAATATAGTCAAATAACCAAGAGAGTGCGTTCTACCACATACAAGCAAGGTAAGTAAATGAAATAACATTGAAACTTAAGACTGCAGAAATCTGTAAGTCTTTTGAAAAGGATTTCTGAGGGCTTGGGGGCACACACTAAACTTCAGCAAACAAGATAAGTGAATAAAGCCCCACCTTGTTTGTTTACAAATCCTATAAATAGCCTCCAATTATCTATAAAAGCGTTAACTGACTTTGCACTCTGACCACTCAATTCTTTTGCATTAAGCTTCTCAGCTAGAGCTATGGACCACCAGCCTTGCAGTGTAAATAGCGACAAATATTACCAGCTGTGAGCAACCTTTAGGTGCACTGAATGTGTACCTTTGGCATGTATCCCAACTAGGACATAAGAGTTATTTATCTTCACCACTGGGGCTGAGCTGGGTCTTTCACAGGGCCCATCTGAGGGCTGAGTTCTGACCCACATTAAAGCTGCAGTCCTAAACACACTTAATAGAGAGTAAGCCCCATTAAATTAAGATGATCTTACTTGTAAACTTGTAAACAATGCATAGGATTGCACTGTAGATTTAGAAGGAGTCCTACCATATTCATGAAAGAGGACAGATCCTACCTTATAAGGGTTATGCTGGTGCTTTGTTGCCTTGTTTGGTGTTTGGAGGTGCACCAAATCTTCACTGGGATCAGGGTTAGGGTTTAACAATTAATCCCTCTTACCAGGAAACTCTGAAAACATTTTTGTTCTCCTAATGAGCATGATTAAAACTTGATACAGAAATTGGGCTACTAGTTGTCATTCCCATTGCAGCCAATGCCTAATCTAATCCTATTTCTTTCCCCCAAGGTTGGGCAGTGTTGCAATCTATCACCATCTGTCACCACCACCCTCTTGGAAAGGGCTAGTTTGCCATAGTATTTTAGAGGATTTCAGGAATAGGAAGGTGCATGAATATTTCACTGAGTGGATGGTGGAAGAAAAAATAATGCAGCTGATGTATCAGATGTGCATGTAGCACCAGAATGAGAGCCAATCACCCTGGAAGAGACCACATATCTCAAGCTCACAGGATTGGTGAACATGATGAAATATTAGGTTTCCTCACATATTCACATTAAAAATCAACTGAATTTTAATCAGACATGCAGTCTCATTGGTAAGGGCACTTAATGGGAGGTAAACTTATCTGTGTATCACTTGGTTGCAGGTTTTATTTTCACAATACTCAAAGCATTTACCATTGTAGAAAACTGGGGACCTCTTCTCCAAGGCACTGGCATTGCTGCTGCCAGATTTTGATTCTTAGGCTGCAATCCTAAAGGGTGTAGTGAAATGAAGGCATTCAGTGCTCTATCACGCTCTCACCAGCAGGGTGGAAGTGAGGGTAGAGCTCTCTTGTGCTTCTGCCTCTGTTTCTGGAGGGTTTTGTGTTGTTGTTTTTTTAAAAAAATCCAATTGGAAACAATAAAAGGGAAGTAAATTATACCAACTCCTGGCTACCTCCCCAGTTTGGTGTGTGTGTATTTCAGGGTACTGGGAAGACGTTGGATCCTTCAGAGCAAAGCCTCCCCTTGCTCTGCCACTAACATGCTTCTCATCTACCGGTCAGCCAACCCGCTTCTGAACCCTACGGGTATTGGAACTCCAAAGAGTAACAGCAAAGACTCCAACAGTATAGCAAGGGCTGTGGAAATTTCCCCAGTTGCAGGGAGAGATCATCCAACATCGGATCTTCTTCTCAAGAGCAGAGTGCTCTCCCCCCTTTTGTAGAGGGAGATTCAATGCTGCTTTTGTTTCCTGGGACACCCTCCCGCAGAAGGAACTTTTGAGGGAAGGGCCATAGCTCAGTGGTTAGTGCATCTGCTTTGAGTGCAGAAGGGCCCAGGGTCAATCCCAAGCATCTCCAGGTAGGTCTGGGGAATACTTCCAGTCTGAAAACCGGAGAGCCACTGTGTGGATAATACTGAGCTAAATGAGCCAATGATCTGAGTCAAATATAAGCAGCTTCCTAGTCTAGGATTGCAGGACCAATGTATTGTCTCATGGGCGTCAGATATGTGAATGCTGTGCATAACTGAACACAAGCTCAGAAGTAAAATAAATGATCATGAGACACAGCTTCTGAGTAACATAGCACATATGATAGCAAGTAACTAAGGACACCACCTAGTAGACACATTCCTGTTGAAGCTCCACTGAAATGAATGAGAGTTGTACACTGCTCTTGCACCGCACCCTTTCATTTCAATGAAATCTCAAAGGAAGGATGTGCCCTAAACTTAAATATGCAACATTACTTAATGAATATCATTGGATACTCAAGCAGATTTATTCCATTAAGGGTCAAGCTTTTACAGAAGATGTTGGGACAGTTCTGCAATTCTTCCTCACAACTGTGCAGCATGTGCAGCAGCAGAACACAGGAGAGAGGTAGGTGGAACAGGGTGGAGCCATGTGCCCAGGGCAGGCTGCTGCCCAAGGGTCCAGTCATGCCTGGTGCCGGCCCTGGTCATACATCACATGTTGTATTGCAGGTTATATGAAATTCCAAGGGAAAAATATTTGAAGAGAAGCTTTGAGTCCATAGTTACCCATAATAAGATGGATCAAATTAGGTATTTGCTGCCAATTATGGCTAAGTTTGTGTTACGTTTAACATGGCTCCATTTGCAGTGAACGTGGCTTATGAATACAACTGTTTGGATCAAGGATTCTTGCGTCTATGAAGGTACACCTTTGCATTGTATTGTATCATATTGTTTGTGTGCTTGTTTTCCTTTGGTGATAACCTGAATTTAGTTACCTAATAAACTCAGTTGTGACTATAACTAGTTCTTAGGTGTCTGACTGTTGTTGCTTTTCCCTTTTAAGAAACAACATCTCATCTTCCAATAATGTTACCATCCAACAACTAACCCTTGGTTGAAGATATTTGTCAGCAAAAATCCATTTCAGTTTAAGAAAAACAAATGCATGGCAAACGCGGCTCAAATAGTGGTTATAGGGTTAAAGGTAAGCTGCTTTTCCCCCTCAGAGGGTAAGACAGCAACATAAACAAGGAAATGGAGGATACTGTATAGGGGGGCTACTTTGAAGAGTGGATAATCCACAAACCAAACAACCTTTTGGAAGAGATCCTTTGATAATCATCTTGTTATTTCCATAAATATATAAATAAAATATATCTGTATCAATTGTGCCAGCTCAGTCCATTCGCTTAAGCTTTGTGGGAGCTAAATACATATTACAATGCTAACTAACAAAAGATACTACTAACCCACTTATTCAGAGAATGCGAGCCTTCTATATTATTTAAGCAAACAAAAGCTCTAAACTTAGGCTACAATACAAAAGCCATCCCAACACCCATTCCTTGGGAGTTTTTAATTCTCTTTTACAATCCCTCCCTGCAGTGACAACCTCATAGGTTGTGATTGATCTGCAGGCCTACGCACTTTGATTGCTTGCAACTTTTGTCTCCCTTTCTCCACCGGCAACTATTTTATATGCAAGTCCTCTATCTGTGACTTCATCATATCCATGTCCTGCCACCAGATACAGAAGTGCTTTGTTCTGCCTCTTTTCATGCCAGAGGACGGTTGTTTTTTTCTTCTTTCTTAGGGGTCGCTTCTTGTTCTGAAACATGAAAATGTGTGAAGCATAAAACTCCAGCTGTGAATACTTACCTCCCTGCCGTGTTAAAAAGTTCAATATACAAAACACCTGGTTTCAAGTAAAATGTACATCAAGATATATGGCAATGAGACAGATTTAATATACCCCATAGGGCCCTGAGGCAGTTTTAAAATTAAAGACACAACACATTTTTTCTCTCCAAATGAGCGTTACCTTTTCACAAATAACAAACCTGAACCTTGTACAGTTGAAGCAGAAGTCACAAGTAAGGGAGACCGTGTAAAAGGGGATTGTTGTCATGCAAATGAGAGCCAAACCACAAAGGCAGTGTAAGGCCTGCACAAATGGGTTTATTCCCTGTTCACAGAATCATTTTACATGCTGGGACTGATTTATACAAATGTGGGAAATAGGAGAGAACACAAGCTGAGGACCACGAGGATTGATGCAACCCATTCAAAAAAGTGAGCATCATGTCAGACTTCTACATCGAGCTTGATTACCAAAATAATAATAATGAAAAATAACGGGCATTTGTCATCTTGATAGTCTGGTCCAAGGCCAGTGTAATGGCACTCCCCCCCACGCTACAGTGTTTTGTACCACAATAACTGATATGCATGTATCTGTGTTCAGTATTCTTTAGGAACTGAAACACGTGATTTATACCTATCAGCAGGAGTGTGGGAACCACTTCATCCTGCCTGCTTCCTGCACTGTTCTACATGGGAAAGATGGAATCACATGGACAAAGGCAACTTTGCTAATGGCACAGACCTGGTACAATTGCTGCTGATGCTGGTAGAGGTGGGTAGGCTCTCCAACTGAAAATGATCAAAGTTCCTCCAAAAATAATCCAGAAGACATTGGATCATTTTTCTGACCCTGTAGGAACATAGGCAGCTGTGTTATACTGAATCAGGCCATTGGTCCATCTGGTTCAGGATTATCTAGTGACTGGCAGTGGCTCTCTGAGGTTTCAGGCAGGGAGTCTCTTCCCAGCCCTACGTGAAGATATGGGGGCATGACCCTGGGACTTTCTGTATGCAAAGCTGATGCTCTGCCCCTGAGCTATAGCCCTTTCCCCAATCTAAGGCCCAAAAAAGAGACTCGTCCCCAGCTTCTTAATTCTTCCCTAATTGCAAATATGTGGAACCTTGAGCACTGGTCCTGCCCATTTATTTCCATTGGCTCCACTTGTTACCAGAATGCAGCCCTCAGAAGGTTGCCCATGAGGAAACGCAACCCTCCGGTTGAAAAGGTTTTCCCACCTCTGCCTTGCTGGATATAGTGAGGTGACAAAAGCCCATTATGACAAATGGGGTGAGACTTATGAGGTTATGAGAACAAAAACTGAGAGTGACAGTAAGGCCATTCCCCAGAGAAGAGCCTACCAGGTAGTGAGTGTTTGGCTAGCAGTACCAAAAGGTAGAGTGCTGATGGATCGCAAAAGTTGGCTGTGCTTCTCATTACTTTCACTGGTGGATGACGGCTGAGCATAGCATTGTTCTGAAAGCAGCGCCAGTGTTTTCTGCTTTTTACACCATTGCAATCATTTCGTTAATGCATCAAAGCTTTCAGATTAAGATATTTTAGTACTGAGGCTCATACAATCCCACTTGCTAAATTACAGTTAAGGGCCATTTCAGACATTACACAACAACCAAAACAGGTTTTCCCCAAAGTGTGCACTCAGCACAAAAGGTGGGTTCAATGACCCCTTCATGCATTCACAAATGCGTGAAGAGGAGTGGTGTAACCCGCTCTGGAAGCATTTGGTGAAGGGCAGGTTATAAATACAAGTAGTAAATAAATAAATATTGTGCCTGCTGGCTATGCACCCTACTTGCCAGTGCATGTGCTAGCCACACATCCTGCTGGCTGCATGACACGTCCATCCATGTGTTCAGTGTAAGTTTGAAGGGGAGCTATGCATGCATTAATATACAGGCATATGTCATTTCCACGTGAACTGTAATCCCAAGTGGCAACCTTGGGCAATTTTTATCAAAAGATGGAGTATAAATGTAATAAATAAATAGACCTGGGGCTGCCACTTGTTCGGAGGAGCCCTGCGTGCATACATCTGTATGTGCAAAGGGCCCTCTCACTGACGACACCAAATGTGCAGCCAGTGGAGTGCAAGGCCAGCATTTTTACCCCTCCTTTCCAAGCTATAGACAGTTATGGCTTCCTGATGAGTATGATATATACATTTATTTTGTTATTTTATTTATTTTATTCATTTATACTCCGCCTTTTTCCCAGAACTGGGACCCAAGGCAGCTTACAAAAATTAAAACAAACAAAGTTTATAACATCTAAGCAAAACATAGAGGAAGTTGTAATTAAAATGTAATTAAACTGTCTCGAGAATTAAAACCATTTTAAACACAGCAATTAAAAACACAAAATAAAAATCAATAGCACCCTATTAATGGCCCTTGCAATCAGTTCCCAAAAGCCTTTCAGAATAGAAGTTTTCACCAGCTTACAGAAGGACAGCAGGGAGAAAGCCAGTCTAACCTCCCTAGGAAGGGAGTTCCAGAGCCTGGGGGCAGCCATCGAGAAGGCCCTGTCCCATTTTCCCACTGCATGTGCCTGTGAGGGTAACAGGACCAAGAGCAGGCCTCCCCCAATGATCTCAGAGGTTGGACAGGCTCACATTGGAAGATACAGTCCTTCAGACAGGCTAGACCTGAGCTGTATAGGGTTTTATTGGTCATAACCAGCACTTTGAATTATGCTCAGCAACAGACGAGTAACCAGTGGAGCTGTTGTAACAAAGCAATCATATGCTCCCTATAACCAGCCCCAGTTAACAATCTGGCTAAAGCTCTTTGGACCAGCTGAAGTTTCCAAATATTCTTCAAAGAAAGCCCCACGTACAGCACATTACTGTAATCCAAACAGGATGTGACTAAAGCACGTGTAACCGTAGCCGGATCAGGAATGGGTGCAGTGGGTGCACTAGTTTTAATTGTGCAAATGCAGTCCCAGCCACTGCTGAAACCTGAGCTGAACCCAGGAGTACACCCAAACTGTGAACCTGTGTCGTCATAGAGAATGTAACACTGTCCTGAACAAGTTGCATCCCTATTCCTGATCTGCCTTCTGACTGACCAGGAGCACCTCTTGTCTTGTCTGGATGAAGCTTCAATTTGTTTGCCCTCATCCAGTCCATTACTGATGACAGACTCTGGTTTAGAACCAGTTGCACATTAGTCACATCTACATTTCTGGGTGTTAATGTGTATATGTGATCCAGCCCTCCTCTGCTGAATTTGTCCAAATAATGTCATATAATCAAAGTAACAACTTGTGCTGCTCATACACGCATCTAACACTGTGCCATTTATATCTCCCTCCGTCTTATTGCTGTTAGAGAATCAGTTATTCCTATTTTGTCTCAATTATAGGCCACAAAAATAAACCAAAATACACCAGGCCTGCAATGCCCAATCAGTTGTTATCAGCTTGTGAAAGCCACCCAAAATTCCTAGAGACACAACACTGCGATAATGGTGCAGTTCAAGGCTATGTGACACAAACCAGCCACCAATTGTGTCTAAGGGAAATTATTAATGGAAAGGAAAAGGAGGGGGAAAGCTAAACATATTGAGATGTGTGTTCATTTAGGAAGGAGACTAATTGAAATAGACACCCTGATAAGAGGCCTAGTATCTAAAGAGTCCTGAGTTTCATCTGCAGGAGAAAAGCTGCACTTCTGTCATCAATTTTTGATACTTTAACTCTTTTCTATTAAACCTGCTGACAAAACTTACTGATCAGGAGTTGTTCTTAGGTAAAAGGCTCATTGACAGGAAAAGGGATGAGGGGAAATAAAAGCTTTTAAGACACTCCCCTCCCCTTTTTAATCTGAGAGGACATTATCAGTCTGTCCGGGTGTGTGGGTTTGGCGTCGTCTGGAAAGAAAAATGCACAATACATTCTATGTGAAAGATGCAAGATGATCTTGGGTTAGGCAAGGTTTCTTCCACCTACTATCAAGGGTGGCAGGGAGCAGAATTTTCCAATTTCCCTCATGCAACATAGACTGACCATAACAGAAGACTCTCAGCTTAAGTTACCTGAACTCAACTTTGCTCTTATCAACCTGCTGAAAATTGAAGGGTGATGAAGAATATCTTTTTTAAAAAAAAATCCCTGAACACACCCATTTTTACACAGGAAAGTGAAAAGATTGTTAAAACAAATTCTTTCTAGCTCAACAAAGTGAATCTTTTGTTCAAACAGATTTTCATGTGCCAGAGAAAGAGATCTTGAAGCTTCTGAGATAGTTTGGAAATATGCATATATTAGTAGTGGGAATTTTGATTCATTATCCCAAACTGCCTGTGAAAATATAATTAAAAATCATACAGCATCTAGCACTCTGCATTACAATTGCTAGAAGAGACAGAGAAATCATTAAGTGGTAAACGAAGATCCTCAGCAAATTTCAAGTGGTCCACAGGAAACAGTTTGGGAACTGCAATGCAAACAGCAGAGAAAAATCTACGGGCTCGTCCATATGACTGTATAATCTGCAGTGTAATTTGTTTGTGTCCTCATTAATTCATCATCGTCCATATGACATTATAAGCTAGTACGGATTTTTGTGTTAACAAATACGGATTAGAAATAATCCCGAAAAACCGATTAGCTTTCTAAACCGATAATCAATCTCATTAACGTCCGTGGGCTCAAACGCAATGCCGCAGACTTTCCTGCAATAGGCAGTTCATGGGAGTTCCTCCATCGTATGCCAAGCCCCTTCTCCTTCCCCCCACCTTCTGTCTATGCCTCCTCCTCCTTTCTTACAGTTCATTCCTGCTTCTGGTACTGAACTGGGATACTTTTTCCTTCTGTAACTATTGGGTTATATATATATATATATATATGAACGTAATTGTGGTTAACCAAACAGAGGTTTTTATTGTATTAACAAAACATTTCAGCTTCCGCCTTCATCAGCTGCCAACATACAAATGCTGTTACCAAGGTGGCAGTTATAGAGCTTTGAGGATGGAATGCTCAGAGGGGCTTCATTTGCAGAAGCTAAGTTGTGATGGTAATGTCCTCCAGGTTCAGGCCATGTGGTGCCAATGCATCCAGACAGTAAATCCAAAAATTCTCCCTTTTAGTCAATGCTGCTGGATCTGCTGGCATCTCTATCGCTGTAATGGAAAAGTCCAACAGGCTGTGACCCTCGATGTTAAAATGCTTTGCAACTGGTTGCTCCACTTTTTTGTCACAATTGCCGACTTGTGGTTCCTGAAGCACATGCATAGGTCAGTTGTGGTCTTTCCTACGTATTGGATATGACATCCTGGTCTTTTGCACTCGATGATGTAAACTATATTGCAGGACCTGCAGGTGATGTTCTGTTTGATGTAATATGTCCTGCCTGTCCTAGTGCTTGTAAAAGTGGCTGTCTCCCTGAGGTACACACAGGTGATACAGCGTTTGGAGTGACAAGGATGAGACCCTGGATTGGTGATAGGTGGCTTAAGCATAGCTCTCACCAACAGTCTGCGCAAATTAGGAGGTTGGCGAAATGCTATAACAGGCCTGCTGATGGCTCTAGTAAGATGTTCAGAGTTGGCCAGCAATGGGTAGCTCTCCCTGATTACTCGGTGATAGTTAGGAGATGCTGGATGGAAATCTACCACAAATGGAATCCGTTGCTCTCTGCTCTTTGACACCTCAGTATGATGGAGGAGGTTTTCTCTGGACAGAATGGAGGCTCGGTGGATGTTGCAATTGATAATATGTGGAGAATATCCTCTTCGAAGAAGGTGTTCTTCAAGTTCACTGATCCTTCTCTGGTATTTATCTTCAGTGTTGCAAATAAGTTTGATTCTCAGAGCTAAGCTATGCACAATGTTCTTCTTGATATGCCTAGGATGGCAGGATTTCCAGTTTAAATAGGTGTGGGCATCAGTGGGTTTGCTGTAGAGATCAGTGGCTATTTTGTTGTTTCAATGGTGAGAAGGACATCCAGAAAAGGGATGTGCGGATTGTCATTTGTACTATTAAATGTGAACTTAATAGATGGATAGATAGAGTTGATGTAATTTTTAAATTGTTCCAAACTTTCTTTACCATTTGTCCAGACCATAAAGATGTCATCAATGTATCGCCACCATATAAGTGGTTTGTTGATGGCCTTTTTGAGGATCTCCTGTTCCAGTTTACCCATGAAGAGATTTGCATATGATGGAGCCATGCGAGTCCCCATAGCTGTGCCTTGTAGTTGCAGGTAGTGTTCTCCATTGAATGTAAAGTTGTTACAAGTCAGGACTAGCGTAGCTAAAGTTGTGAGAACCTCTGTTGGAGAACTGTTCATATCTCTGGTGTTAAGGAACTCATTTAAAGCCTGAATCCCATCATTATGTGGTATATTGGTGTAAAGAGATGTGACATCTAAAGTATAGTATTGTTGTGGAATTGATACTGCTTGTTTAAAGACTCAATTTTAAGCAAGAAGTTCTTGGTGTCTTTGATATACGATGGGAGGTTTTGCACCATGTTTTGCAAATTTAAGTCAATGTACAGAGAAATCCTTTCAGTAGCTGTGTTGTTACATGAGATAATTGGGATACCAGGATTGTTGGCTTTGTGGATTTTAGGCAGCATGTAAAACCTTCCAGGGGTGGGATTTGGATTAACAAGGAGATCAGCAGTTTCCTCTTTAAGGTTTCCTGCTTGAAAGGTTTGTATAGATGTAATGATATGAGTATTGAGATCTGTGGTGATGTCTTAGTCAATAAATCTATATGTTGTTTCATCCTTTAGTTGTCATTGACCTTCTGCTATATTGTCTGTAGTGTTAAGTACCACAACAGCACCACCCTTATCTGCAGGCTTGATGACAACATATATATATTGTGATCACGTAAAAGCAAATGTTTAATAATATTTCCACTTAAAAGTTATTTTGCGATGTTACACAAACAATTTATTGAAAACATGGATTTTGAAGGAGGTTTTTAACTGAGATTCCTTGGGCTGATAGGGGGAAAGCGGGGGGGGGGGAGAGGAGCAAGGTCTAGTATTTTAATGTGGCAGCTGATCCAACAGCAGGCAAAGCCTCTCTTTTCCTACCCAACAGCTGATGGGGATGGGAGTGGGAGCCAAACATACCAAAGAGCCAAAACTCAGAGAACTAGAGGAAGGGGAGACGAGCATCTCTCCCTCCAGGCAGCCAGATCTCTCTCTCTCTCTCTCTCTCTCTGTGAGCATACACACTGTAAATTGTGTTCTTTTCCTTTGAGCCTGAAACTAACTAATCTGGGTCCTCCCTTTGCTAACTTGAAACTGAATGAAAGAGAATCTCTTACTTTCTCCCATGGTGGGTGGTGGAGGATCTAATATAATTTGGGAGGAAGAGGCATGAAGAGGAGATTTGGTGGGTGCACTGGGCACAAGGAAAGCCTGTTCAAAATGGTAACAGCAGGAGATAGTGGGAAACAATCGAACATGAAAAGGGATTTGCCTCTCAGTTCCACAAATTCAATGGAATTGGGAGTAACCAGCGGCTCCCATCCTTAGTATGCATGATGTTATATGTAGCAACCCAGATGTTTATTTTGCTTATACTTGGGGGGAGGGGCATAAACGTTGCCCTTTTGCACATCCATAAACCTGTGCATGCATGGGAATTTAAAAAAAGATATACGTTTCCACACTCCAAAAAAGCATGCGAAAAGCTAATGACTGTTATGGACCAATCACTGAAAAGGGGTGGATTTAGGGGAGCGGCCAATGCTAAAGAAAAAAAAAGTCCACACGTATGGATGCTTGATAAGCGGGTTTTCACAATAATCCAACCACAAACAGGACACGTATGGATCTTAGGGCACCAACCGAATATGGAAAAAGCAGATTTTTGCAGTTAGGTGTGGATGATCCCTAAGAGTGCAGCAATAGGTTTTTTAAAAAGAGTTCATTGGAAGAACAATATGGCCCTGTTCACAAGTTACATTCAATGAATGTACAGTCCCTGTACCCAGGTAGCAGATAAAGAGTGGTAAGCATCCAATTCGATATGTAGAAAAAGGGGGTCAAAGACCAGAACGCTGAAGTATTTTACAGAAAACTGGTTTTATTGCGAGATTTTTTTCAAAGAAGCCCAAACTGGTTTTACTGCAGAATATTTTTCAAAGAAGCCCAACGTGTTTCAGCCTGTAATCACAGGCCTTCATCAGGGGATAATGAACTTTTACAATGGTTAATCGAACAAGAGGATTGTTATCAGTGCAATACAGGACCAAAATTGTTCGGTTGCCAGGCCTAGCCTCCAAGAGGTCTTCTTTATCTTTAAAAGTTGTGCAAGGGGAAGGGAGAATTCCACCTTGTGGTTTTTCCCATTACAGGGTTGCAAGAACACCTGCACTTGGCTGACTTTCTCTTCTCCTAAAGATACAGGATCAGGATCAGGCCATGAACCTGGCAACCCTAATTGAGAGGATGAAGAAAAAGCTCAAATAAATTGAAAACATGTCCTCCATCATTTCTTCAGTTAGAGCTGGACACAAGGCCTATCCTGTAAAATGGCGTGTGGAACCTATGGTCCTACAGATACTGTTGGACTCTCAACTCCCATCAGCTTCAGCCAACATGACCAATAGTCATTATGATTATGTGAGTTGTAGTCCAACAACATCTGGAGGGCCACCAGTTCCCCACCCGTGCTCTAAAATACATAGCAAGTTAATTCAGTCAATATCTTGCCTTTTGCACTGATCTACTAGGGGTGTACCTCAGCCCAAAGATTTGTCTTTTTCTCTGTTCTTTTTTTTTTGTTTTCAATCTGTTTCTGAGTTGCTCTGCAGTCTCTTCAGGTCTATCTGTAATCCAGGTTCTGAGTTTAAAATGAAGTTTTGTGTTCCCCGTTCATAGAATGGGGAATCTATAATGGTTATAACTTTTTTTCTTTGGGGGCCAGTGGATTAAATTTACAGGCACAGGAGACCCTACAGAGTAGATTAAGTCTGCCAAGTTGCAGAAAAAATTATGGAGTGAATGAAACGGATTCACTTTCCTCGGTAGCACATATTAGAGCAGCACCTTTATTAGGCCAACTAAAACTCCAAAATCAATAAGTTTTATATTTTTGAAGAAAGGGTGTGGGGGCTTGTCTCTTGCTGTTTTCTACCTTAAAATAATTAAGAAGTGACGGAGCGATGTGGATTCTTGCCTGTACATATTTTTAAAACTTTGCAGCTTCACACTGGTCTTTCCTGTGCTTGTTTCTGTCTTCCAATAGGCCTTGCAACATGAGGCTGTCTAGTTCCCTGTGGAATTCTGAAGAGCTGTAGCTTTAGTTTTTTGTTTGGCTTAGTTTTGAGCAAAGTAGTGTGGTTGTTTTTTAAAAAAAACAACAACCTTAAATTAAGCTTTTAACTTTTAAAAAATCAACAAAACACAACATAAAAATCAAGAGTTCTTCTGCAGGCAACATTTAAGATAGCTTCACTTCTTGCAAACCCCATGGAATGGGAATGGACTGCCTTCAAGTCGATCCTAACTTATGGCTACCCTATGAATAGGGTTTACATGGTAAGCGGTATTCAGAGGGGGTTTACCATTGCCTCCCTCTGAGACTAGTCCTCCCCAGCTGTCTAGGGCCTGTTCAGCTTGCCGCAGCTGCACACACCAGCCCCTTCCTTGTCCTCAACTGCCAGCTGGGGGGCAACTGGGCTCCTTGGGACTCTGCAGCTTGCCCACGGCTGCACAGGTGGCAGGGCACGTAACCCCTGAGCCACCCACTGCGGGGGTGGTCTTTAGTTGGCCCTTTACACTTGGGAGACACGAGCGGGGATTTGAACTCACAGACTCTTGACTCCCAGCCAGGCTCTCCAAATACAGATAGAGGAAAACAGAGCTATAAGGTCAGAAACAACAGAGTGGCATGAGGCTGGGGTGGAAGCACAGAACTGACATTATGCTTTGACTTAGGGAGGGGGGAAAGCATCTCAAATCATCCCATTTCACCTCATTATTCAATCCACATACATAACTACTACACACTATTAGCATCTACAGTACATTTTGAAACTGCTTTAACAGTACAATCTATCCATGCTTATTCAGACATTAATCTCATTGTTCTCAGTGGGGTGGGGATTATGGACGGCAACTTGAATCACACAGTTTGGAGAGACAGAAAGTGTATCTGAAACACTGCCATTCATTTTTCGTTGAAAATGATGGCAAAACTCCCATTGATTTTAATGTTTTTTGATTATATCCAAGGACTACAGAAGGAATTTAAGTATTTGGCATTATGCCATCCTCCCTAAAACCAGCCCTACAGCTAGCCTTCCTTGTTAGATGGGGCAGCCACATTTCTAGATGGGGTATTTTTGGAGGGAGGCATATAGCACCAGCCAGTCCTGTCCCTGTTCACTGATGGAGAGGATGTGAGAGCCAGGCCAGGGGTAGGTGATCTTCCCCTTCACTCCTCCTCCATGCAGAGAGTGTATTCACTTATATAATGGGCACAAAACAAACAAAACAGTTCATGCTATAACTGTGTGAAAGATGATTGGGTGGTGTAGTCCTAGTAATACTGTTCTGAATTATTTCAGAGGCATACTGGGATAACTGTTCTGATAGGTGTTGTGGTTTATATCATGTGTTTAGGAGGAGTTTTGGAAAAGAGGAAAATAGGTGATGCCACCCAAATTTCAATTATCATAGATAGAGGGAGGTATAGCTATGGGGAGGCGATGCATGGAAGATGAGAGCAAGACTATCTACGCCTTGTTCCTTGCTCCCACTCCTCCCATGGATGGGTTCCTGGTTGCTCATCTGCTGTGCCCACTGGCCTGTGTGTGCTTTTGTTTAATGCCAGATCAGTGCACAATGAGACCACACTCATCCATGATCCATGATGATTTGATCATGGATGAGGGTGCCAATTTGGTGTGGATTACTGAGACCTGGATGGGTGAATTGGGAAGAGCTGATCTGACCCAGCTTTACCCATCTGGATACTCGGTGCAACACCAGCACAGGCTGCAGGGACGGGGAGGGGGAGGAGTTGCTGTGATCTACAGAACTTCCATCTGTCATCAGGAAACCACTCTGTCTTGGAGCTGGCTATGAGGGCCTGCACCTGGTGTCGGGCCAAGGAGACAGTACACTAGGGTTGCTGCTGGTGTACCGTCCACCCTGCTGCCCAGCAGCTTCTCTGACAGAGCTGGTGGAGGCTGTCTCAGCTGTGGTATTGGAGAAGCCCAAAATGATAGTCTTGGGTGATTTCAATGTCCATGCTGAGGCTGCCTCTAGTGTTCCAGCTCAGGACTTCATGGCCTGCACGACAATCATGGGACTGTCTCAAGTTGTCACCAGTCCAACACACAGGGCAGGGCACACCTTCGATTTGGTTTTTGCTCCAGATGGAGGAAAGCGTGTTCAGGAAATGGGGGGATGGATGTCAACCCATTGTCATGTTCAGACCACTTCCTGTTGAAGTTTAAACTTATGGCTTCAATCCTCTCCTGCAGGGGTGTTTGACAGATTAAGATGGTTCAGCCTGGAGGCTAATCGAATCCACTGAATTCCTAAATGCCCTGTGGGAGTTCCCAGTAGACAGAGCACGTGAACTGTGGAACAATGAGATGTGTTGGGCTCTTAACACAGTTGACCCTGAGGACTCTTTCCAGCATTGTGGAGCCTGGTTTGCACCTTGGTACACCAGTGAAACAGATTGGACAACGGCTAGAACACAAGTGGTGAAAGACATCCTGTGAGGCTGATCGGGCACGAGTAAAGCATCATAATTGTGCCTACTGTGTGGCGGTGAACGTGGTGAAGAAGACCCACTTCTCTGCCTCCATCACATCTTTAATTAGCCATCCAGTGAAGCTTTTTCACATTGTCAGGGGTCTGTTAACATCAACTCCGGAAATGGAGTTTTAGACCCTTCGGAAGCCCACTGTGAATTGTTTGCAAGGCACTGTGAGGGTAAAGTTAGTCATCTCTGTAGCAATCTTGATGCCCCATCCACATTTACTGTAGTCCCCAGTAAGGTGTCTAGTGCAACATTGGCCACAATTTTTTGGGATCAATTTTAGCTGATGTGGCCTGATGATGTGGACAAAGTGCTTGCAATGATGCAGCCAGCAATGTGTCCTCTCAACCCTTGCCCTTCTTGGCTTATTAAAGCTTGCCGAGGAAGTATGACTAAATGGATCCAGGGTGTGGTCAATGCGTCTTTGTGGGAGGGAATGATCCTAGCTGCCATGAAAGAGGTGGTGATCCAACTGCTCCTGAAAAAGCCCAGCTTGGACCCATTGGTTTCTGACAACTATTGCCTGGTTGCAAATACTCCCTTTTTAGGGAAGGTGATCAAGAGGGTTGTGGCACAGCAGTTACAAGTACTGTTGAATAAAACAGATTAACTTGACCCTTTCGAATCTGGGTTCAGGTCTGGTTATGCGACTAAACCAACCTTGGTTGCCCTGATGGATGACCTTTATCAGGAGAAGGACAGGGGGAATGAAACCCTGTTATTCTTACTTGATCTCTCAGTGGCTTTTGATACCATTGACCATGGTATCCTTCTGAGCAGAATTGGTGAAATGTATCGCAGGCACTGTTTTACAGTGGTTCCGCTCCTATCTCCAGAGTCGTTTTTAGAGAATAGCATCGGGTGATTGCCTTTTGGCCCCCTGGCAGTTGGTACCTTGCGGCACCCCGCAGCACATCTTGTCCCCAGTGCTGCTTAATATCTATATGAAGCGGTCATCAGAAGATTTGGGGCATCGGCAGTACATTGATGATAGCTAACTCTATTTCTCTATAATATTTATTTATTTATTTATTGTACTTATATACCGCCCCATAGCTGAAGCTCTCTGGGCAGTTTACAGTAACTAAAAACATTAAAACAAATATACAAATTTAAAACACATCTTTTAAAAACAATTTAAAACACAACTTAAAAATTTAAAACAATTTTAAAAACACATGCTAAAATGCCTGGGAGAAGAGGAAATATCTGAATCGGGAGAGGCCATGCAAGCAAGCCCTCAACCAGTGCCTGCACTCGGTGGTTGGTTGGATGAGGACCAATTAACTGAGTCTGAATCCTAACAAGATGGAAGCGCTGTGGGTTGGTGGTTCCCAAGTTTGGATAATTGGTCAATTGCCTGCTTTGGTTTGGGTCACATTCCTTCTGAAAGAGCAGGTTCATAGTCTGGGAGTGCTCTTGGATCTATCTTTGTTGCTAGAGGCCTAGGTGACCTCAGTGGCTAGGAGTGCCTTTTACCAGTTTCAGCTTGTAAGACAGCTGCAGCCATTTCTGGACTAGGATAGCCTGACCATTGTTGTCTGTGTACTGGTAACCTCCAAGCTGGAATACCATAATGTGCTCAATGTGGGGCTGCCCTTGAGGTTGGTCTGGAAGCTGCAGCTGGTGCAGAATGTGGTGATGTGACTGTTCACTTGAGCAGGTTATCACCAACATCTTACCCTGTTGCTAAAAAAAATAGCACTGGTTGCCCATTAGCTACTGGGCCAAATTCAAGGTTCTACTTTGGGCGTGCAAAGTCCTATGCAGCTTGGGACCAGGATACCCCTTATATACCCAGTCGATCACCACGCTCTGCATGTGAGGGCCTCCTGCAGATACCATCTTATCAGGAGGTCCTTTCTGCATTACATAGGAAATGTACCTTTAGTGTGGTGGCACCTACCTTTTGGAATTCCCTCCCCTTAAAGATTAGACAGGCGCCATCTCTGTTCTCTTTTCAGCACCTACTGAAAATCTTCCTCTTTCAACAAGCCTTTTAAGCACAGATCTTATCCTGGTCTGTGTCTGTGTTGGAATTGCTTTTTAAGATGTTTTTAAAGCTTTTTTTAAAAAAGATGTTTTTAAAGATGTTTTGTTTTAATACGTTTTAAAGTCTTTTGTTTTTAATAGGTTTTAAAGTGCTTTTAGTGTTTTTATTTGCAGCCCTGGACTCTTTCTGGGAGGAAGGGCAGGATATAAATTTAATAAATAAATAAAATATAATATATATTTATATTATAATATAACTAAGAAGTTAAAAACAAGTGTGAGGCTTGTTTTATCAAAAACTGAGTTTTAATCTTGTATCATGACAACACCAATACAAAACAAAACACCCCCTCAAAAAAACCCCAAACACATTACGATGCAACCATAGTCAAGCATTTGAGAGTTACGCTGAGAACAATGTGCACAACATTCTTGTTGAAATGTTGAGATTGACTCCTTAACTTTGTAAAATTTTTAGGAATGGCTGATCTAAGAAAAGTAACCCAAGCCTTGGTAACTTCGCGGCTGGATTATTGTAATTCCAAGTATGTTGGACTCCCGATTAGATCGCTTCGACCGCTCAAATTGGTACAAAGAGCAGCGGCAAGGATGATCACAAGAAGTGGCCCTCGGACCCATACCACGCCTCTTCTATATCATCTACACTGGCTCCCCATAGAACTTCGACACCAGTTTAAGTTACTGGTTCTAACGTTTAAAGCCCTACATGGATTAGCACCAGCGTATTTAGTGAACCGTCTCTTTAAATTTAAAACCCATCGACCCATGAGATCAAGTGCCGAATACATCCTTAGGGTTCCATCAACTTTTACCATCCACCAAATGGCCGTTAGAAAACAAGCTTTTTCTGTTGCAGCACCTACCTTATGGAACAATCTACCACTTGAGATACAGCTCTCTCCCTCCCTTATGGACTTTCGTCGTCGAACCAAAACTTTTTTATTTTATCAAGCTTTTAATTGTTAAAGGGAAATGTCTCTGACTTTTTAGTAATTATTGTTATACTTTGTTTGATTCTGTACTAATGAATTATTTTACTTTGTTCACCGCTCTGAATTTGGATTCTCTGAACTAGAGCGGGATATAAATCTGTAAATAAATAAATAAATAAATAAAATATTTACTGCATGATAGACTTCCTTTTGTAAGCTTATAAAAATGCTTGATAAATATGCAAGAAAGCTTTCTGAATGGTAGGTTCACAATACACCTTTTCAGAGAGAGAAATAATACATAGCACCTAAAAATCACACTTTCTAACAGTTGCAGCTTTCAGTTTTTCCTAGAAATGTAATGTAAAATTTTATCAAAATTAAGGATAGCTGTCCTTTCTTTTTCAATGCAAGGCATTATTTAGGGTCCCTCCTTCTAATCTTGTTCCTGACCTTTAGATTTTCCTTCTTGTTGACAATCAAGGCAAAACCTTTTAACTGGTTGTTAAATAAAAGGCTAGCTAAGTGATTGGAAACTAATTGTGGAAAGCAAGTGGTTTCTGGACTGAGTTTTCTGCCCCAAACCCTGAAAAGGTGTTATGCTGAGCTGCACACATTGGGAAAATCAGAAATTAGGCCAAAGATCCAGTCTGGGTAGCCAGCCAGCTAGCTAACTGTAATGCACACAGCAAGGTTTCTATTCCTCTAGAACTGTTTTCATCCTTTGCCATCAGATACTTAGGAAAAAGAAGGGAAAAAACATTATGACTGTGAGTATTATGAATGCTTTAAAAGTGTAAAGGGTAATTTAGGGTAGATATTTTTTCAGATCACTTTAAGTTATCTATTTCAGCCTTTAGTAATAAGCACCCAATCTTGCTCTACTCATTATAATAAATGCAGAATAAACAAAGTCTTAATTCTTACTGCAGACAAACAAACATGTTTCTTTATTGCTGGCTGGGTGGAGAACACAACTGAAACTGAAAAGTATAGCAAAAGGAAGCCCAAGGGGTGGAATCTAACTATGGTTTATAATACAAATGCTAATATTTAACTCTCCAGGGGTCATATTACTGCAGAATGTTCTTTTCAGGATCACTTAAATAATTGCAGGGTGATTGTGATAATAAAAAAATCCACCCTCAGTCAAGGAAAGTCTTGAGTGAACAGACGTTTGGAGTCTCTTCTGGATGAGTCTTTTGTTGTGTGCTCACCCTGCCTTATTCACTGGATTTTTCACAGGGTCCTATTCTTAAAATGTTCCTGTTCTCAAAACAAGCTGTCATTCTTTAAATGTAGGCTGTTGTTGTCAGTTATGTTATAACTGAAAAAGACAATTTTCCAAAATAATCTGGGGGGGGGACCACAGCTTAAGGGGTGGTGGTGCCCCCATTTCTTCCCCCCTGCTGTCTTCTGTTCATTTTGTTCTCCCTCATATACTCTTTAGTTAGTTAATAATAGGAAATAATTAGACCGAAAATGTACTTCATTTTTAGAAGCAAAGCGATATCCCATTTAACTCTATTTCAATATGTTCGGTTAAAACTAAGAGAAGAAACCTATTCCTGAAAAACATCCTGAACATATGCAAAAACTAGGGAGCTTATTTATAATATCATTTAACTGCACAATCCTAAGCATGTCTACTCAGAAGCAAGTCCCATTGAGTTCAATGGGGTTTGCTCCTAGGAAAGTGGTGTAGGACTGCAGACTAAATTGCCTTTTTTTCCAGCATCACTGGATCTTAACCATTTTAAAACATTTGATTGTCTGCTCTAGTGCTATTTATGCTCATGATGCAGATGCATCATTCATATAAATGGGTATATATATTCAATTAAGATAACAGGTGGTACAATATATGGAGTGCAGTTGGTAATTTCCCATTTTTTAGCCTTATAAAGTGATGTTGATGACTTCTTAACATATATTTTTTTAAAAAATCAGTTAAATTTTTCCTGGTCTTCACATGCAGCAGCCATATGTGTTCTCACATCTGCCCACAAAGATTTTTCTGTGTGTACGTATACACAAAACTCAAGGTTAGTGGGGGCAGGTGGTGGGATACATGAAACCTAAAGGTGGTGATGTTAGAATATTGTGTGGCTTGTTCTTTTAATAACTTTAATAAATCCAGATCAATTTCAGAAATCATTTGAAAACACCATTTCATCGGAACTGGTAAATGCACATCACTACTCTGTGCATATGTGGTACTGGAGGGAAGAGATTCAGATTCATATCTCTTTGCTTATGTGACAGTGGAGAAACTCTTAAGAGATGAGCCAGTGCATTTTGTAAAAAAGAAGAACAGAGATATGACTTTGCAGCAATACTTCAGCAACATATTCAGAATTCTTGACTGGAATGATGTGATGGGGCTTGACATGGAAAAAAATTATGGAATTAACTACAAATATGTGACAGAGCAGAGATGCACCCAGAGCAGAGATGTGACTTTACAACAATATTTCAACAACATATTCAGAATTGATGGCAAAGACATATTTGTGATGGGGGAAATTCCCATCAGACTCTTGTTATATGACTATGGCTACGACAGCAAGATCATCATGGGATACTGATAATGGACGAATGGATACTGAAACTACTGGATTTAACAGGACTATTGAAGATGGAAGATGGAATTAATATTGATAATGGAAGAATGGTTATGGAAATTATTGGACAACAGATTTGACGAGATGGATTAATTGATATGTTTACTTGGACTATGGCTATGACAACAAGATTATTATGGGACATTGATAACGGAAGAATGGCTACTGAAATTACTGGACTTAACAGGATTATTGAAGATGGAAGATGGAGTTAATATAGATAATGGAAGAATGGCTATTGAAATTATTGGGCCTAACAGATTTGAATTAGATGGATTAAGCGACATGTTTATTTGGAGAAAAATTGAAAGATATATCTTTCAAGGAATTGAAACCTTTCTTTGACTTTTTGTGGAAAGAATAAAATAATGTTTATGAGATCTGATGATTAATTAAGATAACTACTGGAGGAAAGTGATTTTATAATATAATTTTAGAGATAGGATTGTTATATATTCTAGACCTATAACTGATCTGCGACAAATCGGAAGTCGACATTTTATTTTATTTTTTAATTGTTTTTGTTTTGTTTTGTTTTTTGTTTTTGAAAATTTGAATAAAAATTAATGATAAAAAAAAGATTCATATCTCTTTGCCATATCATCACAGTTGGTATTAAAAATCTATCTGACTTGCCTTGGCTGGTCTAATCCCAAACTGTAAACCCCGAAGTTTGTAGTTTTGCTTGCTGAAGGACTTACAGAATGCTGGCCACCAGAGTAAGGCTAGAGTCCAATACATGTCTACTCAGAAGTGCCATTGGGTTCAGTGGGACTTACTCCCAGGTAATTGTTTATTAGATTGCAGCCTAAGTATCAATTTGTTGTTGTTGTTATGTGCCTTCAAGTCTATTATGACTTATGGCGACCCTATGACCCAAGGTTTATTGTATGTTACAATCAAAGTTTGCTTTAAGCCAGATGTATGGTTTGCTAAAAAGAGATTATCCTCTGGCTTCTAGGATGTCCATTGTCCTGGCTCTAGATCAGACTTTCCCAACCAGTGTGCCTCCAGATGTTGTTGGACCACAACTCCCATCAGCCTCAGCCAGCATTGCTAATGGTCAGGAAGACGGGAGTTGTGGTCCAACAACATCTGGAGGCACACTGGTTGGGAAAGGCTGCTCTAGATGGTGAGACTGGAACATTTCTCCAGAAACCACTGAGTACAGAAGTTGTTATTGTGGCCAGGCTTACTTAGGGCTATTAGGTAAGACGCTTTTCTACTTTTGAGATGTGTTTTAATTTAAACATGATTTCCTTGATATCACATGGTTCATTTCTTGCTCAACTGCATGCCAATCAAACCAAACTATTTGTTAATTGTTACTCTCTCAGTTGATTGTTTCCTGAGACTCACTCGCATAATTTTTAATATGTAACTTGAAAGTTGACTTGCTTTGGGAAATTGTGATCTTGTGGAACATATGAAATGGCTAATGCTTACTTGGTTTTCTTCTTTTTCAGCTGACTTTGAATAAATTAATCAAGTTTATCTATACCACCCTGCACAATTTCAGTGCCCAGAGGAGTAGCCTTGTTAGTCTGTTGTAGCTAAAACAAGAGTCAAAGCACTAAATTTGATAGTCTTTTAAGTGCCACAAGACTCTTTGTAGCATCCCAATTTCTGTGTAAAGGAGAGAAACCTAGGACTGTTCATGAGTTCATACTAGGGATGAGGGAGAAATTCAATTCAGTTCGCATTTAAAGCTGAATTTATCAAATCTGCAATTTCCAACATAATATAAGAACTGAAACACAGCCATTCTTCAGAATTCACAGGTATTGTGATGCAATTCTCCAACCAAATAATGTTTACAAACATGCATATGTTAGGGGAAAGTGTGCACAAAGGAATACATTGGTGAATATAACACACAATGCATTATATTAGGATAAATTGCTTGCAAAAATGTATACATTAGTCAAAACTGCATACAAAATGTATTTATTAGGAGAAAGTCACACTAAAATGCCAAAGAATTTTCATGAGGTTTTTAAAAAAAAAAAAATCACAAATTGCAGCAGCAATATGGAGAACTGAAATTAAGATTAGAAAAAATGAGAGAGAACCAAAACTGACAGCTCATTCCATTCCTAGTTCATACAGAAGAAGTAAAGTGAGGTTGCACTCACTGGTACTATCACCTCATTTTTATGGATCCCTGATTGTATAGAGAGCAGGATTTGCCAACCTTTTGGGGCTAATAGGCACGTTTGCAATTTTGAGAATGTGCTGTGGGCACCAGTCACAAAATGAGTGCTGTGGGGTGTGTGGCATAACTCAAAATGGCAGGTAAATATGAAAGAGCAGAAAAAGAGGCAGGATTCAGGGGTGTAGTCATCTGGGGTCTCGGGGTGTGTGTGTCTTAGACCCCTTACTTTTTTAGGAGCAGGGTCCCAGCAGCGGGTCCCTATGTTTCCAGCATCATATGAGCCAATCAGCATGAAAGGGGAGTGTTAG
Source organism: Rhineura floridana (assembly GCF_030035675.1). Lineage (NCBI taxonomy): Eukaryota > Metazoa > Chordata > Lepidosauria > Squamata > Rhineuridae > Rhineura > Rhineura floridana. Next base: position 47,469,390 of record NC_084484.1, on the reverse strand, counting down.
CCACTGAGAATAACCTTCTAATATGCGTCTTTGTCCTTTCCTGCTGATTGAAGCCAATCAGAGTGAAAGGAGGAGAGTGGGGCACTGAGAAGACCAAGCTGACTGGCTCCTAGGGATGTCTGTTGTTATGGGAGAAGGTGCACATGGGAAGGACTGGGGAGTGTGGAGATGACAACAAACAAGCAAGCCAGAGACAGAGGCATGGTTGTGAAGGGGTGTGGTATGATTATCATGAACGTACCCTATGCTTCTGGATTTACCACTGCACTAGTGGCAGGAGCACATGGTGCAGTTATGCCCCCCAACAACAGTTGCCTGTCAATGAGAAAAATGTACCCAGATCAGTCACCACCACGCACTTTCACAGAGAGAAGCTCTTTGCTCCTCTCCTCAGTTCAGAACAGACAGAGGGTGTCCAAACGTGGCATCCAATGAATAGTGGGATGTTTTAAGAGGGAATGTTCCGTATGGCAGAGGATGAGCCAGTACAAACAGGAAGTGAGCAGGAAGAGCACACAGCTTCTCGTGTATTATGAATTTTTGAGGAGATATTTACCGAGACCTTGCTGCATCAAGAAGATGTGTGAGAGTACATTGCTAACTACGTTTGAAATGTCTGAAATTTGGTTTTGTATGACTTAATTAGACTTGAGCCCTTATGTATGTCCATCAGTATTGTACAAACTGGTAATAGACAGTACTTAGTTTTAGAGAGTACAAAGTGCTCCAACTACCTTACAGTAATGTATCAGTTAACAAATCCTCCAGGAAAGAAGCTTCTTTTGACAAAGTCTTTTTGTTTTGTTTTGTTAGGGAAGCACACACTCTGACATAGAATGTGGCTCCTTGTCTGCTGGATTGCGGCTGCTTCAGGCAGCTTTCTCATGCATGGCTGGAATGGCACTTCTTGCCAGATGGCACAGGCGCCTCTACAGTGCCTCCACTCCTTCAGGTGCCCTGGAAGCACTGTTTACTGCATATGCGTCTGTTCGACTGTAGGGGAGAATGGCAGGGAGAGAAAGACAGAGACTGAGACCAACCATAGAGTGGTGGTGGCGGCTGCCCCTTGCCTGCCTGCTCGAGTGTATAGAGAAGAGAACTGCACTCAAAGCTTTAGATTGCTATAACACGATGCTACATGATAAAGGAAAAAAGGTAAGGCAGGCATCCCTGGACGTATTTTGGAAGAAGCCTTCAAGTGGTCTGTATGCAAGGTTTACCTGACCTGGTTGTTTTATTTCAGACATACATATTGTTAGTTTTGAATAAAAAGTTTGCTGAAATATGTTGAACTGCTCTTCTTTTTTGTGGTGTAAGAACCTATCCCCTTTTTTCCACATTATTCCTACCTCTGATACCAAAGTTTCTGTTAAAGAAGTAATGTCCAGGAACGCATCTACTTCATTAACTGAGGTATTACTATATCTCCCTGTGTGCTTACAACCACTTTGTGAGATGTCATTATTACTATCCCCATATTCGGGGGGGGGCTGGGTTGAGGAGGTTTGCCTAAGGTTTCTCAGGGCCCTTCCATACCTAACCGCAAAATCCACGCTTTCCATATTCATTTGGTGGCCTCGAGATCCGTACATGTCCTATTTGTGGTTGGATTATTGTGAAAACCCGATTATCAAGCATTCATGTGTGTGGGTTTTCTTTTTTTGGTTTAGCATTGGCTGCTCCCCTAAGTCCATCCCCTTTCAGTGATTGGTCCATCATGGTTATTTGCTTTTTGCATGCTTTTTCAGATGAGCGCAGAGACGTATATCTTGTTTTAATTCCCACACATGTGCAGGTTTGTGGATGTGCTATTGGGTGGCAAGGAGACAAGGGGGTTGGCATATGGCGGAAGAATGCCCATGGACCACCTATTGCAGGAAAATCCACAGCATCAGATCCAAGCCGATGGATATTAATGCAATTGATTATCAGTTTAGGAAAGCTTAATTGGTTTTTTGATGGTATTTCTAATGTGGATTTTTGAATACGAAAATCCATATTAGCTTGCAACGTCATATGGATGACGGTGAATTAATGAGGACACAAAGCTGTAACATTGCAGATTACACAGTCATATGGATGGGCCCTTTGTGTGGTCATGGCGTAAATGAGATTTATAGAAGGAACTGCCTGATTCATAGTTCAGGCTTGGATCCAACTTAATTGAGAGTGGATCTCATTGAAATCAGCTTGTCCCGTTGTTTCACAAATGGAATTGGAGTAAACTTACACTGCATTCCTATGCATGTCTGTTCTCAGTTAATCTTCATTGAGTTCAATGGGGCTTACTTCCCAGTAAATGTAATTGCATCTTAATCAGCATACTGTACAGGTTAAATTTAAAGTACACCACAGTGTCTTAGTGAAAACACTACACTACTATAGTTAGACAGACATTAAATCCAAAAATGTAACTCCAAATTAGGGAAAATTTATAAGGAAATTATTCCTTGTAAATGTATTGGGATTATTTGGGATATGAAGGGAAATCATGGTAATTTAGACTGTAGTTTTAAACAAATTTACCAAGAAGAAAGTCACATTAAGCAAAAGGAGACTTTATTCTGAGAGAACATACATAGGATGTATGGCCTTTATAACATTCTTGAAACTTTAGAATGGCAAACATACTCATCCTACTCCCAATTAAAGGTTCTTTTTAAAAGCTAAATAACCATGATATTGATAGAAATGGCCTTTGATAGCTTTGCAACTAGCCAAAAACTAAAAAGAAAAGAGAAAAATTTAGGCATATATGGGTAATCCTCCCAGGATAGAGAAGTAATCTCAGTTAACATAAATTATATCTAGGCACACGTTAAACCTTACTGACTGGCTAGGTCAACATTCAACATTAAAAAAAAAAAACTCATGTTGATTAAAAATGATGGTCCAAGATGAAAAACAAGCAGAGAGAAGAGCATTTGAAAAGGGCCATCTTTCATCTTAATGGCACTCACAAAACCATCTTTTGGACAAGAAGAATTTTCTGGAACAAAATGGTCTGCTGTGATGTATATGTTTTAATATATTCAAATTTCAGCCTTGCCTGCTTTGATTTCCAGCTTGAACTTTAATGAGCAAACGGAATTGTGACTATGTATTGCCATAATTGTCACATGATTATTGCAGGTATTACATGATAACCATTTCATATCACCATGCTCTCAAGGATCAAACTTTCTTCTATGTGAACCTAGTACACATAATAATTGGGAGAGTAGAGACCTAGTGAATATGGGTGAAAGGCTTCCCCATAAACTATAGATATTAATTGGAAGAACTATACAGAGATGGGGATCATCTGGCCCACAGGCCACACTACTTGGCCTGCCAAGCCTTCCCATTTTGCCCGTGAGGCCATTTCCCCCAAAAAACAGCCACCTGCCCCACACACCTGATGTCAAATATGGCATAGGTGTGGTGCAGGTAGAGACACAGCTATAAAAACAAGACTGAACCACTACCACCTGTGCATCAGCTGATAAGCTGGGAGTTCAGTCTTGTTTGGTTCAGGCATGCCAGCCAGTTCTCACTGGGAACTTGCTGGTGCGCCCAAACCCTGCAGAAAACAGGATTGAATTCCCTGCACAATCCTGCTTGGACAGTATTCTTCCCCCAGCCCCCAGACCAAATTTGATAGGTGAGTGAGACAACCCACCTATCCCCTGTCTATATTCTGACATCATTTTTAATCCTTTTTTAAAGTTGTTTTTAAAAAATGTTTTTAATGCTGTTTTGTTTTAATGTATTTTAAGATCTGTTTTTATGATGTTTTAAAGTGTTTTTAGCATTTTGTTTGCCGCCCTGGGCTCCTGCTGGGAGGAAGGGTGGGATACAAATTAAATAATAAAAAATAATAATAAATAATATCTGCAATCTTGAAGCATTTTTCAATGCCTATTTATTTCAGGCTACCTTTTCCTAAGTTATGTCTTTATTTTATGAGCTTAAATCAGAGAACCATTTTATGCATAGGTTTTTTTTTTAGCTGCTGCAATCTATAATACCATTTTATTTATTTATTTTTAACTGGCCTATGTTTTTAAATAGTTTGCTCTGCTACCACTTTAAAAATGGTCTAGATTTGTTTTGAATTGTGTTGTTTTTATTATACGCAAAGTAAGCTATGCGATGTGAACCTAAAAGTGTGACCTATAAATACATTTATTATAAACAAATATTTATTGAACTCCACTCACCCGATCCAAACCTGCTTAGCTTCATCAAAGTTTCTGCATCACGTTGCTTCTGACCACTATCTGCAACCAGAAACAGCTCTCCAGGAAGAGCAGAACTGCTACAGTAGCTTCCTGAAAGTGGGTTGCTGTAGCTTCATGCTGAGGTGCTATTTGAGGTAGGACCAGCTCTGAGCTTGTCAATTGGTCAGATTCTGAGACCTGAAAACCTTGCTTGAAAAGGTCTGGATGGCCCTTTCCCTTTTGTCTTGAGAGGCTCTGAAACCAGATGGAAGTACAGTAGGGGCCCGCTTTACAGCGTTCCGCTGATGCAGCGGCTTTCAAGCAGGGGAAATTCCCCGTTTTAAAGCCGATGTTGCTGTTTTGCGATGTTTTCGCGTCATTTTTTCACGACGCGGCCCATTATAGTCTATGGGTCCCCGCTTTACGGCGATTTCTGCTTTACGGCGGGGGCATGGTCCCTAACCCGCCGTATTAGCGGGGCCCTACTGTATAAGACCATTTCAGTGTGTTAAATCTAAAAGTCTAGTTAAACATGTTAGGTGGAATTAATAATATTTTGTAGTCTCCATTCCATGCTAAACAAACTGTGCAGTTAAGAGAGACACATTGTTGTTTGCATCTCTTGACGGATGTAAAACAGATGGCACTAAGTCAAACATATTCAAGCTCCCTATGTCGACCTGAGTAATGTCTGGCAACTCAGAAAGCAGTTGTATTTTTTTTTGAGCAACTAGCTTCTATCTTCCCACACAGCCCATTTTAAATATGAATCCTGTGTCACAGACTGATCGTTTCACTTAGCATATTTTTACTATTCATATATATTCTTTATGTAGCACTCCTGATGTACAAACCGATTTGCAGTCTCTGTGTTGTTCATTCCAGCAACAAATCTGTTCATGAATGTTACCTTTTCTGCACAGTCTGTGAATTGCCCAAAGTCATTTGGTGAATTCCATCACCTAAATGGGGACATGACTCAACTGAATATTCTAGAGCTTATGATTTAAGTTTTTGAGATACTGAACTACAATAATTGGTGACTGAAGATGAGGAAATGTCATTTTGGTTGCTGTTATTAGATCTATGCAGTTATGCATTTTCCCCCATTTATATCAGCTGAGTTGCAGGGTTCATGTTTTAATCTGAGCCTCTCCTTTGGCCACAAGAAGAGATGGGGTAGAAATTGTGTTCCGTTCGCATTTAAAGGCAAATATCAATTTCCCATTTTCTGAAACAATATGAGAACCACAACATACCCATCAATTGAAATTTGCACTTACCCAAATTTTGAAGTGCAGTTCTCGAAGCAAACAATATTAACAAAAAATGCCTATATTAGGGGCACGTTTGCATAAAATGGATATATTTAGTAATACAAAAATGCATTCTGTTTGGGAAAATTGCTTACAAAATGTGTGCATTAGGCAAAACAGCATTCAAAATGTGCTTATTAGGAGAAATTCACACTAAATGCTGAATCATTTTAATGAGTTTTTTTTTTTAAATCACAAATTGCTGCAGAAATGTGGAGAACTGAATTTAAGATTAGAAAAAAACTAAGAAACTGAGAGAACTGAAATTGACAGAGTCTTCCAACCCTAGTCACAAATAATGGAATTTTTATGATGATGATGCTCTGAGTCTGAAATTCTCCTTCACTGCTTGCTTTCAGACCCTTTATGAAAACATTGCTTTTTCAGAGGACATCTGAGCTTGGTGGTGACTGAATATGCCCTTTGATATTATTTATTTAATATTTCCATTTATTTTGGGGGGATATTTGTTGTTATTGTTTTGTTTTAGTTTGTATGGCTTGCGGGGGGGTATTGGACCAATGTTCTAAATAAATACAAAAAATATATTTCACCTCATGTCTAGGAAAACCGAGCTAGTGGCCTTTTAGGATAAACTGTGACATTACCATTTTTGATACAATATGTTAACTTAAGGTAAATTGGTTAATTGCAGGACAAAATATCCTTTGGTATACAAATGGTAAAATAAGATCAGCTTTTAATTTGTGGTATGTTTTTAAAGAAAACAGTTTCTAGGACCAAAAGTGTTTTTTGTTCTTTCTGGTGTTCTCATTTTGCCACAAGACTGTAAACATGTATTCCAAAAATCCATAGATGAGACAAGAGTAAGTATAGGGGGGAAATTCGATTCAGTTTGCATTTAAAGTTGAATTTACATAATTCACGCTTTCCAAAACAACATGTGAATTGAAACACAACTATCCTTTGAAATTCACAGTCCTCTGAATTTTGTGTGTGCAGTTCTACAGCCAAGAAATTTGGACAAAAATGCATATAGTGGGGCAGCCTTTCCCAGCATTTGGGTTACTGGATGTTGCTGGATTAAATCATTCCAGACCATTGGCCATGCTGGCTCGACCTGATGGGAGTTGTAGTCCAACAACATCTGGGGATTAAAAGGTTGGGAAAGGCTATACTAGGGTAAAGTTTGGATATAAATGCATATGCTAGTGTAAATAATATACAGAATGAATTATTTAAGGGGAAATTACTTTGCAAAATGTGTATATTAGGCAAAATTGCATATAAAACTATATATTTGGAGGAATTCAAACTAAAATGCGGATAATTTTTCATGAGGACTTCTTTTTTTTTAATGGAAGCTGGTGTGGAAATGTGGAAAACTGAGCTCAAGACTGGAAAAATGAGAACCGTAGGGAAACCAGAACTGACAGATTTGCCCATGCCTAGACAAGGGGTGAGAGCCAGTGTAGTGTAGTGGTTAAGGTGCTGGACTATGACCTGGGAGACCAGGGTTTGAATCCCCACACAGCCATGAAGCTCACTGGGTGACCTTGGGCCAGTCACCGCCTCTCAGCCTCAGAGGATGGCAATGGTAAACCCCCTCTGAATACCGCTTACCATGAAAACCCTATTCATAGGGTTGCCATAAGTTGGAATCGACTTGAAGGCAGCCCATTTCATTTTTCAGACAAGGGGTATTTGCTCCCATTGCCTCCATTTGCCAATGAGAATCTCTAATTTATCAGACCTGTTCCTAGTAAATCACTGTTCCTATTTGTCCCTGGCTGGGGGATATTTTGAAGACATTTTTGTTTATATTAATAGCTTGTACCACTTACTCTTTTCATCTCCACCCACGTTCCATCATTGCCTCCCATGTCCAGATATTATCCTGCACCCATTTACCTGATAAAAAGCCTCACTGTACTCACTGGGACCTATTTCTGATACTAAGTAGATGAGTGCTGTGCCAAAACCTATCCTCCAATTTCTGGAAACTTTTCTTCTCCTATGAAAGAGGATTTTGTTCTTCTACAGTACTTGTTTTGCAGAACCCTTTAGAATTTTGGTGGCTATGAAGACCGGTGTTGACCTTAACATATCATTACAAGGTGACTCTGGGTGTGTTTTTCTTTCCATAAAACATTTCTCCAGCATCCTGCAGCCTCCTTGGCTGCCTCTCCTTCGGAAGAAATTACCTCTTGACATCTTCCCCTGAACTTTCACTGAAGTGTGGGAAGCCAAGGAGGTTGCCTACTAAAGTGCCTGAAATCAGTGTATTTACCAATCTTGTTTTTAATGGAAGTCCTTTTACCTTAAAAAAATCTTTCTGCATCATTTAACTGAAATTTCACTTAAAATAAATGACAAATACCTGTCAAGCACACGAATAGGCAGACTTCCCGCTTTTCTGTGCTTACAAGAAAGCCCTGTTGAGGATGTGTTGGGGTTTACAGGAAATGCTGGCAGCCAAGAAGGCTGCAGAGTGCAGAGTACCAAAGAGAGTGTTTGCAGAATGAAAGAAAGGATGCTCACAAAAACCCTTGGGCCACCTTGAAAATAAGGTAATTGCAAACAAAACACCCACACTCCACTAATGTTAATTTCTCTGAAATTTTGTCTTCCCTTTAATAATTTTCAAATGGAATCATTTTCCTCATCAATTTTTGGAGAACTACATTTTTTAGAAGGAGAAATATTTGGCACAGTAGACAGCTATGGGATTGGACTGTGTATGTTGCTGAGTGTTTTGTTTTATTTATAGCTGTTCTATAATGCAACCAGAACCAATCTAAGACTCAACATTCTATTAAACACTGTTTTGTTTTGGAGGGGGGAAGGGGCATCTGCTAGGTGGTGGTGGTGATTTATTTGATGTGCTACCTGCCCATCATCATTAGGTCCCAGGGCAGTTTACAGCAATTGTATCTCAAGTGTCAAAGGCCAGGGTAAAGCGGTGCATCTTCAGCATATGATGGAAATACAAATACACCTCCTACAAAACCCAGTGCAGAGGAAGCTGTTACAGAGTAAATGAACACTGTGAAGGGCAGAGTCTCCCACAGTGTTAATTAACAGTGGAGGAGAAAGGGGTTTGGGCCAGTGATCCTTAGCATCAAGTGTTCTAGATAGAAAAGCATGGCCATCTTTATGCATATGTTAAATGTTGAAAAGTATCTAAGGGAGCAGTCCAACTCCCATTTACACCAGGGGAGTAGGATGTGGCGGATCTCCAGGTGAGCCCGCTGGGTCCTGACTCAGCCAAGCTACGCTGATGTAAGTCCCTCAGCCCAGTTCAGTCAGCCCACCCAAGACTGGTGTAAGTGAAGCTGGTGTAAGCTGGCATAAGTCCTGAAAAAGGGAGGTTCCTGGGGCATGTTAGGGGAGAGGCTGAGGTGAGGGGACTTAGGCCAGATCCAACTCATGTTCAGAGCAGGTCCTGATTCAGGCAAACCGCCTGCTGGTCCCAATTCAGGCACAAGTTAAACCAGGGAAAAGGCCAGTCTAAGAAAATAAATACAATAGAAGTTAATGGAGAGGGGTTACTCCGCTGGTAGGGGTATTTGGGAGAGAAGGATTTTACTTTCTGGTCTGTGTGCACAGCTCCCAGCTGAACTGGCATTCGGCCAACCCAAAGGCTTCTGAACAACAATTGGATGCAGCGGAACTTTACGCCAGCTTCCCCTGACTTGGATTGTAAGGTTATTTTCTGCAATTTAAAAACATTAACAACCCCCAGTCAGTACAATTTATGCTTTAGCCTGACACCATGCACTCTGTGGTGGCAGTTTAGATGGCACTCCCCAGGAGTTTTGTTCCATTATTGCCTGCTGGCTGTGACTGACCTGGATTGTTTCCATGTCAGCCAGAAGGTATCATACTTGAGATCATGTTGCTCTCCAACTGGTATGGCAACAACCTGCGCAGCTGTAGCCAGGAAGGGGATACCACAATGATGCACCTGGGATGTGACTTGCAAACTTGTGTAAACAACTTCAGCAAGCCCCAGGATATTGTGAACTTTGAAGAATATTTTCTGGCATCTGAAAGTACCATGAGATTTAAAAACTAATTCCTTTGCACGCTTTCCCCTAATTGCAGCTCTCCGGGATGACTGTTTGCCTTTTTAAAATGGCATGAGCAATGACTGAGAGAAGATATGGAGTAGAGTTGAATTTTTAAAGGGGGGAAAGTTATAATTAAGAGCAATGTCCAGCCAGTCATACATTCCTCTGGAAGATGTATCACATCCTGAATATTGTAGGGTTGTATCTATGTGTGTACAGCATCCCATTCATTGTCACACATAACAATAATACTAACCAGATCCCCCATCAGTTTTTACTAGGGATGGATGCATCAGTCTATTTCTATTCTAACATGTCATATGCACATGCACATGCACAATCATAGCTCTGTTCTGTCCCAGTTTTGTGTGTGTGTGTGTGTAAGTGTGTGTGTGTGTGTGTGTGTGTGTGTGTGTGTGTGTGTGTGTGTGTGTGTGTGTGTGTGTAAGAGAGAGAGAGACAGAGACAGAGACAGAGAGAGTTATTCATATTTGAATTGTATGGACAGTATTCAACTAAATAGTGTGAGCGAAATGACTTTTGCTTATGCAACAGGATGTTCCCTCCTTCTCTTGCCCCCACGTACACCCTGTGCCATCCCCAAATCTGCTCCAGTGCAAAGGAAACAATGCAAAAAGGGGAAAAATCGATTACATATTGTTTGTGGACTGAAAGTAACAACAGCAGCAAATACTGATTGTATTCGCTGGATTGATTTCCATTCTGGGCATGGGACGAATAACTGAACATCGGCAATTTCTGCTCCTGTTTCTGTTTTCACTGGAATTCTCTGACATCCCTACAGCTGATGCTGTCAGGTTGGTCTTAAAGCTCCACTGTTGTTGTGCTATTCTGTAGTGATAATATATAAAATGTATTATATATATTTCTAGAGGGCATGATCCAGCAAGAACTCTGCATGTTTTATGTCCCTTTAAGTTCAAAGAGAAAGATTTATGCATGTTTTCAGCTCTCTCAGTGAAATAAATGGGATTTTAAAGTGTCAAGCTGTGGCTGTATTATGCTGAGAGCTGCCTTAGTGCTGGGAGTGGTGGCATGAAAATGTATTAAAATAAATAAATAGCCAAGGAGGGAATGGAAAACAAATGATAACAAAACCTTCAGCCCAACACCAGGGCAAGTTGCCAAGCCACCCATGACATGCCTCTTCAGTCAAGGGCTCATCAAAACTAGCCTTCCCCAACCTGATGCCTTCCAGATGCTTTGGACTGTAGTTCCCATCAGTGCAAGCCAGCATGGTCAATAGTGAAGGATGATGGGAGTTGTCATCCAAAATATTTGTAGGGCACCAGGTTGGATGAGGCTGCATCAACCTATCCTATAGAGAAAGAAGAACCAGAATTTCTTGTCTCTTGAATGGTGTTAAAAGATAACTGATCTATAGTGAATCATTTTAAATTTGCACCCCCAAATTTATCCATGAAACCTCAGTGACCTTAAGGAATTTCCTTATTATGCTCACCTTGCAGTTTTAAAAACTAATTGTTTTAGGAACGTAGCCGAGGTTTATCTCATCCTTCTAGCAGGGATGAAGAATTCTCTGAACAAATAAGGAGAGCTGTCAAAAATGTGATTACTTCCAATTTTACTGCAGTGTAATGGCTTGAATGAAAACATAAGTACCGTCTGAGTGAGTAGATTTTCTTTAGACACTGAAGTCTGAGAGTTATTTTCTGATCATCTGAGTAATATCTCAAAGGAAGGTAATTGGCCATCAATTTAAACTTTCATGGGGAACTTTATCAACCAATTCAGATGGTTTAAAGAAAGTTGACGTTTTTAAAGAGAGTCCTTAGCTCTTTTACAAAAAGTACACATGCTGCATTTATTCCTCTGTGCTGTCTTTAGCACTAATGTGAGCATGATAGAAACACTTGATTTGAAATGTGGCGCCTATTATTATAATTAACTAGCAAAATGCTTTTTGTTGTGGCAGGCAGAGGAAGGTTAGAGATAAAGGACAATATATTGGAAGGGCATTTTCAAGGTAGAAGGTGTAGCTCAGTGTCAGAGCACATGCTTTTCATACAGGAGGTCCCTAGCTCAACCCACAAGATCTCCAGTTAAAGAGACTAGGGGGATATTGCCACTCCATTGCAACCATGTCTCTAAATGCAGTCATTTAGTTCTTCTCACAAAAGTTGGTAAGTCTATGTCTGGGCTGTGACATTTCAGAGGAGTAAGGACTTCCTTGGCTGAGTGCTCCCTCATACAAAATATATAAATAAAAAGTGTCTACACAAAGAAAACTAGAAGTCAGATGCCTTTCCCCTGACATGTTAGTTTTCTATGTGAAAGTAATAAAAAAGTTGTATGCCAGCCATGTGAACACCCACCTGCGGTCCAAACTGGTAGTCCAGACAAAGCAAACTAGACAAATTAAAATGCATCCACAACAAAACTAGACATCAGATTCCCTTTTCCTGACATGCTAGTTTTCTGTTTCAAGGGTTTTTTTAAAAATTGAATGGAGAAATATTCAACCATGTGAATCCCCACATGTGGTCCAAAGTGGTACAGCCTAGACAAAGCAAAATAAATAAATAAATAATGCATCCACAACATAAACTAGATATCATTTCTGGCATGTTAGTTTTCTATGTGAAGAGTTTTTTAAAAAAATTGTATGGAGACGTATTCAACCATGTGAACCCCCTACTAGTTGTCCAAAGTCCCCCACCTGTGGTACAAAGTGGTACAGCCTACCTGCAGTCCAAAGTGGTACACCTGTGTAAGAACTAGGCCATAGTATTTATTAGTATTTTTATTATCTTCTTTATTAATTTTATAAGGCCACTCATCAATAAAATTCTCAAGGCAGTTTACAAAGCTGGGGAAAACTCATTACTCTGCGTGTGTTTCTAAATCAGTTTTACCACTGGGCATATTTTTCATTAATTCCTTATTTAGAAATGACATTTTGAAAGTGCTTGATTTTTATGTATCCTCTGCTAAAGCTGCATACTTAAAGTTCATCACTCCTTACTGTAAGAAGGAAGAAAAAGAGGAAAAGTCACATCTGCAAAATCTTGAATGAGTGAAGAAGCTTTTATTGGTCAGCACAGTAAGTCACATCAAAGCACTGAACTTATTTAGTTCTGCATGGAAGCATACAGAGTGCAATAACTTTTCAGGCAAAAGTCAGAATGACTTCTGATAATTTCTTAAGGAATTATAAGACCAGCAAGAATCTCTTAGGTTTGCTTAATTTAGATTTGTTTTCAGCAAAACTGTTGTTGTGAAGCTGGCATAATCTCCACAGTTTGTGCAAGTTATTGCAGGTGCTGTTTTAAGAAAAAAGAAATGTTGTCTATCAGAAAATGCAGGAGCTGTTGTGTAAATGTATGTGCACGTAAGCACTTTACAATAAGGAAGATCCATATACATAAATAATCAAAATACATAGATATACAATAAGCACACTTTCAGATAATTTATATTAAGACAAAATCCAAATATATAAACACACAATATCCATAACCATAGTAACTATATCAAAATAACTAAGATCAGAGAAGATTACTAGGCAGCATAGTACACACTCCAACTTAAATACTCTATTCAGACAACCACTCGCACAATATCACTCTCACCATCCATTCAAAGCCACAGCCAATAGTGCACAGAGCCAGAGACAAAACATGCACACAGTTTCATTTAGTACACATACCATCCCTCCACACAGACCTCACCAATCATAATGATGAGCATTTTGTTAGTGTATGAATTTGTCTATGTGATTTCTTGTTGAAAGAAATACAGTTAACTAACATTCTTTTAAATATGTGGATAGAGTGGATTTATGTTGCTGCTCTCTTGGTTTTTAAGGCCTAGTTCAACAAGATGGTCTTTGGTTTTCATCCAAAAGGCATTCAGATAATTTTAAAAAATGGTACAGAGAACAGCACACAGAACCCTTATATTTTTAAAAAACATGCACTAAATCATGAAGTGATTCTTTTTTATATAAAATAAATAAATAACATATTTAATATTAATTTATTAACAAATAAATCAAGCAAGTCTCTCTCTAGTGCCTACTTTTGTGGTGTCCCTTGAATTCCAAAGAGCGTAGTACGAAGAAGAAAAAACAGAGACATTTTGCATAGTGTAATTGGAAACAAAGAAATCATTCAAAGGTTAGTTCATGCTATGGATAAAATACATTCCAGAAGAAAGGTTAGGACCCTGCTTGGGTAATGAATGCCTCTACAATAAACAACAAAGCTCTGCGATCAAACTGGGGTTGTCCCTGTGTTCTAGGCCTGAGTTTGGAAGAAAGGACAGGAAATAAATTATATAAGTCATTCTAATCCTGTTTGTCATTGCAAGCTTCTCATTGGTTTCAGTACAGCCAAAATTTCACAGTATTAAGCAATCTAATACATTAAGGAGCGCAAACCTTTATCAGTCATTTTATTCATGGTGAGAAACATGCAGCTTATTTTAAGAGACACATTAAAAACATATAATAAATGGGTTGATCAACTTTTCCCCATCAAAAAGGGGAAAGGTGGATCCATTTTTTAAAAAGAAGTCAAATCAATTTCTACCTAGAGGTGACAGCCAGTCTATTTTGTGAGGTTTAGTTTACAAGTTGAGTTATAGCATGTGAAGGAACTGAAACTTTTGTTGAAATGCCTACACAACCTATTGTGATTTCATCAATTTGTCCATTAAAAAAAACAAAAACACTTTGCTCATTCCTCTCAGGCCTGCACAACCTGTCACCTCAAAGCAGAATAAAACCTCAAACTATCAAGTGCCACCTTTTTCATATGGTCAGGAGTCTGTTAATATCAACTCCAGGAAATGGAGTTTTGGACCCTTTGGAAGCCCACTGTGAATTGTTTGCAAGGCTTTCAAGAGTAAAGTTGCTTGCCTCATAGCAATATTGATGCCCCATCTATAACTACTGTAGTCCCCAGTGAGGTGTCCAGTGCAACACTGGCCACAACTTCTTGGGATCAGTTTCAATTGATGCGGCCTGATGATGTGGACAAGGTGCTTGCGATGATGTGGCCAGCAATGTGTCTTCTCAACCAGAGCTTGGAAGAGTTACTTTTTTGAACTACAACTCCCATCAGCCCCAGCCAGCATGGCCACTGGACTGGGCTGATGGGAGTTGTAGTTCAAAAAAGCAACTTTTCCAAGTTCTGCTCTCAACCCTTGCCCTTCTTGGCTTATTAAAGTTTGCCAGGGGGATATAACTGAGTGGATCCAGGGTGTGATCAACATGAAATGATCCCAGCTGCCCTGAAAGAGGCAGTAATCTGACCGCTCCTGAAAAAGCCCACCCTGGACCTATTGGTTTGTGACAACTACTGCCCGGTCGCAAATACCCCCTTTTTAGGGAAGGTGAACGAGACGGTTGTGGTGCAGCAATTGCAAGTACTCTTGGATGAAACAGATTATCTTGACCCATTCCAATCTGGGTTCAGGTCTGGATATAGGACTGAATCCACCATGGTCACCTTGATGGATGACCTTTATTGGGAGAAGGATGGTGGAGTGTGACTCTTATTCTTACTTGATCTTTCAGCAGCTTTTAATACCATTGACCGTAGTATCCCTCTGAGCTGACTTGATAAGATAGGTAATCAGCGGCACTGTTTTACAATGGTTCTGATCTTGCCTCCAGAGTTGTTTTCAGAGAATAGCATTGGGTGATTGTCTTTTACCCACTGGCAGTTGTGCTGTGTGGTGCCTCAGGATACCATCTTGCCCTCAATGCTGTTTAACATCTATATGAAGCTCTTGGGAGTGGTCATCAGGAGATTTGGTGTGAGGTGTCAGCAGTACACTGATGATACCTAGCTCTATTTTTCTGTAACATCTGAATCAGGAGAGGCCATGCAAGTCCTGGACCGTGCCTGGCCTTGGTGGTGGGCTGGATGAGGGCCAATAGACTGAGTCTGACTGCTAGCAAGGCGGGTTGTGTGGGTTATTGGTTCCCAAGTTTGGTCAATTGGTCAATTGCCTGCTTTGGATGGGGCCATACTTCCTCTGAAAGAGCAGGTCCTTAGTCTCTGGGTGCTCCTGGATCCATTTTTGTTGCTAGAGGCCCAGGTGACCTCAGTGTCTAGGAGTGCCTTTTACCAGCTTCGCCCGGTAAGACAGCTGCAGCCATTTCTGGACCAGGATATCCTGACCACTGTTGTTCACGCACCTACAGTATGGATTACTGTAATGTGCTCTATGTGGGACCGCCCTTCAGGTTGGTCTGGAAGCTGCAGCTGAAGTACAATGAGGTGGCACGACTGCTCCCTGGGGCAGGGTATTGCTAATATGTTTCCTCGCTGCTGAAATAATTGCACTGGCTCCCATTAGCTCTCATCCCAAGTTCAAGGTTCTAGTTTTGGTGTACAAAGCTCTACACAGCTTGGGACCAAGATACCGGAAATATCGTCTTACCCCTTATACACCCAGTCAATCACTGCGCTGTGCAGGTGAGAGCCTCCTGCAGATACCATCTTATCAGGATATTCATTCTGCACAACATAGGTAGTGGACCTTTAGTGTTGTGGCACCTACCCTTCGTAATTCCCTCCCCTTAAATATTAGACAGGCACCATCTCTTGTTATCTTCTCAGCGCCTATTGAAGACTTTCCTCTTTCAACAAGTCTTTTAAAAAGAGGCCTTATCCCACTCTGCATCTGTGTTGGAATTTCTTTGTATGTTTTTAAAGTTGTTTTTAAGATGTTTTGTTTTCATATGTTTTAAAGTGTTTTGTTTTTAAGATGTTTAAAGTGCTTTTGGTGTTTTGTTTGCTGCCCTGGGCTCCTTCTGAGAGGAAGGGCGGGATATAAATTTAATAAATAAAAATAAACAAATGGTCCCTGATAGGCCATCATACAGTGCTAGTAGGCTATGCTTGGCATGGTGGGTCATAAATTGTGCAGGCCTAAGATAACTGGTGGAACTCTAGGGTTAAGTAACATGTTATGAGAAAGATTTCATTTCTTCACTCTGTGACGCTAGTACTGTAATGTGTAGTGAGGAAGATAAGTGCTAGAAAGACACGAGTGCAATCATGCTTGCCCATGGTCTGAGGAGCCACGAACAGAGCACACTGAAGTTACAGCCTCATAGTCCTCTTCTCTATCAATGTGTTCCATTGGTGTGAGACCACTGCTCCAATCAGAGCCTCAGTACATCCTTCAAGGCAGGGTGCCCTACATTTTGAAGGATTTGTTGATAATTCTTTTCCAGGTCACTGCTTGAGGTTCTAGGTCTGATTCTGCCAACAGAGTCCTGAATTGCATGCTGGGATGTGAGTCACTAAGAATCTCACCTAGAAGTGAATGCTCACACTGACTCAACAAGTGAAGCTTCCTTCTACCAAGTCTACCTAGTGTATCTCGAGAGTTTCAGACAGATGTGTGTTCCAGGCTAGAGATGGCAAGGATTGACCTTAGGATCTTCTATATGCACCACATGTGCTCTGCCCCTGAGCTATGGCTATTCCATAAGCAACCATGGCTGGGCATGGAGATGGCATGGGAGCAGGCAGGTGCAGGCTATACTGATTCCTAATGGAGCCTCACTGCACCCTGATGTCTGAAACCAGGACAAGGAAGATTGTGCCCATGGTACTTCCGGAAGTCCCAAGTTGCCTAGGGTACTGATCCCCTGTTTATTACATGCTGTCATACTCATTTTTCCTCCACTTGTTAAGGTATTTACAATGAAGGCAAACGCAGCCTATTTCACAATGTAGGCAGTAGCCCTTAGCATGTAATCTTAAACTGAGTGCCAGCTCACTGGCTATTTTGAATCAAATATATGAAAAAGTAATCCCAAGCATGCATGCTGTTTCTGCTGAACTCCACTTCTTTGAAAACTTTCATTATCAGGTACAATATTTCTGATTTCATCATGTACTACATTGTGTAATCTTTTGCTTAATTCCAATTTCACCATGGAAACAATATAATCTGCCAGATCAAAAATGTGATAATTCTTCTCTTGCTCTCTCCCTATCTCTTGGCCTAAATTTCTTTATTTACAACTTTATTTACAACTGTAGCCTCACTTTTTCCTTTATCTGCTTAGTGGTGATGGTCAGCCTATGGGAGGTGTGTTGTTATATGGTGTTTTTTTCTGGGTGGAACTGAAAATACAAACAAATGGTTTAAAACCTTGTTTTTTTTCAAAGTCTGTTTTTGAAATCTGTTAGGGGTTCCTCAATGAGAAGATCAGTTCTGCAGAACAAGCTCCTTCTACTAATCTCTATACCTTATTAGACACTGTGTGGGAAGTTCAGTAGTGATAAGCTACTACATAAGAAAGTTGGGAATGGTCTGGGGCATGCTCTGAGTTACTGCAGGATGACAGAGAAGTCTGGCAGGTGCTTCATAAGAACTGGCAAGTGCTCCATAACCCCTTGGATACATGCCTACCTCTTCATCATGCACATGAGCTCCATGAGAAATAACAGAGGAGATCCTCAGCAAACAGGCCAGTGTGGAATGTGTACCATCAGAGCCGGTCCTACCATTTAGCAGAGTGAGGTGGCCACCTCAGGTGGCAGATGCTGGTAGGGAGGCAGCAGCAGTAGTTCCCTTTCCTTTCCTTTTGAGACCTACAGTTGATCCTCTCTGCTTAAGAAAAGACTTGTCTGTGCTTCCCAGCCTGCTCTGAACTCCCTAGCCTAGCCTGTTTCCCTCAGATGCAATAGAGGATAATGACTCATCCCCATTGTTAAAGTAAGATTCAATGGTCAGTTGACTTGGCTTAAGTAAAGGGAGGGTGCCATTTTGCCTTTGCCTCATGCAGCAAAATGTCCCATGAAGACAGAATATTTGAAAAAACCTCTGGTTTAGAAATAGAGATAGTGTATTAAGAAAAACACCCCTCTCTCACCAGTTTATATGAGGTCACTAATTAAACTTCTTATATCTAGCAATATGTCCTCCCTCCTGTCACCTCCCTCTTGCCCTCCCCTCCCCATCTCCATCCCCTTCCAATCCCCTTCTTCCCCTTCCCCTTCCCCCCTTCCT
This sequence comes from Rhineura floridana, assembly GCF_030035675.1. Lineage (NCBI taxonomy): Eukaryota > Metazoa > Chordata > Lepidosauria > Squamata > Rhineuridae > Rhineura > Rhineura floridana. Next base: position 47,450,814 of record NC_084484.1, on the reverse strand, counting down.
CATCCCCATGGTCAGTTTTACCTATCTTAAGCATGATTGCACAGGAGTACATACCACTGAAATCAATAAGCGTGCATATGGTCAAACCTGCTCTCCCCTCCCCCTCCCTTTGTCCATCCCCCTCCAACCCTCTCCTTCCCCCTCCCCCTCCTTCTGCTCCCCTCTCTGCTTTCTTTCTCCTTCCCTCTCCTCTCTCCTCTCCCTGCTCCTCCCACATGGTCAGTTTTTCCTATTCTAACCATGATTCCATAGGAGTAAATCCATTTGAACTCAATAAGCATGCAAATGGTCAGACCTGCTTTCTCCCTCCTTCCTCTCTCCTCTCCCTTCATCCTCCCCTCCCCTCTTCCTTCTTCCTCCTTCCCTGCCCACTCCAGTCATCCCTCCTCCCCCCCTGGTCAGTTTCGCCTATCCTAAGCATGATTGCACAGGAGTAAATACCACTGAACTCAATAAGCATGCAAATGATCAAACCTGTCCTTCTCTTCCCCTCCCCCTCCTGCCTGCTCCCCTCCCCCTCTTCCCCTCTGCCCTCCCTCCCCTCCCTCCTCCGCCTCCACCTCCTCCACCACCTCCTCCCCTCCCCATCCCCTGTGGTCAGTTTCACCTATCCTAAGCATGATTGCAGGGGAGTAAATTCCACTGAACTCAATTAGCATGCAAATGATCAATCCATTCTCAGCAAACTTGCACAAGATCCCATTTCTTACCTCCCGGATTAAAAAGCAGAGAAATTCACTAATAGGCAAAAAAAACCCTTGTGGTTTAAGAATGTACCTATAGCCCACAGAGATTTCTATCCAACTTTAAAAAGCAGGGAAATTGGGCAGCTATAGTGAATGCACCAGGGGAGCAGGAGACCTGACCTCCTCTCTGAGATATTGTACTGCCCTACAAATTGGTCAAAATGCAAACACGATTTGGGTTGGTCTTTCACAGTCCAATCCACTTCCTGTGTAGCTTGGAAGAATTTGGTAACATGTGCCTCTGAGCATATGGTGAGTGGTGACAACACCTGCAATCAGCCCAAATAATAGAAAGAAGACATGTACTGTGCTGATCTTGTTTTAGCAGGGAGGAAGCAACATTATTAAGACAGTTGATATAGTTCAGATGGTCACTTTAAATATGTCTGATTTACTTTGCAATTTTAGTGAAGTTTCCTATAGGAAATATTTTCTTTTGTTTCTATTTCTGTGAATATGTGAAGTACAGCAACACCTTTGAAAAATTTACACTAATAAGACTCCTAAAATAATTGTGGAGTAATAGCACCGACTATTCTGGAGAATAGTCTCCAGTGGATATCAGGAGTGTCTCAATTTACACAAGATAAAACAGTGGGAGGTGAAATGTTTTCTAGCAAAATTCTAGGTGTGCTCTATGTTTTTAATTGACCGTGCCCACCTTGCCTTAAATGAAGTGGTTTAAACATAGTAGGCTGAAAACATGCATCCCCTTTTTTTCAACAGCTAGAGTCATTGCTGAAGTAACAACATATTGTAATCAGTCTGATTTTACATCAAACTGCAGTTTCAGATTCAACTGTTAACGCACCAAAAATAGAAATAGAAACATAACAAAAGGCTATCTTCACCATCATATGACATTGACCAATAAAAAGGAAGTGGATTGGACTGTGAAAGACCAACCCAAATTGTGTTTCCATTTTGACAAATTTATAGGGCTGTACAATATCTCAGAGAGGAGGTCAGATCTCCTGCTCCCCTGGTGCATTCATTATAGCTGCCCAATTTCCCTGCTTTTTAAAGTTGGATAGAAATATCTGTGGGCTATAGGTACATTCTTAAACCGCAGGGTTTTTTTGCCTATTAGTGAATATAGTCTAGACATGGCTAGACTACAGCTTTCCTCATCCCTAACTGTTGGTCATACTGGCTGGGGCTAATGGGTGTTGTTGTCCAACAACATCTGGAGAACATCACACTGGCTCCCCTCTTCTAGGTGGCATCCAAAAAAGAGGGGAAAGTATATAAAAAAAGTAGCACAGTTTACACGTGCATGATGCACCTCCATGCAAACACAGCCTAGCACAGTCCTGCATGCTCCCAATGTGATCACATAGGGGATCCCATCTTGTATAAACCTTTGAGTTGATCCTACAAGAATTAGGTAGCTGGTGTAGTGTCGTGGCACAGCTGAGACTGTGAACTGAGAATCAAGGGGGTTCTCCATTCACATTTCATCTCAGCCATGAACATGTGCAACTATGAGTGTAATCATACTGGCCTACCTTACAGTTGTAAGGATTGCTGTGATCAGATTTGCAAAGCTCTTTGAACATTTTCAAACATGTATAAATCCTAATGAATCTCCATGGTTCTTTTTTATTTTTTATAGGCCTTATCACATTGTGTCCCTGCCCCCCATACACTTCTACTCCAATGAACACAGCAAGCATACAGAAGGCACAATACTTTCCCCTACACACAGAGAGATTCAGAAGGATGATCGACAGAAATGGGAGTGTTCACTTTCTTTGCCTCCAATGTTCCACACTGGGTGTTAATTTGCAAGGTATTTTCTAAAATACTTTTAAGCATTGGATTGTGCTTCTTGGAGAAGCGTGTGTGATGAAGAGCTTTGAAAAAAAGCACCACTGATAAATGTTTATTCAGTATTTTGTGTTTGATCTCCCCCCACCCCACCCCCGCACACACACACACTTATACAATCTTTATACTAAAGCTGGAATCTATTTTCTGTGACTACATATAAATGCAGCACACGCTCAGCGGCCTAACAGATGCCATCTGTAAAAGCATTTACTTTAAATTAGTGGAATAAGTAATCAAAAGGGCTTTGTACTTAATGCAGAACTTTTGGTGACTATTAAATGCTCATTAGAGGGTGTTTTTGCTGTATGACTGTCAGAATCAGCAGGACGTTTATGATAGATTTCCTGAGTAGGTCAAGATTGAATATGATTTTACAACTTAAATAACATAAATGAATGCAGGTTATTTCAGCATCTCCAGATGTTCTCCGAACTCCCTACCCCCAAACACACAAAAAACTAACAGCCATTTAAATTTTGCAACAATATTACAGTGCAGATTTTTCTTTTAGACATTTAACAATCCCCCTCCACCTTACAGAGACAAAACATTTCACAAATGTTAAAAAAAGTGGGCAACCAACTATGTCTGGCATTTTAGAAATACCATACAGACTCTGAACCAGAGATGCACATGCCCAATGTGGCTTATGTTTATTTTTTTTCCCCCAAACAGCTTCAGCCCCTGCACCATGTTGCAAGTAGTTTGCTTTTTTAAACTTTTGAGGATGCTAAAAAATAGTTTACAGTGAGGTAGAAGGGAGGAATTATTGGGATCCGGGCCCTAGTCTATATAATCTATTTTCTCCACTCCACTACTTTAATAGATCACTGCTCTGGAATAAAACAGGTATGAGCTGTAGTCATCTTCTGAAACATGTGACGAAAGACTTGAAGAAGGACTTTTGCATAGATAGCTTTGTTCTTTGAAAAGGAATTTTCTAACAACACTTGGATTATTCTATGGTGTTTCATGGTAAAGAAAACTTTGTGACATTGTAGGGATGTAAGGACACATTATTTTCTGTTCCACCTTCTATGTGTTGCATACAGCACTGTTTCTTTTCTGCAGCAGTTCATCTTCAGCCAAAAGCTAAGTTATTCGTCTTGCTGTCCACTGTGGCAACATCACGTCAGTTACATTGTTGTTACATTATTCTACCCTGTTCATTTGTATGCAGAGGAAACACAATGCATATGGGAGAAACATAATAAATATCATATTGTTTGTAAGACTGTCTATGCTATGCCACTGTTTGGGGTATTTCTTAGTATGAGTGTGCTTTTTCCTATACACACTAGTGACAGGATGTGTTCAGACTGAGAAAAGTTTTGTGACTGTAGTCACATCTCTGCCATGGCCCTGCTCCTCCAGCCAGTAAAAGTCGGAGTTATGATTATGCACTCAAGGTATTTATATCCCTTTTGTGTTTGGTTTGGTTTGCATTTAACCTAATATTCCAGAATTACGTTCATGAATGAGATTAAGGATGGGAGCCATTGATTGGTGCTGGCTTGAAAGCATTCTGTCAACCGAGCAGACCAGTATCAGTTTGAGTTTGTTCTTTGTCTGCTAGCTGCTGCTTTTACCAATCCATTTTCCCCCTTATAAAAAATATTGATATTAATATTGTTTTAAAGTATTTTTTGATGATTTTAAAGGAAATATCGATAAATGAAAGGAGATATCAATACAATTAAATCCAATACAAGTAAAAATCCATTTTCGAAAATAGCTGCAGAAAATCACTACATAAAAATCTAATCCACAACAACAGAGAATAAGTGAATTAATGGAAAATCCAGTACCAAATCTAAAAAGAGCAGAATCCTAGCATATCCCCGAGAGATTAGGAGATTAGACAGGAGGAACTGAAGTCCACTGTTTTGGTTTGAGCTACGGATAACCTCCTGTCAACAAAAGGCTGATGAGGAGGAAAAGGCACAAAATGGAAGGTGCTCAAATCCCATACCCCAAACCCCACACAAAACGCCACACAAAACACCTTCCACACAAAGAAAATACTGGAGAACCATTCCAGATCTTTCACAAATGTCAGAGTTTTATGCGATAGCAGAAAAAGTTATTTGATGACTGAAATATTCTGGGGTAGTGATGGAATTATAAGAATATCATATGGAAGCCTGCAGAAAAATCAGCGAGGAGGAGCACAGCAGCAATAGTGCTACAAATGGTACATCTGGAAGGGGCCCAGGTCTCTGGATCCTCAAGACAGAGGTCTAAAGTTGGACACCAACATTTGGTTTACTGTTGGTCTAAAAGAAGAAATAACGTTGGTGTTTTTTTAACATACTGGATTTAAGTCTACAGCTGTGAATAATAGTGTAACTATGTGACAATATCTCTTTGTCGCAAGAGGGAGTTGCAGGAAGCTAGGCAGAACAGGATAGGTTGATCACATGGCAGACTGCCACGTTTGTGCTCCATATCTTATGGGAACTAGCAGCTTTGGCATGGTCAGTCCCCATGTGTCCCAACTATCTCACAAGATCTATCAAAATGTTACCAGTGTAGCATAAGTTTCAGAGAGAGAAATACAGCAAATACAGCAACTGGGCCCAAGAAAGCACTCTGTACTTATCTATTTGACTTTAGGTTTGAACCCACTTGTCCGACCCAGCTTTTTCATGTTCTCATTTGGCCATCAGCATAGTTAGATACCTACACAGCATAATTGCCAGTGTCTCCAGGTGCTTCCCAGACTGTTCCAGGAATGAAATAACCCTGTGGATGTATATAAGTTGCATCAAAAGGGAAGTGCAATGCTGTTACTAAGTGGGAAGCAGCCTGAGGGGAGAAACAAGTATGCTGCTGCTGTAATTTTAAGAATCAGATACATTGTGTAATAGTACGAACTAAGACTAATCTCCCTCTAGTGTTTGTAATGCACTGAGGCCATCACCATTCCCTCACTATCGGCCAATTCCATAATGCTTCAGCCATTAGGAACCACCATTTTGCTCTCAGCATGCAGTTCAATCATGTTGTTATCTGTGTGAATGGCCAGTAATTCTTCCTTGAAGGCATTAATGCAGCTGCATAGTTATACTATGATTATGGAAATGTTCCTAGGGGGATCTGGGTACATTCAATAATCTTACATAATAGGGGGGCAGGGCAGTCAAGATGACAGAACACAAAAAGAAGACTGCATGTCTTTTACGTTCCAGTCAAAAACAAAGACTGGAGGAATTTTGCTTTCCATTCCTTATAAAAACAAAATCACTAATGAAAAGGGAGAGAAGGCCACTGGGTCTTTATACCACAAGTGGAGATTTTTTTTCAGCCTGAGGGCCACATTCACTTCTGGGCAACCTTCTGGGGGCCACATGCCAGATGGCGGGCAGGGTAGGGGCAAAAGTGGATGGAACGATGATTGCAAAATTTATCTTTGTACAGCAGACTCTACCCACATTCCCACACCCCTCTCTATTTTCCATCCAGGCAAGCAAGAGGCATTCTCAGAGCTCAGAGACACAATCTAGCTAGACGAAACCACCCATGGAGTGTGGCAGGAGGGTGTGAAGCAGGGCCTGTGAGGGGTGTGGTCTAGAGAGTGACCCGAGGGCCACATAGAGAAGCGCAGAGGACTGCATTCAGTCCCCAGGCCTGAAGTGACCCATTCCAACTTCATAGCTATGGAAATTAAATGTCCCATCATGGAATCTCAGCACATGTTTTAAATCAATAACATTTAACTGTAGCAGGTTCCTTTGGGTAACATAGTTGCATGGAGCTTCTTGCACACATTCCTAGTAGCTGAGTTAGGCCAAATGGATAAAAGGCAGATTTCAACCTTTGTCGTTTTCATGCTGGGTAGATATAAAAATAGCACCCCTTGGAGAAATTATGGCTTTTTAAAATCCAATCCACTGCCCAGCATCAACAATATAGCTGTGTCGCCCAAGGGCCATTTCATAATCTGCAAGGCATCCCAACATAGATATCACTTGCATGTTGGAAAACCACACAGACATTGGTGCATGTGATGTTGCACAAATTTCTTGTTTGCTGCATGCATACAAGATCACAACTGGCCAGAAGGAGTTATCATGTGCATCAGAAATTGAGTGAGTAGTCAGAATGGAGGAAACTGAAAATGTCAGCAAAGTGTGGCCATCATTCCTTTTGGTGCAGGCAAAAGCATGGCATTATAAAGGGCTTTGTTTAGAACCAGGATCAACTTTGGAACCTGTCCTGTCCTGAAATATGTGAAACAGCAACAACAATCCTCTGAACATGAGCCTCTGAGCACGTGCAGAGGAGGTCTGGAAGACTCTGCTACCACAGGCATCCCTGAACCATATTGACCTGAGAGTTTCCATACCTCAGTAGGCATCTTTCTTTAGAAAATTAGAAGTACTTCTGCTTTAAACCACAAGTATTCTGCCAAAGTCTGGAGAATCTTGAAAAATTTATATCCTATTTCAATTGGTTGAATGTGTTTGCTAAGGACTGCAGTGTTTTAAACTTGGGTCAGCTTCAGCTTATGCCTCTCTTTTCTTCACACTTGGCATCTATCCATGCCCAATATAACGTGGTAGAAAAGAGAATGGGTTGCTGGCATGACGACCAGCTTGGATGGCTTTACAAGAGGATTGGACAAATTCATGAAGAATGGCTACTAGTCACAATGACTATGTTCTACCAGTTCTTGGGAATCACCAGGAAGGAGAGTGCTGCTGTGCTTATGTCCTCTTTGCAGGCTTCCCATAGACATCTGGCTGGATGCTGTAAGAACAAGATGCTGGACTAGATGGGCTTCTGTCCTGATCTAGCAAGGCTTTTCTTAGGAGGAAAAGACTTGTATGAAATGGTCTGAAATTAGAAAAAATATTTATTTATTTATTACATTTATATACTGCCCCATAGCCAAAGCTCTCTGGGTGGTTTACAGCTTGTGTCTTTTGCCGGCCATCCTTTTTGATAGTGTCATTTTCTTCATCAATGTAGCAGGAGGGGAAAAATCTCTCAACCAGTCTGTGCAATGAATCATAAATGTGCTGGTTAATGATCTCTTGAAGGGCTGTGTTGAACATTTGCCAACAAGTAGTGTACTCAAAGGGGAAGTAGCTCATTATTACAGCACACATTTTACATGCAGAAAGCTCCAGGTTCAGAGTCCCTGTACCTCCAAATAGGGCTGGGAAAGACCCATATCTGAAATCTTAGTGAGCTGCTGAAAGTCGGTGTCAATAATAGTGAGCTAGATGGACCAGCAGACTTGGCATTAAGCAGCTTTCTATGTTGCTGCTCATGAGCTGCTCTTGTGATGAAGCTCAGAAGTCTGAACACTGGAAGCCTGGACAGTGTGACCATGAATGATAATCTGCTGAAATCTAATGTCATGTGACTAGGCACAAATATCTGATGACATCAAACCTAATGTGTTTGGTAGTAGTGGTTGTTTTGTCTCTGATGCATTTTAAATGTTATATCAGATGCTTTTAAAAACTTTAAGTCACTTTGAGACCAAACTTTTTGTACTAAGAGACAAATAATAAATAAATAGATGATGATGATGAAGAAGAACTAATGTGGGTATGACTTATGGATTCACACCCCTAAATTAAAATTATAACAGTATCAAAGGCAACTCTCTAAACTATCCTATGTCTTTGCTTTCCTTATTTGATTCTAATCATTTTAATCCATAACAAATGTGTGTCTGTATATATCCAACCACATTTTGCACTAATTAATGTCCTGTTCTGATCAGGCTTAACAAAAAGAAGATTCTTTTTTAAAAACCAGCCTAAGGTTACAGTTTACAAAGGGGTTTGTGGATGTTTGACTTAAATCTATGTGCAGTTAAGGCATAAGCCGAAACTGGCTACAATGTCCACATTTTACATACTACAGGACATTGGATGGATGCCTCTACCTGGCTCTTACCTAAAAATTCTTACTAGCTGCCATAATGCTAGTACACTGATCACTCAATTTTCTCATGAAACTAATTACAACAAAGCTGGTAAATGCTGCCCTGCCCAAGTAGCCTTTCCATATTTCACATATGGTTTTCCGTTTCAAGTAGATAGGGGAGAAGTTCAGTTTGCTACCAAATTTGCACTTCCCAAAACAATACATGAGCTGAAGAACTGCTATCCTTTGAACATAAGAACATAAAAAGAACCCTGCAGGATCAGGCCAAAGGCCCATCTAGTCCATCATTCAGTTCTCACATGCTTCTTATTTGGCCTCATTAGGAACTGCTACAATGCTGCACTTTGCACTCTCAAATTCCCATATCTTGGCATAAACCAGGACAGAGAGTATTATAGCTTTGATAGAGGTCCTTAATTCTCTCATACATTTTTTTTATGTGTAGCAAACACTGGGTTGATGTTTGATTGTTCATTGTTATTGGATCCCAGCAATGTCTGGAGTGTGGCCTCCATCTACATTCAGAGATAGGAAAGGACACCACTCCCATGAAGGGTGAGGCCAGAGTGTATGTGAGTTGTGGCCTCCAGGCATTTCTTGGGGCCAGAAGGGACTGGGGAGTGAGTAGTTGCTGATGATACTCTTGGTTCAACAGGCCTGCTTACAGAACAATGCCACATGAGCTAATATGCAGCTGAGTGAACTGGGCAGGCAGAATAACTCTCTTCTCTATAGAGGCCTTTCCCCCACTCACCTAGGACTTGGGAGCAGCTACAATACCATTTGCCAGAAGACAAAGATGAAAACAAAGACAAAGAAAGAGAAGGAGAACATTATAAGAAGAGCCTGCTGGATCAGGCCAGTGGCACATCTAGTCCAGCATCCTGGTCTCATGGTGGCCAACAAAATGCCTTTGGGAAGCCCGCGATCAGGACTTGAGCACAAGAGCATTCTCCCCTCCTGTGGTTTCCAGCAACTGGTATTCAAAGCATATTGCCTCCAACCATGGAAGAAGATAGCATCCATCTTTTCAAGGTGGAAACCAATCATACCTCCTTCATTAAGAAGGATTCCTGCACAGAACCGGAGATTGGACTCAATGGCCTTATAGGACCCTTCCGACTCTGCTATTCTATGATTCTACAAAGATGAAGTCTTTGCTACCTTCCTATGAAGGGTAGCTTCAGGTAACATAGCAGGATCCTGATAGTATGGCACAGAGGGCCACAAAGGCACTTTCAGTGTAGATACAGATATTCTCCTTCAGGAACAGTTCTTCATAATCAAAATCTTGCATACTAGATTGCAAATGTGTTTGGTCCTAAGAAAGCTAACTTTGTCCTGTTCCTAATAACCCTTTTCTTTAATAGATCAATGTGGCTCCCAGTTTTATGATGACCTTCCCTACCCTTCAGGTGTTATTGGACTACATCAGTTATCATGTGTTTCAACTTTTAATGCTGTACTTTAAATTTCTGGGACCTGCCCTGGAATTTACTGGTGAAGGGTGGGTAATCATCATCATCATGGTTAATGGTTGTAGTGTTTTAATATATTTTAAAGTCTGTTTTTATGATGTTTTAAAGTGTTTTTAGTGCTTGTGTTTGCCGCCCTGGGCTCCTACTGGGAGAAAGGGCAGGATATAAATCAATCAAACAAACAAATAAATAACAAATGATCCTTGATCTTTGGTCAAGCCAGCTAAAGGTAGCAGCTGCTGGGGTCCAGCAACATTTGACAGGAAGCAGTTTGGGAAAGGCTGCAATAGCTTCTTAAAAATGTAGTTCTTTGTATCTAAAATACTGAGAACAATGCCTCTGCCTCACCAATCAGGTGTACTGTCACGACAATCCATTAATATGATTACTCATCATTGATTGAAACCCTTTGTTTTCTATCTTTCTTTGGTTTTGTTCAAGCAGGCAGTTTCTCTTTGTTTTCTGTATTGTTAAAAATATGAAGGAGAGGAAAGAACACTATCCACATGTTGACAAACAAAAAAGATTGTTTGCTGCAATGTGTGGAATTAGAAAAAAAAAAGGCTGGATCATAAGGGGAGCGGGGAAGATCTATATCAAGCCCTAAGTATGTCAGGACATTTTTGTCTAAGGATATTATCTAATCATTTTTTTTAAATGTGAATTATTATGCCAATGAAATGCAAACCATTAAAATATGAAACTGCAGAGAAGGAATGTAAGTAATATATGTTAGTGGGTTTTTTGCTCCTTTAGAAGTAATACTAGAACAGAACATCACATCTGACTTTCCCATAATAGTAAATTGGAAAGAAGGGGGGTGACACAGCAAAGAATGCAATAGTGCCTCCTCCCAAGTTTTGAAAAGAGGAAGCAGCATATGTCAAAAAGTGCAGTCACTGTCCATTAGTTCCTTGCAGGGTGACTGGTTTTGAAGACTAGTTCATCGTCGTAAGCAGCTCCACAGTTATTGCCTGCCAGTTAGCTTTTCCTTCCAGTCATTGTGAAAGTTGCTTCCATGTGCATCTCATTTTTAGCTGAGGGTAGCATCGTCATGTCACACATTTCCTTCATGGAATTCTTCAGATTTCATGTACAACCTTTAAGGGCTACACGCAAATGAAGTGTTTTTAAAAAAATCCTGGGCTCTTCTTCCCAGATCTCCAAAGCAACACCTCTAGACACTTGCAAATTCCAGAAACAAACTCTTTAATTTGTGAGGTGAGCATCCAAAAAGCAAACTTCTTGGACTTTGCCTCTCTGTTGTCAGCAAGGGGTTGAATCAAACTAAGGGCACAATCCTATAATTATTTACGCCAGACTGAGGGGAGTTAGGAATGGCAGATCCCCGGCAGAGCTGGTGGGCTCTCAGTGCAGCTAGACTATGGTGGCATAAGTTCTGCATCCCAGAGCAGCTGCAGCTCAGGCAGCACAGGTAAGACTGGCACAAACATAGCTAGAGTAAGTGTCAAAAAGGCAGCATTTTGTGGGGTGTTGGGACAGATCCAAAGGAAGGGTGACTAATACTGCATCCTACACATGTTCATCTAGGTCCTGTAAGCCCCCAGTCCCAGCAGAAGTTAAGCTAAGAAAAAGGGTGTCCTAAGTAAAGTACACAATGGAAGTCAATGGAGGGGGTGCTATTGGACCCATGTTCACCTGCTGGCCCTGCCCCCACCTCTCTGAAAGAGCTTGCTGGATCTGGCATAACTCCTGGTTAATCCCGTGGTGGCGGCAGCAGGATATACAATGAGCATGCTTCAGCCACATCATGACATCCACACTTCATGTCTTCACACCCATGGTGCAGTTTGCTGCTGGCTGACCTCCTCATCTTGGGACTTAGCACTTGGGAGGTGGGCTCAAGGTACTCTGGGAAAGGGCTATGCACATGTGGGGAACACCCTCCATAAACACTGGGTACTTGGAGCACTTTCCCAACACCCCCCAATAGATAAAACATCACCATTCCCAAAAAGCATTCTTGATTTGATTGTCCATAAGGCGATACCAGTTTTGAGTGGGTGGATGGTATTTCACTAATGCGCAGCGTAAGTGCATATGTAAAACACAACACAAAAGTAATTTTGGAGCAATCATAACATAACATCCATTGCTTTTCTCTAGTGTTTTATCATTGTGCATGTTCACAATGATTGTGTGTGTGTGTGTGTGTGTGTGTGTGTGTGTGTGTGTGTGTGTGTGTGTGTGTGTGTGTGTGTGTGCATGCATGGGGTGGGGGAGATATGGAAATGAATGGAAAGCTGCAACAAACGGTACATGATTCAATTCCAGAAATTAATGTTATATTTTTTTTCTAGTTAAATTGAAATTCACAAGGAGTGGAATGCAGGATAGTGTGAACAATGATGGAGCGGGACGTGTGGAAATATGCTCATCTCTTCCCTCTTCTGATTGTATTCATTAGCCAGCACTACTCAGAAATATCTGAATAGATGTAGCATTGTTAATAGTTATCATCATAGCAGCCCAACAGATAAAGCTACATGTAGCAATGCGTGAGGACCATGACCCTAGGACCATGCCCTTGCAACAGACTTAGAGGAGGATGAGTCCCTGGCGCTGTCCTTGCAGACCTTCCAGACTGGAGGAAACAACCTTTGTGGCTTTCTCTGATTCAGATAATGAATGTCCCACAGTAGCTCTATCTCCCCAGATCCTCAGGAACCAAGGAGTGCAGAATGTTAGGGCCCTTTAACAGACAGACAGCTCCTCTGGAGAGATGAAGCTTAGTGCACTGCAGCCAAGGTATATAACACTTTGGTTAGAGCTCTGTATTTATGGGGGAAATTGCTTATGAAGCTATGATGCCACAACCCTGGAAACTCTTCAAGGTTCTTCAGGAGCTCTGTGTGCCTTGAATTCCTGTTTTGGTCTTTTGATGAGACACTGCCATGCTTACCCTATGAGCTCTGTGTTCTTGTAGAACAGGACAATACAGTGGTGTAGTGGTATACTGTTTATAATAGAGGCCCCATCTGCACTATACATTCAAAGCAGTATCCTACCACTTGAAATACCATGGCTTTCCCCAGAGAATCCTGGGAACTGTAGCTTGTTTGGTGTTAAGAGTTGTTAAAGAAACTCCCAATTCCTTTAATAGAGCTACAATTCCCAGAATTCCCTGGGAATAGGTATTGCCTGTTAAACTACTCTGGGAATTACAGCTCTGTGAAGGGAATAGGGATCTCCTGACAACTCTTAATAACAAAGTACACTTCCCAGATTCTTTGGGGGAAGCCATGACTGATACTGCTTTAAATGTATGGTGCCGATGGGGTCAGAGTTTCTGCAAGAGCATAGTAATTAACTCCCTTCTGAATCTCTCAGTCATGTTAGTTGAATCCCCAGTGGAGGCCAATATGCTGAATACAGAGCTGGCAGTTTGTGTCCGAAACCTACTTCAGCCACAGCCAGGCCCTCCCTTAGCATGTGCCGGGTCCAGGGCAAAAGCATAGTTGGGGGGCCCCCACATTCTTTCTCTTTATATATATCCTTTCCTCCAGGCAGCAGCGGAGGCTTTGTATTTCGGCTGCTAGGAGCTTGCAGCTGCGGCTCCCTTTTTTGCAGCCTTCGTTGGTGGCGGTGGAGGCTTTGTATTTTTCGGCTGCGGCTCCCTTTTTTGCAGCCTTTGTTGTAGACTCGCTTAGCATTTCTCACTGCAAGGTTTTTTCCTTCCCGGCTCGCTACCGTGGCCATCAGGAGACCGCCGCTGCACCTCTTCCTCCCGGCTTGTTTCTACGCTCCCCTCAGCTTGCTACTGCAGCCGTGAGGAGGACACGGCTGCTGCTTTTATATGCAGATTGCCAAGCGCGGGGGGCCCCCCAAAGCACATGGCCCGGGGCGACTGCCCTGCTTCCCGGTGCCTACGGGCGGCTTTGGCCGCAGGATCAACTAGGACTGGGCAGATTACCCTGTTTGCCTTTATTCCTTTTGAAAGGTTGGAATGACATAAATGAATGACATAAAGATTATGGGCTGTATCTAGACTAAGTTACAGTGCAATCCTATACATGTCTGCTCTGAAATTAATCCCACTGAATTTCCTGGTAAGTCTGTATAGCATTGCAACTTCAGTTTCACTTAGGCCCTATTGACATCAATATGAAAAGCCAGTCATGATTTCAGTCCAATTGATTTCAATGGGAAATAAGTGCAACTATACCCAATCCTATATGGAAAAAGCACTTTACACAGTAAGTAACACAAGCATTCCCATCTCTTCAAGATTGCAGCACCAAGTGATAAACTTGCATTTGTGAATGAGGCATTATAGATCAACCCCACAGATATAAGGTTTTTATTGCTTCAGACTAGAGATGGATTAATCTATCAATTTTTGTTTTTCTCATTTTCTCATGTTTTCCAGTTTCAGGTTCAGCTCACCCCTCCTTTCCACATCAATGTGATCTTTTAGTCTGCATGAAAATTACCAAGCATTTTTGTATTACTCCTAGTATATGCATTTTGTATGCACTTTTCCCCAATGTAATGCATTTTTTCAATAGTTTTCCTAATATATGCATTTTTAGCAGCTTTCCCTGATATATGCTTTTAAACACATTTTTTTGTTGGAGAATTGCAATATTTGGAGAAGTGCTAATTTCAAAGGACAGCTGCATTTCAGTCTGCGTATTGGTTTGGAAATTGCAAATTATGATGATTCACATTTAAATGCAAACTGACATAATTTCTTCCCATCCCTGCTTTAAAGACACAATTATTTTCAGCGTGGTCAGTTCACCATCTCATTGTTCAAGTACTAAGTAATCAAGTGGTATATATGAATACATATACCTCTCCTTTTGTGATATAGATGAATATTGGCAATTAAGCCCCTGTAGATTTTTAGATGAGGTGGGAACATGTCTGGTAAACAAAATGATGAGAAAAGAGAGTGTTAAGGTTTGCACTAGATGTATCACAGACTTCAAAAGGGGTTCAAAAGGCAAATCCGTGTTGGAGCCTTTTTAAAAGGGCAAGGGAAAAGGTTGCATTGATGGGGTTGAACTTTGACCTTCCTCATCCCCTCATACAGAGTTCTGAGAAGCCAAATTTGGATGTACTCCCTAAAGTAGCTCAGGTCATGTCTGGGTTGGTCAAAGCATTTAGGGGAGCACTTCCTTTTCTGTGGAAGTGGGGATTTCAAAGTGTGTCCTGATGGCAACTAAATAATTCCTCTCCAGAGGGAAAAAGGCTTCAATTACCTCTCATAATACAGCAAAATTGGTCCTTCAGGGCAAGATTAAGGTGAGTGCTGAGGGTGTGGGGGGAGGAGTGCAATTGGCTGGCATTAATGATAGGCTTCATGTTCCACAGTTAACTACTCTTAACCTTCCGGGGTCATCTAGCACAGAGAAGTCACCTCTTCCCTGTGAATTGGAGTCCTTGGTTTGCAAAAGAAGAAGAATTAAAAACACACAATATTTTGAAGTAGGCACTGTTCTCTTGTTAGCTTTTGCATCAAGCTTCATGTCCAGTTTTACTGATGACAAAGTAGTAGTTATAAGGTTGTGGGCAGGGAAGAAACACAGTCTTAGGAAAGTTTTTCCCCTCAGGCATTTATATCCTGAATACATTTCCTTTCTGATGTACTATAACAGGAACAGAATAGAATTGAATAAACTTTAATAGGAATAAAATCATCACTTCCCCCCACTGTAGCCCTATGCCAATTAATATATCGTAAAAGTGTATATCCCTGCCCTGTGCTATAACATCAAGATGACTAAAACATGGCTCATCAGACTGGGAATGAGCTGTATGGGGCACACACTCTTTCCTCACTTGTTACCAAGTTCATCTGAAATACTATACATGCCCAGAGACACACACTCTCTCTCTGATTTTGGCTTTGCTCCAAACAATGAGAGTGACATTATGGTAAATGGACAAAGAACTCTATGGTGAAGGTAGCCCTGATCCAGCCATAAAAAGGAATGCCAGCTGTAAAAAGGAATGGCTTGCATATGAATAAACAAATACCCCAAAGCAAATGTCACATCAAATGCACACAGCACTTATAGTCCCACCATTAACCATCCCTTGCAAGTGAATGGACTCTATCCAGCAAGCATATCCTGTCTTGATTAAACCAAGTAACTTCTTTTGAATTTCTTAAGAGATTTATGTATGTCTCTTTTAGCATGGGCAAGATTACCTTACAGTAGGGCCCAGCTTTACAGCGCTTCGCTTTTCAGCGTTCTGCTAATGCAGCGGTTGTCAATTGCAAAAAGGCCCCGCTCTTACAGCCCTTGTTCTGCTTTTACGGCTTTTTTTGTCGTCGGGTGCCATTATGGTCAATGTTAGTCAATGGATCCGCTTTACAGCGGTTTTCTCTTTACAGCGGGGGTCCGGAACGTAACCCGCTGTATGAGTGGAGCCCTACTGTATTAATGTAAAAAATGACTGGCACAGATGTCTTTGTGACATTGCTTTGTCCCCATGGTGGGAAACTTAGCTGATAGGATGACCTGTGAAAACTCATCACCTGTTCCTTTTGTTATGCAATGACGTTCAAGTCTACCTTAGGCCTTCATGAAAGGTCTTTTTCAAATTCATATAGATGTTTGTTGATGTTTTCCCATATTCCCAAAGTGTGCAGTCTTCTGTCTCAGAGACTGCTATCAAGGCTATTCCACCCTTCTTTGCAGTTCAGCTTTTTGGGACCCCACCAGAAGGCTGCTGCATGTGGTTCTTTAGTGGATGCTACTGCCCTACTAACTGCTGTGTTGCTTAGCTTTTTCTTTGACTCTCAAGATGTTCCCTTTTGTGCCTGATATTCTTTGTCCCGATACTTCAGAACGTGTTTGTTATTTTTCTTCAGGATTAGCCATGCATCCTCTGTAGAAATTATCCCAAAAGAGGAAGTGTTATTGTTGTGTCTCTATTTTTGAACTGATTGATAAGTAGAACCTGTGGAATCAGACTTTAACTCAAGAGCTACCTTGTGTGCCACTCCATCACCACCTGTGCCTTATCAAGGAGAGGGGATACTAGACTTCCCAGGCATGTGCAGGGGGATCTTGAAATATGGCTGAAGATCTAAAATTGCCCTTCAGTGAGCTCATTTTGACCACGGTAGCCATGCCCAAAGAAGGTCTGGTAGAAATTCAGCATTTCATTCCTCTGAGTTTGCCCTTCCTTACTTTTCTTATTTCTTTCTACCTTTCTTAAGCTCCAGATCTCACCCATTTGAGGGTCTCATGAGAACAGGAATCCTTGTATTTTGCCCTTCCTGGTCTTCATCCATCTCTCCATCTCTTCATCCATAGCTAAACTGAGGATTCAGGATCAAGGCAACTGTCCAGCTCTAGCCTCTTCCTTCTACAAGAGTAACTAATTTTAACAAATTTTAACTGTGCAAATTTTAACTGTGAACCATTTCACTCTTTTAGGGCACAATCCAACTCAACTTTCCACTGGGCTGGGGTGAGTTGGACACTGCAGATCCCCAGTGGCGCTGGCAGGCTCCAAGCTCCACCGGCCTCTGGCAACAGCAGCCCTCCACCATGGCTGAGCCGTGGTGCTACTAGGGGCCTGCCAGCACCACCAGGGGACAGCCAACCCAGGAGACAGAGGACCATCAGAAGCCAGTGGAAGCCCCAAAAATGGGACATTCCAGGGGCTTGGGGGGATGCCTAATGTGGGACTTACGTGAGTTCTTCCTAGTGTTCAGACCCTCCCTGGGTCCTGATCCCCCTGCAAATGCTACCAGGCAAAACACCAGTGCAGTAAAAGTATGTTCTTAAATTTCCATTGTGGCCTACGGGGAGCACTTACTCCCTGTCTCACACCCTTTCCGATGGGGAACCCATCGGTTTCTCCATATTCTGTCTTTACAGTATCCTCTTGTCCATTGTATAGGTTGCGCATCAGGACAGTTAGATGCTGTGGCATCCCCATTTCTTTTAAAGCATTCCATAGAGGGTGCTTTTCTTCTGAAATTCCTTGGTCTGTTCCATGTTCGCGATATGATCTCTGGTGTCTCTTCCCTTTCTAAATCCAGTGATAAGAGCCTTTGTTGTACAGTCTTGAGCAGTACTTTACCTGCATGGGATATTAAGGCAATAGTTTGATAATTACAGCATTCCTTGGGATCCCCTTTCTTTGGAATTGGGGTATATATTGAAAGCTTCCGTCTGTGGGCCATTGTTTAGTTTTCCATATTTGTTGAAGTATTTTTGTCAAAATTTGGACAGATTCAGTCTCAGTAGCTTGTAGCAACTCTATTGGTATGCCATCTGTTCCTGGTGATTTGTTTCTTCCAAGTATTTTAAGAGCAGCTTTCACCTCACATTCTAAAATTTCTGGTTCTTTGTCATACAATTCCTCCATGAATGAATCTGTCATCCTTGCATCTCTTTTATAGAGTTCTTCCATCTTCCTGTTATTGCTTCCATCTTCCTGTTATTTCATCTTGGTCAGTCAGTGTGTTCTCCTGTTGATTATTCAACATCCCTACTCTTGGTTTAAATTTGCCTTTAATTTCTCTAATCTTTTGGAATAGGGCTTTGTTCTTCCCTTTTTGTTGTCCTCTTCTATTTCTGTACAGTAACTATTGTAATAGTTCTCTTTGTCCCTATGTACTAGTTGCTGTATTGTTGCATTTAGGGTTCTGACCGTGTTTCTATCTCCTTTTGCTTTTGCTTTCCTTCTCTCTTTAACCATTTGAAGAGTTTCTTCAGTCATCCATTGAGGTCTTTCTCTCTTTTTAACAAGAGGTATTGTCTTTTTGCATTCTTCCCTGATAATGTCTCTGACTTCACTCCATAGTTCTTGTGGTTCTCTGTCAACTAAGTTTAAAGCCTCAAACCTGTTACTTATTTGATCTTTATATTCTTCTGGGATTACATTCATACAATCGCCCTAGGTCCCAAAACACAGTATATCAAAACATATTATTCATGTAAAGCTAAAATTGTTGCATCTCTTCCTTCTTGAGACAGCTATAGCACTGCAGACTGCATGGGATTGGTGTCCTTGTCCAAATCACTGGCTGGCAGTGTTCAAAGGGTGCCCAGGCAGACAACAGGACTTGCATTCAGTTCCACTTCATTGTAATTGGTCATATACAAATAAGAACATAAGAACATAAGAAGAGCCTGCTGGATCAGGGCCAGTGGCCCATCTAGTCCAGCATCCTGTTCTCACAGTGGCCTACCAGGTGCCTGGGGGAAGCCCGCAAGCAGGACCCGAGTGCAAGAACACTCTCCCCTCCTGAGGCTTCCGACAACTGGTTTTCAGAAGCATGCTGCCTCTGACTAGGGTGGCAGAGCACAGCCATCATGGCTAGTAGCCATTGATAGCCCTGTCCTCCATGAATTTGTCTAATCTTCTTTTAAAGCCATCCAAGCTGGTGGCCATTACTGCATCTGTGGGAGCAAATTCCATAGTTTAACTATGCGCTGAGTAAAGAAGTACTTCCTTTTGTCTGTCCTGAATCTTCCAACATTCAGCTTCTTTGAATGTCCACGAGTTCTAGTATTATGAGAGAGGGAGAAGAACTTTTCTCTATCCACTTTCTCAATGCCATGCATAATTTTATACACTTCTATCATGTCTCCTCTGACCCGCCTTTTCTCTAAACTAAAAAGCCCCAAATTCTGCAACCTTTCCTCATAAGGGAGTCGCTCCATCCCCTTGATCATTCTGGTTGCCCTTTTCTGAACCTTTTCCAACTCTATAATATCCTTTTTGAGATGAGGCGACCAGAACTGTACACAGTATTCCAAATGCGGCCGCACCATAGATTTATACAACGGCATTATGATATCGGCTGTTTTTTTTTCAATACCTTTCCTAATTATTGCTAGCATGGAATTTGCCTTTTTCACAGCTGCCACACACTGGGTCGACATTTTCATGGTGCTGTCCACCACAACCCCGAGGTCTCTCTCCTGGTCAGTCACTGCCAGTTCAGACCCCATGAGCGTATATGTGAAATTCAGATTTTTTGCTCCAATATGCATAAGTTTACACTTGTTTATATTGAATTGCATTTGCCATTTTTCCGCCCATTCACTCAGTTTGGAGAGATCTTTTTGGAGCTCTTCGCAATCCCTTTTTGTTTTAACAACCCTGAACAATTTAGTGTCGTCAGCAAACTTGGCCACTTCACTGCTCACTCCTAATTCTAGGTCATTAATGAACAACTTGAAAAGTACAGGTCCCAATACCGATCCTTGAGGGACTCCACTTTCTACAGCCCTCCACTGGGAGAACTGTCCGTTTATTCCTACTCTCTGCTTTCTGCTTCTTAACCAATTCCTTATCCACAAGAGGACCTCTCCTCTTATTCCATGACTGCTAAGCTTCCTCAGAAGCCTTTGGTGAGGTACCTTGTCAAACGCTTTTTGAAAGTCTAAGTACACTATGTCCACTGGATCACCTCTATCTATATGCTTGTTGACACTCTCAAAGAATTCTAATAGGTTACTGAGACAGGACTTTCCCTTGCAGAAGCCATGCTGGCTCTGCTTCAGCAAGGCTTCTTCTTCTATGTGCTTAGTTAATCTAGCTTTAATAATACTTTCTACCAGTTTTCCAGGGACAGAAGTTAAGCTAACTGGCCTGTAATTTCCGGGATCCCCTCTGGATCCCTTTTTGAAGATTGGCGTTACATTTGCCACTTTCCAGTCCTCAGGCACGGAGGAGGACCCGAGGGACAAGTTACATATTTTAGTTAGCAGATCAGCAATTTCACCTTTGAGTTCTTTGAGAACTCTCGGGTGGATGCCATCCGGGCCCGGTGATTTGTCAGTTTTTATATTGTCCATTAAGCTTAGAACTTCCTCTCTCGTTACCACTATTTGTCTTAGTTCCTCAGAATCCCTTCCTGCAAATGTTAGTTCAGGTTCAGGGATCTGCCCTATATCTTCCACTGTGAAGACAGATGCAAAGAATTCATTTAGCTTCTCTGCAATCTCCTTATCGTTCTTTAGTACACCTTTGACTCCCTTATCATCCAAGGGTCCAATTGTCTCCCTAGATGGTCTCCTGCTTTGAATGTATTTATAGAATTTTTTGTTGTTGGTTTTTATGTTCTTAGCAATGTGCTCCTCAAATTCTTTTTTAGCATCCCTTATTGTCTTCTTGCATTTCTTTTGCCAGAGTTTGTGTTCTTTTTTATTTTCTTCATTTGGACAAGACTTCCATTTTTTGAAGGAAGACTTTTTGCCTCTAACAGCTTCCTTGACTTTGCTCGTTAACCATGCTGGCATCTTCTTGGCCCTGGCGGTACCTTTTCTGATCTGCAGTATGCACTCCAGTTGAGCTTCTAATATAGTGTTTTTAAACAACTTCCAAGCATTTTCGAGTGATGTGACCCTCTGGACTTTGTTTTTCAGCTTTCTTTTTACCAATCCCCTCATTTTTGTGAAGTTTCCTCTTTTGAAGTCAAATGTGACCGTGTTGGATTTTCGTGGCAATTGGCCATTTACATGTATGTTTAATTTAATAGCACTGTGGTCACTGCTCCCAATCGGTTCAACAACACTTACATCTCGCACCAGGTCCCGGTCCCCACTGAGGATTAAGTCCAGGGTTGCCATGCCTCTGGTCGGTTCCATGACCAACTGATCTAGGGAATAGTCATTTAGAATATCTAGAAACTTTGCTTCTTTGTCATGACTGGAACACATATGCAGCCAGTCTATGTCTGGGTAGTTGAAGTCACCCATTACTACCACATTTCCTAGTTTGGATGCTTCCTCAATTTCATATCTCATCTCAAGGTCTCCCTGAGCATTTTGATCAGGGGGACGATAGATCGTTCCCAGTATTAAGTCCCTCCTGGGGCACGGTATCACCACCCACAACGATTCTGTGGAGGAGTCTGCCTCTTTTGGGGTTTCGAGCTTGCTGGATTCAATGCCTTCTTTCATGTATAGAGCGACTCCGCCACCAATACGTCCTTCCCTGTCCTTCCGATATAGTTTATATCCAGGAATAACCGTATCCCACTGGTTTTCTCCATTCCACCAGGTCTCGGTTATGCTCACTATATCAATGCTCTTCTCTAAGACCAAGCACTCCAGTTCTCCCATCTTGGTTCGGAGGCTCCTAGCATTAGCGTACAGGCACTTGTAAGCAGTGTCTCTCTTCAAGTGTCTTTGGCACTTGTGGTTAGGCCTGTGGTAATTTTGCTCTTCTGAATTGATATCCTGTGCCCCTGCTCTCACAATGCCTACTTCTAGGCCTACCCCTTTTAAAATTTCATCATTTCTTTGGTTTTTATCCCAGGGGGGAGGTTTATTCCAAACCGGACCTTTCTCAGCTCCTGTTGGGTTTCCCCCCTCAGTCAGTTTAAAAGCTGCTCTGCTACCTTTTTAATTTTAAGTGCCAGCAGTCTGGTTCCATTCTGGTTCAAGTGGAGCCCGTCCCTTTTGTACAGGCCCGGCTTGTCCCAAAATGTTCCCCAGTGCCTAACAAATCTAAACCCTTCCACCCGACACCATCGTCTCATCATTGAGACTGCGAAGCTGGGCATGTCTGGCTGGTCCTGCACGTGGAACCGGTAGCATTTCAGAGAAAGCCACCTTGGAGGTCCTGGCTTTCAGCATCCTACCTAGCAACCTAAATTTTGCTTCCAGGACCTCACGGCTGCATTTCCCCATGTCGTTAGTGCCAACGTGCACCACGACCACTTACTCCTTCCCAGCACTGTCTACCAAACTATCTAAACGACGGGCGATATCCACAACCTTCGCACCAGGCAGGCAAAACACCTTGCGGTCTACACGGCCATCACACACCCAACTGTCTATGTTCCTAATGATCGAATCACCCACTACAAGGATCCCTCCACCCCCTGGAGATATATCCTCGGCACGAGAGGATAGCTGCTCATCCCCCAAGGAATGGGTCCCTTCTAAGGGATCGTTTCCCTCTTCCTCAGCTGGATGCTCTCCTTCCCCGAGACCATCGTTCTCCATGATAGCAGGAGAGCTATCATCGTTGGAGTGGGACACAGCTATAACGTCCCTGAAGGCCTCCTCCACACAACTCTCTGCCTCTCTCAGCTTTTCCAGGTCCGCCACCTTGGCCTCAAGGAAATGAAGTCGTTCCCGGAGAGCCAGGAGCTCATTGCACCGAGAGCACACCCACGACTTCTGTCCAACAGGCAGATAGTCGTACATGCTGCAGGCGGTGCAAAACACTGGAAAACCCCCACACCCCTGCTGGCTTCTTACCTGCATAGTTTTGTTTAAGGTTTATTACGTCAATGGGTTGGAGACTGCGGTTTAGTTGAGGTCAGGGAACAGACGGGCAGAGTGGGGGGCCCTGGCCTCCTCGCCCTGCTGCCGAACTCGCCTTGACGCTTTGTCCAAAGAAAAAAAGAAATGCATTAGCAAGAAACAGCACAGATAGGTAACAATTTGAATTATGTTCTACAGTTATCCAGGACCAAGGAAATACCAAAGTTCTCTTGGTCCATTTCCCCACTTGGTGCTTGTATAGGAGGCACTACCCACACCTCTCCTTGGGCTTTCCTGGGCCAGTCACTTCCTGGATTACAGGCATACTTAGCTTTTCCGAGATTAGTTGGTCCCCCTATTGGCCATCTTGCAGTACAATGTTCTCTTTCATTCACCCTAGAACCTTTACGTCACCCTAGAAATTTGCATCTACCACCCCTCCTAACACCTGTATTCCTTTAAGGGCTAGGCCAGATCTTGGTGCCATTCGCCCATAGGTTCCACAGAGCTTTGTGATCCCTATTCCTAAGGGTATGGGGCCTGCCTTTTGGCAGGTAGCCTCACCTTTTCTGGTGTTGTGAGATCCACTCCCGCACTATCAGGTGTTGCCTGGAGAGGAAGCACTCCATATGGCTGGATCTTCCAGACTCTCAGGTGCTCACTAAATATAGGTGTTGTCAAGCCAATCATTAGCTTTGAGCATACTTCACATGTGGTAGCTGCTGTAGTTGCTGTATCCACGTAGCGCAAGGCCCACTCTCCGGTTCCCTTGACCCCCAGGTGCCCTGAATTTTCATGAACCCATCTGGCTACTGTTAACCCCTCCTCCCCCTGCTCTTGGATAGGCAAGGTGGCCCAAACTTTTGCCAACTGGTCAGCAGCCTGATTGTACAAAGCTTCAGGTGTTCCTGAATCATGCCCATCTACATGCCCTGCAAATACCTGTATATGTGGCAGTAGACTAGTGATCTTTTGCCACCCTTCTTGGCCCCACAAAGGGCAGTTGTGAATGCAAAACCCATCCTGCTTCCGGCATGAAAAGAAGCATGGCGCGGTGTAAATCCAAATGTGGCCAGAAAGGGGATTTCTTCACTGTTGCTGTCTGAGGCTTCCAACAGGAAAAGGAGAATGTAAGATAAGATCTGTGCTCATCATTAGCTGCTTTAAGTGTTTTAGTGCCTGCCTGACAAAAAGCAACAGCTTTGCTTCAATAAAACACTAAATTTTCTTTCTTCAGAAGTGTGTTTCATGGTCTTTGAGATCCCGAACTTTCCTGCCTCTGGCAAAACTACCTTTGGGAAAACAAGTGGGTAACCACTAACTTTTATTTTACACTTCTGGGGCAGTGCTCCAAGCTGCAAGGTTTTCCTTTAATAAATATTATAATTACAAAGTATGGCTATGCCTAAATCCCCCCTCCCTCCAAAAAATTAAGGAGGTAATATTATTGTTTTCTTAAAGAGGCAATTTGATTCATTGTGATAAGGTCAGTAGCACACAATTGTCTCCAGTAAAGATCCCAGGAGAAGTATTGCTAATTTCCTCAAACTGGAATTTCCATGCATACACATGTAAGATACTGGCACATGAACAGAGCTGGTAATACTACGTTCTCCTTCCCACCAAACCTGGACTTGAGATGCTACCAGATTGGGGATTTTCTCTCCTCATTCTTGCTTGATCATATTGCAGTGCTGATTTTTCTTGAAAGATGTCTTTTTTAAATGTCATTTTAAAAAAACATATTTTAAACCTCTAAGTTTTTTACTTATAAGGAAAACCTACAGTAGACACAATGTGAATATGCTAAACACAAAATAAAAAACAAAGACAGAAATTGTTTTAAGTTGGTTCAGCACTTGTTAACACATTTCTAATGTTAAAGCTATTAAATGGAAATGGGTAGAATCTCTGACTTTGAATCTGCCCACATAGAGCCAAGGAGAGCTCCTTGGCTTTGCTCTGCTCTGCTCTCTTGTGTTCTCTTTCTAAATCCTACTCAGTCTATTTCTCTACCCATTTGCTCTTACCTTTGTTTAATGTTCTCTCCTTGATCAAGCTATGCAGATAACATAGGGTTGTCCTGATATTGTTCCATTCCATGCCAACGTCACCACCTGGTTGCTGCTTCTGCTGCTGGAAGAAACAATAACGATCCAAAGCCCGATGACAAAATGCAGCTGCATTTTGATCCTATTTGTGTTATCCTGTGTTTAAGCTATGGAAAAACCTTACTATTAACAGATTTTTAAAAAGAACATAAGATGAGCCCTGCTGGATCAGGCCAGTGGTTCATCCAGAGCGGCCAACCAGATGCCCATGGGAAGCCCACAAGCAGGACCTGAGAGCAAGAGCACTCTTTCCTCCTGCAGTTTCCAGCAACTGGTATTCTGAAGTGTACTGCCTCCAACAGTATGTTCTTATTCCATAAATGAAGCACTATATATTATATTGTTTGTTGTCTAAATAAAATTTCTAAATAATTGTTATCTGAATGCAATATTTCAAGAGCTCACTGAAACAACAGTTAAACAGTTTCTGTTCTTATTCCAAAACGATAGGGGCAGGGGGAAGGAATTTGAGATGTGTGTTTTTTTTTCACAAAGGCTACGAATTGGTTCACAGATATATATTTTGTGTATCACATATTTATCCCATGCTTCCTTCAATGAGCTCAAGGTGGTGCACAGAGTTTGCTCACCACCATTTTATCCTCACAAAAATTCTGGGGGTAGGTTAAACTAAGATTATGACTGGCCCAAAGACGCTCAAGCGATCTGCATTGCTGAGCAGTGACTTTAACCTGGATCTCCTTGATCTAAGTCCAATGCACTATCCACTTCACTACAATGGAAGCAGAGCTTGGAAAAGTTACTTTTTTGAACTACAACTCCCATCAGCCCAATCCAGTGGCCACGCTGGCTGGGGCTGATGGGAGCTGTAGTTCAAAAAAGTAACTTTTCCAAGCTCTGAATGGAAGCAGTAGTTGCTTGGATATGAGAACAACTAATCACAGATCAATTAACACATTACCTCTCACATAATTTAAAGAATAAAATGGAATGAGTCTATACATATAGCTCATAGGCATAAAGGGTTGGGTAACCAAGTGGTGAGGAATCAAATGTTATACAATGGCTATTGTGTTTACTCAGTTATCATTGGACTATTTGGGGGTTTTCCCCCACTTTTTTAAAAAAGACTTTGTACATCTGCAAACCTCAGGATTTCCCTGAACGTGCAGATGCCTCCCCCTT
Source organism: Rhineura floridana (assembly GCF_030035675.1). Lineage (NCBI taxonomy): Eukaryota > Metazoa > Chordata > Lepidosauria > Squamata > Rhineuridae > Rhineura > Rhineura floridana. The sequence continues at coordinate 47,424,373 of NC_084484.1, read as the reverse complement.
GTTTTTTTAGTGGCCCTGTTTTGGCTCCATTTCTGTCCATGCTCACCATTCCTGAGTTCTGTTTTAGAGAGAGTGATATGTCACTCCTCCCTTCTAGCTTCCTAATCTTATTAAATCATAAACTGAAAGAAAAAAATAATAAAATGGTGGTGGTGCAAGCCAAAGCCATCATAGGTTGAGGCACGAGCCACCAACTAAAGACCAATAGTTTATGATGTTCCTGTAACTGTTTTGAAGGCCACTCCATACTAAGTGCCTGGAAGGTAGAAATACACATCAGAAGCTGCCAAATTATTACTTAGGGTGCTCCCAGACTGTCAGTATTTTCAGGTGGGATTCAATCACATGCTACCAAATTCAGATTGCACAACTAAAGTTGATTTGGAATTCTTGCACCACAAACTCGTTTCCCCCACCTGACTTTTTGCCATCAGGACGGTGACAGGGAAATAAACTGGAACATGTGCAATGATATTTGCTTGATGCAATGCTGCCCCCAAAACAAATCAGAATGAATGCTCCATAAATAGCCAACATCATCTAATCTCCCCACAAACTTTGTGCAAACAAATCAGGATAGTGCTTCATAAACAGGTTGCTCGGAAGTGACCTTATATTCTTTGTATATTAGAACGTGCTCCTCAGTAAAGAACTTACAAGTTTTGATACATAAGGTTTCTGAGAAATCGGTGACTCTCTCCCACTGCAGTCAACATTTGTCTGGCTTGTGTCCAGTGTATGGTAATAACTGGTTTACCACCCTGGGAGGCTTAAATAAAGATTAAAACATTATTTCTGAATTTCAGTTTCATTTGTACCACCCCCAGTTCATAACCCAGGAGCTGATTTATAGTTCAATGACTAAGAGAGAGAAAAGTAACCCTCTCCAGAACTTTAAATATACAATCCTGGATTATCTCATATTGCTTTAATTGTTGATTCATCTCAGACAGATAATAGAGATGTGGGTGCTTCTGTTCCAATTGACCATACATCCTATTTAGTCTCCAAAGGGCTAGACCATCTGAGAATTTCATTCTAAACAAGGAGCATTTCCAACAGCTGTCTTGTCAGGTTTTTGAAAAGGGGGGAAATTAAAGCTACTATATTTATTCCAAGTCTGCTCAGTGACTGATCTTGTAAGAGAGTTAATTTTATTTTCTGTTTATCAGGAATAAGGCTTATCAGAGATGCCGTATGTAAGCAATTACAAGGAGTGAACATACAGATGGCAGATAATAACAAGTCGCTGTGCAGGATAATTTCTTCCTTTTTAAAAGCAAAGAAAAATGGCACTTGACTCTTCTCGTCACAAATGGAGAACTGGAGGCTTGACAAAGGAACAGGGCTGCTTCCACTTTCCCAAGGCATAAAGACCTAACGCAGATAATCAACTTGTCCTGCAGTGCTTCCCTCTATTACTGTTAACTGTTTCCAAACTCCAAGATCACTGGTGTTCCTTTGTAGTATCCCTGCAGGAAAAGCATCTGCAATAGTGGACAAATGTCTGAACTTTTAAAAACATCTTTTTCTCCTCTCTTGAACTCGGAAGAAGGTCACAAGAACATCACTGCCTGGACAAATGTCCCTTTTGCACCTACTTTTATTGCCCTGGCATTGGCAAATGTTGATGTTCACATGCGAATGCTGATTATCTCAAATTAATTTTGCAGACTTTCCAAAGTAGATCTGTGCCTACTCACTTTTCAAATGCAAACCAGTGAACCTCTTATATATGTGATTGTAAACCTTCACTGGCACAATTTCCTGTGTATTAGGACGTTTTCTATTTTTTTCTTTTTGATTTTTGGTGTGTTTCTCAACATGCATTGACAAATTTTGGACATTCACGGTACACTTAAATTGCATGATATATTACCAGTTCCTTGAATAGGTATTTGAATACAGAGTCTGTGCTCCCTATTTCAAGCAGTTAAAACCCAGTCAGTAGATGTGAACACATGTTTAAATTAATCTATATGACTGGAGTGTATTTAATCATTATGAATATGTGATTGTTATGGGATTGCTAGCCTCTGATCTGGGATCTGCAAGGGAAGAAACCTGCTCTACTGGTCAGACTAGTCTCCTTTGTTAATCTAATAGGGTGGCCAGGTAAGCTAATGGGTCTATCAAGTGTCCCTTAACAGATGAATAGATTTTGGGCAGAGAGATCCTATTGTTATTTCAGGAGCGAGGCCCTTCTCCTGTCTAAGAGCCAAAGAGGGGCTTGTGTTTTTAATCTAGCTAGAGAAGCTGGGAACTGGGGAGACATGCAGAGAGGTCTGCTCACTGCATGATGGCTTCAGGATGCCTCCTAAAAGCCTGGTGGAAAAACAAGATCTGTAGGTCTGCTAATACTTTGAACCCTTCCATTTTATTCAATAGTGTAGTGGCAAATTCAGAAGTGAAGGGTCCCTTCATGATAGTCACACAGCCACGCCACACCCCCTCCCCTCCCCTCCCTCTTCTTTTTTTGGTGTTGGGTTGAGAATGAGACTCCTGTTAATGCCTTCCCCCACCACATCATGTTCTTAGGAGCCAATGAGCATGAAAGAGGAGTATGTTAGGTACTGAGAAGAGTCTTCTCAGTGACTGACTCACTCCTTTCACTCTGATTGGCTCCAATCAGCAGGAAAGGACAAGGAAGCATGTTAGAAGACACTTCTTAGTGGCTAACACTCTCCCCTTTCATGCTGATTGGTTCATAGGACTCTGGAGACATAGAAACCCTGCTCACACTCTGCTCCTAAAAAAGTAAGGGGTCTAAGATCCCCCCAAGACCCTGGACGACTACACCCTTGATATGCTCAGGCTGTGAATGTGTGTAAATAACCAGATATCTTAAAGACACCATAGTCTCTGCTGACCTTCATTCCAAGAAAACCAAACCCTGGGTAAGCATATGAACCCCTGGAAATCTCACACCGTTTGGAGATTCAGGTGGTGCACAACACTATAGTCTCTTCAATAATTAACACAGAAGCATACCATTGATAAACATCTCCTAGCCCACTGCTAGGTCTTGGATTTGAGGAGAGGGAATTGACGGTGGCAGTCAGGAATAGAAGTCTTTCAAGGAAGAAGGATGGGCTATAAATTTAATTAATAAATAAGCAGACAAAAGATACATGCAACATAATGAAGGATTGTAGACATCTTCCCTTTACACACTTACAGAATCCAAGGTCTGGAAGAGATGAAAAATGTGAGTGAAGGACTCACTCTGCCCCCCAACCTGGAATAATGGATACCATCTGCCCTATGAATAGGAAGAAGAGAATGAAATAGGAAGGCAAAGACAGTATCACAGCCTGCTCCAGTTAGACTATGACTCCCTGTCCCCTCTTAGGATGTCTCCGGTGTAGAACTATGATGACTCAAAGAAGGCATCTAGGCTTTGAAACAATTGCAGGGCATGTGAGAAGACATGATGCCAAAGAGCCCAAGGAAATCTTAAATATGTTAAATGTTGGACAAACTGGTTGTATTGAGATTTAGAATCAGGCAGCTCATTATGGCTCCATCTGTGTAAACTCAGATGAAAGCTCTTCCATATTCTGACTGAAGTTTAGCACATGCGTGTCACCTGGTGAATGTGGTGTGCTAGTGCAATGTTCCTTTCCCACCCCTGTAAGTCAGGATGTCATGTATTACAATGCTCCGTGTTCTCATTTGCCATTGTCATCTGTGTTTTGTTTTCAAACAGACTGACATGGAGCCACAAGTAAAGGCAACAGCTGTGAAGGAACACATAGCAGAAGCAGCAACAACAATGGCACCTGCAATAAATCTCAGTTTGAATTACTAACATATTAAACAAATTTCAAGGCTCTCTTTCTCTCTCTCTGGATTATGAAGATGTGAGATTTGTAGTACAGATGGGCTGATATCAAGTTTTGGTGGCATGACCAATCCTAACAAGGGACGAACCAGAAAAGGGCAGATGGATATCTAAGGAGACATTGTAGAGCATTGGATTGTAAGTCTGGGGACAGAGGCTGAATTGTTAATTTTTGAACTATAACATTTTAGGTGTATCTACATCCAGGCAGGAAACTTTTTCAACAGAAGGGCCACATTTTCTTCTGGGCAACCTACTGAGGGCCACATGACAATGGTGGGTGGAGCCAGAGACAAAGGTGGGCAGACCAACTATGCTAAATTTCTCTTTCTACAATGGCCTAGTTCCTCCATCTAGACAAGCAACTGGGATTATTAGGGTTCAAATTCCAGCCAGACACAGTCCAGCCAGGCAAAAACAAGGAGAGTGAAAATCAGGGCCAGTGAGATGTGTGGAGGTGTGGCTGGGGAGAGTTTCAAGGCCAGAAAGAAAGACCTGGAAGGCCACATTCAGCCCCCAGGCCTGAGGTTCCACACACCCAATCTACATTTATGATGATGATTATGATGATTATGATGATTATGATTATTGTGATTATGATTATGATGATTGTGATTATGATTATGATTATTGTTGTTGTTGTTGTCAATTGTTGGCCTTAGGACTGTATCCTGACACACAGCAACAACAACTATTTGATTTGAGAAATCAAGTAACTGCTTGCTACTCAACAGCATCCCATCAGGGGACCCCAGCATTGACCTTTTGAGGGCCTGAGGCACATAGGAAACAAGATGAAAGAAATGGATTTAAACACATTAATGGAGATGGTTTTCTGCTTTACGGTTTTTGATGCTACTTTTAAATGATGCAGAGGAACAGGGGAATCAATAGCACACATGAGCATCCTCCCATGAACTCCCTGGCAAGCATCAGCCCTGCTTCCAAAGCATCTTTTTATGGATATAAATGAGGATGTCTTACAAATGCTCCATTGACTATTTTAATATACAATTTCAGGGATTTATTGTTCAGTTACAAAAAGTAGCTTGTAGGACAGAAGGCAGTTTTACCTACCCAAATGTGGTGTTATTCACAATAAAATCAATAAAAGCAATATATCAAGCAGTTTACCTTTCACGCCTCAATAAACATTTCAGCCTTAAGAGTAAAAGATATTACAAAAGGAGGAAAAGGAGTATTGGCCTACTGGCTCTCGGATACCTTTAACATGCCCCAATATTCGGTTCTTTGGATGGATTCCACTATTTTTAAATATATATTAATATCAGATTTTTTTAAAAAAATAGGAATAGTTGAGAGAAGATCAGAGCATGTTGTCTTAGCATCATAGAATTGGAAGGGGCCTATAAGGCCATCAAGTCCAACCCACTGCTCAATGAAGGAATCCAACTTAAAGCATACCTGACAGGTGGCTGTCCAGATGCCTCTTGAATGCCTCCAGTGTTGGAGAGCCCACCACCATCCTAGGTAATTTGTTCCATTGCTGTACCACTCTAACATGAAGTTTTTTCCTGATGTTCAGCTGAAATCTGGCGTCCTGTAACTTGAACCCATGATTCCGTGTCCTGCACTTTGGCATGATCGAGATGAGATCCTGGCCCTCCTCTGTGTGGCAACCTTTCAAGTACCTGAAGAGTGCTATCATCTCCCCTCAGTCTTCTCTTCTCAAGGCTAAACATGCCCACTTCTCTCAGTCTCTCCTCATAGGGCTTTGTTTCCAATCCCCTAATTATCTTTATTGCCCTGCTCTGAAACTGTACTAGTTTGTCTGTATCCTTCTTAAAGTAAATTGTCCAGAACTACATGCAATACTCAAGATAAGGCCTAACCAGTGCGAAAATCTTTCAGTGCCTGCTTTGCCAAAAATCCAAAGAACCCTGGACTAAGCAGCCCTTGAACACACATCTGATTGAAAATGACTCCCATTACAACAAGACATCCTAGGAACTTTGGAAACAATCTACATTTGAGCATGAACAGCTATAACTGAAGAGAAAAATAATTAAACATCCCAATGTATGCAGAGACATGCATGTATGGATGTAAGAATTTATTCACTAATAGGCAAAAAGCCTTGCGGTTTAAAAATTTACCTATAACCAACAGATATTTCTATCAAACTTTAAAAAGCAGGGAAATTGGGCAGCTATAATGAATGCAGCAGGGGAGCAGGAGATCTGACCTCCTCTCTGAGATATTGTACTGCCCTACAAATTTGTGAAAATGCATACACAATTTGGGTTGTTCTTTGACAGGTAACCTCCACATTGGATTACTCTAATGTGCTCTATGTGGGGCTACCCTTGAGGATGGCCCGGAAGCTGCACCTGGTGCAAAATGTGGCAGCGAGACTGCTCAGTGGAACAGGTTATCATCAACATGTCACTCCACTACAAAAAGAATTGCACTGGCTACCTATTGGCTACTGGGCTAAGTTCAAGGTTCTTGTTTTGGTGTATATAGCCCTATACAGCTTGGGACCAGGAAAGACCATTTTGTCCCTTATATACCAGTCGATCACTGTGCTCTGCAGGTGAGGGCCTTCTGCAGATATCATCTTATCAGGAGGTCCATTCCGCACAACATAGGAAACAGACCCTTTAGTGTAGTAGCACCTACCTTCGGAATTCTCTCCTCTTAAATATTAGACAGGCACCATCTCTGCTATCTTTTCGGCGCCTACTGAAGACCTTCCTCTTTCAACAAGCCTTTTAAGTAGAGACCTTATCTCAGTCTGCATCTGTTTTGGAATTGCTTTTTAATATATTTTTAAACCTTGTTTTTTAATGTTTTTAAAGCTTTTAAAAACGTTTTAAAAGATGTTTTGTTTATATGTTTTAAATGGTTGTGTTTTAATATGTTTTTAATGGTTGTGTTTTAATATATTTTGAAGTCTGTTTTTATGATGTTTTAAAGTGTTTTTAGTGCTTTTGTTTGCTGCCCTGGGCTCCTACTGGGAGAAAGGGCGGGATATAAATTAAACAAACAAACAAATATCTGTTTCTCGTCAAATCAACCAGATTTTAAAAAGAAACAGAGTAATATACAAGCAGATAGGGATGTCAGAAAATTCAGATGAAAACAGAAACGGGAGCAAAATGTCTGAAATAAAAATCAATCCAGTGAATACAGTCCACAAGCAATGAGTAATTGGTTATGTTCCCCCCATTTGCATTGTGTGTTTTTTGCATTGAAATGAATAGAGTGGGATAATGAAAGGACAACATAATATACCTAATTAATTACATAATTTCACCACAGTGGACAGTAAGATGAATAACCTAGTTTGGGGCAAAAGATGAATTGCAGTAGAACAGAAACAATGTTGCATGCGACGCATACAGGGCGGAACACAAAACAAGCAGAATATAGGAAAAACAAGTAGATTCTTAGAGCTGACAGCACAGCTGCTGGTCCAGGTTCCCAAAGAGACCAAGCGTATCCCAAGGTGCTTCTCTTTCAGCATCCAATGGCTGTTCTCCCATTTTCTTTGTCTTCTAGCTGTATATCTTTTTCCTCATCACCATACTGTAAAGGATATTACATTTCAAATGCTAGAGACACCAAGAACATTAAGCCCAGGCCAATTCATTGTGATGCACCAATCCATGCCAATCAAGGCAGGCAAATTCTTAACATTGCTCATTAGGATTCATGGTACCAAGTTACAGCTGACAATGATATGATAAAACGGCATCTGATTTTTTATTTTAAAACTTTAATCAGAAAATTCATTCACTAGATATTAGTATGTGTGTAAAAACAATGCATATATATATATATATTATAATGTGCACCGCCTCAAAGATTTGCCGTATATCTGTATCTGTACTTTTTAAAAACAGCTGATCTGTTTCTGCATCACTCTGTGCTCCGTCCACTTAGATCTGTGATTTGGGTTTTAAGCGGTTCTGAATAAAATGCAATAAAAATAAAAATATAATCAACAACTGGAGTCCAGACTAGGGATGGGAGAGAAATTTGATTCAGTTCGCATTTAAAGCTGAATTTATCAGACTCACACTTTCTGAAACAGCATACAAACCAAAACACAGCTATCTTTTGAAATTCGCACTTATCCAAATGTTGTGATGCAGTTCTCCAGCCAAGCACTGTTTACAAAAATGCATATATTAGGGAAAGTGTGCACAAAAATGAATATATTAGTGAAAATAACTTACAAATATGCATTATATTAGGAGAAATTGCTTGCAAAAATGTGTACAGTACTCAAAACTGGAAAAATTCATGATAATTTTTTTTAAAAAAAACACAAATTGCTACAGAAATGTGAAGAACCAAATTTAAGATTGGAAACATGACAAACTGCGAGGACTAAAATTGCCCCTTCCATCCCTAGTTCAGACACAATGGAACGGTGTTTTGCAGTCACCAAGTTCCATCCACCTGAGAGCACGTTGGAGGGTGCCTGGGTGCTTTCTAATGGCCTCAGCAATGGCAGCTACAAAGTGGGCAGGGGTTGAGGTTTCTCAACCAGAGTTTCCAGGAAGGAAAATTAGGGTGGCATCTAGTATCTTTCCCTTTCCTCATAAATGAAAGCTGCAAGTGGTAGATCGGTCTGTAAACTGGTGGGAATTAGGAGTGTTAATCAGTGTTGATCAATCTCTCCTAAATACTCAGGACCATAATTTTAGGATGTCCTGATCTTATCACTGTTCCTGCAGTTCCATTTATTTATTTATTTTGTAGCAGGTGGGAGTGTTCTTCACTAGCTTTGTCTGAGGAATACGTTGCCATGCTTTTTTTTGTTGGCCTTTAGTGATGCTTTTGTAATATCAAGGCTAGAGTGCTATAATACTCTTTATAAGATGCTGCCCTAAATGACTGAGCGATTGTAGAGATTGAGGTGAAATTTTGTACAAATCACATTGCTCCAGATTTCTGGATACAAATGAGAAGTTTTGGGTTTTTTTTTTAAAGAACAAATAAATCACATTTTGCTTTTGAAAACTGATTGTGAGATTTCTTTTTTTAAAAAAATTTCTTAATTATTTTCCATACATGGCAAAGCAATAATGTTAGATATCGAATCAAATTCAGTACTTTTACATTTTATATTTTTGATGCCTTGATTGGGCTTAGGAAACTTCTATTGTTTTTTAAAGATTAAAAAATGAATCTTTGTAATGTATTTCAAAGCCTCCAGACAGGATGGGCTACACATTAACAGAAATAGAAAATCAATAAATGAACATATTTTCATTCTGAGAAACGTGGTAATGCTATCCTTGCTCGATGTATTCCTAAATTAGATCCTCTCTAAACCATGCTCTATCAACAATAATACTTGGGAATGGCACTTTTATTCCTTTTCTCCAAAGGCTGAACTGTTCTTTAAACCAAACTTGTTTGAAGTATTTAAACACTGTTATTGTTATTGGCTCACTATGCTGTGTGTTCATACATACACATCTTTTCTATGTAATTGCCTTTTGATGTTAAGTATCCTCAAAACCAATATTCATGCACTAATTAAATGGCAGAATGCATTTCAGGTGCTTGCAAATGCAAACTCTTTCTTGAGAGCCAAATTGTACATTTATACTTACTTTTGAAGATTGTATTATTTCCCAGGTGTTACACAGCAATTCTCTACTACTAACATACCTTTCACTTAAGTTTTAGTACTGTCATAATCATAACAACTTGTTTGAAATATGCTTGAAAAATTGCAAAAGTACAATAAATAGTTACGGCTGCTTCACACAAGATATTCTTCCATTGGGAACAGGAACTGAAGAGAAATTTGGTTCAGTCTGCATTTTAATTTGAACCTACCTAATTCACACTTCCCAATACAATATGGAAAACTGAAACACTGGTTGCACTGATGAAGTTGTCCCATTGGCACAAGTACTTCTGCCTGTGCAACAGAATTTTGCCTTCCTCTGCACCAGTGCACCTCCCTCCACACCACCAATCTGCTTTGGAGGGTTGGGGAAAATCTCTTAACAGATCCTTAGAAATAAGATGTGTTCAAATGCAAAAAATAACATACAAAAATGCATTGTGTATATTAGGCAAAATTACATAGAAAAATGTGTATATTAGGACAAATTCACACTAGAATGCTGAGAAATTCTCATGAGGATATCACAAACTGATGTGGAAATGTAGACAACTGAATGGAAAAATGAGGAACAGAGAAAACCCAAAATTGACTGATTCATCAATTCCTAGCTAGGGATGGGTGAGAATTTTGATTCAGTTCGCATTTCAAGCAGAATTTATCAAATTTGCACCTTCTAAAACAATACGGGGACTGAAACACAGCCATCCTTAGAAATTCACATTTATTAGAATTTTGCAATGTGGTGTGCCAACTAAATAATATTTACAAAAATGCATATATTAGGGGGAAGTGTGCATAACTGTATGAGTGAAAATAACATGAAAACATGCACTGTATGATGAGAAATGGCTCGCAAAAATGTGTATTTTTGTCAAAACTGTCTACAAAAATTATTAGAAGAAATTCAAACTAAAATGGTGGAGAATTTTTATGAGGATTTTTTTTTGAAAAAATTGCAGCTTGCTGCAGAAAAGCAGAGAACTGAATTTAAGATTGGAAAATGAGAAATTGAGAGAAATGTAATTGACAGATCTTTCCATCCCTATTCCTAACTGTGATAATGCCTGGATGGAGGGTTAAGAGATATGGATAAGTGGGTGGTTATAACAACCTCTGGCTTTGTTTGACTTGCATGTACCCTACTGTATAAATGTAAGAGTCACATGTGTTGCTCCCCCACTTTGCCCACTAGTATGCGGACCCCAGAGAGTTGCCCACAATGGAATTCCGCTCTTGGCCTGAAATTCCCCCCCCCCATCTCTGTCTAAACAATTATGATACTGATACTATCTTGAGAGCCACGTACAAGAAATAGATAGGAAAAGTTGGATCAGTTACTCTTTGTGACATCTCTTTGAGACAGATAATTCTTTAAGGGTTCACTTCAACACATATTTTTCACAATATGTGTACTTCAAAAAATAAACTATGATTGTGACAAACATAGAACCATACAGATACACCTGGCAGAGAAGCTTTGATGGGCTATAGCTTCCTGGCATGTTGTGTGACCTTCATGGGAAATCCCCCTGGGTATTGGTTAAGATGGCCCTTAGACACAGATTTACATTAATATTGCAAGCATATTTAAATGGTCCAGTGTATTTGGAAAACATCAATCTCCATATATAATCCAACCGTTTCTGCTGAAAGCAACACATTTTGATAAACCACTTAGTTTTAAAGGACTGGCGTTGGTTTTCATGTCTACTGTATATCTCAGATCAACACCTGCCGGGAACATGAAGCACCCATAACTAACTAACACACAATGTAATACAGGTCAGAGCTCTGAGTGTCATTACTAGTTGCACTGAAGTCCAAATTCCAGCAATTACAACTGTTTAAACCCCTGCCAGGTGACAAGCATTTCCTTCAGAAGCTAGACAGCTTATAAAGTAAATAAATAAACAAATTAACACCATCTTTAAAGGTACAGAAGGTAAGGGTTTTGTAATGTAATAAGCCTTATTTTTAAAAGCCAGGAAGCAATACTAAAAACCACTTGCTTTTGTGGAACAACATTGTATATAGGCAATAGTGCTCCAGCTGCGTAAGTGTTTTTAAGGTTGCAGTGTATGCTCATTTGGTAGATGTAAATTGGAAATGGTTAATTACTCACAAATAGGCATTAAATGGGCACTTAATCAAGCTGTGTGAAAGTGTTTATTAAATATTAATTCTCTTAAAATACTGAGATTCTATGGTTTGTCAAATGAATAACTACATATGATTTAGCATTTTAAATATTCTTAATTAAGGGCTGCATATGTAATGTATGCAGGGTTGCTCTGTGATAATATACCAGTTTTCTTAAAGAAGGCAATTGCCAGGCATTATGAGCTGGGAAGTTACTGTGCTGTTATGCTCACATGAAGACAATTTTTTCTCAATTTTTAATGAGTTATAGCAGCTGATGGGCTCCTGCTGGGAGGAAGGGCAGGATATAAATCAAATAACAAATAAATAAATAAATAAATAAATAGTATATGCCTTTCTGTACACATCACAGAAGAACTGCATCACAAAATTCAGAGAAATGCAAATTTCAAAGGATAGCTGTGTTTCAATTCAGTTTGCCTAGGGAGAAAGAACTATTGTTAACCTGGTTTATTAAGGTGTCACATCATTTGCCCTTTGTTTCACTCTGAGTAAACCATGCTGGCATAATGAAGCAAACTGTTTGTATTGTTACATTCCTTAATATTTACCTAAACCTGCTATACATATTTATATTCAAAATGTTTATTAAATGTGTACTGTTGCATATCAACCAATAATAGTATACAGCAGATGGGCATATTTAAATTAAACATAACATGTGCACGTGATGGCACAAAGACAGATAGCCAAATCCTCATCAATCCTCATCAATGGGTCCTGATAAAGAGGCAAAATTGCTTTTCAAAAATGTGCATATTAGGCAAAATTGCACACAAGCCTGTGTATATGAGGCTAAATTTGCACTAAAATGCCAAAGTGTTTTTTATGGGTTTTTTTTTTAAAGGTAAACTGTTTTTAATTGTTTTAATTGCCCAGAGAGCTTCGGCTATGGGGTGGTATACAATAATAATAATAATAAATAAATAAAAACTGTGAAGAACTTATCTTAAGACTGGAAAAATAAGAAACTGACAGAAACTATCAATGGGTAGCAGGAGTGGCTGGCATCCGAAGGATGGAGGTGAGGGAAGGGAGGAGGGAAGCCCCAAGATTCCGGAAGGAGAGGAACGCAGATGATAAAATTCCAAATGAATTTATTGAAAAAGTAATAAGCCATTCATTAAAATTCATTTGGAATTTTATCATCTGCATTCCTCTCGTTCTGGCATCTTGGGGCTTCCCTCCTCCCTTCCCTCACCAGAAACTATCAATGACAGATTCACCCTTTCCTATTTGCAACAAACAAAGTAACCAATGGAGATGTTTTTCAGGCCGTATTTTTCTGAATGAAGTCAGCATGGCTATTCTGACTTCCTTTTTCATGGAGTTGTATTTAGCAGTAAATATTTCCCCAAGAAGGATCCATACAGCCCAACACATGTTGGGAGCAAGTTTGATTATGCAGCTGGACTACAATATTTTCTGTGCACTTTTATAGCCTGTTTTGCATGGGATTTCACACAGCCTGCTACATAGGTACAACTTTGGAGTTATCATGGTTCTGCAGCTGATAGGCAACATAGTGGGATGAACTTGCCTTACTTGTCTTGTACAGAATGCTCTTGTCGCTATGCCAACAAATTCCACTTTTGTGTGTGTGCATGCCATCAAAGCTTTGCATATGATTTGCATTTTGAGGCTCTGTAGAAAAAGGATCGTGCTGTCATATTTAGAACTACAATGCTAAACTAAGAAAGCTTGGTGCTCCCTACAGAATGCACATGTTATGCCTCCATATGATAGACTGTTATTCCACCATGTTTCAAGTAGAAGACAGCTCTTGTTTTTTGCTTATGTTTCCGCTTAACAACTGTCATTAATTTACTGATACGCTGTCTATCAGGCATACATCATCTTGATTAGAGCTGTTATCCTAATCAAAAGGCTGATAATTAAGACTATCCATCTGTAGAGTTCCAAGTGCTAAGATGAGCTGAGGATCCTAATTAAGATTATTTAGGTGTTAGTTAAATGCCATCATTTGATTCAGCTAATCATACCAGCAGGTACATTAGATTTGCATTAATGTGCTTCTGCTGAAGCCAACAGCTTTTTAAACAGATACAAATGTAGGTTTCCAGATATCATCTCCAATATCATAATATCAGTGAGGTAAGACATTGATAGAATGGTGTAAAAGAGAGACACTACCTGAGATTCACTCAATCTGTGTTATGATAATAAAGTTGCAATCTTATGCAAACTTACTTGGAAGTAAGGCCCACTGTGGGGCTTACCTCTGAGTAAATTTGAATAGGATTTAGCTGTATGTGTTTTTAAATTAGTGATGACATCAGTGTTTATCACCTTGTTAGAATATGAATTTGCCCAGCTCATAGTCCTTGGCTGTATTATGAATCAAGCATCTTTTTTCCAAGAAATTATTCTCTGACTCAGAATGTTAAATGAGATCCAGAACATGCATGGTCAGTGTGCAGCAGACCAGATGCTCCATGCCAGCTACTATGTAGACACAAAGGTTCATAGTTTAGGCTGCAATACTAACCATGTCTAGTTTCATTTTATTCAATGGGTCTTACTCCCAGGTAAGTGGGGCTAGGATTGCAGCCCTAGTCTTGATGATGAAACTCTAATTGACTGCTATAAATGACAATAAATGGTAAGGAATCACTCTTTTAACATGTCAGTACCTACACCCTGGAACTCCCTGCCCACTGACATAAGGCAGGCACCTTAACTGTCCTGTACGTGCTAAAAATGTTTTTATTCAGGCAAACCTAACCAGAAATACAAAGCTGACATGAATTTTAAGATGTAATTTTATTTTATAATGTAATGCTGGTTTTATTTATATTTTTATTTTTTTAGGTCAACTTGTTTTTAACCTTTGACTTTTTTTCAATGATTTTAATGTTTATTGTGTATATTATTTAAACCACATAGAGGTTTTTACAGTTAAGTGATATATAAATTCTGTTAAAATAAATCAGCCAACAGCCTTTTGTTTGTGTTTGGGTCAATCATTTCTCTTGATTTTGGATTCGTATGGGGGGGGGAGGGAGAGAGTTTGCCTGTCACTAATTTAAATAGAGGTAACTGAAGAGCATCACTAAAAGCTTTGGCCACAAAACAGTTAGACTCATACTACGTACTACAGCTGGTATATGTTCAATTCCCATTGAGGCCTAATAAATTGATTATCAGAGCAGTGTGGTTCTTTCTTCCTATAGCAGTGCTCTATAAAGTATACTTTTGCACCCTGATTTACATAGTGGGCAAACTTGCATGGAGGGCAGCCTAAGTGCCTATATGCCTTGTTGCATAAGGAACTGTGCATACATTCAGGTGTTGCACCTGTGGTTTTTTTTTTACCCAATCCAGCTGCCAGGGCTGCACACATTAGCCTTGATAAAAAAACTGATGACAGTATCATTTGGCTGTTTGAGAGGAGAAGCAGGGGAAAGGCTGACATTGTTTTGGAGTAGCTGATCAGTCAGGTTGGTCATGTGTCCTAAACTGCAAGGAAGGCAGTTTAAGAAGCCAGAACATCCATGAATCATTGATAACATAGGGCAGCCTTTCCCAACCGGTGTGCCTCCAGATGTTGTTGGACCACAACTCCCATCAGCCTCAGCCAGCATTGCCAATGGTCAGGAAAGATGGGAATTGTAGTCCAGCAACATGTGGAGGCACACTGGTTGGGAAAGGCTGACATAGGGTGTTAACTTTAGCATATGTTTGGGGTTTGTTTTTGCAGATCTAAACCATAACCTCAAATTTCCTGACTTTTTTTAAAAAAAAGTTAACTGTAATGTTAATCAAAATAAAATATTTGTTTTCTAAAGCTGCTACTAGAGAGCCAGTGTGGTGTAGTGGTTAAGGTGTTGGACTATGATCTGGGAGACCAGGGTTTGAATCCCCACACAGCCATGAAGCTCCCTGGGTGACCTTGGGCCAGTCACTTCCTCTCAGCCTCAGAGGAAGGCAATGGTGAACCCCCTCTGAATACTGCTTACCATGAAAACTCTATTCATAGGGTTGCCATAAGTCGGGATCGACTTGAAGGCCGTCCATTTCTTTTTCAAAGCTGCTATTATGCACTGTAGGTATCAAATGCACTTTAACTAAGTTTGTCATCTGTAACATAGCTTGTTCTAAACAAAAATTAACAAAAGATTCCTACAAAAGATACAAGACAGGAGCTACCACATTGCATTTTAGTAGGTACTTTAAAAAGAAATGCACCTAAGTTTTTCATTAGCATATAAACAGTAGCATTTGCATAGAAATAGGCACACTCAAAATGTTTTTTCCCCAGCAATTACGGACTCACATATGCTACAGATCCAAAAGCCTTATTGGTTCTGACCCTGCAAATGAGACTTTCATTTCTGCAAGAGCAGTTTGGGAACAACAGTTAATTTATACTCATCTTTGAATAGCTTACATTTATATTTATATGTAATGGACTCTTGGAATAGACACTTCAGCTGAATTCTTTAAAATCTTGCTAGGTCCTCCAGAAAGATCACTTACTCTGACCAGTCTCCTGACTGAGAAGCAGGAGCTTTGCAGGCTCCCCTTCCCCAGACACACATGCACAATATTTTGTTGCAGGGCCCCAGTTGTTGTCTCTATTTCTGATGTTCAAACTGTGGATATAATGGCTTGTTCAGCTAAAAACAACAACACCCACCCACTCATCATGATTGGAGGAATCCCAAGGTTTGCAGAGATTCAAAGAAAAACAAACCTGGAAGGAGGACTCCCTAAAAAAACCCAACAGTCTAATGAGAACTGAGCATGCTGACTAGAATTCTGACTGATGGTTGAGAAGGGAAAACCTCAAAATGAATGGCTAGAATCCTGAATAGGGAGCACTCCACACTGCAACATTTTGTTGCAGGTCCCTCTATTACTTCTAAAGGAGCAGGAACCCAGTCCTGTCCTCCTCTGAAATCTGGTTGTCCTGCACACACAGCTTTATGTTATGCTGATGATCTTGCTTCTTTAGGCAGTTCTTTCATCTTTCACCAGAGACAAGATGTGAATGCAATAAAACTATTTATTACACTAAATAACACTATGCAATATCAATGAAAATGAAAATAAGCTTTGCCAAATTAAAATGACCTTATAGACTGTTTCATTGTAGCCACTATCAGTCTAACAGATTAGAAGATTGCATAGAGATCTTCAGACAACCACTGGAGTGTATGATGGCTTGTCAAGGTGAGTTGAGTTTTATTAGAGCACTTATGCTGTGCTGGCAAGTAGTCAGGGCTGGTGCCAGGCATGCCAGAGCCCTTGGGCATCAGCTTGCCCCGGGCCCCAGCATGTGCACATGTGCATGTGGGCCCCCTCACGCCCCCACCTACCTGTCTCCACTTTCCCTTCCAAGGAGCTACAGGGGCCCCTGAGGGGCCCCTCTGCTCCCCTTCCGCAATCCATGGCCACAGCTGCGGATCGCAGGGCAGGAGCTTCTGCCTGCCCACCATTCCTTTGCTCCACCTACCTGTCTCCTGTCTTTTAGCATTGCCATTAACCAAGATGGCAGACACAGTTTCCCTAAGGGGATGAAGCCTCTGCCACCATCTTGGCTGATGGCACACGTGCATGCTGTGCGCACGCATCTCTGCCATCAACCAAGATGGCGGCAGGGGCTTCAGCACCTCAGGGAAACCTCGGCCGCCATCTTCATTAAGGCTGTTGCTGTGGATTGCTGAAGGAGAGCGGAGGGGCTGGCCGCCCTTTAGAACTGGCCCTGAAACTAGTGTTTGAGCATATTGTGCAACAAATGTGTTTTCTTTCCATAGCTGCAGAGCACCTATGTCATCACACACCTATGTGCCTTATAATCTGATAGGATGCGGTTAGAAACAGAGCTCAACCAAAACAATTTATCACAAAATAATAATAATAATCTAGCAATCTTGTCTTGCAGTAGCCCTACCTCTGTACAGCATTTGATTTCCCATTATAGCATCACTTTTTTTTAATTAGCATACCAAAGAAGAAGTCACAAGCACTATTAGGACATCATCAGAAATATTTTATTCTTATATATCCTGATATATATCCTGCTCTTCTTCCATCATGGAAATCAAGACAGCATATAGCTGATTCCCAGGAAATCACCCATACAGGCACTGACCAGACCCAGACCTGCTTAACTTCAGCTAGGTGGTGGCTTCATGTGCCTTCACAGCCTATGCTCTGGGACCTCAATTCTTCCCTTGCAGATTCCTGTCCTGATCTTAATATCCATAGTACACTTCATGTGCATCAGTGGAGTTACATTGTGAGTCTCCATTGTCCCTCTCCATATTCTCAGTGGCTGCAGAGGAGGGTGATGGCGCCAGTCCATTTGACTGTAGATGTTAAAGCCAGGAATGGGATAGGTAATCACAGGAAGGATAGTTATGACAGCATTTCCATGGTGATCACAATATATGTGCTTGTACTCTTAACAAGCTGTATAGATTGGGTAAGTTATTGAGGGTGGGGCTGGTAGTGTGTGGGTTGGTGAAAGGGAGTGCAGCTGGGACCCTGACTGAAGGCTGTGTTTTTCCCCCTCTCTCCAAGTACCTATTTAAACTCGTGCCTGGCAAGGGCGCAAGCCGAAGGGCAAGAGCAAAAGGGCTACTAGCCGTGATGGCTGTGTTCTGCCACCCTAGTCAGAGGCAGCATGCTTCTGAAAACCAGTTGCCGGAAGCCTCAGGAGGGGAGAGTGTTCTTGCACTCGGGTCCTGCTTGCGGGCTTCCCCCAGGCACCTGGTTGGCCACTGTGAGAACAGGATGCTGGACTAGATGGGCCACTGGCCTGATCCAGCAGGCTCTTCTTATGTTCTTATGGCTTTTGCCCTGCGGCTCTCAGCTGGGGGCAAGCAGCCTGAATGCAAGATGCTGGCCTATAAGGCATTAATGGAGTGTGCCAGCTTACATGTGGGGAAGAAAAGTATAGTTGCTGGATGGTTTCAACATAATGCATCTTCAAATCCCCGTCCACGGACACACAACTTGTGCTGCTGCAGATCACTTTGTGCATTATCCTCAAGGATGGTGTTACCCATGTTGTTATGGGTGTTGTGTGGAGGTGTAATGAATGTGGGTGCCTCTGGTGAGAGGAGGGAGCTCCAGGGGTGGGGAATGTGTAGTGTTGCCCCACCGTTTGGTGAGAGCAAGTTGGGATGGTAGCAGCAGAAGTGGGAGTGATGCTGCTACCTGTACACACACACTTGTGTGTTTGGTGGGTGGGCTTGTTTTGTCTTCGTGGTACATTTGTGTTTTAATCTGTTAGTAGTGATTATGATTTCTTATGTTAGTTATTTTAGGTTATATTGGGATTTTTTAAAATGTTTTGCATTTTCAGATTTTTTAAAAAATGTTTTGTATTTTCCTAAATGTGTAATTTGGTTTTTATGATGTTCATTGTTAATGTTAAGATGTTAATGTTTAAGATTTTTTAAAAAAAATGTTTTGCATTGTCTTAAATGTGTAATTCGGTTTGATTTTTTCCCCAACACTGTAAACCACTTAGGGGCTTCTTTTCAAGTATGAAGCAGTATACAAATTAATTAAATAAATAAATACTATACAATGGACCCTCATTATGTAGTGACTCACTAACTATCCTGCTGCCAGTGATGAGCTAGACAGTGAATCACCATCCGTCCTGATCTGTGTCATGTTGTCTGCTGACAGTTCATGGCTTTCAATAAAAATTCCCTTTGTACATTCAAGCACAACGGTCTAGCACCAAGTGCAAACCACTTTGGCTGTGATTGGTTTCAGCTACAACATGCAACAATTATCCTTCTCACTTGAAATGCATCAGACATCAAACAAATAGACTGGGCACAATTAAAATGTCTTTCCCTGTGACACAGAAAGCTTTAGTAACTGTCTATGGGATTGTTTATTTGCAGAAGGCAGAGCATTTATGTCTGGGATCTCTAGTAAACATGTTCTGACCCTGCTTGGCTATGTAATTGTTCTTTGAGAAGGTCTGAACCAGGGAAGGAACTGCTCTAGTCACTTAGAGATAAGCTGAGTTGAAGGCACCACAGTCATCTGGTGACACTCCAGTTAAGCTGATACTTGGCACCATTTGTGATGCTTCTTTGCACTGTGTCAGGTCAGAGTAAAAAAAATTCACTTCCTTCCACAGCCTAATACTATATTTCAGATGCTTAGCTCCTCCACTTTTCCATTATTGGGCTATCAATTACGTGAATGAGATATTTTTAACCAATCAAGACTGAAGCACAAGAGTACTACTATTTCCAAAAACCTATTAGCACTCAGATTACCAAAGAGCACACATAGTTAATGAACCAAGTCGGGATACAAGGTTGGCAATGTTTAATAGCCCGAGAGCATATTAAAAAGGATCGTACGTTTTGTTTCCTGAATCCCCAGCTCATCAGCAAACACATTTTGGAAATTACAAGGAAAGCGCCATACAGAATGAACAAGAGCAGAGAGACAAGAGAATAATAGAAACTTAAAACAGCAGAGAGGGAGAGAAGGAGAACCATTTTGTACCACCTCAATGATAATTTGGAAATCTTGTCAATTGGGCCATCACTGAAACGGTTTGTCGGGCTCACATGCCTCTTTCCTGTTCAAAACCAGCGATGTAGAAGGCCATTTTTCAAACTTTCCCAGTAACAGATTGAAGTCAATCTGCATTGCATTATGATGTCACATTGGATAGGATCCAACTACCTCCACATCCCTTCATTATCTCTACATTTTCATCCACGCCTCCTGCAGCAAGGGCACTTGCCCCCTGTGTCCCCAGTAGAGACAAGCTCAGTCATCCACCTATGCCCTTCCCTTGTGCCTTCTCTGTTGGAGATGGGTGACTGACAAGAGGGAGGGCCAATTGTTGAATGCCCTGCCAAGCGAGACTTGCCTGCCACCAATGTTATTTTTGTTTAGGCACCAGACCAACCAACCCCTTTTTATTCACCTAAGCATTTAAAGTAGGTTTTTTTTAAAAAAAAAAATTTCTCCTGTTCCTTTTGTCATTTTTACTGTGCTTTATAATGTGTTCTCAAAATGTTTTAGCTGTTGTAAATTGCCCTGGAATCAAATGTGATAGTGAGTATCAACAGGGTGGTATTCCACGCTAGTTCTACTCAGAGTAGGTTTAATAAATAAACAAGATGGTATGGTCTGAAGGTACATAAGACCAGCTCCCTGCTGAAGCTAAGCAGGGTCAGGTCTGGTCAGTGCCTGGATGGGAGGCCGCCTGGGAACCATATGTAAGCTGCCTTGGGTTTCAATCATGAAAGGAAAGGCGGGGTATAAATGCAATAAACAAACAAACAAATATTCAATGGTAGGCCTACTCAGAATAAACCCATTGAAGATAACGGACATGACTAACAGGTTAATTAATTTCAAGGGGCTTACTGAGTAGGACTTAGCTGAATACAACCTCTAATAAACTCATTACAGGGGTGAGTCTAGAATTACTCCTCCCACACACAGAGACCACTTGCTTCCTGGGCTCTCTTAGCACTCAGGGACAGCTAATACACACACACCTCTAGAGTTTCTTTGTTATAGTACATATTCTTATTGGCTACACATGTGCAAGGCTGTTTCTATCCTTCAGTCTTTCTTGCTGGATTTGGGCAAATATTTCTCACCGCATCAGTGCTATTTGTGGCTTATATCTGTGGTGGCATCCTCTGGAGGTTGGTCTTGCATATTTGTTTTCTTACTTCTAAGTGTGAAGAAAGGCATTAAGAAGTGACTTGCAATTGAAGATGACCTATCATAGGAACATGGGAAGGTGCATTATACTGAGTTCCATCTACTCAGTATTGTCTACACTGACTGGTGGCAGCTCTCCAGAGCTTCAAGCAGGGAACATTCCCAGCTCTACCTGGAGATGTTGGGGATTGAACCTGGGACCTTCGGCATGCAAAGCAGATGTTCTGCCGTGCAGCAAGGACAACCACCACAGGTAGACCTGTTGTATTACCTCACCTCACCACCCCAAACATAATTCTTCCCACCAAATTGAGTCAATTTACTCAGTCAATTGATGTGAAGCTGAATGTGCAATCACACAATGAGAATTCCACTGGCATCCGGTGAAGTGGCTCACTAGGCAAAGCCACCAGACACTACTGTGTGGTGACTGAAAGGAAAAGGGAATTCCTGCCTATACTTTTACAAAGTGGTGATGGTGGCACAGAATACCAGTATATAGTTGTTTCTGTTGTCAGCAGTCCACACTCACATGCCAGGGACAACTTTCTCATTCAGGGATGGGGCACCTATGGCCTTCCAGATGTTGTTGCACTCAAATTTTCACCAGTCCCAGCCAGCATAGCCAAAGGATAGGAATTATGGGGGAATTATGCGGGATGTAGTACAACAACACATAGAGGGCCTGACCTAGTCTTAACTATGACTCTGAGCAGCTGCCATTAAAATAAGGACCACCACAGTGCACACTGATTCATAGCTTGTATACATTTTAAATTTGGCAGTTATATAAATGGCAATGGCTAGTGCAAATAAATTACAATCAAGGTCTGGACAGGAATTTGATCACTACTCAGCAATGTTTTACGTCTGTCAAACGTATGGTATGTGAGTGTAAACTAGCCGTGTGTCATAGGCATTTTCAGAGCAGTTGCTGCTTGGTTGATTACTCAAATGGGGCAAACGACTAGTTGTATGTGTGTAGTAGGTTAAAGACATAAGAACATATGCGCCTGCTAGATAAAGCCAGAGGTCCATCTAGTCCAGCGTCCAGTTCTTGCGGTGGCCAACAAAAATGCCTGTGGGAAGCCCAACAGAAGACCTGTGTGCAACAGCTCACCTTGTGATTCCCAGCAATTGGCATTCAGAGGCATACTGCTGAGTTTGGAAGATGCTGAAACAAAAAAAGTTAACCACAAATGAATACCAATAAATTAAGAAGGGGTGTCTCTTCTTTGTAGCAAATATCTGCTTTTTGTTTTTTGGGGGGGAGCAGGACGGTGTATCTGCTGGGAGACAATTCTAGCATCATGACTGCTTTTCAAAATCAAAGCAGCAAATCTCACTTCGCTCATTCAAATTAATGTTCGTGCATTTTTATTTGGATATTCCATATGTTTCCATGTGCCACAGATAAGAATCTGTCCACAAATAAGAAACCTTTCTTGCATATAATCTGGGTAATAAGTTGCTAAATTTTTGCGGAGAACGAAAGCTAATTCTTATTGATGGTATTTGAGATAAATTTAGAACTTTAACTGTTACTAAAGGCTCCTTTGTTTTCAAGCAGACGTCCCATTAAACATGCAGCCCACTATCAATAAAGTTCCATTTGCTACTATGCCAGTTCAATCATTTATACACACACACAGCTTTTGTGTGATATGGCTCCCCTCTAATTAATGGCTTACTTATTTGAACCTATTTGAATCTAAAAACACAGAACATATTTTATAGCCATTATTCTAATCTTTTGTCACAAGTGGAAGATCTGTAGGCAAGTAAAATTTAGAAATGTGACTTTGAAAAAGGATGAAATGTCAAAGGTTTACATTTTCAAATGATTTTTAAATGACAAGTAAAGATCATTATACGGAAGACTGCATTAGAGGATTCTGATGCCTCCGTCAAAATCTGGGGCTTTGATCCAACTAAAGTTAGTTGTGATAAAGCCTCATTGACTAATGTAGCTTAAGTTAATCATCTCCAGCTTGTCCCACTGATTTCAATGGGACTTAAGCATGACTAACAGAACAACCCTCATACATGTCTACGCAAAGGTAAGGCTAGCTGAGCTCCAGAAAGTGAGTGAGTATAGGATTGCAGCATAATTTAGATTGAAATCCAGAGATTGAGGCTCTCATGGTCTTTTGTCAGCCATTTGGGGAAAAAAGTTTAGGAACCACTGCCTTAATTGATTGTGGTTCTCCCCCCCCCATGAACCACTTGAAATTCACTGAGAGTCTTGGAAAACCACTTAATTATTTTTCTGCCTGTTGTAGCAATTGTAATGGGTTGTGCTAGATACTGTATAATTTTTAATTCTGTTTTATTGCTTCTTTAATTCCTTAACAATTTTATTCCATTGTATTACAATTTGAAATCTAAGCAATTCAAATAGTAACAGAATAACATATAGTATTTTACAGCCATGAGAGTGCCTGTATACTATAGCGAGTTTGGATTTTTCACATTCTGCCATATGTTATTGAAAATACCCCTCATGCCATTCTGCTGCTTCCCATAAATTCATTTCAGAACAAAATCATACACAACTTATAGTCCTGGACTCTGAAACACTTGCTTAACAACCATCTAAGTTTCCATGGCAATACACAAACACTCAGAGAGAATCCAGAATTCAAAGTAAAAGAATAAAAAACAAGAGTAAAAAAATCCAGATCCCTGTTGGACTGTTTTCTGTCAGTGGTCTCATAATATGTTGAAATTAATTAAAAATCAGCTATGTTCATAGAGTTGAGTGGTCGGGACAGAATAGGGATTCTGTTGGTGTATTGCCCACCCCGCTGCTCAACAGTCTCCCTTCCTGAGCTAGCCGGGGTGGTCTCGGGGTTGATGTTGGAGTCCCCTTGGCTTGTGGTGCTGGGGGACTTCAACATCCATGCCAAGACCGCCCTGTCGGGAGTGGCTCAGGACTTCATGGCCTCCATGACAACCATGGGTCTGTCCCAGGTAGTATCTGGCCCCACCCATGTTGCTGGCCACACCCTGGACCTTGTTTTCTGTGTGGAGGGGGATGATGGTGATCTTGGTGTGGAGGAACTTTCTGTAGTTCTGTTGTCATGGACAGACCACTACCTGGTTGGGTTTAGACTCACTGGGACTCAGAACCTCTGCAGGGGTGGGGGACCGATTAGGATGGTCCGCCCCAGGAGGCTGATGGATCCGGATGGTTTCCTGATGGCTCTTGGGGATTTTCCTGTCACCTCGGCAGATGATTCTGTCGAAGCTCTGGTTGACCTCTGGAATGGGGAAATGGCCAGGGCGGTGGACACAATCGCTCCTGAGCGTCCCCTCTCACGAAGTGGAGCCAGACCAGCCCCCTGGTTTACCAAGGAGCTGGCGGTGATGAAATGAATGAGACAGAGACTAGAGCGACGTTGGCGGAAGACTCGGAGCAAGTCTGATCGAACACGGGCTAGAGCCTATTTGAAGGCCTACTCCGTGGCAGTACATGCAGCAAAGAAAGCATTCTTTTCTGCCACTATTGTGTCTGCAGGGAGCCATCCAGCAGAGCTGTTTCAAGTGGTCAGAGGTCTTTTACATCTTGGCCCCCGTAGGAATAATATAGACCATTCAACAGACCGCTGCCAAGAATTTGCACGGCATTTTGCAGATAAAATCACTCAGATTCGTTCCGACTTGGATGCTATAGTTGATACAGACTCAGTGGATGTAACTTTGGCTCCTGCCTGTCCAATAATAATAGATTCTTTTCAATTTGTACAGCCTGAGGATGTGGACAGGATCCTTGGAGAGGTGAGAGCCATCACATGTCTTCTAGACCCCTGCCATTCCTGGCTCATTAAACGCGCCAGAGAGGGACTGGCTGAGTGGGTGAAGGGAGTGATCAATGCCTCCTTACAACAAGGCAGAGTTCCAGTGTGCCTAAAGGAGGCAGTTGTAAGGCCTTTGTTGAAAAAGCCCTCCCTGGATCCCTCTATAATGGGTAATTATCGGCCAGTGTCCAATATCCCATTTTTGGGCAAGGTAATAGAGCGTGTGGTGGCCTCCCAGCTCCAGGGATTCCTGGATGAAATGGAGTATCTAGATCCATTTCAGTCTGGTTTCAGGCCTGGTTATGGGATGGAGACGGCATTGGTCGCCTTGGTGGATGACCTATGCAGAGAACTGGACGGGGGAGTGTGTTCCTGTTGGTTCTGCTGGACCTCTCAGCGGCTTTCGATACCATCGACCATGGTATCCTTCTGAGCCGCCTTGATGGGATGGGACTTGGGGGCACTGTTTTACAGTGGCTCCATTCCTTCCTGGAGGGACGAACCCAGAAAGTGGTGCTGGGGGATTCCTGTTCAACTCCTTGGCTGTTGGCCTGTGGGGTCCCTCAGGGTTCAGTTTTGTCCCCCATATTATTTAACATTTACATGAAACCGCTGGGAGAGGTTGTCCGGGGGTTTGGGGTTCGGTGCCATCAGTATGCTGATGACACCCAACTCTACTTCTCCTTTCCACCTAACTCCAAGGAAGCTGTCTTGGTTTTAAACTGGTGTCTGTCATCAGTGGTGGACTGGATGACGGCGAACAAATTGAAGCTTAATCCAGACAAGACAGAGGTGCTCCTGGTCAGTTGAAAGGCAAATCAGGGAATAGGGATTCAGCCTGTGCTGGATGGGGTTACACTCCCCCTGAAGACGCAGGTTCGCAGTTTGGGTGTGCGCCTGGACTCAGCTTTAAATTTGGAGGCCCAGGTTTCTGCGGTGGCCAGGAGTGCTTTTGCACAATTAAGATTAGTGTGCCAACTGCACCCGTTCCTTGAGCCGTCTGATCTGGCCACAGTGACACATGCCTTAGTTACATCCCGCTTAGATTACTGTAAAGCGCTCTACGTGGGGCTGCCTCTGAAGACTGTTCGGAAACTTTAGTTGGTGCAACGTGCTGCAGCCAGAATGTTAACTGGGGCTGGTTACAGGGACCATACAACTCCCGTGTTACAAAAGCTCCACTGGTTGCCACTCTGTTTCCGGACACAATTCAAAGTGCTGGTGATGACCTATAAAGCCCTATATGGCTTAGGTCCAGGCTATCTGTCAGACCGTATCTCCCTATATGAGCCTGCCCGGGCCCTGAGATCCTCAGGAGAGGCCCTTCTCTCAATACCTATGTCCTCACAAGCACGACTAGTGGGGACACAAGATAGGGCCTTTTTGGTGGCTGCCCCGAGGCTTTGGAACTCCCTTCCTAGGGAAGCAAGAATGGCCCCCTCCTTGCAGTCCTTCTGTTGGCAAGCAAAGACTTTTTTATTTCAACAAGCCTTTGGAACTGAAAGCTGTTAAGGACAGGTCTTGAAGGGTGCTGCATTGCTGTTGCCTAACAGTATTATTTTAAACTGAGTTTGAATTATTTTAACTGTATGTATGAATGGTTTTAATACTGTAAATTGTTTAATTTGATTTTAATCTAGACTTTTGTATGTTTTTAATTATATGTGTGCTTTTATCTGGAAGCCGCCATGAGTTCCAATTTTGGAAAAAGGGCGGGGTAAAAATAATGATAATAAATAAATAAATAAATAAATACCTGTAATCCTATTACTGACCCAGCCCCATACTCTGACCTTCATCTTCTGAAGAAAAAGGTTTTTTAAAAAATGCATAGCTGATCTTTAAAAATCAGCCATGTTCACAGAGTACCTGTAATTTTTAAAAATTAACATTGGAGTCTATGATAAGCACAAGCATGCTCAGTAACAAACAACTGTTGGTGTTCTAAAAGCCAGACTAACAGCTGATTGGTTTGGCTAATCAGGGGGCCACACCCACACCAGGAATTTATTTATTTATTTATTGTATTTGTATACCGCCCCATAGCCGAAGCTCTCTGGGCAGTTTACAGCAACTAAAAACATCAAAAACAAATATACAAATTTAAAACACATCTTTATCCCACTTTAAACAGTCATGGCTTCCCTCAAAGAATCCTGGGAAGTGTGGTTTGTGAAGGTTGCTGAAAGTTGTTAGGAGACTCCTATTCCCCTGGCAGAACTCCAGTGGCCAGAGTGGTTTAACAGCCTAGAGAGTTCTGGTGATTGTAGCTCTGTGAGAGGAATAGGGTGTTTCTTAACAACTCTCAGCATCCTTCACAAACTACATTTCCCAGGATTCTTTGGGACAATGTCTGGTGTGGATGTGGCCAGGGACAGCTATGGGAAACTTCTTGTATCTGTTATATAATGAAAAGGTGGGGGAAACTCTGAAAAATAATGATACTGTTAACAATGTTTTCCTTTTGGAAAAGAAAGGTGCTTTCCCTCTGCCCAGTGGCCACCCCCCAATCTCCTCCCCTCCCTTCCTCTCACCCAACTCCTCCCCTCCCTTTCCCCCTCTACCTTTCTCCCTACCCCTACCCTTCCTCCCCTCCTAGTCCTCCCTCCCTCCCCCTCCCTCCCTCCTCCCCCTCCCCCAGGTCAGTAAATGCCATTCAACTCAATAAACATGCAAATTATCTAACCTGCCCTCCCTTTCCCCTCCCCCTTCTTCCCTTCTGCTCTCTCCTCCCTTTCTCCTCTCCCCTCCCCTCCCCTCCTCCCCTCCCCACCACTCACCATATACTCGGAGGCACATGTTACCAAATTATTCCAAGATACACAGGAAGTGGATTGAACTGTGAAAGACCAACCCAAATTGTGTTTGCATTTTTACAAATTTATAAAGAGAAGAGGTCAGGTCTCCTACTCCCCTGGAGCTACCCAATTTGCCTGCTTTTTAAAGTTTGACAGACATCTGTTGGCTGTAGGTACGTTATTAAACTGCAAGTTGTGGGTTTGTTTTTTTTTTTGCAAATTAGTGAATGTATTATAATTTGAATTCCATAGATTTCAAATTGTAACACAATAAAACACAATATATAAGAAATGAAAGAAGCAATCAAAATCCAATTAAAAATCAGTTGAATATTTAATGCAATGGATGTGCCATCTCCCATTTTCAACCATAAATTCACAGACATACTTTGGACCACCTGAATGAATCTCATGGACCAATGGTGGTCCACAGACCATAGTTTGGCAACCTCTGAACTATGGCAATCCATAGCAATATTTTCTGGAAGGAACTAAAAACATATTGCTTCACAGTGGCATCATATTCATTCAGTCTGTTGTATGTCACTCGTGAATATCATTAATTATGATAGAAAAAGGGGGAAGTCACATTTGGTTAAAACAAATTCTTAGTGGCTAAGATGTAATGACAGGTTGCAATAAAGACATTGCACTATGCTTGCCATACTTTTTTTCTAATGCCATAAATGTTTAACCATAAATAACCAGACTAGTGACAAGGAGATCCATTAAATAGTCCTGATGGGCAAGATGACTGGCTTGGCTTTCCTGTCAGTTATCCAAGTCCTTGCTGAGTGCTGAACTGTCCAAGCCTGGACAAGTCACCACCTCCTTGGATGCACAAGAGACTGGCTAAGTGGTAGATGCCCATACACTGCTACTCAGCTAACACCCCACCCATCCTTAAGGGGACAGCAATCTCTGTAGCTATCCTAACCCCTACTGATTATCTCTCCCTATTTCTTGCCCTCAATAGCTCCTCCTTGATCAGTGGCCCAGCTGCTAAGAGCCAATATGTTCATTTTCAAAGAATATGAACAACGATTCACAATTGTTACCCTGTGACCATAAACTGATGCTACTTTTAAACCCAGAATAGGTTGATTCTAATTCAGAGTTGACTTTTCTTCTCTTGACACACACACACAAATGGCTAGATCTCTTAGCTCCCTTTTAGTATTTGCTTTGTTGACCTTTCTGTCACATTATTCCATATGTTTATTACTTTTTCTGTGAAATATGTCAGTTTCAGTTCATTGTTTGCTTTTCATTTCCTGTTTAGGCGGTGTCCCTCCTTTGGATGTTTAACAGTTAGCTGTTATGAGTAGCTGTTCTCATAGGACTTTATTGCAAAGTTCTGATTGAATACATCCCTCTCTTTCCCAGTTCTCCTCTTTATTCAGAGATTTCCCCCTCTTCTCCTTGAAACTTGATACAAAAGTAACTCTTGCTGTTTAAATGTACCCTGTAGATATTTAGCTGTAGATGTTTTGTTGCCATTTTTCATTCATATTTGTCAGGATCTTAAACAAATTTTTACCACACAACAGTTTTAGCTATATTTCCTGGTCAATATGCTAATTCCATTGCAATCTTTCATACACTTGATTAAAAAGTGGGCCTAGATTAATTATTCCTTGAACTTGTTCACAAAATTTTCATACATCTTTAGTACAAACATGATCATTTTTCTGTTCACTGTAATTAAACATACCTTACATGTTACACCAAAATGATAACCCTTATCCTATTTCTGAGCTGCCTCCAGGAGGGGAGCTGCCACAAATACCTGGCCTCCCAGCAGTGAAGTCACTGCTGCTTTCAGGGAGGGAGAGGGGAAAGTAATGGGGAAATCAGTGCTGTATGGGCATATCAGCAATGCCAGTCCGGTGTTGCCACTGATCCACCTACTCAATGCTGACCTCCTGCCACCTCTCCTGGTAAGTGGCAGCGATTCTGCTGATGGGAGGTCAGGTATGTGGCACCTCCCTGCCTCACCTACTGCTCCTGGCTGCCTCTAATAGTGTGCTTGAAAGTGAGATGAAAGCATGATTGGTGAGTATAAATGAGTTATATAAGGGTGAAATAACATATTACCATGGGAAATGTGTGTTCCTAAACCTGTTTCTACCAAACATTATGAATATAGGCAGGGTCAGCCAATACATTTTAGTGCCTGAGGGGGAGCAGCAAATGGCACTCTCCCACTAGGCAAAGTCAATTGTGTATTAACTAACAAAACACATATATTAATATTTTTAGCAACACATCTTGGCTTCTGCCTTCTTCAACTGCTCTGATGTTTAATCAAAGGGTGCTTTCAGGCAAGAGAAGCAAAGCATTTTGCTTTAAAACATTTGGTGAGTCCCTGTAATAAATATGTTTTTAGTGATTAACTCCATTCTTCTGGGATCCAGAACAAACTTGTCTGAACTGCTGTTAGATGCTTTAAAAATAATCTTTATAATCTTTATAAATAGTTATTCCAGACCTATTTGGACACCAGTGAAAATCTCACAAATCTGAATGTAACTCAGATGATTCTTAGAAAGGGACTACAGTGACACCAAAAGAATGTCTAGGAATCTTTTCCTGTGGTTGCTGGATTTCAGCCAGGTTCACAATTCCTGCTCAATGCCTGCTCTTTGCTGTCACTCTGCTGTCATAATCAAGTGCTGGTGTTAGTGCCCTTGACTTGGTAGAATTACACTTGACAAATCAATATTGCAATTAAAAATAAATAAATCCAAATTAACTTTAATTTTGTTTTGTTTTGTTGGACCAAACAATAACAATTATTATTTTGAGAGATCCTTTTGCATCCACCTGGAAACTGTGATTAATGACTTCATGACTGTCCAATATAAGATTATCTTGGTTTATTCATTTTCTATATTGAAGTGATTGCTTTACTAGGTATTGCCAACTATTCATACACATAAATCAAAGGACATATTAGTCACATGTACGGATGGATGAATCAGTCTATTTCTGTTCCATGATAATTTCACATGTGTTTTATTCATAAGTCTGTTCCATTCCATTTTCCCATTAATCTGTGTCTTACAAAAACCAGTAAGAAAACCTGTGTTTATGGACTGAAATAATACTCAAATATGTATTTTATCCCAAAATAGTATTTAAATATGTATGTACCCCAATGTACACATTTTATCCTAAACTACAGTTTCTTATCCTTTTGGTTTTAGAACCAAGAACTATATCATCTCTGTTATCTTTTCGGCACCTACTGAAGATCTTCCTCTTTCAACAAGCCTTTTAAGTAGAGACCTTATCCCAGTCTGTGTCTGTGTTGGAATTACTTTTTTTAGATTTTTAAAGCTTCTTTGAAAATCTTTTTTAAAAGATGTGTTGTTTTAATATGTTTTTAAAGATGCTTTGTTTGAATATGCCTTTAAAGATGTTTTGCTTCAGTATGTTTTAAAGTCTTTTGTTTTTAAGATGTTTTAGAGTATTTTTAGTGTTTATGTTTGCTGCCCTGGGCTCCTTCTAGGAGAAAGGGTGGGATATAAATATAATTAATTAATTAATTAAATAAATAAATAATACCACAAATATCAGGGAAGTGGGAAATCCAAAGAATGGTTACATTCTGATCTGTGTATTAGCACAGGAGGTGTAAATTAGGTCAGTTCACTTAAAAATGTGGGCCACATGAAATTCTCCTCCATCCTTAGTCAGGGGGAACTGATACCATACATTTTGCAGCAAGCTATGGTGCTCAGCTTTGAGCTCTGGTTTACTCCTTCCAGAAAAAAATAGGTCTTGGATAAGTAATGCATTCGAAACTGTCAGACTTTCAGTCTGAATTATTTGCTTGTTAAATTTGTATCCTTCCTTTTCACCAATGGTGCTCAAGGCATCTAACAGTAATAACATAATACAATACAATAAGTTACAATAAAACAGCAATAAAATGAAAAGTCAAAAACTTTAAAACAAGGCAGATAAAACACCAATAAAATCAATACTTAGAACATGTTAAAAATCAATGATCACATATTTACAGTTCAGGTTGTGGGGCAAAGTCTTCTCTAAATAAAAACATGCTTGCTGACAGAATATTATCAGAGACAACAGTATCCAAGCCTCCCTTGGCACGAAATGCCAGAGCATGACAGCAGCCATCAAGAAGCAGGATCCTAAACAGGTTTACTCAGAAATGAGCCTCACAGAATTCAATGAGACATAGAATGCAAAATCTATACACACCTGGCCACTCCTCCGTTGAACTCAGTGGTGCCTACTTCTGAGTAGATACATATAGGATGTAATTGCTACTCCCTAGTATTTATTTTTTATATTTTAATACCCCCACTCTTCCAAAGAAATCTGAAAAGCACAAGAAATCAAATAGTAGTATTAAAACAAGAGCAGAACATCAGCATAAACAGCAAATAAAAGCAACCACACATAATAGAACAGTCGATCCCCAAAAGGAAAAAGTCCCAACATTGCAGCAGAAGAATAAAAAGTAGTCCTCAGCCCTAGAGGTGTTTACTTGGTATCTAAAGGTACTCAGTGTTGGAGCTGGGTAGGTCTCCCTAGAAAGGTCATTCCACAAAGCTGATGCCACCACCAAGAAGAACCTTCTTCTCGTGAATGCCTACCATACTTTTAGCTGGTGTGGGAATCCAGAGCAGAACCCTGGATGTTGTACGAAGTATTCAGGGAGGAACATGCAGGGGAATTAAATTTATATCCCGCCCTTCCAGAGCCCAGGGCAGCAAACAAAAACACTAAATACACTCTAAAACATCATAAAAACAAACTTTAAAATATATTAAAACAAATCATGTTTAAAAGCATGTTAAAATAAAGCATATTTAAAAATATATCTTTTTTTTAAAAAAGGCTTAAAAACATATTAAAAAGCAATCCCAACACAGACACAGACTGAGATAAGGTCCCTACTTAAAAAGATTGTTGAAAGAGGAAGGTCTTCAGTAGGCACCGAAAAGATAACAGAGATGGCGCCTGCCTAATATATAAGAGGAGGGAATTCCAAATGGTACGTGCTACTACACTAAAGGTCCTCTTACTATGTTGTGCAGAACAGATGTCCTGATAAGGCTTTCACCTGTAGAGCACAGTGATTTACTGGGTATATAAGGGGTAAGATGATCTTTCAGGTATCCTGGTTCCAAGTTGTATAGGGCTTTGTACACCAAAACCAGAACCTTGAACTTTGCCGGGTAGAAAATGGGCAGCCAATGCAATTATTTCAGAAGCAGGGTGACACATTGGCTATACCCTGCCCCATTGAGCAGTTGCACCACTGCATTTTGAACCAGCTGCAACTTCTGGACCAAACTCAAGGGCAGCACGACTTAAAGCCATTACAGTAATCCAGCCTGGTAGTTACCAGTGCATGGGCAACTGTGGTCAGGCTATCCTGGTCCAGAAATGGCTGCAGCTATCTTACAAGCCAAAGCTGGTAAAAGGCCTCCAACCACTGAGGTCACTTGGGCCTCTAGCAACAAAGATGGATCCAGGAGAGCTCCTGAACTACGAACCTGCTCTTTAAAGGGAGTACAACCCCATCCAAAGTAGGCAACTGACAAGTTATCCAAACTCAGGAACCACCAACCCACAGCACCACTGTCTTGCTAGGATTCAGTCAGTTTATTGCCCCTCATCCAGCCCACCATCAAGTCCAGGCACCAGTCCAGGGCTTGCACAGCCTCTCCAGATTCAGATGTTACAGAGAAATTCCTTTAAAAGGGTGTGTTTGCGACCAGGCTGTAGTTGTCATAAACCAGCGTTTCCCAACTAGTGGGCCACCATATGTTGTTGGACCACAATTCCCATCTTTCCTGACCATTGGAAATGCTGGCTGAGGCTGATGGGAGTTGTGGTCCAACAACATCTGGTGGCCCACTAGTTGGGAAAGGCTGTCATAAACCAATGGGTCCAGGGTGGGCTTTTCAGGAGTGGTCAGACCACCACCTCCTTCAGGGAGGCTGGAACCACTCTCTCCCACAACAACGCATTGACCACATCCTAGATCCACTCAGTCAAACCCCCTCAGCAAGCTTTAATAAGCCAAGAAGGGCAAGGGTCAAGAGGACATCTTGCTGGCTGCATCGTCAAAAGCATCTTGTCCACGTCATCAGGCTGCATCAACTGAAACCAATCCCAAGAAGTTGCAGCAGACATTGCACTGGACACCTCACTGGGGTCTACAGTAGATGTGGATGGGGCATCGAGATTGCTATGGAGGTAAGCAACTTTACCCTCAAATCCCTTGCAAACAGTTCACATTGGGGCTCTGAAGGGTCTAAAACTCCATTTCCTGGAGTTGATGTCAACAGACCCTTGACAATACAGAAAAGCTCCACTTGATGGATACTTGAGGATGCAGTGGCAGCAGAGAAGTGGGCCTTCTGATTCGCCCTCCGCACCACACAGTAGGGATGGTTATGATGTTTTACTCATGCCCAATCAGCCTCACAGCATGTCTTTTGCCACTTGCACTCTAGCCCTCATCCAGCCTGTTTCATTGCCCTTAGTTCACTGGTGTACCAAGATGCAAACTGGGCTCCACAATGCCAGAGAATGTGCTCAGGGGCAACCTTGTCAAGATGCCTTGCTGTTCCACAGCTTGACAAGGGCTTCAACAGGGTCACCTGTTCTATCTACTGGGAACTACCCCAGGGCACTCAGGAATCTAGTGGATTCCATTAGTCTCTAGGGTGGATCATCTTACATCCACTAGTCCCCTATCTTCATCTGGAGGAAAAACCAAGTCAAGGGCATGCCCTGCTTGATGTGCCAGGCTGGTGACAACTTGAGAAAGCCCCATGGTCATCATGGAAGCCATGAAGTCCTGAGGTGGAACACTAGAGGCAGCCTCAACATGGACACTGAAATCACCCAGCACTATCATTCTGGGTTCTCTAGTACCGCAGCTGAGATGGCCTCCACCAGCTCGGTCAGAGAAGCTGCTGGGCAGCAGGGAGGATGGTACACCAGCAGCAACCTTAGTTTACTGTCCCATTGGCCCAACACCAGGTGCAGGCCTTCACAACCAGCTCCAAGACAAAGTGGTTTCCTGGTGACAGAGGTGGAAGTTCTGTAACCAGAGCAACCCCTCCACCCATCCCTGCAAACTGTGCTGGCATTGCACTGGGTTTCCAGGTGGGCAAAGCTGGATGAGTCAACTTCTCCCAGTTCTCAGTAATGCACACCAAATTGGCAACCTCATCCATGATCAAATCATGATTAGTGTGGTATTATCATGCACTGATCTGACATTACACAACAGCACACACAGGCCAATAGGCACACAGCAGATTAGCAAAGAGGGAACCTTCCATGGCAGGAGTGAGAGTGAGGAACAAGGTGTAGATAGCCTTGCCTTCCTCTTCTATGGTAATTCACCACCTCCTCATGGCTATACCTTGCTCTACCCATGATCACTGAGATTGGGGTGGCATCACCCATGTCTCTCTTTACTACGACCCCTCCTAAACTCCCGATAGGGACACAACAAGAGCCCACCAACAAAACCTACCTAAACGAGTTATCCCAGCTTGCCTCTGAGAGAACTGGGAACAGTCAGACCCACTCAATAGCTTTCACACGGGGCACATCTCACACCCAGGGAGGGCCAGCCTCCTGCCAGTTGCAGACTCTCATTCTGAAGGCATCTGGTGACTTTCTCTTATCATTCAGTTCATTGCACAGACTCTCACCCTGCACAGGAAGTACGCATGCGCCATACGCCCTTCCAACTACCAATCTCCTGTAGATTGGTTTAAAAAACATAGAATGGGGTAGTGACCTCACCCTCAGGCCTCCCAAGGGCAGCAGGGCTTTTATGCCCCTTGATCCAGCCAGGAACTGATGCAAGAGGCTGCAGGTTTGACTATGGCCTCCCTCTGGATTCAGGGTCAGGTTGATTCTTAATTATGTGTAGAAGTGGATGCCATGATGGGACAGCACCACTTATCTGACCTCCAGTCAGTTGCATCACTGATATACTGGACGGCAGAGAAAGTGTGACGAGGGGGAAGTGAGGTCAGTGTAGTGCAAATGCACCATCAGAGCGAATCCACTGCTCCTGCCACACTAACCTTGTCCCTCTCCGTCTACTTCCCAGTAAGCAGCAGCAACATGGCCGATTGTCAGGTGAGCAGTGTCACAGCACCATGCTATCCACTACTGAGTTTGTGTGCTTAGGATTGGGGCCTTACTAATAAAAGCATAAGATGCATCACAAAAGGACTGTTTACCATTCTGTAATCTTATGGGTTGTTGAAATGAATTAAGTGGGCAAGATATCAATATTTGAGATACACCATTTGAGGCATTTTGAATATTTTGGAACCAGTCTAACCTAAGTGTAACAAGTTTCACTATGTTGAATCATAATTTTCTTGAATCCCTGCTCTGATCTGTCAGTTTACTTAGTCGGATTTCCTTTGTGCCTCAGGGAAGTGGTTGATTCTCATCTCCCCTACTCTTGACACACACACACACACACACACACACACACACACACACAGAGAGAGAGAGAGAGAGAGAGAGAGAGAGAGAGAGAGGGGGGGGGAGGAGGAGGAGGAGGAGGAGGAGAAGAAGAAGAAGAATGAAAAGTACATTGCCATCTGGACCAGATGAACTGGTGTTCTGGAATTTGCTATAACATCCAGACTGTTTCCATGTTTGAAGAATGTATTGTGGTCATAAAAGTCTATGAACTCATACCTGCAAATTAATGTGATTTTTATAATACTTATTATGGAAGAATATCATACTACACATGCAATTGCAAGAACAATTCTGAGCATACGGCTGGATCCAACAGGAAGAAGTCTTCCTCCGACAGAAAAGACTTCGATCAGAGGAAGATTCTTTCCCTCAGAAGAAGGGAACATTTGAATCCAGCCTTTGGTATTCATGAGAATATGTCTTTGTTTTTGAGTGTTTCAAATTAGGCTTGCAGTTTTCATACTGGTTATAGGCTATGGTGGCTTTATCTCATGTTTTTCTTAACCTTTGTCTATGACTTTTTCTTAAACCTTGCTTTATGGACCTGTGTAACATGCCTTTTCAAATTGTAAGGGGAAAATCCCTTTGGCAATGCTTGAGCTTAGACTGACATGTAGTTTGCCATTTTCAATGTTCCTGATCAATATTTTTTTATTATTTGAACTGCTTTTCCAATTCAGTAGCTTAAACTATGATTTCTCTTAAAAGTTTTGGAAAGGAACACAATGGAAAATGGCCATTAGGTTCTACCATTTAGTTCTGGTTTGTTGTCCCAGGCCTGACCTGCAAGGATTCCATCAGAGGTCATAAGGTAATTCATTCTCCTTGCCTATTCCATACTTGATCACTCTGCTGAGATTGACAATTTGGTAGCTTGACATAGCCAACTACAGCATAAGGGTTTGACTGGAGACCCTCTTATTCATTTCACGTGGGCAACTCTATTGACATAAAATAGTAAAATAATTAGTTTATATACTAGTAATAGTCATACTGTTTGGTTACAATTGACCTAGGCCTAATCTCACATGGTGACCTAGAGTTGCAGAGCTCTCATATCCCATTACTAATGCCCTGAGCCATTCAGAACCCCATGACAATAATATCATTGAAAACCTTCTAAATTTGCTGAAGCATGAGATTCCTTTCCTGAGCCTCTATTTATTATCTCTAATCAAATTAGGTCTTCATGGTGTAAATTCAAAAACATTTTAAAATCCCCTAAACTTTTCATCTTATTTACTCACTAACCTGATGTTGAACCAAAAAGGTGATTACTTGGTAGGTAGTCAGTTTTGCTGAACTTTGTGGAGTGATTGTCATTCCCTCTTAACATTCTTTGAGATTCAAACTTGGTATTGGAAAGCTTTAGAAACATCACTCTTACCAATCATTACAATGGATGTAACAATATTTGAATTTCTTATTTTGATTCTTTCTATATTCATATCCAAATCTACGACTTCTGCTGCCTTTTTGTAAATATAATTTTGGGCAATTCTTCGAGTAGCAGGACAATAATTTCAGTTAGGATGGGATCTGCTGAGATTACAACAGTCTGCAAGTGTTGTAGAGTTACACAAAATAAACCTGTGCGCTGCTGTCAGCAATGGCTTCCTCACACCACATTAAGGTCTCTAAAAAGCTGTTGTCTCTGCATGCCATACATAACGTAAGCCAGATAATTTTACACACATATTCTCCTTGGCTTTTCCTTGATCAGGCTCTCTCTGAGGTCCACAGAGTCTCAGGCCCCTTCCAACTTTTAGGATCCCTTAGCCATAGCAGAAAATAAAGAATGACAACAGTCGATCACTGTGCTCTGCAGGTGAGGGCCTCCTGCAAATACCATCTTATCAGGAGGTCCGTTCCACACAACATAGGAAATGGACCTTTAGTGTTGCGGCACCTACCCTGCGGAATTCCCTCCCCTTAAATATTAGACGTGCCATCTCTGTTATCTTTTCTGCACCTATTGAAGACTTTTCTCTTTCAACAAGCCTTTTAAGTTGAGACCTATCCCAGTCTGCATCTGTGTTGGAATTGCTTTTTAATATATTCTCAATCTTTCTTTTTTAAAATGTTTCTAATCTTAGAAGATGTTTGCATAGCTTTTTTAAAGTAACATTTTTGAAGATGTTCTGTTTTAATGTGTTTAAAAGTTTGCTTTTATGATGTTTTAATGTTTTTAGTGCTTTTGTTTGCCACACTGGGCTTCTGCTGGGAGGAAGGGTGGGATATAAATCAAATAATAATAATAATAATAATAATAATAATAATAATAATAATAATAATAATAGCACCTGAAAATAAAATAAGGCACCAAAAACAGATTGAGACATAATCTGAATTTTATTTAATTAACATAATAGCCATTTCTAGCTGAATGTGTGTGTGTCACATTTTGGTCTGAGGTGTATACAGACAAGTTGCAAAACTTATCAAATGGCAAAACATTTACTTGTGCCTAAATGTGAAGTTCCCTTTGAGCTTGAGGCCCAGTCCAAATGAAATGGTCCTTGGGGATGCCAGGTTCAGGGCCTGAGATTGATCCTGTATCTTTAGGAGAAGAGAAAGTCAGCCAAGTGCAGGTGTTCTTGCAACACTGTAACAGAAAAAAACACAAGGTAGAATTCTCCCTTCCCCCTTGCACACATTTTAAAGATACAGAAGACCTCTTGGAGGCCGGGCCTAGCAACTAAGAGGTCTTCTGTATCTTTAAAAGTTGTGCAGGGGGAAGGGAGAATTCCACCTTGTGGCTTTTTTTATTACAGTGTTGTAAGAACACCTGCAATTGGCTGACTTTCTCTTCTCCTAAAGATACAGGATCAGTCTCAGGCCCTGAGCCTGGCAACCCTAGTTTAGTTGCATCAAACCACACATGATACACAGGGATTGTGTATCCCCCCTCTTATATATATATTGCTAATGCACCCCTTCCTCAAAATGGCCCTTACTTCATGGCTACAACACTCATTAAAAAAAAAGTTCTCATTGATGCTGATGGGAACTCTTTTACCGCCTCATCCACACTATACGTTTAAAGCACTATGATACCACTTTAAACAGTCATGGCTTCCCCTACAAGAATCCTGGGGACTGTAGTTTGTTAAAGGCACTGAAAGCTGTTAGGAGACCCCTATTCCCCCTCACAGAGCTACAATTCCCAGGGTTCCCTGAAATTTGGATTGAGTGATTGATAAACCAAACCTCCACTCCCCATGTACTGTGATCCTGATAATAACTTAATGTAATTCATTTTTTAAAAAACCAAGAAATATGTTTTGTTTAGCAAGGGTTCCAAATGGCACAGGGAGCCTTCACAAGTAGAAAGGGGTCCCCGCTACAGACATTACAGCTGAAGTGATGAACATGTGGCAACAGAGGCATGCAGCAAGTACATATTTTCCCCTCTGTAAGCTACTAATGACTGAAACTGCCATATTAGCTACATAGGTTTAATTAATTAATTAAAAATCTTTCTAAGACTGCCTTTAAGGGCACCAGCCCACTCAAAGCAGCTAACACAGTAAAATAGCATAGAACAAAATACACTGAATAAATAAAATGAGCAGTAGGCAACAACAGGAGCACATGAGCCCTTATATCCTAGCATGATCAGTGATATTATCCAGAAGAAAGCTGTTAGTTGTCCCCCATGTTACAGAGGCCCAACTGGCCTCAACCATAACTCATGCATTTAGTGTCACTGGTCCCATGCCTTTGATGGAGGCGAACTCCTGACGGATGTAGTCATGCTTTGGTAAGTGCTTCCACTAAGATATATGTAAAAGCGGTTAGGGCGGCAAAAAAGTTTTATTTTGCTGCCACCATTAGATCATCTCTTTGCCGCCCAGTGGAGCTGTTTAGGGTAGTACGTGGGCTGTTACATTCTGGCTCTCATGATACTAAAGAAACATTGGAAGCCCGCTGTAACGAATTTGCGGAGCACTTCCAGGACAAGATTGCATGCATCTGTCAGGACATAGACTCTGATGTTATAACAGAATCCATTGAGGTGTCCAGAGCGCGGCCTTGTCCTTCATTATTGGATGAGTTTCAGTTGGTGCAGCTCGAGGAAGTGGACAAGGTGCTTGGAATGGTGTGGGTGACCACATCTGCTCTGGACCCTTGCCCATCTTGGCTGGTGAAGGCTGGCAGGACCGAAACCACCGGCTGGGCCAAAGAGGTGATAAATGCCTCCTTGAGAGAGGGAGTAGTCCCTGGTAGTCTCAAGGAGGCAGTAGTGAGACCTCTGTTAAAGAAACCTTCTTTGGACCCAGATGTTCTTAACAACTATAGACCGGTGGCGAATGTCCCTTTCTTGGGCAAGGTTTTGGAGCGGGTGGTCGCCGGTCAGCTCCAGGCGCTCTTGGATGAAACCGATTATCTGGATCCGTTTCAATCCGGTTTTAGGTCCAGTTTTGGCACTGAAACAGCCTTGGTCGCCCTGTATGATGACCTTTGTCAGGAGAGGGACAGAGGGAGTGTGACTCTGTTGATTCTCCTTGATCTCTCAGCAGTTTTTGATACCATCGACCATGGTATCCTTCTGGGGAGACTCGCGCAGTTGGGAGTTGGGGGCACTGCTTGGCAGTGGTTCTGCTCCTACTTAGCGGATCGTTGCCAGAAGGTAGTGCTTGGGGAACATTGCTCAACACCCTGGACTCTCCATTGTGGAGTCCCTCAGGGGTCGGTTTTGTCCCCCATGCTTTTTAACATCTACATGCAGCCTCTGGGTGCGGTCATCAGGAGGTTTGGAGTGCGTTGCCATCAGTACGCTGATGACACGCAGCTCTATTTCTCCTTTTCACCTTCTTCAGGTGAGGCTGTTGATGTGCTAAACCGCTGCCTGACCGCGATAATGGACTGGATGAGAGCTAATAAACTGAAACTCAATCCAGACAAGACTGAAACACTGTTGGTGAGCTCTTTCCCTGCCCGGATGGTGGATGTTCATCCTGTTCTAGATGGGGTTACACTCCCCTTGAAAGAACAGGTTTGTAGTTTGGGGGTCCTTTTTGACCCTTCCTTGTCGCTTGAGGCTCAAGTGGCCTCGGTGGCTCGGAATGCATTTTACCATCTTCATTTAGTAGCCCAACTACGCCCCTATCTGGACAGTGATGATCTTGCTTCAGTTGTTCACGCCCTGGTAACTTCTAGACTGGATTACTGTAATGCACTCTACGTAGGGCTGCCCTTGAAGACAGTTCGGAAACTTCAGCTGGTGCAAAACGCGGCAGCCAGGCTATTGACGAGGACCAATCGGTCTGCGCATATAACACCTGTCCTGGCCCGTTTGCACTGGCTACCTATTTGTTTCCGAGCCAGATTCAAGGTGCTGGTTTTGACCTATAAAGCCTTACACGGTGTGGGACCACAGTACCTTGTGGAACGCCTCTCCCGCTATGAACCTACCCATTCACTTCATTCAGTATCTAAGGCCCTCCTCCGGGTACCATCTCACCAGGATGCCCGGAGGATTGTTACCAGATCTAGGGCCTTTTCTGTAGTGGCCCCCGAATTGTGGAACAGCTTACCTGAAGAGATACGCCTGGCGCCTACCGTGCTTTCTTTTAGGCGCCAGGTTAAGACCTGGCTGTACTCCCAGGCTTTTTAATGCTTTAATGTTAATGTTTATGTCTACGCTTTATTTTAACATTGTTGTTGATATATGTGATTGATTTTATTATAATATTGTATTTTTAATCTGTTTTGTACACCGCCCAGAGAGCTACTAGCTATGGGCAGTCTAAAAATGAAAATAAATAAATAAATAAATAAATACTCTCCTAGCAGAGATTCGGCAGGCATCATCACTTTTAATGCCAACAGGCCTATGCAGCTGTTTAAAATGTTCCTTGCATAGCCAGTCATATCGTTCTGTACTGCCTGTAATGTTTTGTAAAGGATTTTTTATATTGCTGTACACCGTCCTGATATTTTATGAGGGCGGTATAAATAAATACTTTTTAAAAAACAAGCCCAGCAATATTTATACCCGATAATATGGTACAAGTAAAACCATCAGCAGACTAACAAGAATGCAACAAGTACAGGGCTTATCAGAGTGAGCGGCAGGCAAGAGGACTAGGGTTGCCAGGCTCAGGGCCTGAGACTGATCCTGTATCTTTAGGAGAAGAGAAAGTCAGCCAAGTGCAGGTGTTCTTGCAACACTGTAATGAAAAAAAAGCCACAAGGTGGAATTCTCCCTTCCCCCTGCACAACTTTTAAAGATATAGAAGACCTCTTGGTTGCTAGGCCTGGCCTCCAAGAGGTCTTCTGTATCTTTAAAAGTTGTGCAGGGGGAAGGGAGAATTCTACCTTGTGGTTTTTCCCATTACAGTGTTGCAAGAACACCTGCACTTGGCTGACTTTCTCTTCTCCTAAAGATACAGGATCAGGATCAGGCCCTGAACCTGGCATCCCTAAACCAAACTGTGTGAGCTCCAAGACACAGAGGAGGGTTTTGCTATACAAATAGGGCAGGAGTTACTAACATGCACCTGCAGAGGCCTTCCCTGCAGCCTGCAGGGTCCTGTCCTCCACTTCCCCCCCAAAAAAATAGACTTGAAAGAAGCATTCTACTGCAGCCAACAATGGTGGTTGTGGTGTGTGTGTGGTTGTGGTTTGCATGTGGTGTCCACAACAGCTTCTCTGATTTACAAATGCACCCATGGGCCCCCAAAAAGGTTGGCAATCTCTGAAATATTTACTTATTCATTCATATTTAAGACATTTATATACTGATTATTCATTCCCATTTCTAAGTGATGTACATAAAAGCAAGCCATACAAAAAATGAAACCATAAAACAATAAAAATCATAATACAATAGCCTTTTTCTGAGAGCATGTGGTATCATTACCTTGCTAAAACTAAACAAGTCTGAGTCTGGTCAATGTTTGAATGGGAGACCACTGTGGAACCTCATGTATACCATCTTCACTTCCATAAAGGAAGAAAGGAGTATAAATATACTAAATTAATAATACATAAGCCTTCAAACTGCTGAACTTAATGTGATTGCATTAAGTGCATTAAGCGAGGGGAGAGGCCCTGTGTTTGCCATCAGGGGATGGCTGTTTCCACCTGCTTTGCCCCACCCTCCAGCCCTAGGAGCCTTTATTGTTGAGCTCTATGCTCATTTACATTTTGTTGTACATTGCATGTTTTTTTAGTATTGTAGTAATTGTTCTTTTTATTACGTATTGGTGTTCTGCTACAGTATTTGGACTGTTTGTTGATGTTAACCGCTTTGATCACAGATTATTTGTGGAAAATGTGGTATATAAATAAATTGACTATTGACTATGAAGTCCTCTGGATGCTTTGAACAAATTAGGGTGAACTAATGCTAAACAACTTATTTGGAATACAAGCCATTGTTCAAAGTATAACAGCAGGGATCATTTAATGACTAACCAAAGGATTCATTACATTTAAGTTGGCCAGTTAACCAAGTGCGGGGTGGAGGTACTGCCTAGCAACCAGTCAAAGTGGTGTGATCCTTGATGAGATAACTTGTGCACTTATTGGCTGGTAGTTCTGAGGGAGTTCCCCTCTGTAATTTTAGTTGTTGAATATCTCCCTGCTATGAAAAAGGTCTGACCTAATTTCTCCTCAAGATATACCCTGTTCTTGTTCAGGTTTCCTTCAGGATTTTTTTTCTCTCTCTCTGGACTCCATCTTCTTTATGCAAGTCACTCTGCTAACAGTCATTTGTTTATTTGATTGTGCCCTGATCACCCACACGTGCACATACATAAATAAATGATGTAATTTCACATCATCTTGAATAATTTGTAACATTCTGAGTGATCTACTTGGCTTAGAAACTTTTGTTTTTACACCATTGTAGTCTTTTCTGTTAACAAATTTAGAAATAAATAACTTGGATCTGATC
This sequence comes from Rhineura floridana, assembly GCF_030035675.1. NCBI lineage: Eukaryota > Metazoa > Chordata > Lepidosauria > Squamata > Rhineuridae > Rhineura > Rhineura floridana. The sequence goes on along the minus strand of NC_084484.1, from coordinate 47,380,041 downwards.
ACAATGACATATAAAAGCAAGCTTCAGTATTAAAATAGGCTTCACTATCAGGTTAATTTGATGTTTGAAATAGTGGGACTGTCTTGTAAGCAGAAAAAATGCCCCCATCAACACATATCATAGCTCTTTGAAAGGATTAGACAATCCGTGCTCCTCAAATAAATCTTCTTTGCCTTGCTCAGTGGAATATAGCAAGAACCTGTGAGTCATCCTGTAGATTAATCATGAAATGTGCAAAGAAAAGAAATACATATATTCTGTACGTATTTCTAGAACCTATCCCACTGACTATTTCACATCTTAAACATGTGGGTTGAGTTTAGCCGCTGTGTGCCAATTATTATCTAGGAATGGCCATGAGGAAACCGTAACAACATCTGGAGTTGTTATGAAATGCATAGTAAAAGCTACCATTTGATTGCTTTTCCCCAAAGTACAGATTAAATGCCTCCACATAAGACACCTGCTGTATGAGACAGACAGTAGAGCAAGTTCCTCTAGTGAAGTAAATTTACTTTAAAGTCTTGGATTTAGGAATATTAAATTATAGAAAGCAAAAATTTAAAAAAATGTTGAGGAAAACTCTTAACACCCCCCTTCATAAGCAGCAATAGGAATTACAGGATTCCCTCCTTCCTTTATGTTTCTCTGGTTTTCTCTGCCCTTCTCTTGAATTCTAGGCACATTTTTCCTCCTCTTCTTCAGCTCATTTGCATCTTTCTTGTTCTCTTCTTTTTTCGCATTTCTTCCTTTTTGCATTCTTGCAAAAGATCAGTCCTGATGTGTTCATGACGGTGTATCAAGCTTCTTTTTCTGCATTGTTTTTCTGATGAGCACATGTATTTCTGTACATTATGTACTTTCTTCCTGAATATATATATTTGTAAGTGTCATGCTTACAAAAGGGGAGCTTTGGCAACACATGGAAAGGGGTGGGGGAGCTCTGGTGACCCATGGGTAGTGATGGGGGAGTTCTGGTGATCTGCAGAGGGGAAGGGAGAGCTCTGGCATCTCACATGGGAGGAAGGGTGGAGCTCTGGTGACCTGTGGGGATGAAAGGAGTTCTGCTGAGCCCTGTGGGGTTCAGGAGAGCTCTGGAGACCCCTGTGGGGAAGGGGGAGAGCTTTGGTGACTTGTGGGGGAAGATGTAGGCTTTGGTGACCCATGGGGGAGGGCTTTGGTAACTAGTGGGGGGAGGGGGAGGGCTTTGGCAACTCTGGGTGCTGCTTCGCCAGTGCATTTCCTGCAGGGAAGTGCTAGTGAAGCAGACCCTGCGGCAGGGCTGCTGAAAACTGGCACCGGGCCCAGGGCAAGATGTATGATCCTGAAATCTTCCTACAAAACAAATTACTGTTTTCTTTAAACAAGTTTTTAATGACTTAGATTGAAGGTGTGTCTGCAAAGCATAGCATATAATATAACATATATTAATTTGTATTTAGTATATCATCTGAAATAATGGCTTGCATCTAGACAATCTGAAAGACCATATTCTCCCATACAAGTCTGCCCAAACTTTGAGATCTGTGTAGGAGCCACTCTCTTGGTCCCACCACCCTCAGAGACACATTGGTGAGGATGCGAGGATGCCTTCTCAGTAGCTGCTTCTAGACTGTTGTCTTCCCTGGCAGACAAAGACCTTTTTGTTCAGGAGGGCTTTCGGCAGAAACACATTGGTGAGGATGTGAGAGAGGGCCTTCTCACTGGATGCTTCCAGACTGTGGAACTTCCTTCCAAGGGAGGCTAGTCTGGCCCCCTCCCTGTTGTGCTTCCCCTGCAGAAAAAGACCTTTCTGTTCAGGAGGATTTTCGGCAGCTGACTGGCTGCCGAGACCAAGGATCTTAAACGGTGGGTGCTGCACTTTATTATTGGACCCTAGCCTGAGCCAATAAGGTGTTATGCCTAAAACCCTTGAATAATTTTTTTGTGTTGCATTTTTTAATATGAAAGCGGAAGCTGAAACGTTTTTGTATTACAATAAAAACCTCTGTTTTGTTAATCACAATTATGTGCCCCCCCATATATTCAACATTAGTTTGAGACATGTACTTTATACCAGTTCAGGCTAATTTTTATGCTGTTTCCAATGGAGTATATAGTTTTTTAAAATTATTTTTACTTAGTATAGGACTTACAAACAAGATCCAGAAAATTCATGGTTTTTCTAAATTTTCTGGAAGTACTGTACACTAGTACCGTACAACTTGATGTCTGAAAAACAAGTGTTTCATATTTGGTTTTGCTCACAAAAATGAAAGAAAAGGTAAAATATGCAAATTTCTTCTGGTGTCCTAAGTGTACAGGCAGATTAATTCACAATGAAGTACTCAATAATGAGACGTGAGATCAACCTATCCTTGCCCTGAGTAGTGCTACTGCTAGTGCATCTGTGTTTTTCTACTTCAGTAGAATCCTCATCAGCATTTTCTTCTTTGAATAATGCTTGAGCATCCAATGACTGGCTTTAACTATCTCTCATCACCGTGTGATGATTTTCAAACAAAGCCAAGGCTGAATAAACGTTGACCTTTTTTTCGCTTGTTCATATTTTTCTCGCTTTTCTCTTCTGCACTCCAGACTTGTATTTGTACTCCATAATATTAATTTCACCTTAAAACACTGGCAAATTGCACATAGACCTGTTCCAACATGTTCTAGTCATGGACCATATAATAATAAGAGGTGACATGCACTCCCATATATTGGCTTTCTCTTTATCCGCCATTGTGGTGTACTGTTCCTTTCAGAGAACTGTAAGAAATGCTTGTTGAAAAAAATGTGAACTGGGGCCTAGTAGTTCTGATCTCAAGGAGTATGCACACTTTGCCATGCCTGAATCATATTAGCAGATTTGGTGCTTATAGAAGACTTGGATATGCTGTGATTTAGCAACAGACTTTATAGGGACTCTCTGATCTGCTGAGATACCAAAATTTATTTGATAATGTATTGGGTTTTTTCACATTCCAGGCCCTCAAAAGACCCAGGCCATCCAGACGTCTGGGCCCTGGAGATTTTACCCCCTGCCCCCATGTGCTCAGGCCTGCCCTGGCTGCCTCTCCTCCCACTGCCACCTGAACACCATGCCTTTTGACGGGCCTGGATTGCTCTGAGTGGGCAAACCAGACCTGGGTGGTCTAGGGCTATCTCAACCTGCTTGGCCCAATTCAGTTTGAGAACTAGACTTCAACCAGATCCAGTGCACAGCCCTAGTAGCTAATGTGGTACCCACCAAATGTCATTGGACTACAACTCCCATCATCTCTGACCAGTGCCCATGCTTGCGGGTACTGATGGGAGAGTCCAACAACATCTGAAGGTCATCACACTAGCTTCCCCTCCTGAACAACATTCAGGAATTAAAAATGAAGAAATGGAGAATTCCTATTGTACTCGTTCCATTTGCAAAATGAGAGCAGATAATTCAGTACTCTAAAATGTGAGAAGAAATTTGGATAATTCAGATGACAATTTAGAAGTATCTCTAGGAATGAATTAAAGGTTTGAATCAAGCCTAGGGATGGGGGAGGAATTAAGTTTGTCCAGTTTTCATAGTAACCCAACCTAAATCACTGTCCCCGGACTTGTGTGAGGATTTGAATGTATCTATCAGTCAGATTATGTACTTCTCCAGATTTTGTGATGGATTGAAGATACATATTTTATGTAAAAATGTGTACAGCACATGAAATGCATTAACAACTGCATGTGTTAAGGGGGAAGTCCATACAGAATGCATACAATTTGCATGCTATGCTTTGTGCATTCTTTCTGAAAGGGCACCAAAACACTGGGATAGAATGGATTTATGACTGAAAGCATGCCATGGATTTAGGACTGTCTACCCCTAATCAGAACTAAGATGTTGCAGCACAATTTTGTTCTGTCTTCAACATTCAAATCTTAATCACCAAGGTATTCAGAGCTCATAGTATTTATTATTTTATTTATTTATTTATTAGATTTATATCCCGCCCTTCCTCCCTGTAGGAGCCCAGGGCAGCATAATGAATTCATGTGTTCAGCTAGTTACATAACCGTCAGATGACTAACTGCAAAGACACAGCAGCTCATAGAATGTGTATAGGATCCTAATGCCTTCAGGATGCCACAGCTGATCTTCATTCTGGAACCCAGCCCTGGATCCACTCTGCAACTATCTTCAGCACTAAATGATGCAATAACCGCAAAAGGCTTGTAAATTGGATGGTTACTGATGTGAAACTAAAATGTTCTAAAGCTGGCAGATGGTGCAGATTTTCAGAAACTAAGCAGCCTGCAGTAGGCCAGAATGGTCCCTTGTGGCAGATCTAAAAGTTCATTCAAAGATTAAAAAATGGTAATGCAAGGTTTTAAAATCATGTTGCTAGTAGCAGGTGGTGATTGCAAATGGGATATCTGCACTTAGACGATAGCTGTATAATTTATGTTAGTGCCATTTCCTGCTCATGTGCTTGCTAGCTTCTTAAACCTCATTTTTCTAGCGATGTTTGGTCATACCTTGTGGTGATATTGATGGAGAGCATTTGTTTGCACCCTGCTGATAATATTTTCTGATTTGATAACAGAGCTTTTACACAATGGATAATACTGTAACTGGAGCTGGCAGCATCTTGTTCTCATGTAATGCTGGTGTTCAAAATACAGGTGACCATTTATCATTGGTAAGTCAGTGATCTGTAGAGTCTGAAGGACACAACACATCCTAGCCACATGAAAATGCATCATCACTGACTAGCAACATGGTTGAAGGCTGCATCAAAAGAAACTATGATACAGTCTTACCCCGCTTTAACGTTCGCAATGGGACTGGAGAGTATACTTTAAGTGAAAATCTACTTTAAGTGAAGCAATTGTCTTCACTTGTACAGCACGCAATCACCACTAGATGGCAGCGGCGTCATGCCAATAAAATGTACGATATTGTGAAGCACACAAATGTTAAGAGGGGTATGGGGACGTATGGAGCATGTACGTTATAGCGAGGCAACGTTAAGTGAAGCAACGTTAAGCGGGGTATACCTGTATTCTACCAAGTTATGATAAGAATTCTATCACAAATCTGCACCTGATCAGAGATCTGGAGAATGGCACTATGGCTCGCTTACCAAGTGGTTAGCTTCATGTAACGTGGCACCTGGAAAATAGTTTCCCAAAGTATCAGCAAATCAATTAATTGAGGGACTCCCAACTTGAAGGAAGCTGGCTCTCTGTTGGATTGGCTTCACAGGGAAAGTAATTGAAACCTGGTTTAAAGTTTAGGCAGTCAGGTCCAATAAGCCCACTATTTGCCATTGGGAGAAAAACATCTAAATCCTGTTGCAAAATAAAGCTTGATGTAAATAAAGCTAGTTATTACTGTGCAAAATCAATTTCTATTTTCTAATAGTGTAGCAGCGTTATCTTGATTGGAAACTTCCCCTTTTGAAAAAGTAGTTTAAAGGTTTTTTTAATATACATGTTCAGCAATTTAGGGATGGTTGGAACCACTCAGATGTGATAGGAATATACGAAGCTGCCTTACAATGAGTCAGACCATTGGTCCATCGAGCCAGTAATGCCTGCATAGACTGGCAGCAGATTTCCAGAATTTCAGGCAGGACTCTCTCGCAGCCCTACCTGGACATGCCAAGGATTGAACTTGGGACTTTCTGCATGGAAGGCAGATGCTCTACCACTGAGCTACAGCCCTTCCCCTAAATGGATCTCAACTTGCCTAAAAGTTGATAAGATAGCTTAGATCAACAATGTTTTGGCATCTTCATTCAAAAACAAGCTGACAGTGCAATCCTGTGCAGGAACCTGTCAGCAAGCACCTTTAGAGACCTTAAATAGGAAGGAGCATAGGAAACTGCCTTTTACTGAGTCAGGCCATTGGTCCATCTAGCTCACTATGTCTACCCTGACTGGCAGGGGCTCTCCAAGGTTTCAGGCAGGAATGTCTCCCAGCCCTACCTAGAAATGCCAGGGATTGAACCTGGGACGTTCTGCATGCAAAGCAGGTGCTCTACCACTGAGCTATAGCCCTTCCCCTAACCTACTGCATCTTGGTGAGGACCGCTATGAATTTATCTAGCTCTGCCAAAACTCCAGAGTGGACCACGGAAGGGCTTCCAAAATTAATTCCATAACTCCCATGCCTGCATTTGAGGCTGTCATATGGAGAAAATTTAGGACAGTACAGGGAATATATTAGACACCCCCCCTCGGCATCTTACAATCTTAGATATAAGCAGGGGGTGGCTTTAAAAAACAGTATCTTTCTCATTGAAGTGTTTCTCTGCTCTTTCAGGAAGCAAGTTAGTGGGAAGAGTTGTTAGAACTCCCAGATTAAAATCTAACCCAGAGTAGAATTCAGGGGCTGTAATGTTGGAAATATTAAAGACTGGTATTATGAGTCACTGACGTTTCACATTCCAAGCCAAACAACTATTAATTGATGGTATAAGAACATAAGAACATAAGAACATAAGAAGAGCCTGCTGGATCAGGCCAGTGGCCCATCTAGTCCAGCATCCTGTTCTCACAGTGGCCAACCAGGTGCCTGGGGGAAGCCCGCAAGCAGGACCCGAGTGCAAGAACACTCTCCCCTCCTGAGGCTTCCGGCAACTGGTTTTCAGAAGCATGCTGCCTCTGACTAGGGTGGCACAGCCCAGCCATCACGGCTAGTAGCCATTGATAGCCCTGTCCTCCATGAATTTGTCTAATCTTCTTTTAAAGCCGTCCAAGCTGGTGGCCATTACTGCATCTTGTGGGAGCAAATTCCATAGTTTAACTATGCGCTGAGTAAAGAAGTACTTCCTTTTGTCTGTCCTGAATCTTCCAACATTCAGCTTCTTTGAATGTCCACAAGTTCGAGTATTATGAGAGAGGGAGAAGAACTTTTCTCTATCCACTTTCTCAATGCCATGCATAATTTTATACACTTCTATCATGTCTCCTCTGACCCGCCTTTTCTCTAAACTAAAAAGCCCCAAATGCTGCAACCTTTCCTCGTAAGGGAGTCGCTCCATCCCCTTGATCATTCTGGTTGCCCTTTTCTGAACCTTTTCCAACTCTATAATATCCTTTTTGAGATGAGGCGACCAGAACTGTACACAGTATTCCAAATGCGGCCGCACCATAGATTTATACAACGGCATTATGATATCGGCTGTTTTATTTTCAATACCTTTCCTAATTATCGCTAGCATGGAATTTGCCTTTTTCACAGCTGCCGCACACTGGGTCGACATTTTCATTGTGCTGTCCACTACAACCCCGAGGTCTCTCTCCTGGTCGGTCACCGCCAGTTCAGACCCCATGAGCGTATATGTGAAATTAAGATTTTTTGCTCCAATATGCATAATTTTACACTTGTTTATATTGAATTGCATTTGCCATTTTTCCGCCCATTCACTCAGTTTGGAGAGATCTTTTTGGAGCTCTTCACAATCCCTTTTTGTTTTAACAACCCTGAACAATTTAGTGTCGTCAGCAAACTTGGCCACTTCACTGCTCACTCCTAATTCTAGGTCATTAATGAACAAGTTGAAAAGTACAGGTCCCAATACCGATCCTTGAGGGACTCCACTTTCTACAGCCCTCCATTGGGAGAACTGTCCATTTATTCTTACTCTCTGCTTTCTGCTTCTTAACCAATTCCTTATCCACAAGAGGACCTCTCCTCTTATTCCATGACTGCTAAGCTTCCTCAGAAGTCTTTGGTGAGGTACCTTGTCAAACGCTTTTTGAAAGTCTAAGTACACTATGTCCACTGGATCACCTCTATCTATATGCTTGTTGACACTCTCAAAGAATTCTAATAGGTTACTGAGACAGGACTTTCCCTTGCAGAAGCCATGCTGGCTCTGCTTCAGCAAGGCTTGTTCTTCTATGTGCTTAGTTAATCTAGCTTTAATAATACTTTCTACCAGTTTTCCAGGGACAGAAGTTAAGCTAACTGGCCTGTAATTTCCGGGATCCCCTCTGGATCCCTTTTTGAAGATTGGCGTTACATTTGCCACTTTCCAGTCCTCAGGCACGGAGGAGGACCCGAGGGACAAGTTACATATTTTAGTTAGCAGATCAGCAATTTCCCATTTGAGTTCTTTGAGAACTCTCGGGTGGATGCCATCTGGGCCCGGTGATTTGTCAGTTTTTATATTGTCCATTAAGCCTAGAACTTTCTCTCTCGTTACCACTATTTGTCTCAGTTCCTCAGAATCCCTTCCTGCAAATGTTAGTTCAGGTTCAGGGATCTGCCCTATATCTTCCACTGTGAAGACAGATGCAAAGAATTCATTTAGCTTCTCTGCAATCTCCTTATCGTTCTTTAGTACACCTTTGACTCCCTTATCATCCAAGGGTCCAGTCGCCTCCCTAGATGGTCTCCTGCTTTGAATGTATTTATAGAATTTTTTGTTGTTGGTTTTTATGTTCTTAGCAATGTGCTCCTCAAATTCTTTTTTAGCATCCCTTATTGTCTTCTTGCATTTCTTTTGCCAGAGTTTGTGTTCTTTTTTATTTTCTTCATTTGGACAAGACTTCCATTTTCTGAAGGAAGACTTTTTGCCTCTAAGAGCTTCCTTGACTTTGCTCGTTAACCATGCTGGCATCTTCTTGGCCCTGGCAGTACCTTTTCTGATCTGCGGTATGCACTCCAGTTGAGCTTCTAATATAGTGTTTTTAAACAACTTCCAAGCATTTTTGAGTGATGTGACCCTCTGGACTTTGTTTTTCAGCTTTCTTTTTACCAGTCCCCTCATTTTTGTGAAGTTTCCTCTTTTGAAGTCAAATGTGACCGTGTTGGATTTTCGTGGCAATTGGCCATTTACATGTATGTTTAATTTAATAGCACTGTGGTCACTGCTCCCAATCGGTTCAACAACACTTACATCTCGCACCAGGTCCCGGTCCCCACTGAGGATTAAGTCCAGGGTTGCCATCCCTCTGGTCGGTTCCATGACCAACTGGTCTAGGGAATAGTCATTTAGAATATCTAGAAACTTTGCTTCTTTGTCATGACTGGAACACATGTGCAGCCAGTCTATGTCCGGGTAGTTGAAGTCACCCATTACTACCACATTTCCTAGTTTGGATGCTTCCTCGATTTCATATCTCATCTCAAGGTCTCCCTGAGCATTTTGATCAGGGGGACGATAGATCGTTCCCAGTATTAAGTCCCTCCTGGGACATGGTATCACCACCCACAACGATTTTGTGGAGGAGTCCGCCTCTTTTGGGGTTTCGAGCTTGCTGGATTCAATGCCTTCTTTCACATATAGAGCAACTCCGCCACCAATACGTCCTTCCCTGTCCTTCCGATATAGTTTATATCCAGGGATAACCGTATCCCACTGGTTTTCTCCATTCCACCAGGTCTCCATTATGCTCACTATATCAATGCTCTTCTCTAAGACCAAGCACTCCAGTTCTCCCATCTTGGTTCGGAGGCTCCTAGCATTAGCGTACAGGCACTTGTAAGCAGTGTCTCTCTTCAAGTGTCTTTGGCACTTGTGGTTTGGCCTGTGGTAATTTTGCTCTTCTGAATTTATATGCTGTGCCCCTGCTCTCACAATGCCTACTTCTAGGCCTACCCCTTTTAAAATTTCATCATTTCTTTGGTTTTTTATCCCAGGGGGGAGGTTTATTCTGAACCGGACCTTTCTCAGCTCCTGTCAGGTTTCCCCCCTCAGTCAGTTTAAAAGCTGCTCTGCTACCTTTTTAATTTTAAGTGCCAGCAGTCTGGTTCCATTCTGGCTCAAGTGGAGCCCGTCCCTTTTGTACAGGCCCGGCTTGTCCCAAAATGTTCCCCAGTGCCTAACAAATCTAAACCCTTCCACCCGACACCATCGTCTCATCCACGCATTGAGACTGCAAAGCTGGGCCTGTCTGGCTGGTCCTGCACGTGGAACCGGTAGCATTTCAGAGAAAGCCACCTTGGAGGTCCTGGCTTTCAGCATCCTACCTAGCAACCTAAATTTTGCTTCCAGGACCTCACGGCTGCATTTCCCCATGTCGTTGGTGCCAACGTGCACCACGACCACTGACTCCTCCCCAGCACTGTCTACCAAACTATCTAAACGACGGGCGATATCCGCAACCTTCGCACCAGGCAGGCAAAACACCTTGCGGTCTACACGCCCATCACACACCCCACTGTCTATGTTCCTAATGATCGAATCACCCACTACAAGGATCCCTCCACCCCCTGGAGATATATCCTCGGCACGAGAGGATAGCTGCTCATCCCCCAAGGAATGGGTCCCTTCTAAGGGATCGTTTCCCTCTTCCTCAGCTGGATGCTCTCCTTCCCCGAGACCATCGTTCTCCATGATAGCAGGAGAGCTAACTAGTTCCAAGGCTCCTCAACAGGCAAGGAAGAGTCGGCACAAACACCTGCATTCCTGGATCAGTCCAGAACCCACCAAAAAGTACTGGATCTGTTCTAGAAATGCTCCCATCCCTAGTGATCTAGATTCTATTGGAAAATCCTATCCTATAGGAAACACTGCTGTGCCATTTCAAATGTTATATCCACACACTATGCACTGTTGACATAGAATTATGATATGTTCTAATGTTCACTTGAACTAGTCAATGATTATCAATATCTTGGCACAGTCCTTAACCAAAATGGAAACAATAGTCAAGAAATCAGAAGAGGACTAGGACTGGGGAGGGCAGCTATGAGAGAACTAGAAAAGGTCCTCAAATGCAAAGATGTATCACTGAACATCAAAGTCAGGATCATTCAGACCATGGTATTCCCGATCTCTGTGTATGGATGTGAAAGATGGACAGTGAAAAAAGCAGATGAGAGAAAAATCAACTCATTTGAAATGTGGTGTTGGAGGAGAGCTTTGCATGTACCATGGACTGTGAAAAAGACAAATAATTGGGTGTCAGAACTAATTAAACCAGAGCTATCACTAGAAGCTAAAATGATGAAACTGAGGTTATCATACTTTGGACACATCATGAGAAGACATGATTCACTAGAAAAGACAATAATGCTGGGAAAAACAGCAGGTAGTAGAAAAAGAGGAAGGCCAAACAAGAGATGGATTGATTCCATAAAGGAAGTCACAGACCTGAACTTACAAGATCTGAGCAGGGTGGTTCATGACAGATGCTCTTGGAGGTCACTGATTCATAGGGTCACCATAAGTCGTAACTGATCTGAAGGCACATAACAACAACAACAAAATTGGAGGTCATTGATTCATAGGGTTGCCATAAGTCGTAATCGACTTGAAGGCATATAACAACAACAAATGTTCACTTAGCAGAGTTGTGGCTTCTTTTGCATATCATTTGATTGTTGTAGACTAAAACATCCACCACAGAGTGCAATTCTATGTCAACTCAGAAGTAAGACCCAATGAGGATTATTCCCAGGAAAATGTCTATATAATTAGAATTCGGGATAGAATTTTCTGAAAATCTCAACATCACACTTATCTACCAACACTTTTTTTTAGCTCAGCTTGGTGCCCCCCTCAGTGTGGTGCCCTAGGCCAGCCCTAAATGAGACTGGCATGTGCAATCCTGTGGCTCTTCCATGGACAACATTTAAGAATAGCGGTTAAGAAATTTCATTATGTAACAGTATTAAAAAGTTGACACCTGAATATTCTTATCTTTCTCTTCCATCCCCATTCTTTCCTTTTGTATCTTGCCTCTTAGATTGTGAGGTCAGAGGAATCTGTTGAAAGTGGACTATCAAGCGGACTCTTGCTATCAATATTTTTGGCTTTAGCTCTCTGCAACAAAAGTTTATTTGTTACCGTGCACACAATATATGTAGAGAGTGCTTTGCAAAGTGCATTATTTACATATTCAATTACATATAATTGCTACTGTCCCTCATTATTATAACATGTAAAGTGCCTTAGGTTGTTTGGCAGAAAAAAATTATATATAAATGCAATAAGAAAGTAAATAATATTGACTTCTGAAAGAATTCTTTTTTTCTCTGGGCTAGAGATACCTATTTAATATTATACATTCTGACTTCATTATTTCTTTAATGGTCTCTAATAAGAACTGAACTTCCTTTCTCTCTTATCTTTCTGACAATACTATTCTCCATATATCACTTGAAGTTTTAAATTCAGGTAATGAACTGTCTGTAGTCTTTGTTCTAGATTTAATAGGACAGTTTGCTTTTATGCTCTTTATGATGTGGGCCAGATGCAGGATTCTTTTTTTTGTCTAAATACTGAATTGGGAATGGAAGGTTAGACTTTTTGGTGAAGGGAGGAGCATCAGGGATTTTCTCAATGATCTCTTTGCAAACTTTGCTGAAGGGAAAACCAGATGCTTAGGAGGATTCTGTCACTGAAGGAGGAAGAAAAGACAGTGAAATCATAGACTACAGGTAGGGATGGAGGAGAAATTTGATTCAGTTTGCCTTTAAAGACAACTTTACCAAATTCACTCATTCTAAAACAATATGAGAACTGAAACACAGCCATCCTTTGAAATTCACACTTATCTGAATTTTGCAATGCAGTTCTCCAACCAAGAAATGCTTACAAATATGCATATATTATGTGAAAGTGTGCATAAAAATGAGTAGATGAGTAAAAAAAAAATACAAAAATGAATTATATTGGGGCACTTTCTGGCAAAAATGTGTATATTAGTCAAACTGGATACAAAAGTGTTTATTAGGATAAATTTACACTAAAATGTAAATGTAAATTTGTCATGATGGGTTTTTTTAAAGAAAATCACAAATTGCTGCAGAACTGAATTTAAATTGGAAAAATGGGGAACACAGACCATATCCACACCAGACATTTATTCCACTTTAAACAGTCATGGCTTCCCTCAAAGAATCCTGGGAAGTATAGTTTGTGAAGGATATGATGAGTGTCATTAGGAGACTCTATTCCCCTGTCAGAGCTCCAATGGCCAGAGTGCTTTAATGGTCAGCCCTTCTTCCAGAGAATTCTGGGAACTGGAGCTCTGTGACTGGAATGACGGTCTCCTAACAACTCTCAGTACCCTTCACTAAATGACACTTCCCAGGATTCTTTGGGAGAAGCCATGACTGTTTGAAGTGGAATAAATGTCTAGTGTGGATGTGGTTTGAGAGAACCAAAACTGACAGATCTTTCCATCCCTAACTACAGGAAATAAATAATTCTTCTCAGATTTGTTTTAGCTGACAATGTAGTGTTCAAGAAAAAGAAACATGTAGAAGATCCCAAATATTCACCTCAAGCAGTGAAATATATTTCACGATTTCCTGTCAGAACAAGGAAAAGGAAACAACAGCAGCAGCTCAGGACCATTGAATGTTGGAAGATTCAAGACAGGCAAAAAAAAGTACTTCTTCGCACAGTGCATAGTTAAACTACAGAATTCATTTCCATAAGACATAGTGAGGGCTACCAAATTAATCACCAAATTAGGTGATTGGACAAGATCACAAAGGGTAAAGCCATCAATGGCTATTAGCCATGATGGCTATGTTGTGTCATTGGGTTTTATACTTGTAAGCCTCTTAGAAGCCTATTTTGGCAGTTAGCAATACATAAATGAATAAACAACAACAACAATAATGTCCTACCTCCAGTGTCAGAGGCGATATGCCTCTGAACACCAGTTGCTGAGAATCACAAGGTTGCATTCAGATCCTGCTCATGGGATTTCCATAGGCATCCATGACTAGCCACAGTGAGAACAGGATGCTGGACTAGATGGTCGATTGGCCTGATTTCACTCCAGCTCAGCCAGGGCTTCAGCCACTGGAAATTAAACCGGTCTAACTTATGCTGGCATAAATCCCAAGAAAAGGGGCATTTTGGGGTACTGGTAGTAGGGCAGAGAAAGGAGAAACTTGCATCTATTCCAAACCCTGTTCAGCTCGGACATGTGTCCTAAGGCCCAATCCTCAAAACTCAGGGCCACGCTCACCTGCCACCTCAACTGACATTAGCCCTTTCCATGGGCTCTGAAGAGAATGTGGAATAGAGATAACTTATGCTGGGTGCAAGTTATGCCTGCTAAAGTTATGCCCATTTCCTATAATAGGGTTGCTCTGTTAATGTCACCATCTTGGACATTTGTGACAACTTTTCACTTTGATAGCACTGTGATCGCTGTTTCCACTTCAGTACACTTACATATTTAACTAGGTCTTGGGTACCACCCAGAGTTAGGTCTGGGGTCATCTCACCCTACTTGGATCAATGGCCAAATGTTCTAAGGCACAGTCACTAACAGAGGAATCCTAACGATAGGAAGCCAGCACAAAATTTACACTTTTGAGGACTGGGCCCAGGGGCTGGAACAGGATTTGGAATTGGCATAAGTCTCTCCTTGCTCCTTTTTGGGGACTTGTTAGTGTACATTATGTCACCTGAGCCCTGGCTGAGATGGGACAAGAGACTTATGCTAGCATAGGCCGAATCTGTAAAAAAATAAAAATAAAAATTGCTTTTAATTTTGCTATATAAAAATTAGTTCATTTAATGGACAGATCTGGGGGTGCTGGGGAGCTACAAACATTTTTGGCATCACAGTATCACAGCAGGGGATCTATGAGAGCAGTCAGTGAAAAACCTGTAGAAATTATATTTTTTTAAAAAATAATTCTTAAAGCAATTATAAAAATGACTGGGGGAAGCATTGGGGAAAACTAAAAACCATTTGGCATCATGGACTCACAGCAGGGGGCCCACAGGATAAGTAAAAAGTTTTTTTTTTCAAAATAGTATTTTGTGGGGTTTTAAGGGGCCACAGAAACCACTTAGGGACTGTATACAGTATTCAGTCCATAGGCCATGGGTTAACTACCCCTTCTCTAGTACTTGCCTATAAACACCTATATCTGTATTCTTCTCCAAATGTCTTTGCTTTGCACATTTTCCCCTACAGCTCTTTTAGACTGTACTGGGATGTCATCTCCTTACATTTGGGCCCATGCAGCCTACAAATGGGGCTCATGTATTTTAAAAGCTATTTGTCAGCCTTTTGCTGTTTTGACTTGCTACGTTAGCTTTTTCCATGACTGCTATAATTAATAGAGTGACTGTGAGATTGTTGGAGCATCTGGAGTTTTCCAGTTTTGTACCGCATATGAAATTTAGCTGTGGCTAACAATCTTCTTATCAATTTCTTATGGGACAAGAAAGGAGCCCTTTACCAGTCTAATTAATTTAGAGTCCTTAGGCAATATGCCATACATGTGACCACATATTTCTGATGCTGCTGAGCAAATTTAGAAGACTCATGACATTCTTTTAAAGGTAATGTCATTTAAAAGGCTATTATGTGTGCTAAAGCCAACAGAAATCGATGGGGTTAAGTACACCTAACTCTATATTGGATCATAACCAGCGTCAAAAAGAAGGACACAGATGGGGTTGTAGCATGAGAATTGTATGAGAATTTATATGGGAAATGTTGGTAATGACAGTGAAAGAAAGTATTATTAAAGACAGTGACTTTTCCTATCTTAGAATAACTTTAATTAGAAAGGAGAATAAGATAACTAAAACAGAAACATAAAACAGATATTATTATAAAGAAATTCTGGAACATTTCAGTTCTTAAATATGAAGCTATATTTAGACATTACAACTAGACCTCCTTGCGAATTGATGAAACCCTTTTCAAAAACAAGTTCCTTTTAATGGAGAAAAGACAATGTGGAACTCATCAATCATCTTTTTAACTGAAGGTGAGAAGAACCTCTCTTGTCCTCTGTCCTTCATGAAAAGAACTGTGATAATAATGCAATTGATTTCTCTTTTTATGACTTTCAAGAAAAGAATACTGAGAAATTGAATACTTAGGGTTATATCCAATGATGTCATTCTGTTAGTGGAAGGACTTCCACCTGTGCAATGGAAATTCCCCCCCCCGGCACCCCAGAATCTCTGCTGGGGTTTCTTCTAATCCTCCAGAGCAGATATGGGGAGAGTGCAGGGACACACGGGGAGAGGAGAGGGAGGGGAATTTCATGCTAAAACCAAGCTTCTATTGGATACAACTCTTAAGGCTACAACTAGGGATGGGGAAGAAATTTGATTCATTTTACATGTCAAACAGAATCTATGAAAGTCACACTTTCCAAAATAATATGAGAGAAGAGGATGCTTTGAAGAGGAACAACGATGTGGAGGAAACTCCGTGGGAAAGGGTGACAATTAAGAGCAGAAGAGCTAGAAGACACCCATCACCAGTGGAACTATTGAACCGCTTTCAACCACTCGAGCATGAGGCTGGAGGAAGCCTGAGGTGGAAGAATTACAGGAGACCCTGTGCGACAACAAGCAAGAGGCTGAAGCTCAATCAAGCTGGGGCAAAGAAACCATGCCCCACAACAAGAAGAGAAGAGTACTAGTAGTAGGAGACTCCCTCCTGCGTGGGATCGAAACCTGAGTATGCCGAGAAAATCCATGGACTCGCCATGTATGCTGTATACCAGGGGACGGATTAGAGATGCGACGGAAGGGTTGCCATCACTCATCAAGCCCACCGACAGGTATCCGTTTCCCTCATCCATGTGGGAACAAATGATACTGCCAAATGGAGCTATGAAGAAATCACATCAGACTATGAAGCTCAGAGAAGGAAACTCAAGAACTTTGAGGCCCAGATAGTTTTTTCATCCATCCTTCCAGTACTTAGAAGAGGAGTAGAAAGGGAAAGGGAAATACTCCATGTGAATGAATGGCTACAAAGGTGGTGCCGACGTGAGAGATTTGGATTTTGGGACCACGGGCTATGCTTCCTGGAAGATGGACTGCTGGCAAGTGATGGGTTGCATCTCACAAGGACTGGGAAGAATGTGTTTGGCCACAGCATGGACAAGTTCATCAGGAGGGCTTTAAACTGAATCCTAAGGGGGAGCGAGACGTAAACTTGGTGGTAACGACTGATGAAGGCTTGTGCACAGTAATGGAAACAGAGAGATTGGCTGTAATAGGGACCAGTAACAGTCCTCAGAAAAATGTAGTAAGGAAGTCAAGCCATAAATCACATGGTCTTCGATGTCTGTATACTAATGTGTAGAGCATAGTAAACAAGCAGGACAAACTTGAACTCTTAATACAGAAGGGTAATTACAACTTAATAGCTATAACTGAAAGTTGGTGGGATGACTCCCATGACTGGAATACAGCAATTGAAAGATATAACTTGTTCAAAAAGAACAGAAGGAATAAAAAGGGAGTTGGAGTCATGCTATATGTTAAAAATATATATCCCTGCACAGAAATACAAGAAGATGAGCTTGGTAGTGCCACTGAGAGTATCTGGATTAAAATGAATGGGGCAAGTAATAAAAGGAATGTGGTGCTTGGAGTCTACTACCGACCACCCAAACAAGGAGGAGAAGAGAACGTAACTTTTAAAAAGCAAATTGCCAATGTTTT
Source organism: Rhineura floridana (assembly GCF_030035675.1). Classification (NCBI taxonomy): domain Eukaryota; kingdom Metazoa; phylum Chordata; class Lepidosauria; order Squamata; family Rhineuridae; genus Rhineura; species Rhineura floridana. The sequence goes on along the minus strand of NC_084484.1, from coordinate 47,362,663 downwards.
GAGGAGGCATGATGTAGTAGTAATGGGGGACTTCAATTATCCCGATATCTGTTGGGTGACAAATTCTGCCAAACACGGCCCCTCCAAGAAATGTCTGACCTGTGTTGGAGTCAGAGATAACTTTCTCTTACAGAAAGTGGAGGAAGCAACCAGAGGATCAGCTATCCTGGACTTGATTCTAACCAATAGAGATGATTTGGTGGATGAAGTGGCAGTTACGGGAACTCTGGGGGAAAGTAACCACACCATACTGGAATTCTTGATTTTAACAGAAGCAAAAACTGAGAGTAGCCATACGCGCACCCTGGACTTCAGGAAAGCTGATTTTAATAAACTCAGAACAATTGTATGTACGGTTCCATGACAAGCGACCATAATGAGAAAAGGAGTCCAAGATGGGTGGGAGTTTCTAAAAAAGGAAATCCTAAAAGCGCAATGGCAAGCAATTCCAACATGGAAAAAAGGGGGAAAACAGCAGAAGAAGCCAATGTGGCTTCACAAAAAGCTTAGAGATGACCTGAAAACAAAAAATGACGCATACAGGAAGTAGAAAGAAAGCCAGGCCACAAAGGAAGAGTACAGGCAGGTATCATGGAATTACAGGGATGGTGTCAGGAAGGCTAAAGCTGAGAATGAGCTGAGTTTAGTGAGAGATGCTAAAAGCAACAAAAAAGACTGAGGGGAAACATGATAGCACTCTTCAAGTACATGAAAGGTTGCTACACAGAGGAGGGCCGGGATCCCTTCTTGATCGTCCCAGAGTGCAGGACACGGGGTAATGGGCTCAAGTTGCAGGAAGCTAGATTTCGACTGAACATCAGGAAAAACTTCCTAACTGTTAGAGCCAGGAGACAATGGAACCAATTACCTAGAGAGGTAGTGGGCTCTCCGACATGAGGCATTCAAGGGGCAGCTGGACAGCCATCTGTCTGGAATGCTTTGATTTGGATTCCTGCATTGAGCAGGGGGTTGGACTTGATGGCCTTATAGGCCCCTTCCAACTCTACTATTCTATGATTCTATGAGAATTGAAACACAGCCATACTTTCAAATTAGTACTGTTGCAATGTGATACTCCAACCAAAGAATGTTTACAAAAATGCTAATATTCAGGGCAGATGTGCATAAAAATGAATGTACAAAAATGAATATTAGGAGAAATTGTCTGGAAAAATGTGTACATTAATAAAAAAAGCATACAAAATGTGTTTATTAGGATAAATATACACTAAAATTGTGAAGAATGTTCATGATTTTTTTTTAAAAAAAATATCCACACATTGCTGTACAAATGTGAAGAACTGAATTTAGGATTTGAGAAGTGAGAGAACCATAATTGCCCAATCCCTAGATACAACCTTTAATATGCTCACCAGCTAGTAGGAATGGACAGATCAGTTTCTTTTTGATATGGGTCAATTTTACATGTGTTCACCCATAATTCCATTCTGTTCCTGAATTATTATGAGATTTTTTTTAAAAAATGCATAAAAATGTGCATTATTTTTGTATGTAGTTTTCACAATATATTTATTCATTTTACCTTAAAATATGCATTTTTATACTTTGTATAATGTTTTTTGAGCCAAGAACTGACAAACTTTTTAGAAGTGTGAGAACTGAAGGATACCTACGTTCCAATCCGCATATTATTTCAGGAAGTGCAAATCAGCTTAGCTTGCTTAAAAATCAAATGAAATACTCAAACATCCATACCAGGGAATCTTATTGAACCCAGTAGGGTTTTGTTTCTGAGTAAATATGCTTAAGATTACATTGCCAAGCTTTAAACATGCTTGGGATTACACTGTTAAACTTCAAAAATGGATTCTTAAGAAATGGTGCAACTAAAATTAAGTAAAATTAAGTAAGCTTTGCTCACCAATCCCCATGCCATCACTAAAGCTCCCCCACTCCCACAGGTTGCCAAAGCCCCCCTCCCCCCACATGGCTTGTCAAAGTTGCCCGATTCCTCCCATGGGTTGCCAAGGTCCCTGCTCTCCCATGGGTTGCCAAAGTCCCCCACAGGTCACCAAAGCCCTCCTCCTCCCACCGCATGGGTCGCCAGAGCTCCCTCTTCCCCTCCCATGGGTCATGAGAGCTCCCCACTCCCCCCAAGATATAGGAAGATAGGGCCTGTATGAATAGGACCTATTCACCACAGCCAAAGTGAGTAGTAGATATACATAAACATGTGAAGGAGTAAGTATTAGGTCACATGCCCTTGCAAACTGTGGAGAACCTTCAGTGCAATTTGGGGCTTAGCCTCTGTATGCAAATACAATGCCTGCAGATTCTACATGTGATATACACGAAATATGTTGCTTTTACAAAATACTTTTTGCTTTTTGCAAAATGTTTTATGCATATGTCTTTGTGTAAAATGTAGTTAAAAGTTGCTAGAAAAAGAATTTCATAGGAACACAGTTAAGTAGGATAGACATAGAAGGGGGATTTTTTTGCTTGAAGTAAGACAGTAGGCAGCGAAACTAGAAGGCAAGCTAAAATAGACAAGAACCAGAAACACAGGGGCAGCTTAGACGTTTGTGGTTAGATTCTGCTTCACTTGACTAACAGAAGGGGGGTTTTCTTGACAAACATAGAAGGGGTTTTTTCTCTGACTGATGTAAGGAGGGGAATATCACGGGAGGAAGAGATATACCAAATATGGACAAAAATAAATATGGGTATGGGGGATTCAAAATGTTAGTAATGGGAAATGTAAACAGGGGTGGGACTTCATGTGACATGAATAGGCGACACGGATAGGTTGTAAACCCTGGAGTACTCGACCAATGAGGAAACAGGGGAGGGAACAAAGCGTCGGGCTACAGGATAAAAGAACTGAACCAATGTCACTTGGGTGTGCCTACCTTGTGGTGCACACCCGGTCTTGCAAGAACGTATAATAAAGCTTTGGTTACTGCTTCACTGATGGTCTTGTGGTGAGTTACTCTTAAGAACCTTTGTTTCTAACATACACATAGTATGAGAGGGTGCCTGGGCGCTCTCCCTTACTACACTTCATGAAAACCCAGTACTCTGTTCTCCATAGTTTGCAAGGGCATGTGACCCTAATACTTGGTCCTTCACATCCCTATGTATAAATCTACTCACTTTGGCTATGGTAAATAGGGCCTACCAGATTTAAACAGCAGGTGAGGCCTTGTTGGTGATGCCACCACTGGGGGCTGCCTGGTTGGCATTGACCCATGACAGGGCCTTATCAGTTGTGGCTCCCCATTTATATAAGGCCCTCCCTGATGAGGTGCATCTGTTTCCATCATTACTGATTTTAAGAAGGAATTTGAAAAGTTTCCTGTTTATCTAGGCATTTGATAGCTGAAGGAGACTGTTCCTGGCAACATAGAGATCACTGGATGAAATTATGTTTTTATCTGGAACTATTTTGAGAAAGTTTTAAATTGTTTTTAGAATGCTTTTTTGTTGTTAAATAGTTTAGTTGATGTGTTTGTTGCCCTGGGCTCCTTTGGGAGGAAAGGCAGGATATAATAATAATAGTAATAGTATTAATAATAGTAACAGTAGTAGTAGTAGTAGTAGTAGTAATAATAATAATAATAATAATAATAATAATAATAATAATAATACCAAATTCAACAAGCAGAAAGTCTATTTCCCAAGTTCATAAAAAAGCAACTCCTCTCAAATTGCTGCATTGAAAATTAGTTATTGATAATAAACAGGGTATTTTCATATTAGACTAGTTTACAGATTACTTTAAAAGAAAACATTCACCTTAATTGGCAAACCTAATATAAAGTCCTTCAGTTGCAACAGTAAAGTCCTTTTTTTTTTTTTTTTTAGCTAGAAGGGTTATCTAGATAGAGTAGCTTCAGCTTTATTGAAAACTAATGAGAAATTTTTCAACCGAAACATTTGCCTCTGTGTTTATTTCTTTGTTTAAAATGGGCTGCCCTATCTTTCCAGTGGCATAGATATGTTTCACTGCAGGAGGGCTAAGAGAGAGTAATAATACACTGACTTGATAAAATAAGACAAATTGTTGTGTAAATCTCATTAGAAATAATGCATCCATTAAAGAGATAATCCTAATCTTTTCAATTCCGTGGCTGTCTTTGTTTAATTAAACTCATTATGGAATATATCTTTAAAGGAAGGTAATAACTGCTCAAGATTAAAGAATTCGAATTCACATGCAAAAAGTTTTCAAGCAAAAACAGCAAGCATAAGCAAACTTTGACATATTTTTTTACAAATCCGCTAATTTGTCCCTAATTGGTAGTTTAATATGTAACAGTCATTTTAAACTTAGGAAATGAAGAACACCAACAGAAGAACAAATATAACAAAATACAGAACATTATTGCAGAAAAGTATCAGCCCTTATTTCTGTTCATAAAGCTGAAAGGGCAGTGCATACTTGTAGCTGGTCATAGATAGGCAGTTAGTGAGGTGAGGAGAAATCCAAGAGTCTTCATTTGTGGGCAACAAAATAAACAGACTTCTTGTAAGGCAGGGGAAACCTGTGGCCCATGGGCCAAATAGGCCACCAAGAGCTTTTTTTGTGGCCTCCATTTTTTAAAAAAATAAATATGACTGTTCGGCACTGTAATGACATGATCCCAAAATGTTTTTTGTGGCTCCCACAGGCACTCAAGGCCCCACAAAATTTGTCATTTTCAAAAAAAAGTTTTTTTTAAAAAAAAATATTGTTACTTTTACTGACCGCTCCAGCAGGTACCCTACAGTGTGACAACCTCCCAACACCCCCCATATGTCCTTTAAAATTAAACCCTGACCATGCCCACCTTTACACTTCAGCCACACCCACTTTTACAGTTCAGCAACACCTGCTTTGACATGTAGGTCCTACAGGGTTGACCATGGGTCATTTCAGCCCTCAGCCGAAAAAGGTTAGCAACCCCTGCTATAAAGTATAGAGGTTCCTTTATACCCTGTTGCTGTTCCTTTTCCTTTCTTGGAAGAGAAAAGCTCTGTATATGAACAGGCAATTCCTGTCTACACTTGTGATACTTCCCTGTTCATAGGAGATAACGGATAACTGTTTCGTGTCTACATTAGAGCAACTAAATCACAACCGGAAAACTATGGTCATGATTCCCCCCAAAATAAGAACCTCCCATCTGGCTAATCTAATTAGAAAAGGTAAGGATAAAATTCTTCACATTCGAACCTACTGAAAGAAGTCGTGCATGTGCTTAATTTTTGGCAGGATTGTTGTGGCCCATGTCTGCTCTCTTAATGGAAGTGAAAATAAAGGTTACAACCTGGCTCTTAAGCTCCTTAAGCAGGAGGGAACTGCAATCATTCACGCTGTTTTAAAGCACCTTCTTATAGACTGAACTGTCATCGAATTTTACAGCTTATATCAAAACAGACAACAAAAATGAGCACTGATCCTTTCATGCTGATGCGGGTATGGGAAATATGATTTTCAATATCAAAAGCACCATATGAATGGGATAAATATTTTCAGTGCATCTTTTCTTATATGCATTTGTTTTGTATGAAACAAGGCGTGGAGTGGAGGATTGGGACTGTGGAATAAAGAATTCTTTAAGAAAGGGCAATGGGTTGGATCCAAACTTAAGTAGTCACATTTATGAAAAGATTATTTAAATTGGACCTGAAGGCACCCAACTTAGCTGGGATCCAACCTAGGGTAATTAACAGCAAAACGTAATCAATTCCACATTATGGCCCCATCTGCACTATTAATTTAAAGTGGTATCACACCACTTTAAAAAGTCATGGCTCCCCCCACCCCGAACTGTAGTTTGTTAAGGGTGCTAAGATTTGTTAAGAGACCCTTATTACCCTCACAGAGCTACAATTTCCAGAGTTCCCTGGTAAAAGGGACTGAATTTTAAACCACTCTGGAAATTGTGGCTTTGTGAGGGGAGTAGGGGGCTCATAACAACTCTCAGCATCCTTAACAAAATACAGTTCCCATGATTCTTTGGGGTAAGTCATGACTTTTTAAAGTGGTATGATATTGCTTTAAATGTATAGTGCAGATTGGGCCTATATTTATAAATCTATGGTCATTTTTGTACCATTGTAACTTTCTAGATTATTTTGTATTGCTTCTGAGAGGATGCGTTTGTTACCTGCTCCTTATTAAAGCACAGACAATCTCTGAGATCCAAATAGTAAATTAGTGGGACTGCTGTTTTGATTGCCTACATATTTTGGGGAACAATGTCAGTGCTTACTCTCACTGTATCCAAACTGTACCTCCTCTTTCTTATCATATTCCAACCTCCAGGCCACCTCATAATCCACTCTGATCAACAGGGCTGGTGGGTGTACATTTCTTCCCATCAGCCTTTTTCAACTTGGTGCCAGTAGGAGTGTGGTATCCAGGGACAACATAATGCATCATGCTTTAAGGCTAGGGTGCCCACCTGTTAATAACCTGAGAATACCATGGTGCCAGGTGAAGCATTTTCCTTTGCCTATGCGGTTTGGCATCAAACAAAGCAGGCAAAAGTGCAACTGATCGGTGAAGGTGATGCCTGCAAAATCCACTTTCGGCATGGAACTGCATCTTCATCTTCCCCATCTTTGCCATCTATAAGCAGTGGCGGCTGGTGGCTCCATGTCAGTGGAGTAGTGGAATCCACTGCGGGTTTTAGTCCAAACTTTCAAGGAGCTGTCCAAGGTCCTTGAAAGTTCAGACTAAAGCCTAGAGTGGATTCCACTGACATGGAGCCACCAGCCACCACTGGTTATACATGGCATCAGATGTGGGGCAGGTGGGCATGGCTTTGGGGAAATGGCCTTGTGGACCAAATTAAGACCCCTGCCAGGTCTAGTTTGTCCTGTTGGGCTGGAGTTTCCCCACCATTGATTTAAAAAGGTGGCTGCAGATGGTGATCAATCAGCACTTCTATCGTGACAAGCTACACCAGAGCTTGGAAAAGTTACTTTTTTGACCTACAACTCCCATCAGCCCAATCCAGTGGCCATGCTGACTGGGGCTGATGGGACTTGTAGTTTAAAAAAGTAACTTTTCCAAGCTCTGAGCTACACCTACTGAAATCTCTTCTACATCACTAGGTGCAGGAGCCCTGTTCTCCAGCAAGCCACCCTTGCTCTTATCCTGCTTCTCAGATGACATATCTTCTGCCCCTGTTCTGGCTCTTGGCCAGATATTGCCGTTTGGTTCCTGTTCTGTTGTATCAGCGATAAAGTTAGGCCTTGTTCTCATGCATGAATCAGTAGTGCCTAGATTGCTTACTCTCCTGCTGTGTTCGCAACCCCTTAACCTTGGCATTGTACTTTACATTGAGTCCCGTTGTCTCCTTTAGCTCCTACTGTCATTAAAATTGAGCTGCAGTCCCCTCACAGTGGTGGCTAGATATTATGAACAACAATAGCGTTCTTTACAATGCAATTTGCCAAGTGCCTTGAGAGGGCACATTAATGAAAGGCGATATATATAAACTAGAAGAGATTATTATCTCGGCTCCCCACCACAGCATATACATATAATGTGTGTGTTGCATGCGTGTGGTTAAAGCTGCTGCTGTCGCTGACTTGAATGACTTGTTTGTATATCCAGTGTCACAAATACAGTGTCATGGATAGTCATTTTTTTAAAAAAGGAAACTTTTGAGCTGTGCTTCGTAGGGGGAATATGAGCAATGAGAGAATCAGACAGGAGGGAAATCTCGAAGGATTGATTTGTCACAAATCAAAGATAATAGAAGAAATGCTGGTTAAACACAGAAATAAATAAATAAATAAATAAATAAATAAAGTTGCCCAAGGCATATTTTTATTAGGTTTAGTGGGTGGTTGCTGAGTTCAGCGAAACATATCACTTTTAATTTTTTTCCCCCTTATAGTATTTTTTCCCATGCCATCTAAGTATGCAAATGTGGCTGTAACTTTCCAAACTTTGGGAATAATTTAGTTTATAGAGTGATCCCAATTAGGCTGTTTCTGATACATTGTGTAGTTTTGCATTTCTTTGTTTTTTAATTAAACAGTTATTTACAATGGTATACCGCAGAGTTAATTGCCATAATATAAAGTATTCATCAGAAATAAACCTTTAATACTGGGACCATTAATGATAATTCCTGTGGTAATTTCGTAAAGAAATTTCTGTGCTCTGTTCTTTAATTGGAGCTGGGCACTATTTAACTCTCTCAGGGAATTAAAACATCTTTAATGATAAAATGAACATGCAAAATATGGGTGTTCTGCATCTGTTATTGTGCTGCACACTAATATAATACTGCCCATATAATTCCCATGCATTGCTACCAAGCTATATGCCGCTGAGGCACCATCTGGTTAGGAGTTATCAGATCCCTCTTTATCTGGGTGTTTGTGACTTGGCCCCTCCCTGCACGATCAGGGGCATTTAGGATCACATGAGCCTCAGGGCAGATCCCAGAGTAAATCCAAACAGCAGAACACAGCAGTCTGGAGAGTCTGGAAGCAGAGCCCAGAACAAAAGCAGAAACAGTGACCCCTCCCATACTGAGCTTTAAGATCTCCAGGGGAGGCCTTCATATTTGTTCCTCCACCTAATGAGGTTCATGGTGCAGGGGGCACCCATGGGAGGACTTTCTCTGCAGTAGCGCCTATGGAATGACCACCCCTCTGGGGTGTATCCAACCATGGCATTATTTTCATTAGCTGGTGAAGATACACCTCTTTGCCCAGGCCTTAGGGGATGGGCGAGATTTATTGATGAAATTACCTGTTTGTCACTGCTTTCTCTGGCTTTCCTGACCTGCAGTTTTATTGTGGATTTTTATTGTATCTTGTTTACTTTTATATTGTGTGAGTTTCTATTGTTGATTTGATTTTGTTCACAGACCTTCACCCTGGGATTCATCTGAAGTTTACAGTGTTAAAAAGTGTTCTAGTTGAGGGGGGAGGGACACAATGTTTATTTTACTTCTTTGAATCCCATCATACCTCTGGGGTGGTGTACGTGGTTTTCCCCCTGTCCATTTTATCCTCACAACAACACTCTGTGAGGAAGGTTAAGATGAGTGACAGTGACTGGCACAAAGTCATCTAGGGAGCTCGTGGCTGAAGAGGGACTTGAACCCTGATCTCCCAGCTCCTAGTCCAAACACCGCACCACCCTTGCCTCTGGTTTTACTGGCAACAGGCAAAAACACAAACAAACCCTAAGCCAGTCTATTTTGAAGGTTGGTTGCCAGTTCAAAGATGAGGCAACAGAAAGGCAAATACATGCCTTGTTGCATGGGTGGATCTTCCCAAGTAAGAGAAGTAGACCAAGGTGCTTAATTTGGGATTTTATTTTTATAGCACTGTTGGCCCTAACAAGTCCCCAACTTCCCCCTAAAGCAGCTAAGAATATGTGCAATACTTTACATGTCTGAGCAGAAGTAATACCCATGCAGTTTAATGGGATTTATTCCCAGGTAAGTAAGTATAGGATTGCACTCAGTGTGACTGTGTAGTGAAGGAGTCAAGCCAAGCTGGATCCAGTAAAGCAACCCAAACAGACTAGGCTGGGTAGTAGAGAGGAGAGGAGAGAAGTAGGTAGCGAGTTGGCAAGGCAAATGGCACAAAAAGATTGACTGGGGTCAAGGAACATGGCCACAATCCAGCAGTCTCTATCATTTTTTGCAATAAACTCAATGACCATGTTTACCTATATGCATGAGAGAATTGATATGATGCTCTTCAGACAACAGCTCAAAATATTTTGCTGTCTAAGGCAGAAAAGCACCCCCACTCTCAAGACAAGATGTATAACACCCAAGGATGGTCAAGCTATTTTGGCACTTGAAGCAGAAAATCCTGCCAGTGCTTTCCCTATGTGTGAAGACATAATATATTAAAAAGTAACCATTTGCTGCCTTTTATGACATCCAGAATTGGCTGCCTAAAGCAACTGCCTCCATCCCCTCCCCACCCCAAAATGAAGGGATGACAACCATGGTATGGGATAAAGGGTCCCTTTATTAACTAAATATAGGATCTGCAGCAAGGGAGCAACGAAAAGGCAGATAAGTGTGAGCACCATACCCAGTGGAGACCCAAGAGCTTGTGCCCCCTTCTGGGACACATCATCCTAGCTCAAAGCACCCACCTAGCCAAGGGATCAGCACCTATCATTCCTAGCCAAAAAGGCCAACCAAGGAGCCCACGCTGGCAGTGTCCGTCAACAACGAAGCAGAAGACATCCTGTGCCAAGGTGTGCCCCTGACCAGAACCACTCAAGCTAGCTGGTAATAAGAGGTCAGAGGGTTAGCATCCCTTCACCCTGAAAATGTTTTAAGATGCTGGGTAAGATTTAATCAGTAACCAGTTGTGTAACAAATAAATAAAATAGAAAAACTTAAAACAGCAGAGAATGAAAAAAAAATCCACCCTAGATTAAAACAATGCAGAAAATTCAGAAAAGTCATCAGGCTTCCTCTTGGCAGCAGTGTTCTATCTAGAGACACTGTGCCATAAATGGAAAGGTCATACTGCCTCATTTCTTCAGGTGTATGGTGGCCATGTGTACAGAGGGCAGCCCTTTATTTGAAGGTGTCCTCTATTTGAAAGGCTGTCCAATCCAACTCCAATTTAAAGATACATAAGTGGGGAGAGCACCACAGGCCTTGAAGTTGCCCATCAACAATTAGCACATGGTCATCAGACTGAGCAAGCACACATATCACCTAGCCACAGTCTTCCCCCACTATTGAGAGATATTTTGTATTTTTATATCAACGTTAGTGATTATTCACTAATATGCAAAAAAACCCAACCCTCACTGTTTAAGAATGTACCTATAGCGAACAGATATTTCTATCAAACTTTAAAAAGCAGGGAAATTGAGCAGCTATAGTGAATGCACCAGGGCAGCAGGAGACCTGACCTCCGCTCTGATACATTGTATTGCCCTATACCACCCTTTCCCAACCAGTGTGCCTCCAGATGTTGTTGGACCACAACTCCCATCAGCCTCAGCCAGCATTGCCAATGGTCAGGAAAGATGGGAGTTGTGGTCCAACAACATCTGGAGGCACAATGGTTGGGAAAGGCTGCCCTACACATTTTTAAAAATGCAAACACAATTTGGGTTGGTCTTTCATAGTCCAATCCACCTCCTGTGTAGCTTGGAAGAATTTGGTAAAATGCACCTCTGAGCATATGGTGAGTGGCAGCAACACCTGCAATCAGTCCAAATAACAGAAACAACACATGTGCTGTGCTGATCTTCTTTTAGCAGGGAGGAACTAGCATTATTAAGACAGTTGATATAGTTCAGATAGTCACTTTAAATATGTTTGATTTACTTTGCAATTTTAGTGAAGTTTCCTATACCATTGTGAACAGTACCATTGTTTTTCAGAGTTTCCCCCACTTTTTTATTCTATAGCAGGCACATGTAGCCTCCCACTCAAATTGAAACCAAAGCTGTCACTGGCCACATCTACACCAGATCTTTATTTCACTTTAGACATTCATGGCTTCCCACAAAGAATCCTAGGAAGTGTAGTTTGTGAATTTTTAAACTGCAGAAGATGAAGGTCAAAGTATGGGACAAGGTCAGTAAAAGGATTACAGGTACTCTGTGAACATGGCTGATTTTTAATTGGTTTAATATGTTTATTGCTTAGTCCAAAGACCATTGCAGAACAGGACTAAATGTGAAACATTAAGACATTAAATGACTTTTAATTTTTAATTAATTTCAACAAATTATGAGACCACTGACAGAAAAAAGTCCAACAGGGTCTGGATTCCCCCCCCTCTTGTTTTACACTTCGAACTCTGGATTCTCTCTGAGTGTTTTGTGTATCGCCACGACAACTTAGAGGGTTGTTAAGCTAGTGGTTCTGAGTTCAGGACTATATATATTTTTAAGGTTTCCTTTTGAAATGTGCTTATAGAAGGCATCAGAATGGCATGGGGGTATTTTCAATTTAACATTGCTGAATGTGAAAAATCCATGTTGGCTATAGTATACAGCCACTCTCGTGGCTGTATAATTTCTAATTTTACTTCTATGCAATATAAATTATAAATCACCATTTGTCCTCTTTTTGGGGCAGGACATAACTGCCTACCATATTCAGGTGGGAGGAGCAGTCTCTAAAGAAGATCATGGTAATCAGGCAGGTTTGTATGGTAGAAAGGCCATCCTTAAGACATGATTCACTAGAAAAGACAATAATGCTGGGAAAAACAGAAGGGAGTAGAAAAAGAGGAAGGCCAAAGAAGAAATGGATTGATTCCATAAAGGAAGCCACAGACCTGAATTTACAAGATCTGAACAGGGTGGTTCATGGCAGATGCTCGTGGAGATCACTATGGTCTGAAGGCACATGAGGCCAGCACCCTGCTGAAGCTAAGCAAGGTCAGGTCTGGTCAGTGCCTGGATGGGAGACCACCTGGGAACCATATGTAAGCCGCATTGGGTTTCTAGCATGGAAAGAAATAAATGAAATAAATAAATAAATAATCCATAGGGTCGCTGTAAGTCATAATCGACTTGAAGGCACATAACAACAACAACAACAAAGATACCCAGGTCCCTGGCTTGATGATGCAGTTCAATAACTGTTTAGCTGGGAAGTAAGTCCTACTGGAGTCAATGGGGCTTACTTCAGAGTCACGCAGATAATTTCACTGTTAAAGATTGAATTCAGCACCTTGAATTGAGCCTGGAAATGGACCAGTAAGGGAAAGGCCATAGTTTGGTAGCTTTGCATGCAGAAATTCCCAGGTTTAATCTTCTGCCTGAAACCCTGGGGAGCTGCTCCCAGACAAGGTAGACCAGGGATTGGCAACCCATTGCCCATGGTGCCATGGTGCCTGTAAAAGCATTCAGTGGCACCCCCAGCAAGTAGGCCAGAATTGGAACTTTCATTTGTTTTTAAAATGGGCTTACTTCCATGTAAGTGGGTATAGGATGGCAGCCTAGGCTTTGGTTTAGGGTTGGTATTGAGGAATAATAGGGTTCTTGTGTGTTTAATGGATGTATGACAGGCAGAAATTCATTAGGTCAAGCCTTTTTTAGTATGGAAATACAATTAGGGGAAAAGCTTCACCATGACTACTCTAATTTTGTGTTATGTCATGCTCCTATGGCAGCCATTTTGTGACTGGTGCCCTCTGGTCCAAAACAGCTGGCAACTCCTGCTATCAACAGCTAGATGGACCAATGGTCTCACTCAGGATAAGGCAGCTTCCTACGTTCCTATGACCGGAAGACAATTAGGACGGAATGACAGAACTTCTAAGTCTTTCACAGTTGTGAAGAAAGGGTAATTTCAGCAGGTGTGGGATGTCATGCAGACTACACCTGATGGAATGACGTCTTCTGCACAACTATTAAAAGTGCAGGAGCCCCATTCTCCTTTTCACATGGCCACCTTAGAGACAATGGAGTTGTTTAAAACTTGTCCAGTCACAATAGTGATCTCACTGATAGTGGTCAGTTGAGTGGGGGGGGGGAGTGAGCTGGTGGGGTGCAAATGTTCTAATATTTTGGTATGGACTTCAGGCTCTCATAATCTGAACAAAAATGCAAAGTACAAATGTGAAGTCAATTGCCAGCTCTGTGAAGGGTACACCCATGGGCTGCAGTGTGTCCAATCCTCTCCTCAAGAAAATATCCACCATTCATTTCATATCCTATCTTCCACTGGTGCAGCCTTCTCCAAGCAGGTGCCCTCCAGATTCTTTGGACTACAAAGAATGCTGTCCAAAATATCTGCATGGCACCTGCTTGGAGAAGGCTGCACTCAAAACAATGAAATATCCACAGCCTTACCTGCTTCTTCTTAATCCCTCCTCCCCAAGTTTGGAAGCTTATGCATCGCTATAGAGAAAGACTGTATTTAAAAGGAACAGACAGTAAACAAGAGACAGTGGTCAGTTTTTATCTTCTTCGTCTGAGAGGGAACTGACCTCTTAGGTGTCAATGTATTTGCCAATATGGAGGAGATTAATAAGATTTTAGTGGCACAAAGAGCAATAGACAATAAATCATTTCCCTAGAGAGGAACTTAAAAACTAGTCACACACTAAGCACTTGGCTGGTATGTTTAGAAATAATTCAGTTATCTGGACCCTTGAAGGAAACACGATTTATTACTAGTCTTTTGTTCGCTTATCAAACATCACTAAAATCCAATACTGAGTCCTTTCTAGAGGGTACATTTTTCTTTTCCTGAGTCGTATTATTTGGTTGTATGACACTGGAGGGAAGGAGGGCCTTGAAGAAAACAGAGAAGAATCAATTTGTGAATGAATCTTGTTCAAGTAACTCCTCTTACTTGCAGCAGGCCTCGACAACTTGTGACCTTCCAAGCCAAATGCCACATACCAGCCATGTATTTATCAGGTGCTCGACAAGCTCCTGTTTTGGCCATCTGAGGGAGGCTGGCAAGCAGCAAGCCAGGAGGTTTATATGGCAGGCAACCATACATGGCTGGTATGGTAAGTTAAAAACAAATCAATGAAATTAGTTGAAGTTTTAAAATTTGAATCACTTAAAAAAAACAATTAAAGCAAGTGTCCCCTTTGTTAAAAGAACCTGTTTGCAAATAAAATCTTAAAACAAACATGTATGATGAAGCATATATAATCACCCATAACCTTCATTGCAAGCTGCTTGGGGGCAGAACCTGTCTGCTTTCTTTTCTTTTTTATTGCATTTTTATTTATTTATTTAATAAATTTTTATGGCCCTTTTCTGTGTAAGCCTTCCTAAGGCAGGTTATCAAAATAAGCAAAAGTACAATCTCCATTTAAAATACAGTTAAAAACAAGCCAAAGATTAGGACAATTAAGAAGCTACGGGTGTGATCCTAACCCCCAATCAGTGCTCCTCCACTGGCGCTGCACCTGCCGAAAGCACAGTCCATTTGGAAGGTGCCACCAGTGGAAGTCACCAGCAGCAGTAGTGTTATAGCGGCAGGGCAGAGCCATTCATGGATCTGCTGGACCATATGCTTGCCTGTTTCCAGGTGAGGGGCTCATTCCAGGGATTGCAAACTGCTCCCACAGCTTCCATCCTGTTGGTGTCAATAGGAGGTGTAGTAGTGGCTCCACCATTCTGGTCTGTCCTCTTGTTTCCTTGCCAGAGATAGGATTGCTTTGCAGAACACCAAAAACACTGCAAAGCTCCATGTACCTTGAAGGTGCTATGTAATGATACTCCTCCACTGATGCCTATGACTACTACTGTAAATAATAATAATAATAATAATAAAAAATAACTTTAACTGAACTGAATCAAGAAATGAAATTCAATAAAGACAAATGCAAGATTCTGCATTTAGGCCACAAAAACAAAATGTGCAGGTACAGGATGGGAAATACCCGGCTTAGCAGTAGTGCGTGTGAGAAGGACCTTGGAATTGTAGTGGATCGCAAGTTGAACATGGCCCAGCAGTGTGATGCTGCGGCAAAAAAGGCAAATGCGGTTTTGGGCTGCATAAACAGAGCTATAGTTTCCAGGTCGAGGGAAGTAATAGTCCCACTATATTCTGCATTAGTCAGGCCTCATCTGGAATACTGCATTCAGTTCTGGGCGCCTCATTTTAACAAAGATATAGACAAGTTAGAGCGGGTTCAGAAGAGGGCGACGAGGATGATAGCCGGTATGGAGAACAAGTCTTATGAGGAAAGGTTGAAGGAACTTGGCATGTTCAGTCTGGTGAAGAGAAGGCTGTGGGGCAACATGATTACACTCTTTAAGTACCTGAAGGGCTGTCACATAGAGGAGGGTACAGATTTGTTCACTGCTGCCCCAGAGGGTAGGACTAGTTCTAATGGTTTTAAGTTGCAGGAGCGTAGATTCAGATTGGACATTAGAAGGAACTTCTTGACAGTAAGGGCAGTTCGGCAATGGAACCGACTGCCTAGGGAGGTGGTGGGATCCCCTTTGCTGGATGTCTTCAAGCAGAGGATGGACAGCTATCTGCAGGAGATGCTCTAGCTGTGGATTTCCTGCTGTGAGCAGGGGGTTGGACTCGATGGCCTACAAGGCCCCTTCCAACTCTATGATTCTATGATTCTATGATTCTAAGAAGAACTACTAAAGTATTGCACTGCAATACTACCCCCTCTGCTCAAACCACAAGTATGACTTAATGATGCTCCTGCTGCTTACAAAGTTTGCAGCCTCAGAAGTGGGTGGCCAGATTAAAAAAAGAGGTCAGGGCTCTTGTACCTTTAATAGTTGTGTAGAAGAGGGGATTTCTGTTTCATCACAGCACAAGGAGAGATGAAAAGTCAGCAGGTTGCCTAGGCCAGTAGTTTTCAACTTTGGGTCTCCAGATATTGTTGGACTACAGCTCCTGTAATTCCCAGACAGCTTAGCCAATGATCAAGGATGATGGGAGTTGTAGTCAAACAGTGTCTAGGTAACTCAAGGTCAAAGAACGCTGGCCTAGGCGAGCACTCTTTGTTCTCTTCCTATGCTGTGCTATGGCAGCTCACTGACTGCACAACTGTGCCAGATGGCTGCCTATGCTGACCTTCAAGTGGCAAATTGTCACACAGAGCTAGCTGAGATTCACATAGTGGAACACAGGCTGGAAGAGAGGGAGTCACCCAATCTGTAGAAGTCCATTCCATGTTTTCCTTAGCAGGGCTACCACATTAGAATCTGCAGTAGTTATGACACAGGTTTTATTTAGGACTCATGCTCTCCATCTCTCTCCCTACATAAACTAGACCTGGTCGGGTAGCCATGAATGATTCTGGTATGCCTCTATTAAAGTAGTTGTTGGATGCAAACGTAATAAAAATATATTCTGGTTCGACCACTTCTCTGCATTGTTTTCTTCGTCCCTGAATAAACTTACACGATTCTCCTTCTCATCTGCTTTAATGACTTGCTGGTGCTAGGCAGAGGCATTCTTATTCTCCCAAGCCTTTTAACATCTTTTAGCATGTTAATAGTATTTCAACATATCTACTTCTTGCCTTTGTTTTAATCTGATGGCAATTAGTTTAAGATTGCACTGGGGTTTTTAGTTTTTATAGGATCGTGCCAGTGCAGATACTTGCCTTTCTCTTCTCAACTGGCTATGTTGAATTGTTTGTTTTCTGTATATTTTACGGTTCTGCATTTTGTTGTAGATCACCTGGAACAGAGGTAGGGAACCTCAAGCCTGGGGGACAAATACGTCCTTCCAGGCCTCTTGATCTGGCCCTCAAGCAACATCACCTCTCCTCAGGCCCATTCCTCACTGGCCCTTCTCCACACACCAAATATTTTTGTTTGGCTGGAATATGACCTGGATTCCTCATAGTTCTCTTTGCTTACCTGAATGGAGGATAGAGAGGGGTCTGTGAGTGAGTGCATGTAGAAATTAGCCTACTGTAGAAATTTACATTCATTGCTCCGCCCATTTTTCTCTCTGGCCCCGCTCACCACTGGCATGTGGCCCCCAAAGGAATGCAGTCCTAAGACTGAACAAAGTTTCTCACACCTGGCCTAGATGTTCATCACATGAGGTGACTGATCAAGATTAAGTGGTGTGAAGGCCCGCTGTCCAAGCACTGACAAAAGTGAGGTAGCTTCACGTTTCACAAGTTATTAGAGCAGGGGGTTAAGGTCAGACCTAACAATAGTAGTTGGATAGGAAACAAGGTATGTAACACCGAATAAAAGTTCAGACTGCAGGCCTAGGCAAATCATTGTTAGGGAGAGAGAGAGAGAGAGAGAGAGAGCAAAGGACAGATGTGAAAATGCCAATAATGTTACAGTTTCCTTTCATTTAAATCCAGGTCTAATTTGTTGTCCCAACAGCTTAAAGAGTAGCTGGACAAATAAAAGGAAATGAATTCAGGGTGTTTCCAAGCCAAAGGCTAAACTTGGATCTATCACTGGCCTGTGGTTGATTGCTTTCCTGAACCTGTTGAGGACTGTTTTTCTACACTTCCCTGCCTGCCCCAGCCATGGTTTCTCATATTCAGAATAAGCTAATGAGAACGAAAAGAAAAAAGCAAGTCTAACTCAAAAGGGAGGATTGGTGTGCATTTGGCCACTTCAAAGCAAAGCTATTGTCAGCTGCAACTTAGTTTATTAAATATATTTTCTCTTTGAGCAACAGAAAGGAAGCATGTTTTCTCCCTTAATGCAGATTTGGATGTAATTTGGAATAGCCTCTTTTTATTATTAATATTGTACTAAACCTCAGGAAATGATGCCATAGGCCACATCTTAGTGCCAAGATACATATGAAGTCAGTTAGTTCTGTTTATTAAGACCGTACAAACACTGGGACAGCTGGCTTAAAGGCACACTTTTCTAAAATAACAATGCAATCCTACGCAGGTCGGCTCAGAGGTAAGTCCCACTGAATTCAATGAGACTTACTCCTGGATAGGTGTTCAGGTTTATAGACCTAAATCTGTTCTCCCATATTAATTAGTGACTTTTTATGACCCCCTCCCCGCAAAAGGATATCATAGCAGTGGTTATCATACTTGCACTTAAGTTGCTTAACTGACCCTGAAGCAACCACTGACTTCCAGCTAAAAATCATTGCATTTTTTTTTGCTCAGACCAGCCTTATGTTCATGTGATAATCTGGAATTTATCAAAGCAGGAAGTAGCTAGGTATCCAAACTAACCTAACTTCAACAGTAAGCTCACCCAGTCTGACTAAACAAACATGCCTATATCATTGAAAGAGGGTGGTTAGACTCATTTTGTGAAGTTTTTTGGGGGGGAAACACAACCACACCAGTTTAAACTCAGCCTTATTAATATTAAGGCTGGGTTTTATTATGTGGGAATGTCTTAAGTTCTATAGATTCTGGTGAAAAATTCTTAAGATCATCAGTAAAATCACATATAATAAACTACTTCCTAATTTATTTTGAATTTGATGAACTAGCAATTACACATAGAATCATTCAACTCTCTCACACACACCCATTCACTTAAGCCTGATATCTGGTTGAACAAACCTAGGGTAGAAACCCTCACTCTTCTGCTGGTTCTAGTGTGTTTCCACCTCTCTCTTCTGAAAATGGGGGCACACAACGCTAGTCAAACCCCACCCCTTTTTACTGTAAAACCTGGTGGGAGCAGCTTGAGTGCATTTTTTAAAAAAATTCAGCTTCAAAGACATTTCACAACTGATCGGCAGATCAACCTATTCCCTCCCTAGGTGCAGATAATGGAAATGATTTGCTGTAGGTGACTAGTGTGTTCACAGCCTTAGAGGGATGCTTATGAAAAGAGCCCCTTCTTGATTTAGCTAAAGCATTCTTAGAATGGAAGCATTTACTGACAAATACTGGTGAAGAAGTGGGAAGAGCAGGACAATGATTATGGGGAAAGATCTTTCTCTTCGTAACATATACTGTATTTATCTGTAGGCTTTGTAGGCCTTGTTGACTGTCCAGTGATGGTGATGATAGTGGCTGAGTGGTTCATCACTCAGACCCAAAATTTCTTCAGTGGCCCCTTGGAATTCACTATGTACTCTGTTATAGGGATAGACTTTTTGGAACATCTCAATGTCAAGATGATCCACATGGATTTTTTTTCAAATTCCCATTGTGCTCATTGATCTGGGCGAGAAGTAAGTTTTTATATTAGTACCACTAAAATATGAACAGCTCTTGCATATTAAATGTATTATACTGCACATTATTATATGTATATAATATATGCCTATTATATGCATACACTCGAGAGCTGCCTACAAGCCATACATTTAAAGCATACTGAAAGCATATGCCACCTCAAAAGATTCCTGGAAGATTCCTGGAATCTGTTGTTTACCCCACACAGAGCTACAATTCACAGCATCCATAACAAACTATAGTTCTAGGATTCTTTGAAAGGGAAAACACGCTTTCAATGTGCTTTAAATGTATGGCATGTATGCAGGACTTTTTTGTTTGACAGTATTCACCAGTACAAAGTACTGGCCCCTCTTTTTTGCTACCTATGCCAGCCATTTTGTGCTAGTACCATTTTGTGCTTCTGTATAAATGCTTACAAAATTACACTGCAGAAATATAGTACTGCATTGGCCTTGATTCATTTATACATATTATAATGCATATACATATTTTTATGCATAATTTTGTATATAATTTGACAGGCTTTTTTTAAAAAATACACTGACAATACACAGGAAGCTCAGACATAAGCAGGTGCTTGATGCAAGAGGCAGTCTGATGTGGACAAAGCTCAATACTTCAGAAACATCAAATGTATATAAATCTGTTTAAAACAATTCCTCCTCTATCAATTGTCTGCTCGGTTGGCACTATAGAACAGCAGAAAGAATTATGGCCCCCATTGACAGTAGTATGTTTGCTTTGTAGATTTTGGCAACACAAATGCCTTTTTTCCACTTTTCATGCATGCACTGGGAAATATATGCAGATCTGTGAAACGGGTACTGCTACTGAAATCCTTGTGAGATAAACAGTGAGCAGTCCTGTAATTGCTATTCCTAGGAGACCAGAAAATTTGGCCCAGCCTTGTTTTCTGTATCTTGAAGAGTTTATGCTTGACACAAACACTTATGTGTTGCCTAGCAAATTTATTAAAATCCTCTGAATAATGCATAAATGTTTGCGTACAAATTACAAGCTCAGAAGGTTGTATAATGTGAAGAGATGCATTTCAAATCTTTCCAGCTCAAAAACCTCTTTGATTACCAGAATGCTTGACTGATACCATATGCATGCACTTAGGATGAGTAATCTGTTTCTGCACATGAAATAATGACCATTTTCTGTTTATTTCTAAAAAGCACCTTCCATCTGGACCTCAGTGTGCATTACAGATGCTAGTCACTCAGCTGGCACGGTCCTTCAGTGATTCAGATGTTCTTTTTGCTACTGAAATTCAGGAGTATTAAAATACATATGTAGTAGGGCATTTATGTTTTTCTTTATGAGAAATAGCACATGGAAACGCCAGCCCTACCATGAGACAATATGAAACAGTTGCCCTGAGCACCAGACTCCAGAAGTGGCATCAGTTTCCCACCACCTCAATGTGGAATGAAACAAATAGTGTGGTCCAATTTTTCACCTCAGATGTGAAAAGTATCTATGGCCAGCACCAGACGCTACTGCAGAATCTAAATTCCTCAGGTTTATTTTGTTCCCAGGCTAATCTCGATACTGATGAGCTTGTTTAGTGTGTAGTTGCAGCGTGATACAACCTCCCTCATGATTGATCCTCTGGACAGTGCCATAACTAGGCAGGTGCAACAGGTGCACAGTCCCAGGGCCCAGGACGAAGGGCCCCCTGAAATGGATTTGCTGAAATGAAAATTATTTATAAACAATTGTTATATCGTATTTGTTTTATTATTTCCCCCCCCAAAAAATTAAGGGGCCCAAAAATAAAACCTTGCACAGGGCACATGAAAAGCTAGTTACGCTACTGCCTCTGGATATGTCACCTTCAGCTTAAAAGTGTTGGAGAATCCCAATGAAGCAGAAAGAAGCTGCCTTTACTAAGCTTCTAAGCAACAGTTTCTTCTAGACAGTCTGTTATTTTGTTCAACTGTGGAGAAAAAAATAGTTTCTAATGGTGACGGATGGCTTCATCCTCAAACAGTTAAAAACTGGACTTATCTAATAGGATTGCCATAAAAGAATGTGAAAATAAGAAAGAGTTCTAGATGAAAAGAAATATAAGATGCAATTAGTTGTTCATCTGCTGTAATACTTAGCTTTATTTTTTAAAATCTAAATTATCTGATTAATTGAACAACTATTTTGACTTGTCTGTGGACTTCAGCACATATTCCCAGAATTCCTTCTCAAATCAATATACTGTATTTAGGATCAGTGTCCCAGTTTTTGCAATAACCTCCAAAACAAATGTTTATTTGAAAACAGTGCTGTTAAGAAATTACATGTACAGAAGAGGGGGACACAATGCCTAATCTGAACTGAGTACATTTAAAATCTAATAATGCTCAGGAAGCTATAACAGATTACTAAATATAAGGAGCAGAAAAGGTTGGAAAGTTTTTTTAAAAAAAAACCTTTTACAAAAGCTTTGGTTCTTGACAGAGGTAATGTAAACAAGATTAGGTGTGATGGTGCACAACTGTAGTGCAGAAAGACTTTTTAAATAGATTGCAAATTGATCTCTTAATGTATTATGCAAACAAAAGGCAATGCAAGGATGGAATGCTAGGAAGAGAAGCTTCTTAAGTGATTTTTTGTAACAGATGAATGTGACAGAGATATAGAGATACAACTGTACTGTATGTAAAAATGAATCCATTTTAACTGTGCAAGTTTCTATCTTGCTCTGTCAAACTTTATCATATCAAAAGGTTATATTTTCCAAACTAGGCTGTCATACCCATTATGTATCTCCTATCTGACCCAGGGCACAGTCCAAAGTCACATGATTGTAGGGATGCTTGAGGAATTCAGTCTTTATGAATTTGTATACAAAATGACATGATTCAAACCTCTTGGACTAATGTGTGGATTGGAAGTTGGGTACTAGATTTCACCCTTCTGTAAAGTGCGTAATGCATTTTGTGGCAGTTTACATTGATATACATTTATTTTTTATATTGAGAGAAAATACACATTTGAATATGTATTGAGATTACTGTTTTAATATAAATATGTACTGGGCACAGCAATCCAACTCAGGGGAAGCCAGGGGAAGGGGGGCTGGTGCAAGAGGAGCCGGCAGAAGACTCCGGGCTGGCTGAACGCCAGCTCAGCTGGGAGCTGCATGCAGGGACTAGAAAGTAAAAGCTGGCTGTCACGAATACCCCTACCAGGGAGTAAGCACTCTCCATTGCCTTCCATTGCAATTATTTTCTTAGACCAGCCTTATTCCTGCCGTAACTTTTGCCCGGATCGGGACCTGCAGAAACGCTCCAAACATAAGTTTGGGCTCCTGTTGGGACGAAGGGCGGGATATAAATCAAATAATAAATATATAAATAATAAGTTGGATGTGGCCTAAGTCCCTCCCCTCAGTGCTTCTTCCAACATGCCCCCAGAACACCTCTTTATGGGGCTTTCTGCTGGCTTCAGATGGATCCTCTTCCAGGGTGGGCTTCCCCAGCTGGGTCCCAGTTCCACTGTGGCTGAGCCAAGATGAGGGGCTTCTGCCGGCATACTCCACTGTAGCCTGGCTGAGCTGGGACTCAGCTAGCTAGCCAGGGGTCCACCATATACAACTCCCCTCAGCCCGGCATAAATAGTAGTTGGATTGCGCCCTTAGTTATTTCAACTACAATGAACAGCAATACCAAAACACCCACAATAATAATTAAAAGCATGAGCATGGTGTGTGTGTGCATGTTTGGGATGGGGGAGAAATTTGAGTTTACATTTAAAGCCGAATTTATCAAATTCACACTTTCTGAAGCAATCTGAGGACCAAAACAGGCATCCTTCAAAATGTGTCCTTATGCAAATTTTGCAATGCAGTTCTGCCACCAGTGTTTACAAAAATGCGTATATTAAGTGAAAGTGTGCATAAAATGAATATGTCAGTGAAAGCAACATACAACATGAATTATATTAGTGAAAACTGCTTACAAAAATGTGTTTAGTAGGAGAAACTCACACTAATATGCTGACAATTTTCTTTTCTTAAAAAAATGCAAATTACTGCAGAAATGTGGAGAACTGAGTTTAAGATTGGAAAAATAAGAAACTGAGAGAATCAAAATGGACAGATCCTTACTTTCCTAGTCCATGCACACATGTACTCAATGGATTTTCTTTTCAGCAGTCAAGGTTTTTATCGCTCTCTCCCCCCACCCCATTTAGGAATGATTCCAAGATGTAGTAGATACTCCCCTAAATTATGTCCCAATTACCCCATACTTTCTGTTGAAATGTTATTCTCAAAAGCAGTTCTCAATTTATTCTCAAAATCTTGACGAAGTTTATGTGTGAAGTCAAATTTCCAGGGAAAAGCGGTGGTGGGGAGTTTAAGAAGGAGCTGAATACAGAGGCCTGAGCTCCATGTTAACGAAAAGCATTATTTTATTTTATTTTATTTTAAAAAAATAAAGATCAAACTCAAGAAAAACAATATAAGTCAGCAAGGGTAAATGTAAACAGCTTTAAATATGATAATAATAAAATTGATTTTTAAAGTGTGACTACCATGAATAGTATTTCTCGAAGAAATATGTCACAGACAGTAAAAAATGGTTCTTGTGTGAGCATACACACACCAGATTTCTTCTCTGGCCTACAATATACTTAAATAATAACCACACCTTTTTAGTAAATTGTTTGGACCGGGGGAACTAATGGAAAAGTAAACTCCTGAGCACGCTTTAGAATTTTCAACCAGTGTTTCATCTCATCTTGTTCAGGTCCCTCTCCTTAGCCCTTCCCGCCTCCCATATTTTGTTCACCTTTCCCCCAAACATTTGTGCAGCTGGCTTTGATTTGCCTGGATGCCAAGGGAAGAACCTGTGAAAGTGGGTATCTGTGCTTTGAGGAACACTTTAGAAGTGCGAACAAATATAAGGCGGGAGTCTTTCCTAGCCACCCAGGAAAGTTGGATGGACTCCAATGGCGGTTTGAAAAGCTGCACCAAACTTTACACAAAGTACTCTAGACACCCTTTGCAATGTTCCCTTGCTGAAAGGTTGCTCCCATGCTAGTAACATAATGTCTAAATCATCAGGGATATGGGACCTGTGGCCTCCAAGTATTACTGACTCCAACTCTCATCAGCCCCAGCCAGCATGGCCAATGGTCAGAATGATGGAACTTGTCATCCAACCACAAGTTCCCCATCCCTAGTCTATATTTTTCACCCATGTGGGTTGTTTCTGATATATCATGGTTAGCAACAACTATGCAGGCAATGCTCTTCTCAAGCGGCTCTAGTATGGGAGCAGCTGGTATGATAATTTCTAAGGAATCTAAAAGCAAATCTCTCAAGCTTATGAGCCTATCTGAGTGGCATATAAGGAACACAGGAAGCTGGATTTTACTAAATATTTGTCCATCAAGCCCCATATTGTATACTCTGACTGGCAACAGCTCCCAGGGTCTCAGGCAGATGCTTTTCCAAGCACATGCTACCTGGCTCTTTAACAGGAGATGCCAGAAACTGAACATGGGGCCTCCTGCATGCAAACCGCGTGCTCTGTCACAGGCTATGGTTCCTCTGCATTGTATGTGAATTATCCAAAGAAGTAGCAATACAAGGCTAGAATTGTTTACCAGCTTCTTTCCTAACAGAATCTTCTGGCATTTCATAACTGTATTGTAAAAGGATATTCAAGAGGTATAGCGAGGGTCACTGGGGGACTGATGGAGTTGGGCATGCACCTGTTGATTCCCCCCCAAGCTGGTTAGTGCCACTTCAGATGTGATGCAGTTCTCTTGATAGATTTAGCAGTGGATTTGACAATCATAAAAGGAACATATTTTATAGCAATGCACATTCCTTAGGGCTGACATACATAATCAGCAGCTCAAAAGCTCTGCTGGTATCTGAAATGCTGCGAAAGCCAGTGTGATCAGGCAATTACTCCACTGTTGCAGAGGCAGCCTGCTTCACTGTAACACAGGTTACCTGTTGGAAGCTGGTTTCATAGCCAGTCAGCACTAGAAACCCTGAATCTGGGAGACATTGCAGAAGAAAAGGAGGCAGTTAATAAGCCAGGACCACTGTATTATTTTGGCAACTACAGGAAGCGTTTCTGGCCTTTATTAACCAGCCCCTTCTCTATCCCTTTAACAGCATCTTGATCTATAGACCTTAGCAAGTGATAATGCTTATCTATTGCTGTGAGAAGCTTCAACTGATGATTTCCGAATATTAAGGTGCTGTTAAAGGGACTAGACCAGATCAGGCTGTGTTTTCTTCCTGGTCAGCTGGCCATGCTATTATTATTTATTATTAATATTTATTGGATTTTTCAACCACTCTTTACCATAAGGTGCCAGACCGGGTTACAGCAATATAAAAATATGCCCTGGCTCCCAACTAGAGAGGAACTCGAAGACTGGGTTTTGCAAGAAGCTTTATTCCAGAAGTCAGTACAGGAACACAGCATCACACACACATTCTAGGCGTGATTCAGGATACAGAGCAGAAACAGACTGGGCATATATCAGGAATCAGAATACAGAACAGGACCAGACTAGGCATTTCTCAAGAACAGATTAGGCAAGAGGAGGCACAAGCAGATGTTGTCACAATGGCATGATCACATACAGCCACTTTAAATATCAGACAGGTGGATGGGCACTATACTTGCACTAGTTTCTCTGGCACTTTCAAGCTTTTGCTGCAAGATGGGAGTTCTTTCTAGGAGCAGAAAGAAATCTGTCTAACTGCAAACGTCTTTTCTCCAGCTGACGTCACCTTGGAGAGTTGTCAGCTTGCCCTCTGAACGCATCATATCACTCAGATATGGCTTTGTGTGATCATCAGCTAGGTCTGGGCCGTGTGCCAGGGATGATTGCTTTTCAGTCATCAGAGTTGCGGGGGGGGGGGCTGGCAACTTTAATCTGACTAGACATGGAGCTGCCAGAGGGCTCCGGAAGTGTCTCACCCAGGATTTCCCCAGCTCCTTCCCCAGCATCTGCAACCCACTCTTCATCCTCCCAATCTTGCCAAAGATTCTCCTTGGGGCCCATGACAATATATATATTTTAAAATCAGTTAAAGCCATTTACAGTCAGAAGAATAGGGTGGGATATATATAGTCAAGGCCAGGGTAAAGAGGCATATCTACCTGATGAAAACTACATTGAAGGTGCTAGCTGCACCATATCTAGTCTCAGGCAAGCAATCAGCAATAGACCTTGACAAAGGATGGAAGGAATGGAAATACATCAGAATCAGTGCTAGCCAGCCCAAGGCATCTTAGTGCTTCAAGGAGAACCCAAATGACATCTTTTCCACATGCCATTTTTAAAAGGGCCAACACTTGTTGCACTCATTGGGCACTAATTCCTGTCTTCATTTATTCCGACGCACATACCATGGAGACACCTGAAGTAGGTCAATTCACCCTGCTGCAGGACAGGGCCAGCCACGTGCAGAATTCTCTGGAGCATGCCTTTATGTCACAAGGGGGCCAGCCTTTTCTCCACTGACACCTGATTCTCCATCCCTGTACTCCTCCAGAACTCTCTGTGCATCACATGATCTCACACTTTGCATGAGATGCCCATGCCTCTCCATCTCCAATCTTCTCCATTTCCCCTGGGAAACTCCACCGTGTTTTCAAAATGATTTCTTTGCAGCTGCCATGTGGGTAGGCAGAAGTATGAGATCTTCATTAAGCATGCAGTACTGGTCATGAAGTTCCCTGGAATTTGGTTTAGTCATTTGGCAATTTCACTTGCTAATTGCCCATGGGAACATCCCTGACACAGTTCAGAAAAAGAGAAGTCTTATTTTAATTATTTTTAAAGAAATCAGTGCATTTGGTGTTTATGGGTAAACAAAAGACTTCCCTTAAAAACAAAATGATAGACTGCACCATTCTTGGATGCTCAGTAGCCAGCCTTCCTGGCCTCCTGTGCTTTGATTAAAGCTCAGGGGAAGATGCCATGAGGTAATTATGGGCTTTTTTCATATTGGGAATGGCAGGCACCTGGGGAGGCTCCAAAGTGCTGGAGAAATGTTTAATGGGTGGGAAAGCACCCACAGCACCCACATGGCCACATTAGGTAAACTCAAAACCCTGCACCCACTGAAATTATAGGGAAATTCTAAAATGGCCTGAGAAAGCCCCTTTCCCAGCAGATGAAAACTTGGAGGACAGGTTTCAGCACAGCTGCCACCAGTGCAAAAAGGTACCTCTGTTCTCTATCTATATATGGGAGAATTGAGATGGACAATAATTTGCACGGTGCGAGAAAACAGGAGGGAATGTCCCTTGTAAATAGGGACAGCAAGGCACATGCAGCTTTGCACATTTAATGTGGTTGTGCAGCAGAAAGAAAAAGCTATTCTCTGGAGCCTACCCGGCCCCCTCTTCACCTGGACACTTGATCTTATTTCTTCTTCACACGGATGACCAGGAGTTAAAATGGAATTTTAAGCCGGTTAAGCTCCGCTTTTTAGTCCTGATTGGCATTAGACCTCTAAAGTAAATAAAACCATGTTTTGAAAAAAAACGGCTATCTCCTGAAATCTGTTTCCATTCAGAACCTGATCAGCGTGTTTGTTTATGTGCTTTAGCTAGCCTCACATTTCAAAACCTACTGTAAGGAAATTAACAGTGAAATCCTAGACATGACTACTCAAAAAGGAAGTCTCATTGAATTCAGTAGGGTTTACTCCCAGGAAATTGGGTAAAAGATTGCAGCCTTAAGCTGTGTAAATCTGTGTATCAGAATACTTACCTGCTATATACTGAAAAGGGTGATATCTGCTTAAGAAACGCTGTGGGCAGAAATCTGTTGTCATTCTAAGGCAAGGATATAACTTAGTGCACAAATGATACCTTCTAAATTTGTTTTCCTTTGTTGCAATAAATCACAGATCAGAATATAAGAATAACCTATTCTGAGGAATTAGACTGAGGCCCATCTAGTCTAGGGGTGGGGAACCTGTGGCCCCCAACTCCCATCATCCCTGACCAATGTCCATACTGACTGGGACTGATGGGAGTTGTAGCCCAACAACATCCGGATGGCCACAGGTTCCTCATCCCTGCTTTATCATGTCCCTTCTCCAATACCTATTTTTCCTAAATATTTCTGCTTTTCCTCATAAGTAGGTGCTCCTATCCTTTGTAGAATTTTAGATGCTGTTATTGGAGCTATACTCAGAAGGCTGAGCTGAGTTTAACTCCTGCATCACATATCATGACCTTATCTGCTGGTTACAAAGTTAGGAGCCATTTGTGAGACTGAGGGTGCAAGATGGGGCAATACCAGTGATGAACAAACTGCTGATGCCACAGTGTCCCCCTGTTTCTCAATGACTGATGTTTCCTCCCATGATTGCCCCTACTGAAGAGAGAAATATTGCCCTCACTCTGATTAGCTAAAGTCATAGTCATATCAAAATCATACTCAACGCTATGTGTTGACAGAAAGCTTCTGGTGTTACTCACTCCAGGCCCTCCCCAAATCCAAATCCCTTTGTAAAGTTTGCACATCACTGTGCACTATTCAAGTAGCCTTTACTGTGAGGCTTGTGCCACACTTGTTATAGTGGCCACTTTTGCATTGCCAAAAAGAAAATCAAGATTTGCCTAAACTTTGCATAGGAGGAGCGGTGTGGAGCGAAGCCAGTACATGCACACAAAGCGGAAAGTTGTAGTACTGCTCCTGTTTTTAAATGCTTGGTTTTGTTGACAGTCTTGGAGTGAAGCCTGGAGTGCTTGTGCTTTGTGGCTTTGTGTTGCTCCAGGGCATAGTACTGTTGGTTTGCCCCTGAGGAAGGTGGATGCACTATGGAAGCCAGGTTTCGAGAGAAATGGTACCAGCTCAGGACAGTGGAAAGAGCAGGCTATAGCCCAGGTGTTCTTACAGGGCAACAGGGTAGCAACAATAAGTCCAATTCAGGATCAAGGCCAAGGTTCAGGTGTCTAACACAAGTAACAAGGCTTTCAAGACTGCATGAAAGCTGTGCAGTTGTTCCAACAAGTAGGATTTTAAGCAGAGGTGGAGAATGGCCAGCTACTTGCAAAAATCTCTGTCCTTGTGAGAAATTCCTGGGCTGAAGGTGAGTGCTCTCCTCTTTTCTCTTGATAAGCCACTTCTCCGTGGGAGATATTTCTGCATCTGCCTCCTTGTCTACTAGTGGAAAAACAGCCTCCACAGTCTCTAATGACCTGCTCTCCTCTGCAGGTGAGGGAGAGGCAGCCTCTGGATCTCCCTTCTTATCAGTAGATCCAGGTGAATCTGGAAGCGGGGTTGTGTCAAAATGGCTCTGCTCCATTCTCTCATCCTCCCTTCCTCCCCTACAGAGTCTTTTTCCTCAAGTGCTTCCCACTCTTAGCCTGAATCAGAGTACACAGAAGAGATCATGACAGGAGCAGTGAATGGAGGAGAGGCTTTGCGGGAACCAGTAAAATACCTCAAGGAAACCATTGCACTGATGAGTGTCATGTTGGCTACTCCTGGTATAGCACTTGTCCTTCTAGAGCCCTTTGGAAAGGCAAATTATAAATCTATGCATTAATTCAACAACATTTTAAGAAAGTATCCTAAAAAATGTTGTTAATATATGTGTTTTAGATTGTGTTTGGAATGGGATATTAAAAAATAGATTTATTATTAAACCAAAGTATTAATGAACTATTAAATTTTGTATTCTACTCTTGAATTATGTTCAGTTCTCAGAGTTTTTTTAAAACTCACCTTTGTTGCTCAGTGGCAAAACCCCTACTAATACCTAGAATTTCAAAACCACTGTTTTGCCAGATTTGCCACTGTTTCTTTTTTCACTACTGATTTGAAACCACACAGACTACTGCAGTGCAGGATATCTGAAAATGACTGGATTCTACTTTGTTCCTCAAAAATTTAAACTTCAAAAGGTTTACCCAAAAAAAGCACACAGAAAGAAAAAAGAAAAACTGAAAGAAGAAAGAATAGAAAAAGATGTCCTGCATTCTAACAAACTCTATCATAAATAATGACTAGTTAACTAATTTGCTCAAGTATGGGTTTCCTCCAATCTCTCTTGCTGTTTAAGCATGCTCTATAATTCTTTGAATTCAACTCCATAAAATCTGTTGATGGGACTCAGCTTCAGAAGAGCATTTTCTGACTCATAATATTTCAAAAAGCACATTTCTGGAAACATTGCAATATAAAATCTTATTAATATAGAGGTCTGGAGCAATCATTATTGAGTTGTCATCATGGTCTACAGGATATAAATCTCAACTAATGCCTCCAGTATAAAGAGAACTCTTTATTAAAACCATCTCCCTTCAAGGTTCTATTACCTCAGTGTGTGTGTGTGTGTGTGTGTTTTGTATAACTGGGCCTGCTCCTTCTGTCACTGTAGTTGGTCAACTGCTCATTTGCCTTGCATCAAAACCAGACCTGTTCAAGGCCAGGAAAAGCTGCCTGGCAAGAAAAGTGTGCCTTTTACAGAAATGTATATCAAATTGGCGATCCATGGGAGACCTTATTTAAAGTCAATGAAGGTTTTTTCAGTTTTGTTAAGCAGCAAACATCCAAGTCCCTAAACTAGTTATGCTGAAGCGACTGGATTGAAAACCACTTGGGGGGCCATTTACGTCTACAGGACAAAATTAGTTGAAATCCCAGCCTCTCTGTTGAACCAGATTTTAGATCAGGGTGAAGAACTGAAAGGACTTCTAACAATAAGTTCCATTTGGATTAATCTGCTTTTACTTAATCTCACTCTTTTTTATTATTTTTATTTTCCTTTGGATCAAACAATACACGCCACTATTTCTCGGTGTCTGAAGAGCTACATAGGATTATGGGACAGCAAGAGTCCTACTGGATGAGAAACATGGCCTACGTGAACCAGCCTTTTTTGTCTACCCAAAATCATACAAAATAAAGATGTTTTTAAAAAGGCAGATAAAATATAAATAAAATCAATAAAAAACCAATTAAAACCAGTTATCACATTACCATAACAGTTTGTGAGCCTATGAGCTAAAGACCTGTCTAAATAAAATGACTTTGCCTGCTGGCAGAAGGGCACAAGAGAGGGGGCTAGCTGGGCCTCCCTTGGGGAGGGTTTGAGAGCAGTCACCAAGAAGGCCCTCTCTCAAATTCCCACCAAATATGCTTCAGATGTTGTCAGGACAGAAAGACAAACCTCTCCCGAGGATATTAAGTCCCAGGCAGGCTCGTATAAGAGGATACAGTCTTTCATATAAGCTGGGTCCAAGTCATATTTGGCCTCATAGTTCATACCAGAAGCCAATGAAACTGCTCTACAATGGGTGCGTGTGTGTCACTTTCTCCCAATAAGTGGTCACAGTGAATAGTCCAGCTGCAGCACTCTGAACCACCTGGAGTTTCTGATCTCTCTTCAAAGGCAGCCCCATGCAGAGCACATTACAGGAGTCCAAATGAGATCTAACTAAGGTATGTGTCACCATGGCTGGATTCAAAATTTCAAGGGCTATATGCAACTGGCACACCTGCACTACCTTAGGTGTGCAAAAACACTTCGGGCCACCACTAAATAAGGACTCAATCCAGGCTGTGAAGGCAAGTCTTCAAAGGGAATGTAATCCCATCCAAGACAGGTTGAATTCTTATTCCTTGATCTATCTTTTGACCGATCAGAAACACCTTTGTTTTGTCTGGATTAAGCTTCAAGTTGTCAGTTCTCATCCAGTCCATTACCAACATCAGATTCTAATTCAGAATTTAAACAGCTTCTTTGGATTTAGATGGAAAGAACAGACAAAAGATGGTTGTCATCAGCATGTTGATGACACCAAGACACCAAATCCCAGGTGATCTTCCCTGCTAGTTTCCTGTACATATTAAACAGCATGAAAGATGGGATGGAACCCTGAGAAACACCACAGAGCAGCAGTCAAGCTGTCAAATTAGAGTCCCCAGCACCATTTTCTGAGACCCCACCCCTCAAGAAGGATGTCCAGTTCCCAGCATGGATTATCCACCAAGACAACCAAAGCAGTCTGTGTCACATAACCAACCCTGAAGCTGGGTTGAAATGGGTCTAGATACTCTGCCTCATCCAGAAACACTGTATAATGATTTGTATCATGCCCAATCCATTCTTTTAAAGTTACATTTGCAAGCAGATACAAATAAAGTCAAATCATTTCACTACAGGATATTTTGTTGTTACAAACTAGTCATCATATACAAAGTTGTCTCTATGCAATCAGTGAAATGATCAAGACAGGTTCTTCAGGAGACTGAGTAAAATCTCTCTCTCTCTCTGTATGTGTGTGTGTGTGTACATGCAAATACACACACATAGCAAGAACTCCAGAAATCCTGCTAACTGGAGATTGTAAAGATGATTGGATTGGTATCACTTCAGGGGTTGGGAAGTAGTAGGGATATAGGACAAACTAGAGTCCTCCAGTAATCAAGTTGGATAGAAAGAAAAGGGCTTAGAATGATATTTTTGGTTGGAAGAGGGAGGCTGAATTGCACACTTGATTAGCCTTAAAACAAATAGTGCTAACATTCTCATGACCCTAGAATGGGTGAGCAAAACCTTGATGGTATACTGCAATGGCTCACTATTCAATTTCTGGTAGAAAATCCAGTGTGTTCTTGTTGCTAGATTCTTGTTAGATGGATCTCAATATAATCCAACAAGGCGTTTCTTATGTTCTGCAGCAGGAGTGCAGAAGTATCACTTAACATACATTACATTTGCCTTCACTTTTCAAAGAGATATAGAGTATTAGGGATGAGGGAGAATATTCACTAAATTGGACCTGGCACTGGATTCGAGCTGAATTTGATAGTTCGCCATCCTTTTGGACCAGCACCTATTTCTTGCTGTGGGCTGCGGATGTAACCAGCACGGATTTTGCGGCTGCAACTGCAAATTGGCAAGAATTTATTCTTTCAAACTTTCCCCCCTATTTTACGTTCAGTTAATACCACAAAAAAAAAACCATGTGGAACACTGTGATCATTCATGTAAGCTACCTGAAAATTACACAATGTTTTTCCCACCACCAAAAAACCATGTCAAATACTGTCATAATTTACATAAGTATCTACGTCTAGTGACTGTCTACGAAATTTTGGCCACAATTCCCCCCAAAAAGGTAGATTGAATCATCCAGAAATGCACACAGCAGATCAAATCGGTGAGTGCGAGAGCAAGCAGGAACAAAAAAAGGTTGATCAGGATCAAACAACGGACTATTGGAATGCAAGCAGATCTGAACCATGCAGCGAACCCCATCCCTACTGAGTATGCACTCTTGTTTTGTAAACATAGCACAGTTTGGAGAATGCATGAGCTAGCTAGCTAGCTAGCTAGATAACACAAGATGGAAGTCAACTCACTCACCCACCAACAAGTAGTAAGCAGGGGAAAACTGATGCAATTACTTGTTAACCAGTTTCTAGAGAAAAAGCCTTTGTTTAAAGAAATCTCAGTTTGTCCAAGTCATCATAGCCTTGCGTTGATGATCAGAAAGTGAAAACCACATTTGAGGTTCATCTCTTAGATGTGTTGAAAAATACATTTCAGATGGATGAGGGCAGATATTTTAACCTTACAAATTATAAATAAAAAACTCACATGCTGTCCAGAGCCCTTTGACTCTAAAACAGTTTAAGATCCTATGCTCAATAACAGTTAAGCAAGACATTGTATCACCCCTGTGGGGCTACTGCTACCAAAAGTGATATCATTTTAATGTTGTAATAATATTGGAAGATGCTCTCAAGAAACTAATTAAAGTTGATTGGAAGGCACTTAATAACTCTTTTTCATCTATAGGAAAGATCTGTAATTATTACCCATTTACCCTTTTTAATTAACAATCCAATTTTAGTGGCATTTTCCACTAAAGTGACAAGCTTTTGCGGAGAGAGCAAGGAGCTTATTCAATCCCTTGGTGGCAAAGTGAATCGTAAGTAATAAAGGAGTTTTAAGAATATGTTAGCAGTTGATTGCAACTTGGGAATTGGGAGAAACCTTTTCTTCTCATAAGTCAACAAGTTACTGATGAAATAGTATTGAACCAAAGTTAACAATTAATTATTTTCTATCTACCTCTTCTTTATATACATTCCCCAATGAATTAATTTCCCAGACAAATCCAATAAAGGTATCAAATATAAATTGTCTTTTTTGCATAGGTTTAAGTGGATGAACACAACTCAATTAATTGCTGGCGGGTATTTTTGTTTAATTCTGAAAGTGACTCGGAAAATATTGAAGGATACTTGTTAAAAATTGGAATACGTGTAGGTGCAAATAGTTGTGATTGCTTTAAAGCAAGGGTTGATCCATTTCTAAGTTGCAATGTTTGAGTTCCCAACTGAGATTGATCAGTTTAAAAGCTGTATAGTACAGTTTCATTCTGTCACCTCACCACTGCTGTACTGAATTTCTTAGACACATGGTTTAGAAGTGTTTCTTCTCCTTTGAAATATCCAAGATGATCAGAAATAAAGATTTACTGGTATAGAGTTTTGCTAATGGTCTATGGCTACAATGTTTTAATGCTTATTTGGGAATAAGCCCCATTAAATTCAGTGGAATTTACCTCTGAGAAACAAGCATAAGATCAAACTATTGTCCTACCAAGAAAATCCCACCTGAAGCCCCTTCTGTGGTGTTGTTTTACAGTTTCAGTAAAATCTACTTCCACCACTGGCCGAAGAAATTGGTACAAGCTAATGTACATTTGGAAGCCATTTGGAAAGTGGAAACTGCTAAGTGGGGAGCAGGGAGAGGCTGGGAGGAGTCAGAGTCAGGAGGAGCATGAGGAATTAAAAGCCTACTCTTTTGACCCAGAATGGCAACTAGAGAACCCATTGGAGGGAGCATCAGGGACAGCCACAGTCTCCACAGAGGTCTGAGCCCGTACTTGCAACAGCCAGAAGAATAGCTTCTGGGAAGGGAAGCCAGCCGCATTTGAGGGAAGCACCTCAAGACTGTCCTCCTGTGGGGATCTGGAATGGTGCAACGCTCGATCCTAGTTTATTGGGACTGTGGTTTTGTATTATTGGTGTCATATGGAGAGAGCCATCTTCTTTCAGACTTTCAATTTGTGGGATTCCCTTATCTTTTCTGTTGTTTAATTAACAATTGTAAGAATGTTTGAAATAAAATTCCACTCAGAGTGGTATGGACAATATAACGATGAGCTGATAGTCATGGAGGCAGCTTGTATCAAAGTCACCACCCCTGTCTGTCCACCACCCCTGCAGGGGAGGATTGGAGGCATAAGTCTAAACTTCACCAGGATGTAATCAGATCATGACAATGCAGTGACATCACCCCCCCATCTCCAGACCACCCCTTCCTACATCTGGAGCAAAAAACAAGTCAAGGGTGTGACCTGCCTTATGTGTTGGGCCTGTGACAACTTGACACAGCCCCATGGTTGTCATGGAGGCCATGAAGTCCCAAGCTGGAACACTAGAGTCAGTCTCAGCATGGACACTGAAATCACCCAGCACTATCGTTCTGGGCTCCTCCAATACCACAGCCAAGATGGCCTCCGCCAGCTCAGTCAGAGAAGCTGCCGGGCAGCAGGGTGGATGGTACATCAGCAGCAACTTTAGTTTACTGTCTCCTTAGCTCAACACCCGGTGCAGGCCCTCACAGCCAGCTCCAAGACAGAGTGGTTTCCTGGTGACAGAGATGGAAGTTCTGTAGACCACAGCAACTCCTCCCCAAATCCCTGCAGCCTGTGCTGGTGTTGCACTGAGTATCTAGGTGGGCAAAGCTGGGTCAGATCAACTCCTTCCAGTTCACCCATTTAGGTCTCGGTAATGCACATCAGATCGGTACCTTTATTCATGATCAAATCATGGATGAGTGTGGTCTTATTGTGTACCAATCTGGCGTTAAACAACAGCATGCACAGGCCAGTGAGCACAGTGGATGAGCAATGAGGAACCTGTCCATGAGACGAGTGGGAGAGAGGAACAAGGTGTAGCCTTGCCCTCGTCTTCTATGGTAGTTCACCACCTCCCCATGGCTATATCTCCCTCTGCCCATGATCACTGAAATTGCGGTGGCATCACCCATGTTCCTCCTTACTAAGACTTCTACATACTTGATATGGACCCAGCAAGAGCCCACCAATAAAACCTACTTGAACCAATTATCCCAGTAGGCCTCTGAGAGAATTGGGAACAGTCAGACCCACTCAATATTTTTCACACAGGGTACATCTGCTCCCCCCCCCTGCCCGTCTCACACCGAGGGAGGGCCAGCCTTCTGCCAGTTACAGACTTTCATTCTGAAGGCATCTGGCAATTTTCTCCAGTCATTCAGTTCACTGCACAGGCTCTCACCTTGCACAGGAACTACACATGTTCTATACACCCTCCCTATTACCAACCTCCTCCAGATTGGTTTTTTTTTTTCAAAAATAGAAGGGGGTAGCGCCCTTGCCCTTGGGACTCAGGGGCAATTCCCTTTGGTGTCACCCCTTCGGTTGCAACCCCACTGGTGGCTAACCTGTTACTCAAGGTCAGCAGGGCTTTTATGCCCCCTGACCCAGCCAGGAGCTGTTGCGAGAGGCTGCAAGATTGACTGCAGCCTCTCTCTGGAGTCAGGATCAGGTAGGGGGCCCCAGTCCTTTCAGCACTTACCAGGGACTTCAGCTGTCTCAGGAGACAGCAACTCAGAGGAGCGAGCAAGCAAGCACCCAGATGCTCACTCCCAGGGTAGGTCTTCTCCATTCCCCTTGTGCTGCAGCTATTCCCAAGGACCCACAGGGCAGCTGGGCTTTTTTTTAACCAATGTTCTCCAACCAATGTTTAGAAAAATGTATATATTAGGGGGAAATGTGCATTAAAATAAATATATTAATGAAAATAACAAATAAAAAGGGTTATTTATAATTGTTTTAATATATTGGTGAAATAACATATGAAATAACATATAATACTAGGAACAATTGCTTGGAAAAATGTGTACACTAGACAAAACTTCATAGAAAAATATGTTTATTAGGAAAAATTGTTGAAGGATGGATAGTAGTAGCAGCAGCAGCAGCAACAACAACAACAACAATAATAATAATAATAGCTTAACAGGACACTCCAGGCACAGGGGCAGTATACCTCTGAATAGCCAATGCTGGGTTCAAAGGGAAGGTTGCTGCCTGCATGCCCTGCTTCTTAGCTTCCCAGAAGCATCTGGCTGGCCACTGTGGGAAACATAATGCTGGATAGGACCTCTGAGAAAATATTGAAGCAGCAATCTCATGCCACCGCTTAATCTTATACCTCTACTCTACACTTGGCTGTCACTTTTATAATGTGATGTGAGGAGTGGGTCTTGTTGCAAATCTTCTTTGTGTAAAAATCTATGACTCTACAAGCCCTCTGGGTCAGGTTTGTGCACTGGAAGCAGAAAGAGAAAAAGTGGGAACCACTTTTTTTTTTACCACTTCTTTGAATGAGAACCAGCTCTCAGTAAACCTTGGTTCCTCTTCTTCATAGGTCTTGGAGCAATCCACTACTGTGTGTGACATTACACGTTGAAAAATGAACATCAGAATGATTTTATGCTTGTATGACTTGTGTTATAGGGGAACACACATAACTGTTGAGAGATGTGTGTGTGTTCCATGCATACACAAACACCCACAACCCCTTTGCACAGTATATTGGAGGTACAAAAACTGGAAGCATATGCCACTGGTACCTCTGCTTTTCACAGATTCTCTCAATTTGAAAAGTGGCTTTATATCTGGCCTATGCTCAGCCAATAAAAATAATTAGCAACATGTAATTTTATCCAGTGGTCTTTTCTGAATATGTACGCACAACCTTAAAGTTACAACATAGAAATCCACTTGTATCTGATGCAGCCTGCAAAGAGTTTTTGGAGGGGGGAGTGAATTTCTTAGACTAAATAGATTTATATGTCAACACTGACATTTTCTTCATAAAATCAAGAACACAATGCAGTTCAAGGGATGTAATAAGATCCAAGATTACATAAATATGTCATTAATATAGGCAATCAAATATTCCACTGAAAAATTCTTTTCATTTTCCCATTTGCCAAGGATAACTATATAGACATGAGGATTACAGTGCTTCCATTCTGGAATTAAAATAATCATCTCCATATGGACAGGCATGCGTCTCATTTTATGAAACTGACAAAGTTCATGAGACTCATGCTCCTAGGTTGCCCATAGCATCCTGGTTATAGAAATGCCATGCCCCCTGTTTATAGGCTTTTCCTCCGGCTTATACTTCAAAAATTGAAAAACCCTTTATTTGAAAATACATATTGCTTGATGTAAAGGTAACAACTAGCTGTAACAATTTCCATGGTGGTGCTTTGTACTTTTTACAGTTTTTCTCTCAGTGTTACATTTGTCACAAGTATATGTGCATTTATATATCCCCTGGATATAACACTGACCCATAAGACTGAGGTAATGAGGACTGAAACCAGTTATACAAAGTTCTTTCTGAACTGTTCATGGTGCTCTTCTGTAGTAAAACATCTATGGAGCTCTTGTGTAGATTTATTTCATTGTTTTTATCTGTTGATAAGGTGTAACTTTGTTGAGGACTTAGTGATGGGGAGAAAAAAATTCTCACAGAATCACGGGGTCGAAAGAGGGGAGGAGTAAGAAGATAATGACTATGTAGCAGAATTGATTTTGTTTATTATTATTATTATTATTATTTGATTATTATTATTATTGTTGTTGTTGTTGTTATTAACGGAAAGAGTTGCACAAGACAAAGGAAATCATTTCCATGGCTTCTAAATGTTTAAGCACATTTACAGTGGACTCCTTTTACACCATTCCCTGGTGTTGGATGGCTCCCTAGCTGTGAGAGTACTTTCATTTGAATGAGCTCCTGCCAGAATTATGTAATGCCCAGTGAACCCTCCTCCCACCTTTTTAAAAGTCAGCATTCAACTGAACATCTGAAATCTCTGTTGAAGATTTCTCCCTCTCCACCCTGGCTTCTTCCGTTGAACCTTGAAGTTCGTAGCTGTAGAGTCACCCTCATGTAAACAAAATAAATTATACAGTCATGCTCTCTTGGGAAAATACAACATTTCTCATCTGATGAATAAAACACACATTTTACTTTCAAGCCTGTGCCGAACTACCATTCTTTATGTATTACAGAATGTTTATACAAGTATATTTTAGAACACTTTGAGACAAACAGGCTTTATCTGGTGTCAAAGTGCACCCAATGATAAACGGCTCTTTAGGTGTTCTCTGTTAACATTAATCACATGGGGGGAAAATGCAGCATTTTTATCCTACCTTATGGAATAGTCATGTAGTTAAACTGAATATAAATGAAAAAGAATCATGTTTACAAGGGACTTAGCCTAGCCTTGGAAAGTGGATGTACATCTGCAATACTGTGACGTCTGATGACCAAACATTGCAAACATTTCATAGGATAACTCAAGCATTTTCTCAGTGAAAAAAACTACACCGTCATTGGGCTTTGTTCTTTACTAGCAAAGGAGAATACTGTGAACCATTTTAAGTTACTTTTATCACTGATTTCACCAAAACCAAGATTTTTGCCTTTCTGGAAATGTAACTTGATGTCCTGCCTGGCCAAACTTGCTGCAGAATTAGTAAGAAATCTTTGGTGGGTTCCGACTGCATCTTGAATATGTGTCCATCATGACAGGGTGCTTTGGGCCTGCCCAGAGGCCTCTAGAACCTAGATGGACAGTGGCTCCAGACTCGCTAGCATTGCCCTGTGCAGTATGCCCAGACACCCTGTTCGTTTCTGTTTGTTTTTAACAAGGGCCAGGGGATCTAGGGCCCTGTGCAAAACACCAGAAGCTCAGGCTGCTTCCTAACAATATTCCTGTAAGTGCCCTGGATCAGAATATGTCATCCCCTTGAATTCGGTCCAAATATCTTGGATGAATTTCAACCTCTCTGTTTCTCCATCTTGTTTTTGGCAGCAAAACACATTTTCATGTATTGTATTTATTGTAAATGCTAATGTCTCATTATCAGCAACAGAGCACCTAAGTCTGCATTCAAAGTCCTTCTGCCAGCATAACATCAAACTAGGGATGCTTAATAAATGTGATTCCTGTGAATCCTGATGTTAACTTATCTATATCTCCTGGACTAATAAGTGAATTGGACAGTAATTATCCTTCAGATTTTTCACTTCTCCAAATTTTGTGATACAATTCTTTGTTCAAAAAAGTACCAAAATGCATTAAAATTCATGTTTTAAAAAGTGTAGATTAAAAGGCAAAGGAGCCCCTCCAGAGTTGAATAAGGCTGCCAATTTGCAAGACAGCCCTATCCAGGGGTTTGTGTGGCAGGCATGTTTGCCCCTTCTGAGGGGATGAACCCTGCTAACTAGAATAAGTGCAGGGGTTTGAGGTGGGTAAAATAGAAATCACTTAACCTCTCCTAGCGGTTTGTGAGCAATTAACCTGAAAATTGGTGACATGAGGGAGATGCCCTAAAACTGGAGGCTGAAACTTTGAACAAGCAAACTAAACCAGAAGAATAATAGGAAATAAATAAAAAGCAATAAACAAGCACATACATGCAGCTGTAGGTGGAACTCTAAGAGAAGTTTGCACAATCTAAAGAAAATTGACTAATAGGCAAAAAAACCCCCTTGTGGTTTAAGAACATACCTATAGTCAACAGATATTTCTATCAAACTTTAAAAAGCAGGGGAATTGGGCAGCTATAGTGAATGCACCAGGGGAGCAGGAGACCTGACCTCCTCTCTGGGATATTGGACTGCCCTGCAAATTGGTCAAAATGCAACCACTATTTGGGTTGGTCTTTCACAGTCCAATCCACTTCCTGTGTAGCTTGTAAGGATTTGGTAATGTGCCTCTGAGCATATGGTGAGTGGTGGCAACACCTGCCATCTCCAAAGATGGAGAATTACATTTTTGTATGTTCGTTGGTGTCCTTATTTTGCTTCTTTCCTGTATTACTACTGTTTCTATAAAGAATCTAAACTAGAAAATTATATTTCTCTCATTATTCATCCTAGAAATCTGTGTCAAATTTATTTTTATTAATTTCAAAGCCTTTTTATTGGTCAATATCATATGATGGTGAAGACAGCCTTTTATGTTTCAAACTGGAGGTTATGTTCTATTTCTATTTTGGGCACATTAATAGTTGAATCTGAAACTGCAGGTTGATGTAAAATCAGACTGATTACAATAAGTATCTACTTCAGCAGTGACTCTAGCTGTTGGAAAAAACAAACTTGGCCTGCCCAAGATGCATGTTTTCAGCCTGCTATGCTTAAACCACTCCACTTAAGGAACAGTGGGCATGGTCAATTAAAAACCTAGAACACACCTAGAATTTTGCTAGAATATATTTCACCTCCCACTGTTTTATATTCTGCAAATTGAGACACTCCTCAGGTCCATTGGAAACTATTGTGCAGAATAGTCAGTGCCATTATTCTACAATTGTTTTTGGAGTTTTTTATTGTTGCAAAATGTCACTGTACTTCACATATTCACAGAAAAAGAAGCAAAAGAAAATGATTTACTATAGGAAACTTCATTAAAATTGCAAAGTAAATCAAACATATTTAAAGTGACTATCTGAACTATATCAACTGTCTTAATAAAGTTGCTTCCTCCCTGCTAA
This sequence comes from Rhineura floridana, assembly GCF_030035675.1. Lineage (NCBI taxonomy): Eukaryota > Metazoa > Chordata > Lepidosauria > Squamata > Rhineuridae > Rhineura > Rhineura floridana. The sequence continues at coordinate 47,320,439 of NC_084484.1, read as the reverse complement.
AACAAGATCAGGATAGCACGTCTTGTTTTTATTATTTGGGCTGATTGCAGGTGTTGCCACCTGTGCCATATCCTCAGAGGCACATGTCACCAAATTCTTCCAAGCTACCCAGGAAGTGCAGACCAACCCAAATGGTGTTTGCATTTTTAGAAATTTATAGGGCAGTACAATATATCAGAGAGGAGGTCAGGTCTCTTGCTCCCTTGGTGCATTCACTATAGCTGCCCAATTCCCCTGCTTTTTAAAGTTGGATAGAAATATCTGTTGGCTATAGGTATGTTCTTAAACCACAAGGGTTTTTTTTTGCCTATTAGTTTAATCCAGGGGGTAAGAAATGTGATCCTGTGCAAGTTTGCTGAGAATGGATTGATCATTTGCATGCTTATTGAGTTAAGTGGTATTTACTCTTGTGCAATCATGCTTAGGATAGGTAAAACTGACCATGGGAGGGGAGGAGAAGGAGGAGGGAGGGAGAGAGTGCTGGGGTGGGCAGGGGAGGAGTAAGAAGGAAAAGGGGAGGGGAGGAAGAAGGGAGGAGGAAGGGAGAGGAGACGGGAAGGAGGGGAAAGGCAGGTCTGATCACTTGCATGCTTACTGAGTGCAGTGGGATTTACTCCCATGCAATCATGGTTAGGATAGTTAAAACTGACCATGGGGGAGGAGGAGGGGGAGGGGAAAAGAGAAGAAAGGAGGAAGGGAGGGGAGAGGGAGAAGAAGGAGGAGGGGATTGAAAGATGAGGGGAGAAGGAAGTGGGAGGGAAGGTGCAAAAGGGAGAGGAGGAGGAAGGAGGACAGGGCAGGTCTGATCATTTGGGTTTTTATTGAATTCAATGGGATTTACTTCTGTGCAAGTTAAAACTGACCTGGGGGAGGAAGAAGTGGAGAGGGGAGGGGAAGGGGGAGGGGGAAGGAAGGGATTGGAAAGGGATGGGGATGGGGAGGGAGGGGCAAAGGAAGAGGAGGGAAGGGACAATAGAGAAGAGGGAGGATGGGAGCACAGGTTTGATCATTTGCATGTTGAATTCAATGGGATTTACTCCTGGCAATCATAGGTGAAACTAACCTGAGGGAGGGGCAGGGAGGTGAGGAGGAGGGAAGGAAGGGGAGGGGGAGGGGAGGAGATTGGATGGGTCAGCCCTGGGCAGAGGGGAAGCTCCTTTCCTTTCCAAAAGAAAAACATTGTGAACAGTATCATTGTTTTTTAGTGTTCACCCCACCTTTTTATTCTACAGCAGGCACATGTAGGCTCCCACCCAAATTTAAACCAAATTTAAACCTGGGAAGTGTAGTTAGTGAAGGATGCTGAGAGCTGCTAGGAGATGCCCTTTTCCCTCACAGACCTTCAATCAGAACAGCTGACTGTTAAACCACTCTGGCCAGTGGGGCTCAGTCAGGGGAATAGGGCTCTCCTCTCAGCACCCTTCACAAGGTACACTTCCCAGGATTCTTTGGGGGAAGCCACGAGTGTCTAAAGTGAAATAAAGGGCTGGCATGAGTGTGGGCCCCTGATTAGCCAGCCCAACCAGCTGTGAGTCTGGCTTTTAGAACACTGACAGTTGCTTCTTACTGAGCATGCCTGGGCTTCTCATTGACTCCAATGTTAAATTTCTTAAATTAATTAAAAATCAACCAGGCATTTTTTAAACTTTTAAACTGGAGAAGATGAAGGTCAGCGTATGGGGCAAGGTCAGTAATAGGATTACAGGTACTCTGTGAACATGGCTGGTTTTTAATTAATTTCAACAAATTATGAGAACTCTGACAGAAAAAAGTCCAATAGGGGTCTGAGTCCCCCCCCTTTTTACACTTTGAATTCTTGATTCTCTCTGACTGTTTTATGTATTGCCATGAAAATTTAAAAGTTTGTTAAGCAAGCATTTCTGAATTCAGTTTTGTAAGGTTTCGTTTTGAAATGAGCTTATGGGAAGCATCAGAATGGCATGGGAAGGTATTTTCATTTTAACATTGTGGAATGCAAAAAATCCATGCTGGCTATAGTATATAGCCACTCTCGTTGCTGTATAATAAAGAAGAATAAATCAAATGGAATGAAAAACAAATTATTAAAATAGGTGTTGTTTGTTGGAAAATAGAAAGGGATTAGAAACAAAAGGAAAAAATCAGATTAAACTGAGGGAAAGTGAAATGACCCTCTACTGAGCACTCCTAAAAGTTTGCAAAATAACAATCAAACTATTACATACCAAAACCAAAGCATTGGAATGAAAATAAATCGATTGAATTATTGGTTTGTAATTGTTCGGAAACAGAAAGAAATTGGAAACAACACCAAGAGTCCACTGCTCTTCTAAATGCCTGCTTGTCCAGGCAGAACTTGCAGAAGAACAATGACCACACAAAAAACAAATGCTTTTATTGTCTTAAGCATCCCTCCCCCAAAACACTGTCATTGGAGTGTCATAGGAAAATAATTCACAGTGATTAAAACAGATGTATCTGTCAAAAATGAAAGATTGCCCCCACCTCTCTACTTACTCTCCTCTCCACCTCCTCCCCACTCAAACTTGGAACATTACCAAGTTTGGTTTTGTTTTTTTAAAAAATGCAATGGTTGCTTTATCTTAAATGGGCAAAATATATAGTTTGGTTTTTTTGGGGTACTGAGCCCACAGAGTCAGATGCCTTGTTAATGGTGCAATCCAACTCAGGCATGTGAAAACCTTACCTGCATCACCCCTATCTGCCTTCACAATTGAGCTGCACACTGAGCCAATGCAGATTTGCAGTTAAGGGATGAAATAAAACACAGAGACATCAGCTTGGGTTGAACAAGGGCCACTTTATTAAATTACAGCAAGAAAAAACCCAATTTAAAGTGACCTGCAGAGGGAAGCCTAGGTGCGGGAACTGTCTATGAGCAAGTAGCTTGCCAAACAGCTCTCGGGCGACCAGCCCCTATTGGGGTAAGGGCAAGCCCATCTGCTTACCCCTTACCCTGACCACACCTTGTAGGTGAGTAGGGGGGCCTTCCCACGTCATCCCCACCCGAGGCTGAATAACCCCTGGGTAGATGAGATGAGTTGGCCCCAAAGGCAGCCAATATTCTGTCCTCAAGCCGCATAGCCGTGACAGACAGGCCTCTGGAACCGGCAATCACCTCCAAAGGTGCCTAAGGGGGCCACCTAGCTGTCCTTAACTATTCCCTTCCTGCACCTTTCCACCACAAAAGGGGGACAAATCTCTATTTAGTCCCCCTTTGCCCCACTGCCGAGAAGCACCTCTCGCAGACACCTCTGCAGGTCCCCAAGAAATAAGTCGTTACTTGTGTCAGACAGGTGAACGCCGTCAGCCCTGTAAAGCTCACCCTTGCCAGTGCTGAATGTGGGGATGTGGAATGGTTAAATCTCCGTGCCCAAGAAGAGCCAACCGAATCCTTTGGTTGACCTTCTCCTGTGCCCTATCTATAGCCCATGGGTCCCATACCCCACGACACTCCCTACGTGGAAGCATGTCTGAACATATCAGACGTACAGAAGGCCAAAGGTGCCTTATCCGCTGCATGTTTATACATGCTTGAACGATGAGGGCCTTGCCCTGCATCAAGCCCAGGTCATTACCACCGAAGTGAATGACCACCATGTGCGGAGTTGTCCACACAGCACCTCAAACCACGTGTGGAGTTGTCCACACAGCACCTTGAACCATGTGCGGAGTTGTCCACACAGCACCTTGAACCATGTGCGGAGTCGTCCGCACAGCACCTTGCTGGAATCAGATGTGGAAGCGTGTCTGACCACATCAGACGTGGAAGCGTGTCTGATCACATCAGACGTATTGAAGGCCACTGTTGCCTTATCATCTGCATGTCCATACATGCCTGAACGATGAGGGCCTTGCCGTGCATCACGCCAAGGTCATTACCACCGAGGTGAATGACCACCACGTGCGGAGTTGTCCACACAGCACCTAGCTGGAACAAAAGTGGGTAGGAGCCCATCTCAACGCATCCCTCTCCGGCCAAGCTACTGTAGTGCAGCCCATCTACTGAGGCCCAGCTGTGAGCCCATGTTCGATTTTGTGGCCCTCCGGGCTGCCCCCAAAACTATACTGTGGCCACATATTAGGATGTGCGTCTGCTCCATCCCCATCCAGCAACCTGTCGAAATAATTATAACAGGTTAGGCTGCAGAATTCCCAGGCCCTCCGAAAAAAGGGGGGAATATAGTCCTTATAAGCCAGAGGACCAGCATCCAACTGCCTGTACCTTCGCTTGGGGGGGGAAAAAAAAAAACCCAAGACCTGCTGCCGTAGAAGAGCTCCAATGTCAAAAGAGTGGATTCCAAATTCTGAGGGGTCATGCCCCAGCCCCCTGTAAGGCCCACTTTGCGAGACCTCAAACTGGTATTTTGTGAGGGGATCCTCACTTGCAAGGGCCAATAAATACATATAATCCTTATAAGCGCCCGAGGACCAGAGTCCAACGGCTTGTGCCTTTGCCTGGGAAAACCCAAGCCCTGCTACCGTAGAAGCAGCACCAATTTAAAAAAGAGTGGATTCCCAACTCTGAGGGGTCATGTCCTAGCCCCTGCAAGGCCCACTTTGCGAGAGCTCAAACTGGTATTTCGTGAGCGGATCCTCATTTGCATGGGAGAATAAATATCCTTCTCCAGATCCCATGGTCAAATGTACAGTCCGCCCCAAACATCTCTAGTCCGTCTTACATAGGGAAAAACCACCAGCCTAGCTAGGAAGGAAAGTCCTGCTAGCTTACCTTTAAGTGCTCGGACTGACAGGCCCCTTCTCCTGCCATCCATTAGGAATTTCAGCAGGTGACTCCCTACCCGCTCTCTGGTAGCTGGCAAGTGTGCCAGAGGCCATGGAATCCACGGCCCTAATCCTAGTGTTCTTAAATATAAGGTGGTTACGAAATCTGGCCCATGGCCAATGAACCCTTCTGCCCATGTTGAAATCAAACACACCGGGAAAGAATTAATGAAAGGTGACATCCATAGTTAACCCTTCCCTAATCCAGGCCTGCAGCTGCAGGAAAGGGCCACACAGCCAGGTTGGCGCATAAGGCAGCCATGACCCTGAACCTATTGTAAGGCTGTGCAAGCCCTGCCAGGGCATCATGACTCCCGTAAAAGACCCCTAACACCTGGAGGGCCGAAAGGAAACCTTGCATGGCCTCTGAAAACTCTAGGATCCTAGTCTGCAACAGTGAAAACATGTCTATGTGCAGCTTGTAGCCCTGGGCCCCAGGGTCAGTCTTGATACCCAGAAGGGTGAACAACTCCCCACTGTCAAGGGAATCCCCAATTATGTAGCCATACTATAAACTGTGACCTCAGGTGCTAACATGCAGCCCAAATCTGCCATACCCATGAACAGCCAATCATATAGATAGTGCTTTACTGCTTCTAAGCCCACTTGTCTCCTAATTGCCCCCTGCCAGGAGGATCTGAAGCACTCCATGTAAGACATATAGCAGTCCATAGGCAATGCTCTACTGCATAAATGCATAAGGCACCTCTGCCACATACGCGCACCATGTTAAATGAAGTGTAGCGCATGGTACCTAAACTATCAGGTATGAACCCCTTACAGCCGAAACCATTCAATAAGACTGGTGGTGAATCAGGTGTAATTTGCATCTTTACACTCTGCCCTGGCAAATTACTGCCATAACGAAAACAGATTGAAGATTGTAGGCCATGAAGGCCAGCCTGGAGTTGGAGGCCATGAAGGCCAGCTGGGAGTTGGAGTATGGGATTGGGAAACCAAAAGGAAAACACCATAACACAGACAAACCTTCCTTTAAACCGGGTAGCCTGCAAGCAAAGTTCGTAGTACCTTGAGTCTAACCGGGGAGGAACACATGTCCCTGAGCAGCTTATGCTGGGGGCTTCTTCTTACCCCTGTGAAGAGCTCTTGCCTCCTATCTCACTGTTGCATATATCCTTCTGCAAAAGGGAAGGAAATCATTTATGAGTAAGTACACTTTACCAACTACTAGTTCATTGCAGCTAACCCAATTCCCCTAAAGCGCAGAGATTCCAGATAATTGTTATCAGAAATCCCAACAAAGAAAGGTTTTGTTATTGATATAAAATCATCAGGAAAGGGTGAAGAGTCTGCCTGGATCTTAAAATGCAGCCTCTGTGTCAAAAACAGAGTCTAACCTTCCGTCAAGGCAGCTCCTATTTCAGTAAAGTCCAAGATCCTGGCAATGAGGATAAGGTCCTGATAAGTGATCCGTCTTTCCTCTTTATTGCCATCCACCCATCCAGCCACACTATCATCTGCTAGACCTTCAATTCCTTGCAGAAGTTTGCATGCCCTTCTTTAATTATAACAAATGCCATATGCTTTGTGTTTGATATGAGACTGAATTCAAATAAATGCAACTCCTGTCTCAGAGTTACCCAGGAATGCGTAACTGACATTTGGAAAAGGATCACTGTCATCTAGGTTATGGTGATGTAGACTTTTTCTAGCAAACCTTATCATCTCTGCACACCATTAGTATCCAAATAGGAAGGCTGAAAGTCCCAAAAGGCTCACTCGGCCCTACAAAGGCGCCATGTAATATAATAATGATAGAATTAACTACCTCAACCAAATATTCCTGGGCCTAGCAGGAAGTCAGAAGCCTAACCAAAGAGCTCTGCACCTCCCCAAGCAACCACGATGTAATAAAATTAATAGAATAAAGTACCTTGAACCTAATATAGGCCCAAGTCAAGCAAAGGCCGCAAACCTAACCAAAGAACCCTTCACAACGGCCAAGAGAGGCTGCCAAGGCCTCACCCACATCCTTCCCTGTCTTGCACCCCCTACCTAGGCTGAACTCACACCAAGCCTTGGCAACCAAAGGGGTGTAATTAGGGCCTGGTGAGACTCGAAAGGCTTGTGCAGCCTCCTCTCCTGTAATTAGTTCTGAGCCTGCAGCCACGGCTGGTGGGGAGATCCGAACCCGTCGCCCAGGTCACATTCCAAACACCTCAACCACTACCAATACCTATCCCATGTGTATGGGGTGGTGGTGGTTAAAATTGCCCAAAGGCCTGCATTTTATGAGGGGACCTTTCACACACCCCTTTTTCTGTCTTGGGTGGCATTACTGCTTTAGTATTATTATTATATCTACCAAGGCAAATAATACCATTACAATATGAATGTAATAAACCCTTATATACTCCCTTATAGTGTTATAGTAATATTAATGATGGTTGAAGGGCTTGCAGCTGTACCGCCTCCCCCAGCCTGAGGACTGTATATGTGTGTCTTGTTTATTTATTTATTTATTATTTATTTATTTTATTTAATTTATATACCGCCCTAAGCCCGAAGGCTCTCTGGGCGGTGTACAAAAAGATAAAAAACAAGCAATATATAAATACAATAAATACAATAAATCAAGAAAACAAAACAAACAAACAATAAAAGAACCAAACAACATCCAAAAATACAAATAATGATGAAAATACCATTAAAACACACTTTAAAATGCCTGGGAGTATAAAAAGGTTTTCACCTGGCGCCGAAAAGATAGTAGCGTCAGCGCCAGGCGCACCTCATCGGGGAGGCTGTTCCACAGTTCGGGGGCCACCACAGAAAAGGCCCTGGTTCTAGTCACCACCCTCCAAGCTTCTCGATGGGATGGCACTTGGAGGAGGGCCTTAGATGTTGAGCGCAGTGTCCGGGTAGGTTCATATTGGGAGAGGCGGTCCACCAGGTATTGCGGTCCCATGCCATGTAGGGCTTTATAGGTCAAAACCAGCACTTTGAATCTAGCCCAGAAACAAACAGGAAGCCAGTGCAGACAGGCCAGAACAGGTGTTATATGAGCGGACCTTCTGGTCCGCGTCAGCAATCTGGCCGCTGCATTCTGGACTAGTTGTAGTTTCCAAACAGTCTTCAAGGGCAGCCCAACGTAGAGCGCATTGCAGTAGTCCAGTCTAGAAGTTACCAGAGCATGAACAACTGAGGCGAGGTCGTCACTGTCCAGATAGGGACGTAGCTGGGCTACCAGGCGAAGATGGTAGAAAGCATTCTGTGCCACCAAGGCCACCTGGGCCTCAAGTGACAAGGAAGGATCAAAAAGAACCCCCAAGCTACGCACCTGTTCCTTCAAGGGGAGTGTAACCCCATCAAGAACAGGATGAACATCCTCCATCTTGGCAGAGAAGGCACTCACCAACAGCATCTCGGTCTTGTCTGGATTGAGCTTCAGTCTGTTAGCTCCCATCCAGTCCATTATCGCATGTTAACAGCCTCACCTGAAGAGGATGAAAAGGAGAAATAGAGCTGCATGTCATCAGCGTACTGATGGCAACGCACCCCAAAACTCCTGATGACCGCACCCAGCGGCTTCATGTAGATGTTGAAAAGCATGGGGGACAGTACCGATCCCTGCAGGACTCCACAATGGAGAGTCCAGGGCATCAAGCAATGTTCCCCAAGCACTACCTTCTGGTGGCGACCCACCAAGTAGGAGCGGAGCCACTGCCAAGCAGTACCCCCAACTCCCAACTCCGTGAGTCTTCCCAGAAGGATACCATGGTCGATGATATCAAAAGCAGCTGAGAGATCAAGGAGAATCAACAGAGTCACACTCCCCCTGTCCCTCTCCCCACAAAGGTCATCATACAGGGCGACCAAGGCTGTTTCGGTGCCAAAACCGGGCCTGAAACCGGATTGAAATGGATCAAGATAATCAGTGTCATCCAAGAGCCCCTGGAGCTGGCCGGCAACCACCTGTTCTAGTACCTTGCCCAGGAACGGAACATTCGCCACGGGTCTAATTGTTCAGGTTATCTGGGTCCAAAGATAAACAAGCTGCTCAAGCAGCTATGAGGCCGTGCAGCCGGAGAACCACGCGCCTCCTGCCTTATTTAAATTAGCTGCCTAAGCATCCGTGGGGCAGCGCAGCCTAAAAGACACGCGCCTCCTGGAGCAGGCCAATTCAGGCCTTGCTTGGCCCACAATCGCCGCCGAAATGGCTGGAAAAGCAAACGCCAAAATGGCGCCAACCACACGGCTGGCGTTAAAAGGGCCGCCGCTGATGTCCTCTCCTCACTGCTCCGTTGCTCCGTCTGTCCCTCGCCGACGTCGCAGCTGCAAGAGGAAGGTAGGAGGGGCAGCTGGGCTTAAATAAGCACAGCAGCTCCGCCCCTAAGGTCTGCTGCATTGCGCTCACATCATAGACGCGATGTGCGACTTTGCCTTCATTCAAGATGGAGGCAGCAGCTTCGTCCCAACCTGCAATTGTGCCCAGCCTGCCAGCTACGCAGCAAGCAGGGCATTATTTCTATGAAATATGTACTTCAGTATACATTTTTGTGTGGATCTTTAAAAGAGTAATCTGCAGATTAAGGCAGAAATTGGATGGAACAGACTTATGTATGAACACGTGAAAAATTTATCCATTCCAGAAACAGTCTGACCTGTCTAACCCTACATCATGCATGAGATGTATCAAGAGAAGATCTGATTGCAGGAAAGGTGTGCATGTAGCAGTTCCTTCCCTGATCCCAGTTAATACAGTAATGGTTTGTAAGGGAAGGAGGAGGAATAGCTGAAGAGGTAGCAGGCCCACCAGTTGACTCTTTACTTGGCCTCCTAAGAGACATCAGTGGTACTCATTCAAGATAATTTAATTGACACAATCTTAACTTTGCTTGACATTTGGAATAGTGAAGGGCTTTGGCCCACTTGCATAGGATTTCAGATTAGTTGCAGAGCCATTTAAATACATGGGTATTGCTTGGGAAAAACAATGCATTGGTGATTCATGTCTGTCTTTCATTCCAGTTTGAAAGATCTTCAGACAGCACATTTTTTACCACTCAAATTCTTCTTCCATTTTCCATACGATTGTAAATGTTATTGCTCACATTCTAGTGCTTTCAGGGGGTTAATAAATCCCTCCAAATGTCTGCCGGCTTCTTGGCCTCTTCCACTGAAACTAGGCACAATGTCAGGCAGATTTGGGTTTTTTTGTTTTTGTTTTCGCTATCAAACTGGTAAGCAATTCCCCTACGATAGCCAAGCTAGTCCAAAACCAGAGAGAACTGAAGAAATCACAATTGCAGGAAATGTGACAGCAGGATTTTTCTTCTAGGAAAAAAGATTATATAAAAACAATAACAAATGCATTGCTACAGGACTAATGCCAGACACCATTAATCCAGTTCTTAGTTCCTACCCAGTACTGATGGTCTCTCACGCATAAGAACATAAAAAGAGCCCTGCTGGATCAGGCCAAAAGTCCATCTAGTCCAACAACCACAGCGGCCAACCAGATGCCTACAGGAAGCCTGAAAGTAAGACCTGAGCGCAACAGCACTCCCCCCCCTTATGAATTCCAGCAACTGGCATTCGAAAGCATAATGCCTCTGACAGTGGAGGCAGAATGTAGCCATCATGGCAGGTTTGCAAGGTTCAAACCTGTGTACTTCAGTGGGCCTTACTCTCAGGTAAATATGGCTAGGATGACAGTTTCAGTGAAACTTCCAAAGTTGACCTTTTATCTTTTCAGATTTATTCATACCACGTTGGCTTTATTATATTAGGCCATTTGCTTCTCATGCAAATTGTTGACTGAATTATCTGTTTTCTCACCCCCTCAGGACACAAATTGATGTTTCATCTCCTTCATTTGTAGCTCTTGCCATCACAAAGCAAACACATCTGACATTTTGCAAATACACTGTTCTAATCCACTAGTTCCCTAACTAATATCAGTTGTTGAACTGAGTTGATTAGCAGCTTGGCAGGGAAACCTTTGGCTGTTTGCTGATCTCATTGGTGGCTGCTCGCTCTTGTGCATCCCACAATGAAGTGAAAGTCAACAGTGCTGCCACTTTCAAGGCAAAGAAACGTTTCTGGGCTGTTCAAGCGACATTTAACCTTCAAGCAGGAAAAACTAACAAAGATGGAAAGGTTTGCTGACTGTCATATTTGCTTTCTTTGTAGGTGACAATTGACAAGGGCAAAATATATATATATATATCTATTTTCAGCTTATGTGTCACAGGAAGGAAAACCATTTGATGAGATCTGACTGTTCTGGTCATTCAGACCAAATGCTTAAATCATATATAATGACGATCTAGTCAAGCTCTGCTTAATGATGTAGCACAAGATCATTATTTAAAACATACTCATGGGTTTGTCTTCATTAGTTTTTAAGTTCAGCTCTGTATTTGCTAACCAATTTTAATAAAGACTTAATGATACTATTTGATTTATTGCCACTGGTTCAAAAAACCCTTTCATTCTCCGCATAAGTGATAGTTCAAATCTATGTGTGTGCATGCATGAATATGCATGCACACACACAGTGCCTTCTGATAGAAGGATAATTTAGAGCCAGGTGTACCAATCGTAGGGGGGAGGGAAGAATCCAAACATCATGCTTTCAAGAAAAAAAGAACATCTGTTTGGAAACCAGGAAATATCATTGATTTACAGTTTTAACATGATTCTGCAGTGTTTTGTATCACTATATAGCATGAAATGTACTATATAAATTGTCCTAAAATGAAGTAATGCTCCATAAAATGCAGGGAAAGGCATAACAGTTGTTTTTTAAAATGGGTTTCCTGTATGAAAACAAAGATTTGTCTATTGTTTGGAGGTGAATCGAACTAAATAGTTGAATCCACATGAAAGCAATTCTCAGGAGAAGACGGAGATATTTGGCCATTAAAAGAAGGACTGAAAAGTCTGTTGTTTACTCAGAGTTGCACAAATATTACACATGCTATTTTCCCCCTTTCATGCCACATTACCTTCTAAGAATGTAGTTAAACAAAATTTCTTACAGTTTGTATTACAATCTCTATGTTTTTTCTTAAGTGTGTACGTTTATTAATGGTTATCAGACTTAATAAGTAAATAGAACCTCTATGACCAGAGGGGATCAGTAGCCAGTAGCAGCTGGTGAAGCAATTTGCTAGTGGGAACCACTGACTAGGGCAATCAAAAGAGGTGAAATCTTATTTATTTATTGTATTTATATACCGTCCCATAGCCAAAGCTCTCTTCTCCTTTACCAGTAATTGCCAGGGAGAGCCAGTGCGGTATAGTGGTTAGAGTGTTGGACTATGACCTGGGAGACCAGGGTTCAAATCCCCGCACAGCCATGAAGCTCACTGGGTGACCTTGGGCCAGTCACTGCCTCTCAGCCTCAGAGGAAGGCAATGGTAAGCCACCTCTGAATGCCACTTACCATGAAAAGGGTCGCCATAAGTCAGGATTGACTTGAAGGTAGTTCATTTCCTTTTTTCACCAGTAACTGTCAGGGACAGGTGGCAGGGACTGTTTTTATGTCAAAACCATATTGTTTTTATTGGTTGTGTTTATTAGTCATTTTTTCCACAAAATGTGACCCAAAGAGTAAAGCCAGTATAAAACCAAAACAAAATAAAAACCTAAAAATACATCCATGCATATACAAAAGGTAGGTCTAGCACATCCCACCCACTTAAAGAGGCCACAGATATCTAAAGTTCTCCAAATTAAGGGCCAAACGCCTGGGTCAAAAGAAATGTTTTTGCCTGGTGCCTAAAAGTAGACAGTGGTGGCACCAGGCATGCGTCTCTGGGGACAGCATTCCACAAGCATGGAGGTTCCACTATTCTCTTGTCACCACCCTCTGTATCTCTGTGGAGAAATGCTATGTTATGTGTTTGTGTTTAAAGAAATGTTATATGGCCTCTGTGGCTGCCATGAGGCCTTGTGTTATCACATTGTTGCAAGTCTGCTTAGTGGTGGTTGCTTGGTGACAGGTTCTGAGAGGTGAGAGGCACAACTGTTTTAAGATTCTATTAGATGGAGCCTGGAAAAGGTAAATTCTTTCTGATTGGTTGGAGGTCCCTGACAGTAGGGAGTTATATCTCCGTCTGAGAGTCAACGGTCCAGTCTAGCAGAACTAGCAGTCTGGGGGAGGGTTGCCAGGACAGAAGCATCCCAAACACTAAGATTTTGGGGGTTGGCCCTAGTGATGTCATAGGGGCAGGTCTGAGTGATGTCATGGGGCAGGCCCGAGTGATGTCACATGGATGGCCCGAGTGCTGTCATTAAGCATGATACATTAAGCATCAACAACAGTTGCTTGGAGCATACAATTCAAACAAAACACATCTCTGATTGCAAATTAAGATAGAAATCTTAGCTAAAAGATGTAGCCAGGGTAGGGAACATTTAATCCAGCCTACTTGCTTCTGGTAAAAAGTGCCCTCAGGCCAAGGCAGTCACTAGAAGGCTGTTGTAGGAAGAAAGGAGCCTAGTGTTGTGGAATGTTAGATGAGAGCACTCAAGGGCTGAAGGGCTGCAATTCTAAACACATTTACTAAGTGACTAAGCCCCATAGAACTCAATGGGACTTACTTCTAAGTAGATATAGTTTGGATTGTGCTGTTGGTAAGGCTTGACTAGGGATCCTCTGCAAAGATATCCATATCCAAGCAGCGTTGGCAACCCCCCTGCTTGGAATGCCTTGCCTCTATCTTTTAACATGGCTGCTCCAAACTTCTTGACCCTTCACTTCAGAAAAGACCTCTTGGAGGCCGGGCCTGGCAACCAAGAGGTCTTCTGAATCTTTAAAAGTTGTGCAGGGGGAAGGGAGAATTCCACCTTGTGGTTTTTCCCATTACAGTGTTGCAAGAATACCTGCACTTGGCTGATTTTCTCTTCTCCTAAAGATACAGGATCAGTCCCAGGCCCTGAACCTGGCAATCCTACTTCAGAAAGAGGTTTGAGAAATGAGTAAAAGCAAGAAGATTCTTTACCCTTTGTTGTCTACCCTGTTGGCTGCTATAAACTCACTTTGACAGCCAACCCAATTCCAGTGAGTAATAACTGACAGAGAGAAAACAGAGAGAAGGTGGTTTGGTCTACCTTCATAGGCAGGAGCTTGGGAACAACAAGTGCAGCCACACCTCCAAATATGTGAATTCTCTTTTACCAGTATTGAGCAAGAAACAAACCATCATGCAACCAACAAGGTGAATCATCAATGGCTTTAAGGGGGTTGAGCTGAGTGCATGGAACCACTATTGTTGCTTCTAAGGATGTAAGGGAGTGAGGTTAAAGGTAAATGAAATACAAATAGAAAAGAAAAACAAAGACAGTGATGCTTTCCTAAATGCAATACCATCCCAACCATAACAGGATTCCTATGAGTAAGGCAGACAACTCAGCATCCAACAACCAGTCAGGATTCTTAACCAAAACCCAAAACTAACAAAATCCTGGTAGCCAGTCAGTCAAGGTCACAAAAATCAGCATGCAGCACAGCCTGACCCGGGAGCTGCAGACAATGCAGAATGCTGTGGCACAATTGGTGACAAGAGTGAGACTATCAGCACATAATACCTCTGCTCTGAAACCTGCACTGGTTGCTGATTTGCTACCAGGCCAAGTTCAAGGTATGTTTTCCATGTTACGGGTTCCACATAGTATTTATTCTGCTCTTGTAAGAAATCAGTCCTTTAGTGTAGTAGCACCTACCCTTTGGAACTCCCTGCCTATTGACATTAGGCATATGTCCTCATTGTACTCTTTTCAGCACCTGCTAAAATCATTTTTGTTTAGGCTAGGCCATCCAGGCATGCAGAAGCGATTATGTTTTTATCTGTTTTTAACTCATTGTTGGTTTTATTATTTTGAATGTTTTTAAATACCTGTCTTTAACTTTTTTTGCCAATAATTTTGTTTTAATTCCTTCTGTTTGTTTGTTTCTGGCCACAATTCAAAGTGCTGGTTTTGACCTTTAAAGCCCTATACGGCCCAGGTCCAGGCTATCTGTCAGACCGTATCTCCCTATACGAGCCTGCCCGGGCCCTGAGATCTTCAGGAGAGGCCCTTCTCTCAGTCCCAACACCCTCGCAAGTGCGACTGGTTGGGACGCGAGATAGGGCCTTCTCGGTGGCTGCTCCTAGGTTCTGGAACTCCCTTCCTAGGGAGGCACAAATGGCCCCCGCCTTGCCATCCTTCCGTCGGCAAGTAAAGACTTTTTTATTCCGACAGGCTTTTGGGATAGAAGGTGTTTAGGATTGGGCTTTACAAGGCTTGTTTTATTGTTTTATATTATTATCTGTATTATTTTAAATTGTTTTTAGATTTTTAAGTGCCTTTTACCGTTTTAAGGTTGTGCATAGTTTAATTGTATTTTAATTGTATGTTTTTCTATGTTTTTAACTACATGTAGTTTTATTTGTAAGCCGCCCTGAGTTCCAGTTTGGAAAAAGGGTGGGGTAAAAATAAAGTTTCAATTCAATTCAATTCTGTAACCTCTTTGAGATATTTTACAATAAAGCAGTATATAAATGTTGTAAATAAAACACATAAATAAATTTGGGAGTCATTGTGGCCCTTGTGTCTCTCTCTACTTTTAGGAACAAAGGAATCTGCCTTATACTGACTCAGGTCATTTGATACCATCTAGCTCAGTACTGATGACATGGACTAGCATTGGCTGTCCTGGATTCCAGGCAATAGTCTTTTCCAGAAAGTGAATTTTGGACCTTTGTATGCAGAGCATATGCACTACCACTGAGCTACAGCCCTTCCCCTGTTTAAAAATTATCTCTTAAAATTGTTCTTTTGAATTCACTAATGAATGCACAACATACCTAGGGAGATCCACACCATGCATTTAAAGCACATTCAATACACATTTGAAGCACATGAATCCCACCACAGAATCATGGGAACTGTAGTTTGTTAAGGGTGGTGGGAACTATAACTGTGAGGGGAAAACTACACTTCCCAGGATTCTTTAGGGGAAGTCACATACTTTAAATGTGAGTTCGATGTGCTTTAAATAAATTGTGTGGATCTATTTCATAAACTTTGCATACATGTAAATCATTTTAATTAATTTTTAAAATGGAAATGAGCTATAACGTGTACTGAGTGACCAGGGGCTACTTACCATCTCTCAGCCTATCTGCTCCTCAGGATGAAAACAACAGAAGGGAACCATGATCACCCCAAGGAAAAAGGGCACACTTAAAATGTAGAGGAAATAATAATCTACAACCATAGTGTGAAATCAAATACTTATTGGGACGCAGTATGAAGAAATATTTATATAAGCATGACTGTCAAAGATGTTTATTATTTACACAACCTGTAAAGATATTTATAGTGCAATCCTATGTTTGTTTACTCAGAAGCAAGTCCCAATGTATTCAATGGGGCTCACTCAAACAGGGAAGTGTGCACAGAACTGCACACTCAAGTGAAAGGAACTTCACTCACCCCACCCAAAATTCAGAATCATGCCACTTTAAGCTGTTTTGTAATGGTTTATACTTGTTTTTATGGTTATTGGATTTTAAAGGGATTTATTTCTTATTGTGAGCTGCCTTGGTTTCCAATCACCAACCCTACCTCACAGGGTTGTTGGAAAGACTACACACACACACACTGCAGATGTAAAAATACATATTTCCCATATAATAGTTTATTGTCAAACCAGTTGGTCATTGCAGAACATTAAAAAAGTATTAGTTTCCTTGATGATAAAAACTGTGATACCTAAATAAGCCCCACCTAATTGGTTTAAAAAATAGGATTGGATGGGGAGAGAAAGATTTACAACACAAACACAATTCTTTGCTATGTTCACTCAAAAGTCCCATTAATTTACAGCACAACCCTAACCATGACTACTCAAAAGTAAGTCCTATTCAATTCAATGGGGTTTATTCTGGGTATGTGGGATTAGCATTGCAGCTTTACTCCCAGAAAAGCTTCATATTGGGAAGGTTTCCGAAACACTGCCCTTTTTAACAGCCCAGGAAAATGTAAATGTAGCGTTGCACTTGAAGTTGTCTTGGGGTCTGGAATAGGGTTGCCAGGTTCATGGCCTGAGACTGATCCTGTACCTTTAGGAGAAGAGAAAGTCAGCCAAGTGCAGGTGTTCTTGCGACACTGTAATGAGAAAAACCACAAGGTGGAATTCTTCCTTCTCCCTGCACAACTTTTAAAGATACAGAAGACCTCTTGGTTGCCAGGCCTGGCCGGGGAAGGGAGAATTCACCTTGTGGTTTTTCTAATTACAGTGTTGCAAGAACACCTGCACTTGGCTGACTTTCTCTTCTCCTAACGATACAGAATCAGTCTCAGGCCATGAACCTGGCAACCCTAGTCTGGAATCCATCGCCTGCCAAGAAAAAAACAGCTGCAAGTGATGGAGAGAGAAGGCAAACCAATGAGCTGTTGTGATTGAAAGCCTGCCCTTCTTTAGGTCCCTGCAGGAGGAAGGGGACCACCACCACTCAGAGAAGAAGGAGAGCTGTTTGGTGCTGCTGCCTGCCTGCCTGCCTGCTTGCTGCTGCTGCTCGGCTACCACCACCGCCGTCTCCCTGTTGGACTGATCTGCAGGTGTCATGCCTTGCAGGACCAGGCCCCCAGGTACTCAGCCAGCTGTTGCTGATATCATCCACCTGTCCCTTCCGTGGAGGAGATACATAAGCTGGCTGGCTAGGGAGCTTTTCGTGGGCCTTGAGTTATGTGCCTGGGAGAGAGGACTCAATGCCTGGGAGTCTTGAGGGGGCCCCAATTAGTGTAGTGATGGGTAGAGGGAGATATGGCATTGTGAAGAGGACTTGCCAAGTAAAGGGAATGTGGCCCAGGCAGTTAACGGCTGTGACTTGTTCCAGTCCTCCTTACATTTGCAGGTTTGTAGGTTGCCCTATCAGCCAGCTCTCAGACCTCTGGATGCTGCTCCTAAATGCCAGATTGGTTCAGCATCAGGGTAGACCTGATGGTTGGGGAGGGGGTTTGCTTTGGTCTATAGGAGCTCCATCTTCCTCTGCAAGCACCCTGTCCATGTGACTACTGGTCTAGAGTGTTTGCACCTTGTGTTGGGTCAGTGGGACAGACTGGGGATTCTGTTGGTGTACCGCCCACCCCGCTGCCCAACAGACTCCCTAGCTGAGCTGATGGAGGTGGTCTCGGGTGTACTGTTGAGATGCCCCAGACTGTTGGTTCTGGGGGATGTCAACATCCATGCTGAGGCCACCTTATCCAGGGAGGCTCAGGATTTCATGGTCTCCATGACAACCATGGGACTGTCCCAATATGCCATTGGCCCAACACATGTAGCAGGGCATACTCTAGACTTGGTTTTTGCAACTGGACATGGAAATGGTGATCTGAATGTGGAGGGCCTTACATCAGTCCCTCTGTCATGGACAGATCACTGCTTGCTGAAGTTGAGAATTACAGTGGCTTTTCCCCTCTGCAAGGGTGGGGGACCTATTAAGTTGGTCCGCTCCCAGAGACTAATGGACCCAGATGGTTTCCAAAGGGCTCTGGGGAGTTTTCCGGCTGATAGGGCTGGTGCTACTGTCGAATCCCTGGTTGAACTGTAGGATACAGAAATGACCCGGACAGTTGACATGATTGCTTCTGAGCACCCTCTCCTGTGTAGAGCTCGTACGGCTCCATGGTATACCCCAGAGCAATGAAACAATATAGGAGATGGCTTGAGTGCAGATGGAGACGAACTCCTAGTGGATGCAATTACACACTGGTAAGTGCCTATGGTAAGCTGTATTTAGGGGCAGTGAGGGCAGCAAAAAAAACAAATTATTTTGCTGCCGCTATAAATTTATTTATTTATTTTATTACATTTTTAGACCGCCTTATAGCAATAAGCTCCCAGGGCGGTGTACAGCATAATAAAACAGGTTAAAATACAAGTGGATGTAACCACAATAAAACATAATTAAAAATTTTCAATTTTAAATTCAAATTTAAAATTTTTTAAAATGCCTGGGCGAAGAGGTAGGTCTTTACCTGGTGCCAAAAAGATAACAAAGAAGGCACCAGGCGTATCTCATCAGGGAGGGCGTTCCATAGTTCAGGGGCCACCAGTGAGAAGGCCCTAGCTCTAGTTATCGTTCTCCGTGCCTCCCTATGCGTTGGGACACGGAGAAGGGCCTTCGACGTCGAGCGCAGCGACCGGGTAGGTACATAGCGGGAAAGGCGTTTCGCCAGGTATTGCGGTCCGATGCCGTTAAGGGCTTTATAGGTAAGAACCAACACTTTGAATCTGGCCTGGAAACATATTGGTAGCCAGTGCAGCTGGGCCAGGACAGGTGTTATATGATCAATTTTTTTTGTCCCAGTAAGAACTCTGGCCGCAGCATTCTGCACCAGCTGAAGTTTCCGAACCGTCTTCAGAGGTAACCCTACGTAGAGTGCATTACAGTAGTCCAATCTAGAGGTTACCAGAGCATGGATAACTGTGGCAAGGTTCTCCTTATCCAGATAGGGTCGTAGTTGGGCTACCAGCCGAAGCTGGTAGAACGCATTCCGTGCCACCGAGGCTACTTGAGCCTCCAGTGACAGGGGCGGATCTAATAAGACCCCCAAACTACGGACCTGCTCCTTTAGGGGGGGTGTAACCCCATCTAGGGCAGGTCGGACATCAACCATCTGGGCAGAGAGCTCCCCCACCAACAGCATCTCAGTCTTGTCAGGATTGAGTCTCAGTTTATTAGCTCTCATCCAGTCCATTATCGCGGCCAGGCAGTGGTTTAGTGCATTAACAGCCTCACCTGAAGAAGATGAAAAGGAGAAGTAGAGCTGCGTATCATCAGCATATTGCTGGAAACGCACTCCGAATCTCCTAATGACCTCGCCCAGCGGCTTCATATAGATATTAAAGAGCATGGGGGACAGAACTGAACCCTGTGGGACCCCATATTGGAGTACCCAGGGACTCGAGTAATGCTCCCCAAGCACCACCTTCTGGAGACGATTCTCGAGGTAGGAGCACAGCCACTGCCAAGCAGTGCCTCCAACTCCCAAGTCCGCAAGTCGCCCCAGAAGGATACCATGGTCGATGGTATCAAAAGCCGCTGAGAGATCAAGGAGAACCAACAGAATTACACTCCCTCTGTCTTTCTCCCGACAGAGGTCATCATACAGGGCGACCAAGGCTGTTTCTGTACCAAACCCCGGCCGAAAGCCCGATTGACATGGATCCAGATAATCAGTTTCATCCAAGAGAGCCTGGACCTGGTGAGCGACCACACGCTCTAAAACCTTGCCCAGGAACGGAACATTTGCTACCGGTCTATAGTTGTCAAGATTTTCAGGGTCCATAAAATCATCAATCTGCTATCCAGCGGAGCTCTTCAGAATTGTCCGGGGGCTATTACACACTGGCCCCAAGGACATGTCAGAACCATCTGAGGCCCGCTGTAATGAATTTGCTAGGCACTTCCAGGATAAAATCTTTAGCATCCACCAGGACTTAGACTCCAGTGTTATAGCAGGGGAATCAAGTGGGGTATCCAGAGCACAGCCTTGTCCCAATTTCTTGGATGAGTTTCAGTTGGTACAGCTTGAGGACGTTGACTTGGACAGGTTCGTGCAACCACTTCTGTGCTGAATCCTTGCCCTTGTTGGCTAATAAAAGCTAGCAGGGATGGAACAGCCGGCTGGGCCAGGGAAGTGATTAATTCCTCTCTGCGAGAGGGGGTGGTCCCTGGCTGCCTGAAAGAGGCAGTAGTGAGACCACCCCTGAAGAGACCCTCCCTGGAGCCACAAAATCTTAATAACTATAGGTCGGTGGCAAATGTTCCATTCCTGGGCAAGGTCCTTGAATGAGTGGTGGCAGGCCAGCTCCAGACACTCTTGGATGAGACCGATCATCTGGATCCATTTCAGTCAGGTTTCAATCCTGGTTTTGGCATGGAAACAACCTTGATCGCCCTGTATGATGACCTCTGTCAGGAGAGAGACGGGGAGTGTGACTCTGTTGATTCTCCTCTCAGCGGCTTTCCATACCATCGTATCCTTCTGGGAAAACTGGGTGAGTTGGGAGTGGGAGGAACTGTATGGCAGTGGTTCCACTCCTACTTGGCAGGCCGGCTCCAGAAGGTGGTGCTTGGGGAACATTGCTCGGCACCCTTCACTCTCCAGTATGGGGTTCTGCAGGGGTCAGTTCTGTCCCCCATGTTGTTCAACATCTACATGAAACCGTTGGGTGCTGTCATCCGGAGCTTTGGAGTGCATTGCCAGCAGTATGCTGATGACATGTAGCTCTATTTCTCCTTTTCATCTTCTTCAGGTGAGGCTGTCAATGTGCTGAACCAGTGCCTGGCTGTGACAATGGACTGGATGAGGGCTAATAAACTGAAGCTCAATCCAGACAAGACCGAGATGTTGCTAGTGGGTGGTTATTCTGACCGGATGTTGGATGTCCTACCTGTCCTGGATGGGGTGGCACTCCTCCTGAAGGAGCAGGTTCGTAGCTTGGGGGTTCTCCTAGAACCATCTCTGTCACTTGAGGCTCAGGTAGCGTCGGTGGCACGGAGTGCCTTCTACCAACTTCGGTTGGTGGCCCAGCTACGCCCCTATCTGGACAGAAATAACCTGGCTTCAGTTGTCCATGCTCTGATAACCACCAAGTTAGATTACTGCAATGTGCTCTACATGGGGCTGCCTTTGAAGATGGTTTGGAAGCTGCAGCTTGTGCAAAATGCAGCGGCCAGATTGGTAACAGGGACCAGACGGTTCGAACATTCAAAACTGATTCTGACCCATTTGTATTGGCTGCCTGTATGTTTCTGAGCTCAATTCAAGGTGCTGGTTTTAACCTATAAAGCCTTACACGGCTTAGGACCACAATATCTGATGGAATGCCTCTCCCAACATGAACTCTCCCCCCGTACACTACGCTGAACATCGAAGGCCCTCCTCCGGGTGCCTACTTCAAGGGAAGCTGGGAGTCTGGCAACAAGGGAGAAGGCCTTCTCAGTGGTGGCCCCCAAATTATGGAATGATCTCCCTGATGAGGTGTGCCTGGCGCTAACACTGTTATCTTTTCAGCACCAAGTCAAGACTTTCCTCTTCTCCCAGGCATTTTAGCATGCATTTTTAAATTGCTTTTTAAAAGATGTGTTTTTAAATTTGTATATTTGTGTTTAATGTTTTTAATTGTTGTAAACCGCCCAGAGAGCTTCAGCTTTGGGGCGGTATACAAATGCAATAAATAAATAAATAAACTTGTTTGACTCCCTCACACAAGAGAGAAAAAATCTGAAAGCTATATACTTAATTCATGACATTTTCAAATAAGCAGAAAGAAACAACCGTTTTCTAGCCTTGCAATGGGGTCTAAGCATTGCCTGAAGGTCTATAAATCACAACCCTGACTTCACTTGTTGGCTACAAACCTGAAAGGGTGGGGTTGTAGCAACCAGCTATGAGCTGATTTAACAGAAGTTGCAGGAGGTGGGAGGCTGGTGTTTTGGTGTATATCTCTTGAACCAGACCACCTAGAAACTTATTTTTTTAATCTTAAAGCTAAGAGTCCAGTGATTAAGGTGACTCACCTAGAGTGCCAGAGAGGACCCCCAAAATCCAGAATCTCCAGGCAAACACTGAAGACCTGGCAACCCTAGTCAGGGGTTAGCAGTTGGAGTTGGTGATAGTTGGAGTGAGAAGTTGGTTGGTGAGGAAAAAATGAGAGAAGAGCTGAGGCCTATAAATACCAAGGGTGTAATTAATCATCATCTGGGAGGGCTGCTCCCTCTGGCTGAGGAAATTCCTGGAGATTTTGTTCAAACTGAGATCGAATTTCTACATGTTGATTTACCTGTCTAAATTTACAGATCCAATTTCACTTCTTTAATTCACCTTTACTGTTTAAGCCCAAACATGGAAAACCTGATCTTCAGAGGCCAGAGAGCACACCCCTTTTTATTTATTTTGTTTATTTATTTTATATTAGTTTTGCTTTTGTGTGTGTGTTTTTTATCTCAGTGTAGTCTATTTTCTTTCTGCATGTAATTTTGTTGTCATTCTATAAAAAATACAAAAAAAACCCTTTAAAATACCTTATCCCAGTCTGTGCCTGTGCTGGAATTGGTTTTTAAGATGTTTTTAAAGCTTTTGTTTTAAAGTTCCTTTTGAAATATTTTTTTTAAAATATGTTTTAAAGTCTTTTAAGATGTTTTAGACTGTTTTTAGTGTTTTTGTTTGCCACCCTGGGCTCCTCCTGGGAGGAAGGGCAGGATATAAATTTAATAAATTAATTAAATTAAATAGTGGTTTAAAAAAAAAAAACACAGAAAATCCCTGGGGAGAGTCTCCAAAGACAACCACATTTTTGACATCCTCTTAAGCTTGTTCTATCCTCCCACTCCGCAGGTAGGTAGCATGACACCTTCATACTAAAATACTTGAAATACATTGTGATCTTTTTACCTTAAAGATGGGTTGGCTTGTCCTCAGCTTCCTGCTTTTAAAATTTATATTTGAACTGGCCTCTTGTTGTTTTTAGCAGATCCGAGTTCTTTTCTAAGGAGTCTAGAAACTCTGCACAGGTCATGTTAATGTTTAGTTTCACCTGTAGCTTGGCCTTTGCAGCATGTTTCTGTTGTCTGATGGACGGACGGACGGATGGACGGGCAGGCGGGCAGGCAGCCAGTTCTTGGAACTTGCAGAACATCAACGATCTGCCACTCTGAAAGGTGCCCTCAAATCCCATGCCTCGGCTTGGTGGCTCACCTTGGCCTCATGGTTAAGCCAGCTCTGCTTGGTTGCTTGTTTTTTCTTTATGCCCAGTAAGTCTTCTTATATAATCTATTGCTTTATTATGACACAACAGCCCCCCCCAACAGTCACCATCCCCCTAGGGGCAATACAGCAATATGATCTTCTTGATCCCAAAGCAGGCTTGGAAGTTGGGAGCCACTGTTAGAATAGGAACTAAAGTATCCCATGAGTACACACATGCAAGGAAACAGTTCTGGGGAACACTGGGCAGACATTTTACCCCTTGTGTGATTAAAATTGTGTAAGGGAAGAGCGGGGATATGCTTGCTGGGCCTGTTTCCTTTGTTGAGACCCACCACCTGGACACACCTCCCTCCACACTTAAGAGGGCAAAGCATAGCATCTGGGAGCCTGGAACAAGCACAATTTAGACTCCTATGTAGGGTTCTAAATCATGTGGGGGAGCTACATGTATTGAACTGGCTCCCTGGTTTAGACCTTTGCCCTTCAAGGTGTGAAAGGGGCAAGGCAAGCGCATGTCCCTGCTCTTTCCCAATTGCATGAGGGCTGGGATGCCTGGCAAAACATAAACAAGAACATAAGAGCCCTGCTGGATCAAGCTAATGGTCCATCTAGGCCAGCATCCTGTTCTCACAGTGGCCAAGCAGATGCCTATGGGAAGCCTGCAAGCAGGACCTGAGTGCAAGAGCACTCTCCCCTCCTGTGGTTTCCAGTAACTGAAAGCTATCATGGCTAGCCAAAGCTCAGCAGAGAACTGAAATCTATGGCAACAGCCATTTTAGGACAAAATGAAGGAAGAGTTTTGCAGTGTTTGCAGAAATATTTTATTGTTTTACACTTCAGGCTCCCATGGTACACTGTTGGATATATTTTCTGCAACAAAATCTTACAGCCCCAGTCTCTGCCCCCATTGCTAGAAGGATTTCTAAAAACTGGGACATTCCTGCAAACACCTTCTCTCAGGCCCCACCAACTCCCTCATACAAGGAGGGCTGGATTTCCTGTTCTCAAAGTCTATAGAGGGGACGTGACAACCCAAAAAAACAAGAAGAATTCTTTAGGCTTGCTCTAGGCATTTCTGCCCATCCCTCCAAGAGAAGAAACATTTTAACTGCTCAGTTGGAGGAACAACTGAGGAAGGGGCAAATGTGTTCCCTATTCCAAGAAAAACATGCAGCTCTCATTTATTTCTGTCCTCTAAAGAGTAATCACGATGTGTAACATCCCGCTGAAATGGCCTCAAGTCTTTTTATTGCCACTATCATCTTGTTCCAAGAGTATTAATTATTGAGCAGTACTACAGGATACTTCATGGCATACTAGTTCCCTTTTAGTTCTGCCAAGAATGGTTTCTTTTGTAACATCTTTTTTTGACAGTACCCAAGCTGGGTAAAGTAAACACTATCTGTAAAATACCCAACTACATTTCAGTTTCACATTTCTGGTTTAAAAATAATTTCTGGCCCATAACCATATTGTGATAGATAAGGCTATCAATGGCTACTAGCCACAATTGCTATGTTCTGTCTCCACTGCTGGAGGCAGTATGATTCTGTAGACCAGTTGTTGGGAATCACAAATGGGGAGAGTGTTACTTGCAGGCTTCCCAATGGCATCTGGTTGACCACTGTGAGAACAAGATGCTGGACTAGATGGGCTTTTAGCCTGATCCAGCAGGGCTTTTCTTATGACATTATCTCCATTCATAATGAATAATAATATCACTCCAAGCTGTGAGATACTATATATAAGTGGCCTGATACTCTCTCCATATTTAATACTGAGTATTTAATACTTTTTCAACAAGCTTTCCAAATATGTGTGTATGTTTATTATATTGTAAAACACTTTGGGATGCTTCATGGGAAGTGAATCATAAATGAAACAATAGCTAGTCCCAGGCTATGGTCTGAAGGCATACAAGGTTACCAACTTGCTGAAGCTATGCAGGTCTGGGTCTGGTCAGTGCTGGTAATCGCATGTTGGGTGTCTATGATGGAATAAAGATGGGGTATAAATGTACTAAATAAGCTATATGTTTCTAATAGTGTTAATTACAAACAATTTGCTTATAATAGTGTAAATAAGTCCCATCTTTGGGGCTGATACTTATTCAATTGCTTCTATCATCCTTGGAAAGATACCAGAGATTTTTGAAGGCAATATATCCCCTGGATATGGCAAATTCACATTTTTTGTTGCAGAATTGTTTCAATGGTACTGAAACCCCACCTCCATGCACAAGCTGATGAAAATCTATTTAAAAACTAATATTTATTTAAAAATCCACAATCTTCTCCCAGATTTTCATTTATTGAAGTTGCAAAGTTTCTGAAGTAAATATTGAAAACAACCATTTTGGTAATTTGTATTATATTTGTATTATATTGGACTATATCAGAATGCTTCTATTAATATAGAATCATAGAATTGTAGAATAGTAGAGTTGTAAGGGGCCTATAAGACCACTGAGTCCAACCCTCTGCTCAGTGCAGGAATCCAACTTAAAGCATACCCAACAGATGCTGTCCAGTTGACTTCTGAGTGTCTCCAGTGTCGGAGAGCCCACCACTTCCCTAGGTAATTGCTTCCATTGCCATACCGATCTAAACCTTAGGAAGTTTTTCTTGATGTTCAGTCGAAACCTGGCTTCCTGTAACTTGAGCCCATTATTCCATGTCCTGCAGTCTGGGACAACTGAGAAGACATCCTGGCCCTCCTCTGTATGACAACCTTTCAAATGCTTGAAGAATGCTATCATATTTCTCCTCAGTCTTCTCTTCTCAAGGCTAAACATGCCCAGTTCTTTCAGCCTGTCTTCATAAGGCTTTGTTTCCAGTCTCCTGACCATCCTTGTTGCCCTCCTTTAAACCTGTCCCAGTTTGTTGGCATCCTTCTTAAAGTGTGGTGTCCAGTACTTGACTTCTGTCTATGAAGTACTCTCTTTCCTATTTGGAAGACTTAACTCAAGGTAACTGCTTTTTAAAAATGTGTCTGTGTCCATAATAATACTAAGCCAAAGGAAGAAAGGGCTTATTTTCTCATTGGAAGTGATTTTTACACCCTTTTGCATTAGGGGGAGTGGGAATATGTCCCTGTTGCCACACCAACAAGGTCCCTTGTCCTGATTTGTTTACACTTTATTGACTTGATGAAGATGCACATTCAGGTTTGTATATGAACACACATCCCACTGAAAGTAATGCAGTGCAGAGGAATGGGATCCACATCCAGATATGTATCTAGATGCAATCCATTCGCACTAGATTACTTTCAGTGGGATGATATGCATTTGGATGTAAATTTAAATGCACATCTTAATCTCTATTCAGCTCCCACTAATTAGGTGTATCTATGCATAACCAAAGCTGCAGCAGGGTGAAAGTTGCAGCCCAGATCAGCAAATGTTGGCAAATATGTCATGCCTCCTTAAATGGTAAATTCTCAAGTGAAAACAGAACCTTGCAAAATTTTGGCACAGCATGAGTAAATAAACTGAATTCGCAATTTAAACTTTGAGTGCGTACTTGGTAATATTGTTGCTCAGTTAAAGCAATATGTATGGTTTGAATAAGCAAATTCAAAACCAAATGCCCCCTTAAAATATAACACTTAAGAGAAGTGCAAAAAAGATATCCTGGGAAGAATGCTACTTTTTGATTATGCTTCAAGTGGCTTTGGATTTAGGGATGTTGTCTTACGAATTGACCAGGAAACATCCCCCACACAAATACACACAAATGCAAGAAAGCTTCTAGCTCCTTTTAGTAAGGCTGGTGCCATGCATGACTGAACCCTTGGGCACCAGCTTGGCCTGGGCCCACAGCACCCTAGCCCAGACCCCAGTGCAAGTGGCTTGGGTCTAATAAGCCTGCCCATTTACCCCACCTACCTTTTGTGTCGTGTGAATGATAGGCATGTGTAGCGCACAAAGATGGTGGTGGGTATGTCAGCCCTTAGGGAAGCCCCTGCCACCATCTTGGGTGATGGCAGGCAAGAGCACATAGCGCACATGGCATTCACACTGACAGGAGAGGTAGGTGGGGCAGGTAGGCAGGCTTATTGAAGCCTGCGCTGTCTGTATTGGGGGAGTGCCTGGGAGCTCCTTCTCCATGATCTACAGCAGGCTCAGGATGCAGGACCCGACACTGCCATGGATCACGGAATGGGAGCGCCACCCACCCACAATAAGGAGGGGCCCTTTGGGAGCCCCTTTGGGCCACAGGGGCTCTCAGCCAGGGCCCAACCTGGCCACCCTCTGGCACAGGCCCTGCCTTTCAGATCACTGGTCTCTTTAATACCAACTTGAAAATTAAGAAAAGTGGAGAAATAGTGAAATGGCTCACAATCTCAACTTTTCACTGCAAGAACCTGACTTTGTAGAGCAGGAAACTAAGATATTTTTCTGATACTTGAGATGAAAAAGTAGGTAGTTCATGAGGATCCCCCACCCCCTGTGTGCCATCTGGTCCTGAGGCTCCTGATACATCTGTTATTGAATCATTAAAGTAAATGAGGTGAATAACACAATTACACTTGTTTACTTGTCCTGTAATAGCCAGTTAACAATGAAATGTAACTTCTACTTTTTGTTCAGTAGTGTAATAAAAATGTGTCAGTGCAACTAAAGGTGAATCCTAAAATTAATGTCAGATAAATATATTTAATTTATAATATAATAATCCAAAAGAACATTAATTTTTGTTCCATTTTATGATAATTGATAATTGTATCATCAACCATATGAATATTATCCTGTATAATTAAAACCATAAAACACAAATAAGTAGCATGAAGAAATAAGCCTATGAATCACAATTTTATTCCACTAATCGAACACACTTGGGCTTTTACAAAGACCCAGGCAAAGCTACTTTTAGTATATAGAATAGCAGGAAAAGCGGAGATACAATTACCTGACAAGTATTTGGGCTTCTACTGGGAGAAAGGGCAGGATATAAATCTAATAAATAAATACATATTTCAAGTCAGGCACAGCAGTATTGAAAATGAATTATTCTAGAATCATGGACCAGGATCTAGAGCAGTTGCCTCAAACTGATGCCTTCCAGATATTATCAGATTACAACTCCCATTAGTTACAGACAGCAGGTAACACAGTTATAAATGCTGGTGGGAGTTGTAGACCAGCAGTATCTGCAGGATCACAGGTTCCCCAGCCTGGTATTCAGTATTGTGTGTAGGCAGGCTAGATATACCAATGGTTTGAGTCAGAAAAATGTAGCTCAATATATTCACTTTTAAAAGGGTCACTTTTTGAAAGGTGAATCATGGTGACCAGTTGATTGTGCATGTCCTTATAGAAGAGTTGTTCCCAATATCATGCCGTCCAGATGTTTTGGTCTACAACTCCTATCATCCCTGACCTTTAGCCATGCTGGCTGGCGCTGGTGGGAGTTCAACAACATCCCCGGGTTGGGGAAGATGTTCTAGATCCTGGTCCATGAATCTACATATTTTTTTTTTAAGTGTGTGAATATTAAATATTAGGGATGTGCATTGGCTCAGTGTAGGGGCTAAATGTCAAGGAAAATTAGGATGATTTGGAGGTCTATCAGTACTCCAAGTCAAATCAGGCCCCCCACAAAGCCTCATGTTGTTCTGTAGATCTGTTGTTTCTGTACTTTTCTGTCCCTTATAGCTGTATGTTTTCCAATATCTCTGTGTTTCTCTGTGTCGCTTTATAGCTCTATGTTTTTTCTTTGTCACTATGTTTCTCTTTGTTGCCTTATAGCTATATGGTTTCCTATATCTCTGTGGTTCTCTAGATCCATCTTCTTTGGCAAAAGTGAAGCTGTCCAAAAAGTTGCTTGCTGAGCACAGAAGAGCTCTCAATTGTTAAGCATACCAGTGGATTTTTTTTAAAAAAAAACCCTAACTTTTTTTTTAAAAAATCATACATTGCTGTGCTTTAAACAAAAACAACAACCCAGAGATCTTCAGAACTCCACAGACAACATTTTGGATAGTCTCACACTGCAAGGGCTGTCAGAGGCCTGTAAGGTCAATTGAACGATAGAAGCACCAGAAATGAAAGACTGGTGTGAAGCTGCATATTTTTTTTACAAAAATGTACAAATACCACATATTATCTGACCACCTCTTAATTATTTTAAGGTATGAAAGAACAAATGTCAAACCCCCACTCTCCTCCTAAGAAGAGCTTATGGAGGAACATGAATCCCTTTTACTTCCCTCACAGGAAAACAAAATCCTACACCTATTTGCAGAGCTTGGAAAAGTTACTTTTTTGAACTACAACTCCCATCAGCCTCAGCCAGCATGGCCACTGGATTGAGCTGATGGGAGTTGTAGTTCAAAAAAGTAACTTTTCCAAGCTCTGCCTATTTGTGTGGCTTAATCCACACTGGAGGGACCCCTGTGCTATTATTTCATCCATTTTGGCTCAAAGGGGGAGACGTTATAGCCAGTTCAGATCCCCCATTATAGTGAATAGGAAGCACAGAGCTTCATTTTATACAGAGTTGCTTGGAACCCAAAACAGAATGAAGCAGAGAGAGCACAGAACACTGAGAAATATATTGGATTTTTTAAAATACAGAGATATACATACAAGGCAAAATTTGAGTGCTATTAATAGCATCTCTATTTAATACTATATTCAAGAACGACTCGCCATGCTGTGTAGGATGGATCTATCCTACTTCTTAAAATCTTTTTAAATGGGAATACCATTAATACCATGGGACCTTCTGCATCCCGGGAATGTGTCCTAACACTGAATTAATACTATGCTGAAAAATTGTCCTGCATGTTTTGACTATTCTCTACTAGTTAATGAGAAAATAAATTATATTCAGGATCTATCAATGGGGAAAGAAAATGTTGATGAAATTCTCATGAAGGGAGTACAGGTATTATGAAATACTTGCCTTATTTTTAGGTAGCCAACGTGTATTTGTGAGAGTTAATTTAATTCTACCAGTCATCTCCCCAGTGACCTGCCCTCTGCAGTCCTCCTAGCTGCCTATGATTCAAATCAAAGCCCAGGTGGAAACATCATGAGGTAACTCCTCCTATCTTGCTTTTTCAGATCAGGAAGTGCAGGCAGCCAGGGAGGCTGCAGAGTGCTGGAGAAAACGTTGCTGGAAAGAAACACACACTCCTCAGCAACCTCACAACAAACGAAGAAACTTGAAACTCCACACCTGCTGAAATTCTACAGAAATGTTAAAGTTTCCTGAAAATGAGACAGCAAAATGGAAGCCCATTTCGCACAGGAAGAAAACTTTTGAGAAACTGGAGGATGGATCTTAGCACATCTCTACACTTAACTATTCCCCCCCCCAAAAAAAAGTTTTCTAGATGCCCCTCTGCACTGCAAAAGTTGGAATAAGGATTGGAGTTCAAAGAGGAAACTGGGACAATTTTCTGAGCACAATAGTGACATTTTCCTTTGGACTATTTTTTAAAATAAGTTGAATTCAACTATATTGCATAGTTCTTTATGAGAGATGGAATTTATTTGTAAACCACCGCCATGGTTGACCTAACAATGGCATTCCTTCTATTACTTCCTCTAGATTGTTTGTAGTGTACACAAGCCCTTCGGGCTCATTCCCATGAGAAACCTCAGTACTCTGGCTCCAGTCTGAAAGGAGAGCAAAAAGTTAGTAGGGCAGGTTGAGTTCTCCTTTGGAAATCAATGAGGCTGTCCACAGTGTCAGCCTTCATGAAATGTTTTGTTACGTCAGAGAAAGAACCCAAATCTTTATTTCCAGCAAGGTGTGCATCGTTATAGCAGACCACATTCTGGTCTGTAGGAAAGCACTATTTTCTTTGCAACACAAAAACACAAATAGAAGGCAAGGAATCCCGCTTTTTCACTTTTTTGGCAGCAGAGAGACAGTAGTTTCCCATCAAGGCATCCCAATGTATTTTCTGAGGCTGCAGGTTCTACATTGCACTGCACTCCACATCCAGCATGGCTGGAAGTAAAAACAGGCAGAACAGCCTTACCTATCCTAGAGGCCTCCATCCTGGATGTTTTGGACTATGATTTCTATCATTGGCATTGCCAGCTGGGGCTAGTGGGAGATGGGGTCAAACAACATCTGGAGGGTACCAGGTTGGAGAAATCTTAATAGAAAAGATAAATGCAGATTCACACACAACTGAAATGTCAGATGTGCCCTTCAACAAACTGAACGATCAACCATCCCTGGTGCTTCAAGCAGGCTGTCCACATTCTTTCTTTTAAATTACATTGTTAATGAAAAATTTTTTTAAAAAGTGTTTATAAGATGTGGGGAGTTTGGCATCCCAGTGGGCAGCTAATCAGCTCTGTGTACAGCTAATTTCTGCTTCAAATGTATAGAAATGGTGGTTGTTTTCCCTTCCCCAAAGACTGATCCAGGAAAGGAATAGGTACATTGGGATGTAATACAGCAAGGGAGCTTTAGAACAGCACCACTGCTGTTTATACATGTTATATCTAGCTTCGCCCTGAGTGCCATATATATAGTTTTACTAATTAGATAGGTTAGAAAACAACAGAGAGCCATGCTCAGAAAAACACAAGAAACGCAAGGCCTCTGTATTTTATTTGCTTGACTTGTATGTTTGGTTAAGAGTGTAGTGACTTACTTTTTAAATGATATTTCATGAGGGTGTTTTTTTCTTCACCACACTGATTATATTTACCATTGTCTTTTCTTCTTGCTATTGTTAGCATGGTAATTTCTGTGCTATAAACTGTGTATACAGGTAAGAAAGCACTGGGAAATGAAAGGTTTCTGTACAGTATGAGGGCTGAATAATGAGTGATCCTGGCAGGTGTAGATGTTGAAATGCAAGTCTGCATTTTTGTTGAGAAACAAGCCACTGTCCTGCAACCACATCTCCATCATTGTTTCTCTGTTCTGGCTGCGCTCTTCATTATACTTTCTTCCTTACAACCTGAATCAGCTCTCCAGAGACCGGAATATAGATTTCCTTTATGTCAGTTACTTTAATGATTAATTGAACCAATGGATATTTCCATTTCTCAGATAAGAATACTGTGAGGATAGCAATTCAATTCAACAGAACCGTGCATTAGATTACAAGGAAAATGTGACCTTGGACTGAATTAACAGTAGTACGCTTCTTTTGTTAGGGAACATTCAAAAACTCTGCCTTTAAAATTCCCTTGAAAATTAATGTATTGTAAACACAGGGACATGAATCAGTTTGGAAGGAGACATGCAAAACTGCAGTTGAAATTGTCTGCCTTGTTACAGTACAGATGATTTCATTGAGGGGAGGGGGTTGATACCCTAAGCCATTTTGAACAGAAAGGAAACAAGTAAGCTCATGTAAGAAAACCATTGGGGGGGCAGTTACTACACGGAGATAGCGAGCACACTCACAGACCACCCTGTTTAAACAAACATGTGCAGACCTTCTTTATTTGTCTGGAAACATTCAATGAAAAAAGATTGCAATATCATGACCATATTTTGTACCTCCTGACGGGCCAAAGAGTTAGTAATAAACCTGGCCAAAAAAGAAGAAATAGCTTTGAGCAACCAATGGTGCACAAATCCCATAGTTCTTCCGCTTCATTTATTACGCAACCTGAGAAACAAACACTGGGTATTTAGAATGTTGACGAATAATGATTTCTAAGGCAACAACAAAGGATTTCCAATAAGGTTTCCCTAAAGACAATGGGTCTATGATGGAATGTGTGGTTTATATTAAATATTGCAGCCTGCTCTGCTACTTTTTTTTTTTTAGACAGCTATTATTTATTTATTTATTTATTTATTGGATCACTTACCCACTCTTCACCATAAGGTCTCAGGGTGGGTTATTACCATATAAAAATACAATTAAGCATCAGAGTCCTTTTAAACTGTTTCATCTTTTTTACAAGGTTCAGCAAATGCAGTTGAGAATACTTAGGGTGTGGAATGTCTGTTACTGCTGTGAAGAATTCCATATAATTTCCCTCTTCCTTTATTTTTATTTTTTAATGTTGGATTGAACTATGTTAAATACTGAAAGGCTTATCTGCTTTGAACATTTTGCAATGTCAATCCACCTTTATATTTTTTCAGAATTGATAAAAATTGTTATACACACAATATTTAAAAAGTTCAAACAATTTACCATCAGAAGAATAGGGTGAGTCCTAAAAGTCAGGGAGAGAGAGATTTTGCCTTTACAAATGCTTGAGGTGGCAAAGACTCAATCCAAATTAAAACATACAAAATAAGTTCCTATTGCAGCACAGAGTTTATTATTATGGTGAACACAGTACAATTATGCTTCTTCTTCCCTAAGAGGTCTGACTTAGTTCTTTTCACAAACATTTTGTTAATTGTGCTTCAGAGAAGCACTAAGCATTCAGGCTTGTTTGTTTGAATGATTCAGACTGATAGTAATTGTTTAATCCATTGGCTAGTCTATAACACAACTTTACATTATAGCAGAGGAATATGAGAAGGTTCACTTCACATGGTTTACAATATCTTGTTTCGGAAGCCAATTCAATTTAACTTTATACTGCAAAGAAATCAGTATGTGCTGGATCCGTTCAATCTGAAATGGCAGCCTGTAATTCAAAAGAAAACACTGCACATCTCAAAATGTATATCTTTTGATGAAAAATATATATTTATACCTAGATGCTTCTCTTTGGATTTGGGGGAAAAAGAAAAATAACCGCACATCAGCATTTAATATTTCTTAGGTAAGGTTATCAGTGTTTTAGCTTCAAATGACCTTTCCCAAGAATGGAATTGATCTTCAGAGAAGCCATTCAAGACTGAAGTGGTGATAGCCTGTCCGTATAGATCTAAGGAAGAAAATATTAAACATTTTTGAGGAATTGAAGTGTACGGGAGCATAGTCTATGAAATTGATTTTAACATTACACATAAGAAATAACATGATTTTATATAAATAGGAGGGCAAAAAGTGTCTATTTCAAAGTTGTCCCACCACACTTGGTCCAGGGCTATAAGACATTTAGAGGAAAACTCAAATACATGGACAATATACTGCTACAATAGACAGCTCTGTATTATTGCTGGCACACACTGAGCTGGTTCACATGTCACATTAACTCAAAGTATGGCTTGGCAGGAGTGTACAGGGCACCTGAAGATATTGCATCTGCTTTGGTCCTTTGGTCTTGCTTCTGTGAGTGAATACATGGTTTGTTCTTGAGTTCACAGCTTGTGGTTTGTCTGGAGAAGACAAACCATGAGCCTGTGTTTGTACAACATGCTAAGCCAAACCATGTCTTAGCTCACAACAGTGCAGCAGGAGGAGGACTGGAGAAGAAGCAAAGCATTTGTGATATCCTTTCAAGGAGCCTATGCACTCACGTGTTCATGCTAATAATGAGCAGACAGCTCACCGTAAATAAAAACAATAGCAACAATGGAATGTGTGATTCCATACATTCAGAGGGTTATGTGTGAATTGGCTTGAACTGGTCCATAGCAGCTATGACAAGATAAAACATGAGCGTGGTATACGTGGTATTGCAAAAGTGCTACAGGCAGAAGCATCACTGCAGACGTTTAGGCATTTGTGAAAATTTCCACACCAATGACTTACAGACTTTACAGACCCTTAATCCCAACTTCAAAAATGGCACACACTTTTAAAATGTGTATTCTATATTATTTTTCAGTTGGATCCAGACTTACTCATGCTTAGAGTCAACCGACTTAAATCAATGGGGCAAATTGGTCATTCATGACATGTCATTAAATCCTATTGATTTAAATGGCTGTACTTGAAGCATGACTAAATGTGGATCCAACCTGGACTCTTTCACACATGCATGTTCATGAGTTGATGACAGCAAAATCAAGTGATGATTTCCATGGGCAAATGAGCCATTATAGATCCAACACTGAACAGTTTTTTGTTGTATTACCCCATGTATCTTCAGAGAAAATGCTTTTTAATTGAGTCACTTCACAGATTCAGCTGCAAGTAAGGAAGTGCAGGGAAATCAATTACATACTTGTAGTTGCGGTACGAATGTATCAGGATGCATCTAACTGTGGTATTTAATGCTAGTCCTACTCAGAAGAGACCCACTGAAATTAATTGGCATGATTAACTTATTATGAATGGGTCTGCTTGGAGTAGCATTTAGTTGAATCTAACCCTAAGCAGATAGTTTGGCAGTATGGCTCCCTTTTGTCTTCTCTCTTTTATTCTTTCTGATCAAATTGTGGCCCATTAGTTGTGATCCAATCTGGCCCTACCATTAGGCAGAGGGAAGTGACTACCTTCTTAAACTGATTTTGGGTGTCATGAAAGGCAAGTGCATTGCTAGTTAGCTAATTCATTATTGATATATTTTTATTCCTAGGAAGAAGTGTTTGGGGGATTTTCTGTCTCAGATGCCAAATAAGTCTGCCAGCATTGGGTGCTCTTGACCTTGACACGGGGGATGAGGGAAGCACCATTTACTGTTTCTCTGAAGGCAGCAGAATGGCTTGGAATAGATCTGTGTAAACCAATGGTCTAAACCAGGGGTTTCCATACTGGGAATTTTGTCCCTAATATGATGGAAATTAAAGATACGCTTCTTTAAAACATCAGTCTGGTTCTGGTTCTATGTAGAAGAGGATAAAGGGACAACACATCTAAACCACTTTCTACACATTCACCAGGCCTTCTAGCCACCAGACATTCTGGCTTGTAACAGCCCCTGTTTATTTTGAGTTGTATTCAATGTTAGCCATAATCCCAAATAGAGTTACTGAAATTAACGGACGTGACTAGGTGCATTAATTTCAATGTGTCTATGCCAGGAATGGGGAATCTGTGCTATTCAGATGTTCCTGGCCATTGGCCCTACTGGCTGGACTGATGGGACTTGTATTCCAACTAGGGATGGGGTTTGCTCCTTGGTTCTGGTCTGTGTTTTGGTTTTTGCAACTGGTTTATGGTGCTGATCCACAACATTTCCCCATTATTATTGTTTTTGCTATTTCTGATCCACTTGTAATAGCTAATGAAATTGCTAATGCTGTTGGTGATCTTTCCACTGATGGTCTCTTGGGTTTTCTATTTAAATTTAAATTAGGCAGATCTGTCAATTCTGCCTCTTGCCTCAGGTTATTGCGGTGCTGACCTAAGACGTTAATGGCGATTGTTATCACCTCATTGAGGCAGAACCTTGAAGGAATACACACTGTAGCACTTGGGAGGAAAGCTGTTTACATTAATAATTATGTCAAATTAGTTGCTGATTTGTTTTTTGAAAAAGCCAGTGTTGCTGACAGTCACAAGCATTAAACCTGATCCGAAGACATACAGAATTTACGGATTCTGACAGAATTCAGTAACAAATCCAAAAATGCCAAAATTCGCTCCCATCTCTAATTCCACCAACACCTGGAGGGCTACAGAATGGAATTTAGTTGAATATATCCTGCGAGGAGATCCATGACTGAAGCTCAGAGCATTCTCTAATTATAATCTTGCCTCGATGTTACTTCCCAGACTCAAGTGTGCATGGAGAATGTGCTACATAGTAAGTAATTACAGCAGGAAGAAGCTTATAATAGCTGCCTGTATCAGATAAACACCTTGCAGTTATTGCCCCATAACTCAGAATGATTAAAGAGAATGTTTATACTGTCCACCTCTTATATTGGACAAACTGACTCAGTCAATACATCATATAAAGAAAGGTGTACATGGCATTTTGAGAGCTCAGACTTCTGATCCTATATTTTAGCTTTTCAAAGGTTAAAAAAAGAGCAGATATTTACCAAAACATATTTTAAAAGTACAAATCCTTCTATGCACCCACAGTTTTCTGATGTTTCCCATTAGGACTAATGAAGTCTTGTAATAGGTCAAAATTGGATGTTGTCTTCTTCTCCAAAATATTGATTCAAGACCCATTAATATTCATTGCTAAGGGATAAACCAGCATGACCATCTTAATGGAGTGTGATCAGGGAAGTATGATGCGTGGATGTCTCCAAATAACTTATGCTAATATCAAAGTCATCATGCTCAGACATGTGACTGATTATTCAGGACTCTCATTAGACACCCCCCCTAAAGTCTCTTTATAGGCACTTCATAGTTTGCTTCTTGCTAATTAGATAGCACAGTTGCAAATGAATTGTTCAATTTAAAATAACATTGTTTTCACATGTTATTTTCCAAGTAAACATTTTTTTCAATTCTACTTAATGTTTTGTTGAACTTTTGCATATTGTGAAACTTCTGTATCAAAAACTGAATGGCATGCACTTTAAGCCTCAATCAACCCTCTCCTCCTCCAATTCAGTGTATACCACAAAACTTAATTTACATTTGGGTTTATATCCTGGAGCGTAAACTCAATGGTAAATTAACTTTAGTGGTATACAGTAGTAACAGAACATAAAGACTGGAGGAAACTGTTGGAAGTGGAGCAAGAGCAATTCCTCTTTGGGTTCTTTTGTTTGCATTCCAAACGGAAGATAGAGAGTCCTCCAGCTGGCTAGCCTTGCCTACCTTTACCTGTGCTGTTCTCTACCTAACTGGCTTCCATTGTAAACTGATATGCTCACGGAAGCTGACCTGACCTAGTTAGTTAGAACTAGGTATGCCTTTCCTATATACTGTGTATTTCTATAAATAAAGCAGCTTTTCTTATTTTGCTAAGTCTCAGTGATCTAAATGCAGGGTAAAAGCCTGCTACTTAGGTAATTACACACACTGGCACACA
The DNA here is from genome assembly GCF_030035675.1 of Rhineura floridana. Classification (NCBI taxonomy): domain Eukaryota; kingdom Metazoa; phylum Chordata; class Lepidosauria; order Squamata; family Rhineuridae; genus Rhineura; species Rhineura floridana. The sequence continues at coordinate 47,282,191 of NC_084484.1, read as the reverse complement.
AACATCTCAGACCACTGATGATCTCTGCATATACAAATTTCCATAACAACCCTGCCAGGCCCTGTTGGGTGGAGTCAGGGAAGCAATAAGTCTCTATAGATGATGAAGAAGAAGATATCATCATCACCCCATCATTTAGAACTCCTTACAAGGTGGCAGGTGGGTTACCAAAATGTGAAAGAATGAAGCATTATATAATTAATGGGGTAATTTGATGTTAAAACACTGTATTCATACTAGGCAGGATCTTCCTTTTGGAGTGGTGAATGAAAGAATAAATGCAAAAGAGAATCAAAGAAAAAGGGGTAGGGGAAGGGAAAAAAGGAGCATCTCTTACAAAAGACAACTCTGGGAAGAGTGTCAACATTCTTACCAGCTAATTATTTTTAAAAAAATTAAGGCAAAAATTGAGGCCATTCACACCAATCCAAATAGTGATCAACGGTGCAATCCTACGCATATTTTACGTAGAAGTAATTCTCACAGTGCTAAGTGGGACTTATTCCCAATTACGGATGCATAGGATTGTAGTCACAGAGGCTTACCTAGAACTGGGCTGCATAGCTGCTATCCTAAGTACGATTACTAGGCAGTAGGTCCCATTAGAAATGGTGGCAATTAATTTAGCCACATCTAACTTGTTCTGTCAATGTCAGTAGGAATTAGTCACAATGAACTTCATATTCATAGTTTTTTAAAATATTTGTGTGAACACTGCCCCAAAACAATACACATAGTACTGTACTTTTGATTTCAACAGCAACAAAAATATTTCCAACTCTATTTCCCAAATAATAATAATAAAAAATCATTTCCGTTACATAAAAAAACATTCAATACATGTGTCTTAGTTGACTTCCTTGTCCCATTTCTTTTCAAGAAGTGTTATTGCATAATTATCAGACCAGAAATACAACATAATAATTGTCAGTAACTTTCTGAGCTCAGTGATTTGAACAATTTATTTCTCTTTTTTGCTTTAATATAACATCATAAAACTTCAGCGAGCCCCATCAGGTTGACTGGTAAGTAATTCTTAAGCTTCACCCTAATTAGATCAATAAAAGTTAATCCATGAGGGAGCATAAATGAGGCTTCATAATTATACACTTAATTTAGGAAGAAGTAATTCCATTCACAATAAGTGGGATTATAGGGCCTATTCCATTTTCTTTCTTTAGTTCATTTGATCTTCAGATAAAACAAGTTTGGAGGGAATAGAGAATGTGCGCTTGTAAGGTTGCATTAGTTATTTCAGGCTATTTGCAGTACTTAGTGGAGAAGAAGTGGAAAAAGATCTTGAGACATCAAGTACAATGAGTATATGATATTGTTTTATGATTACTTATGATACCTTTCATAGGAGAGTGGGATAAATTATTATTACAATGGCTGCTGTAATATTGTATATTACTGTATATTGTATATAGAGAATATGGTGTGTTGTAATATGTATCAGTATGGATATAAATTATAGAAACTTTAGGATTGGGAAATCACTGGGAGGATTCATAGATCTATTAGAACATTGGACTGCATAAGCATTGCTGGTTGGAAGACTGAAATTTGGAATGGATGAGAGAGAGTTTAATAGTACCCTCACAAATGCTGTCTTCATAGAGAATATAGTTCATATTTTGAGCCCCTCAGGGCTCAAAAATACTTGTTTAATTAATTTTACTTCAAAGCAAATATGCAACGATGACCTCTTCTGCGTGCCCATTTGGTTGCTTTAATTGGCAGAACTTGCAGGTTTGCAAGTACCATTCCACGTTTTTTCTGCCCATGCTCGCTCTACATTTCCAAGGAACCAATTTTTTAGTGTGGTGGAGCCTATGATTTGGAATTCCCTGCCTTTTTGCAAAATGCTATGTATACCTTTTTTATTTCAGCAAGTTTACACAAGCATATACTTTCGTTCTAGATGTTTGTTTTAAAGGTTTTACTGATTTTATCTGTGTTTTATTTATTATTATCTTATGTATATGTAAGAGCACGAGAAGAGCCTGCTGGATCAGGCCAATGGCCCATCTAGTCCATCATCCTGTTCTCACAGTGGCCAACCAGATGCCTATGGGAAACCCGCAAGTAGCTGCTGAGCACAAGAGCGCGCTCCCCTTCTGTGGTTTCCAGCAACTGGCATTCAGAATCGTGCTGCCCCTGACCTTGGAGAGAGATCATAGCCGTCATGGCTAGTAGCCATTGCTAGCCTTATCCTCCATATATTTGTCTAATCCTCTTTTAAAGCCATCCTCCTGTAGAAATGAATTCTGTAGTTTGACTCTGCACTGCATGAAGAAGTGCTCTTTTGTCTGTTCTGAATCTTCCAACATTCAGCATCATTGGATGTCCATGAATTCTAGTGTTATGAGAGAGGGAGAAAAAATTTCTCTGTCCACTTTCTCTATGCCACACATAATGTTATACACTTCTGCTATGTCTCCTCTTATTTGTCTTTTCTCTAAACTAATAATTTTTATTAGTTTAGTGGATTTTAGCTGTTTTATCAATAATTTCATGGGTATACCACTTTTTACGATTAAGTAGTATATAAATCTTTCTAAATTAAATAAATAATTTGACCAGAGGCCTAGTAACTGAACAGGAGAATAATCAAGAAAACCACGGAATGGTTAAAAAGATGGCACTGTTCGCTAACCATTTCCAGAATCCCATCACGGAGCTAAGATCAATGATTTTGATTTACAGTTAGGCAGGTAACAATTGTAGATGCACCAGTGTATTGAAATGGCATCGGGTATTTTACAAACCAACTTCAATATTTTTACTGGCAGAGAAGCCCTGGCCAGCGCTACTGTGCCAGCAATAGCCCACCCAAGTTAGATGTAGAATTACCAACTTACAAGACTTGTTATGAAGTACTAAACTGAAAAAAGTGGTCATAGCTAGCCTAGATAGGACCCTGCATAAATCATTAAAGGTTAATAGCTCTGCAGTACATCATCATAAAATGTTTATTTTTAATATATGTTTAAATTCACTAATAGGCAAAAAACCTTGCTGTTTAAGAACGTACCTATACTATAGCCCACAGATATTTCCATCAAACTTTAAAAAGCAGGGAAATTAGGCAGGTATAGTGAATGCACCAGGTGACGAGGAGAACTGACCTCCTCTCTAAGATATTGTACTGCCTTACAAATTTGTCAGAACGTAAAGACAATTTGGGTTGGTCTTTCACAGTCCAATCCACTTCCTATGTAGCTTGGAAGAATTTGGTAACATGCGCCTCTGAGCATATAGTGGGTGGGGGCAACACCTGCCATCTCCAAAGATGTGGAATTATATTTTTGTATGTTTGTTGGTGTTCTTCTTACTTTGCTTCTTTCCTGTGTTACTAATGTTTCTACAGAGAATCTAATCTAGAAAATTTTATTTCCCTCATTATTCATCCTAGAAATCTGTGTCAAATTTATTTTTATTAATTTCAAAGCCTTTTTATTGGTCAATGTCATACGATGGTGAAGACAGCCTTTTATGTTTCAAATTGGAGGTTATGTTCTATTTCTATTTCGGATGCATTAACAGTTGAATCTGAAACTGCAGTTTATTGTAAAGTCAGACTGATTACAATATGTTGCTACTTCAGCCATTACTCTAGCTCAGCCTTTCCCAACCAGTGTGCCTCCAGATGTTGTTGGACCACAACTCCCATCAGCCTCAGCCAGCATTGCCAATGGCTGAGGCTAATGGGAGTTGTGGTCCAACAACATCTGGAGGCACACTGGTTGGGAAAGGCTGTTTGTAAAAGAGGATGCATGTTTTCAGCCTGCTATGTTTAAACCACTTCATTTAAGGTAAGGTGGGCACAGTCAATTAAAAACATAGAGCACACCTAGAATTTTGCTAGAATATATGTCACCTCCCACTGTTTTATCTTGTGCAAACTGAGACACTCCTGGTGTCCACTGGAGACTATTCTGCAGAATAGGCAGTGCCATTCTATTTTTGGAGTTTGTTTAGTGTAAATTTTGCAAAGTGTTGCTGTACTTCACATATTCACAGAAATAGAAACAAAAGAAAATGATTTCCTATAGGAAACTTCACTAAAATTGCAAAGTAAATCAGACATATTTAAAGTGACCATCTGAACTATATCAACTCTCTTAATAATGTTGCTTCCTCCCTGATAAAACAAGATCAGCACAGCATGTCTTCTTTGTATTATTTGGGCTGACTGCAGGTGTTGCCACCACTCACCATATGCTCAGAGGCACATGTTACCAAATTCTTCCAAGCTACACAGGAAGTGGATTGCCCTGTGAAAGACCAACCCAAATGGTGTTTGCATTTTGACCAATTTGTAGGGCAGTACAATATCTCAGAGAGGAGGTCAGGTCTCCTGCTCCCCTGGTGCATTCACTATAGCTGCCCAATTTCCCTGCTTTATAAAGTTTGATAGAAATAGCTGTGAGCTATAGGTACATATTAAACCGCAAGGTTTTTTTTCCCTATTAGCAATTTCCTCTGCTTTTTAATCTGGGAGATATGAAATGGGATCCTGTACAGGTTTGCTGAGAATGGATGGATCAGTTGCATGCTTATTGAGTTCAGTGGGATTTACTCCCCTGCAATCATGCTTAGGATAGGTGAAACTGACCACAGGGGATGGGGAGGGTAGGAGGAGGAGAGTGGGGAGGAAGGGAGATGGGAGAACTGGGATGGGAGCAGGCAGCAGGGAGAGGGGAGAAGGACAGGTTTGATCATTTGCATGTTTATTGAATTCAGAGGGATTTACTCCCATGCAATCATGCTTAGGATAGGTAAAACTGACCATGGGGGAGGAAGAGGGGGAGGGGGAAGGAGCAGACTGGAGGGGGCAAAGGAGGGGGGAGGGCAGGTTTGATCATTTGCATGCTTATAGAGTTCAATCGTATTTACTCCCATGCAATCATGCTTAAGATACATAATACTGACCATGGGGAGGAGGAAAGGGAGGGGGAGGAGGGGGAAGGGGAAGGAGGGGCTTTTAGAACACTGACATTTAGTTCTTACTGATCATGCCCGACACTATCATTCAGTTCAATGCAAAATTTCCTAAATTAATTAAAAATCAGCCAGGCATTTTTTAAACTTTTAAACTGCAGAAGATGACGGTCAGAGTATGGGGCAAAGTCAGTAATAGGATTACAGGTACTCTGTGAACATGGCTGATTTTTAATGAATTTCAACAGATTATGAGAACTCTGACAGAAAAAAGTCCAAAAGGGCTTGGGTTGTTTCTCTCTCTTTTTAGACTTTGAACTCTCTATTCTCTCTGACTGTTTTGTGTATTGCAATGAAAATTTACAGGGTTGTTAAGCATGTGCTTCCAAGTTCAGGACTATAAGTTTTGTAAGGTTTTGTTTTGAAATGAGCTTATGAGAAGCATCAGAATGGCATGGGGGTGTATTTTCAATTTAACATTGCGGAATGTGAAAAATCCATGCTGGCTATAATATACAGCCACTGTCGTGGCTGTATAATAAGATGGTTATTTTATAGTCTCTGATTTATACTGTGGTATAAACTTTGATATTGGGTGGTATAAATGTACAGTAAATAAATAATATAAAAATAAAAGTGGAGTAAAAATGTATTGGGTGGGTGGGAAATGCTATTTTGTAGTGTTGCTTCGCACTTTGCTGCCTACATAGATCTGATGTTGGGTGCAAGTGTTTAGAGCAAGCCTAAGCAGTTGTGATTCCCCTAGTTAATGCTTGCTAACTCCATTTTAAAAAAACTTAGTTAGTAGCCAGCATTAACTAGAGATTTATACAACTCCTGAATGGCTGCCACTCAGTATGACAGATCATGTGTTGCGCAGACCATTGTGAATCAATGTGTCAAGATGTTTAGATCTAAAATGCACCAGCTTACTTGATTGTGGATCTTGCATCCTTCTATAAATTCCTTCCATTCTGATATTTTTGGAGGGATTTAATAGAAGACAACATAAGAAATCTGAACCTCGCTTCATTTTTACATATGTTCATTGCGTGCCAAATCCCATACTCTTTTATAATTCAGTAGACAGAGCATTAAGTGGTGGCTGTAATATTCAAAAAGGGAATAATCCCTCCACTACAAGCAAAGACTGATTTACCAATGACCAGCAATCGATTAAGCATTCTGCACGTGTGCAATGTGTGATCACTAATTAAAAGACAACAATTAGTGCCAAAGATTATTTTATATCCTTCCCATTTGCAAAAAGTGAAAACAGTACAAGAAAGACATTCTGTCCTCTTTCCCAAGCAAAAAATAGATTTCATGTTTAATCAAACAGTTTAAATGGAACACTATCTGAGTCCTTGTATGGATTTGAAAACCATTATGTTCCTTATTCTACTAAAGCTGTGCTTCTTTTCACAGATAATTTATTTTTCATGCAATATGTCTGGCCCCAATTCAGACAATATTATCTAACATTGCAATCGTATCTATACATGTCTATTCAGCAATAAGTCTCATTGAGTTATATGGGGCTTAAACCAGCATATAATTGCTGCCTACATTAATACAATCCTATGCATGTTTACTCAGAAGTAAGTGTCACTAAAGAACAGTGGAAACAAACTTCTTCTAAGGTTTAGGATTTCAGCCTTGAGTTAGTGGCAACTATTCTCACATTAATTTCACGGGATGTATGTATAACTGCCTTTCTTTGGATTGGGGCCATCCTGTACAATGCATGTTATCTAGGTTTGGGAGGGGGAACTGCAAATTTAACTTTTTCTGGCAGTGTCAACGTATTTTTTGGGTTATGGTTTCTTGTTATGAGATTTATTCCTCCTCCCTGTATTCAGCTGTGTTTTTTCCTCTTTACAACTTTGTTGTAATATAATAGTTAAGTGATTTTTGAAACAAATTCTTTTCCTCAGCTGCACTGCCTTCAAAATCATTTGTTGTTGCTGTTTACAGGGCTGTGGAGTCGGAGTCGTGGAGTCGGAAGCAATTTAGGGTGGAGTCGGAGTCAGAAGCAATTTTGGGTGGAGTTGGAGTCGGAAGAAATGTACTGACTCTGACTTCAAAATAAAATTAATATTTTAATATTAATATTAATTTATTAATATTAATACATTAATATACATTTACCATTTATGAAGGAGTCAGAGTTGGAGTCAGACAGTAGAAAAATTAATATACATTTGCCATTTATGAAGGAGTCAGAGTCGGACAGTAGAAAAATAGAGTCGGAGTCGAAGGTTTGACATACCGACTCCACAGCCCTGGCTGTTTATGCACCTAATCCACATTTGAGGATATGCTGGCTTGCTTTTAATTTTTTAAACATTCTGCATCTTCTCCTTTATGTTCTCTTTCTGCTGACAGATATATCAAAGACTGAAAATACTACCTGTTTTAGTCAGGACCTGACACAACAAAATAATCGCTGCAATATATGATCACTCTCCCGATTATAATAAGTGCTGCCATTAAAATTAATCCCATTACAGACTTTCGCTTTTACAATCAGCAGGTGATAATCATACATTTCTAAACCTGACATGATATAGCTATCATCGCAAGACACTTCTAATCATTATGTGAATGAACACTTGGAACGCTTAATCAGGTAGCTGCATATAATTGGCATTTGACTAGACACACAATTAAACTAAACACTTCACAGATAAACTTTTAAAAAGTTTTTCCTCCCCATGTAAAGAGATATAAGATAAACAACATTATATTAAACTAGCTTAGTGAGCCAGTGAGGGCCAGTTCCTGTATTCTGCTGTCTTTGCTTTGCCCTCATTGCCCTCTGCTGCTTCCTCCAGTCTACCACTCTTAGGGCCAAACTATACATTCCATTAAATGTGTTTTAGCATTTCACAGCAATTTTTAAAGTTTTTTTTAAATGCACGTTTTAAAGAATAGTTGCAACTATGGCATGCAGGGGGAGATATTTAACCCTTCCCTCCTCTGCCTCTGGCCTTACAAAAATCCCTCGTCATCGCTGCAATTTGTCCTGAAGGACACTCCCATCAGCACCAGTGATGGGGGAAAATTATTTTTGTTGGGATCATGGCAGGGGAGGAAAAGGCATTAAAGTCAGTCCAGGCCTCCTATATGGTGGGAGCATTACAGCCAATCCAGACTCCCTTTACTGTTGGAGGATTTAGTCCAAATCAATCCAGGGCCTCCTTCCAACTGGGGCTTTTTAATCCATCAGTCCAGGACCCTTTTACTGTGGGAGCATTGCAGCAATCCAGGCCAACTTCTTACCCTAACATATCTTCTACCTGTCACCAGTGAGCAGTCCAAGCTGCTGTGTACTCTGGCAGCAGCTCCAGATGTCTGTGGCACTGTGCATGGCATGCCCCTCTACTCTGGCTAGCTATGGAGCCTAGGGATGGCACCGCTTTCCTGCCAAATGAGGTGAGTACGGGCATCTTGAAACTAGCAAAGGCCAGTTACAGTTTTGCTATGTTGTGTGCAGTTCAACCTCCTTGTTGTTATGTGCCTTCAAGTCAGTTATGACTTATGGCAACCCTGTGAATCAGTGTCCTCCAATAGCAACCTCCTAGGACACCAGTAATGCTATTGAATTAGTACTCAGTGTCTACAAACAAAAGTTACCACAGGGAGGAAAGCAAGTCCCTTTGGGTTCTCCCCTCACCACCAACATCCCAAAACCAACTCTAACGGTGCCTAGCATCTTCCCCCCAGTCCTATTGTCTGGCATTTGGCAGGTTTCTTACCTAGAGGCCATTCTCTTGTGTTTGTTGTTTTCAGAACAATTTCCCACAAAGCACTAGGGAGATTAAATGAGTCCTCTTTTACCTACCCCAGAACAGTAAAAGCTGCCCTTGCAGGAAAACCACTGCAGTTATCCTTTTGAAAATTAGCAGAATTTATCATCTCAAAAGGATCTGCCATATCTGTAAATGTCATCACATTCGGCCAAATCAAACATTCAACTTGCTCAGCATAAAACCCCTGGGCCTATATGCCTGTAATTTGTCAGGCATTATCCTCCCTGGAGGTGGCTACTATGCCTGCAAATTTCATTCACTTCTGTCAAAGCTAAAATGTTATTGTAAGTTTTTTTTTATTTCCCTATAGTGAATGCAGGTAAATGAAGTCCTGTTTTTCGCCAAAGTGGACTCTGAGTTGGACCCCAAGCTGAATTGCACAACTTTCAAACAGCTTCAGCACCGCCTTAAGTAGGAAAGGTCTTTGCCTGTAATCTCTGACTCCTCCCACCTTCTCATGGCATCTCGCACAGGGCGAAGGGGGGCGAGCCTCCTCCGGCTCATCTGACAGTACAGGCTCAATAGATGCCGGCTCAGCCTCAGGAGGTGGGGAAGCGTTTGAAGTGCCAAGTGGGGAATCCTGGGGGGTGGAGCTGGCACACTCGCCCAGTCATCCCCCAACATCTCTGCTGGGGCGTCTGTAGGTGGAGAGAGGTCTGCTTCGGCGGGAGAGCTGTCTTTGGGAACTGGCAGACTGTCAACTACTCTCCCTCCCTCATTGTCCTCGAAAGCCTCATCTACCTCTGATTCCTCCCCCTGCTCTATCTGAGGAGGCTGGGGCTCAGCCGACTCTCCTCCTTGATCCTCCTGGGAGAGCTGGGGCTCAACAGGTGTATGACCATATACCCACCCTCGAAGTGCAGAGATTGTATAACACAATTTGAATGTGTGCCTTTCCTCCCTGGAGACTGATATATGAGCAAGGTTCCAGTCCCTTGGAGGTGAAGATCAAAATCACCAATGAGGGAGAATGATAATTCACCCCACTTTTCTCCTTAGAGATCCCCTTGTAGCACAAAGGTGCCCCCATTGCCACGATTGATTCTAAGACTAAAGTATATACAATGTTGTTCATCAAATTTGATAAGGCAGCTTGGAGCCAATATTAACAAAACTTGAGCTATTGATCATTTCATTAAGTCAACACAAAAGTGAACATGTTTTTGTTGTTGACAGAGCCATACATGTCTTATAAAGAAAGAAAAAGTTGGGGAAGGGATCTACAGCAAGTGTGGCTCTGTAGTTATTACATGACTGCTGCTTCTTTTATCATTTCTTTGCCTTCTCATTTGTTCTCATAATTCCCTTTGGGTCTTAGAGCCTTCATGCTTCAGTTACTGTTGCTTCTGAAGGCTTCATCTAGGACTTGGGAAGATAAGGAAATATTCGGCACTGACTGAACAATATGTGCATCGGAATGGGTGAATTCCTTTATTATTGTAATCTGAGATTTATGGCAATGGGCTCTTAACATTATATTAGAATTCTCCACTTAGCTATGCGAAGAGTTACATGTTTGCTTATTTTTCATATATGATGTCCTGAATCTTCCCAACTTGGCTTCCCATTTTTGATAGACCTAATGAGGATGAAAGGAAACTATCTTTTGATTTGGCTCAAAATCATAACTCCACATGAAGCCTGAATGATGTTTAGTGCTTAGTACACTGAGATTGGATCCTCCATACACAATGCCATGGCTACCTACATACATGCTCTGCCTTCATAGTTGGAGGTGGTATACTTCCGAATACCAGTTGATAGAAACCACAGGAAGGGAGAGTGCTCTTGCACTCATGTCCTGCTTGAGGGCTACTCACTGGCATCTGGATGGTCACTGTGTGAACAGGACTAGATGGGCCATTTGCCTGATCCAGCAGGCTCTTCTAATGTTCTTATACAGAGAATGAAAAGGACCAAGCTGACCCATGGCAAAGAGGGAGAAGTATTGCCACAAGGGCCAGTCATGTGCTTATCTTTAATCCCTCAGTCCACCAAAGGCACATCTTCTAAGAGGCATGACCAAATAATTCAGAGTTTTATCCAAGTTCCAAATATCTTCCTTGAGTAAGTCACCTCAAACTATGTCTTCTGTGAGTATGTGATGAAGGTAGCTTTCATGTGGATGTTCAGCAGCTATGACATCTTGGTCACAATGGCTATTCAACTCAAACAGGCCAGCTTGTCTTACAGTATACTGCAGTGGTATGCATCAGCATAACAGCCTCTCAGAACCATTCCTGGACTGCCAATGTAGGCAGCACAGTAAATCTCAGAAATCCACAAAACTCTTCAGAAATTGTTCTGGATATTGTTCTATCATGTGAATTATCAGAAAAGGCAGTTTGTCATATTACTAGAGGACAGAAATGAAACAAAAAGAAAAGCATGGCTCAGGCGGTAATTTTAACATGAAATGAAGACGTCTCTGCTTTCCTGACTACAATTCAATTAGCGTTGCATTCTCTTAAAAAACCTCCCCTCCGACCCCTGTAGTAAAAACTGAAGTCAGTCTTAGAAATTCTATCTAACATGTTGAAAATAGGGAAAGATTCTGATGAGAGTCTCAGATACAATGAAGCATGAAAATACATTTGGTTTTTATGGAGATATAATTTTGATTTATGTTTGCCTTTGCCGTAAGTAACTGCAGGTATTTATCTTAATGATTTTGATTAGGAGGTGAACTTTTTTCCTAAGCATTCAAAAATGTATTTTAGTCATTGTCTTTTCTTTGCTACATTTCTCCTGTGCAGCTGTCTTTACATACTTAAGTGCTTTCTAAGGAAAAGTCCTGAAAATGTACCAAACATTTTCTTAGGCGCCTAATAAGTGCAATGGTTTAGGCAGCTTTCACAATGCACTTTCTTCCGATATTCTGACGATTTCTTACCTGGTAATTTACACATTATATTTAATCTTTCACATGATGCACAAGCTAGCTCCAGAATTCTAGTGGAATGTAGTGGAAGTTTAGCACTAATCTCCGTGATAAATGATACCAGAAATAATCAGTTAGCAAGGCTGGGAACCTGGAAGATGACAGGAGTTTTTCTCTGCCTGCAGCCGCTGATGTGACAGGCATCCCAGCATGCAGTGCATTCCCGCCTTTTAGTCGTGCAGGGTTTTTTTTTTTTGCCTGACGAACGTTGTACCAATATTCCAGCAGCAGCGCAGATAGCAGCAGCATTTCCCACACACACCCTTGTCTTGATACAACTAAAACAATTTAAAAAGTCAGATCCTAAAGGGAGAGGGCTTGCATGGCAACGGGATGAGATCTTAGACCTCCTACACAGTGGGGAACAGTGCACATGGGTGAGGGATGAAAACAAGCCATGTGAAAGACAGTTGCACGAAATGCTGGTATATCAGCTGAAAAAGCTGCTGTTCCTTAAGGCAACAGGTACTGCAGTGTGAAAGAGATTTTAGAAATCAGGACAGCAGCTCTTCCTTTTTAATCCATTAAACGAATGAATGAATCTTTATTTGAATCTTTATTTTTACCCCGCCCTTTTTCCAAAACTGGAACTGAGGGCGGCTTACAAATAAAAACTACACATAGGTAAAAAACATACAAAAATATACAATTAAAATAGAATTAAACTATTTGTAACATTAAAACCATGAAACATACTCTTAAGATACTAAGACAATTTAAAACATTAAGAATAGGACCATAGAACAATACAACAGACCTTATGAGGCCCTATCTTAAACATCTTCTAGTCCAAAAGCCTGTCAGAATAAAAAAGTCTTTGCCTGCTGACGGAAGGATAGCAAGGAAGGGGCCATTCATGCTTTCCTAGGAAGAGAGTTCCAGAACCTGGGGGCAGCCACCGAGAAGGCCCTATCTCGCGTCCCCACCAATCGTGCTTGCGAAGGTGTTGGGACTGAAAGAAGGGCCTCTCCTGAGGATCTCAATGCCCAGGCAGGCTCATATGGGGAGATACGGTCTGACAAATAGCCTGGACCTAGGCAGTATAGAGCTTTATAGATCAAAACCAGCACTTTGAATTGTGACCGGAAACAAACTGGCAGCCAGTGGAGCTGTTGTAACAAGGGGGTTGTATGGTCCCTGTAACCAGCCCCAGTTAGCACTCTGGCTGCAGCTCTTTGTACCAGTTTAAGTTTCCGAACAGTCTTCAAAGGCAGCCCCACATAGAGCGTGTTACAGTAATCTAAACGGGATGTAACTTAGGTATGCATCACTGTAGTCAAATCAGGCGTCTCTAGGAATGGGCGCAGCTGGCGCACCAGTCTTAGCTGAGCAAAAGCACTCCTGGCCACTGCAGAGACCTTGGCCTCCAAGTTCAAAGCTGAGTCCAGGAGCACACCCAAACTGCGAACCTGTGTCTTCAGGGGGAGTGTAACCCCATCCAGCACAGGCTGAATCCCTATTCCCTGATTTGCCTTTTGACTAACCAGGAGCACCTCTGTCTTGTCTGGATTTAATTTCAATTTGTTCGCCCTCATCCAGTCCATCAATGATGCCAGACACCGGTTCAGGACCAGGACAGCTTCCTTGGCTTTAGGTGGAAAGGAAAAATAGAGTTGGGTGTCATCCGCATACTGATGACACCGAACCCCAAACCCCCAGACAAGCTCACCCAGCGGTTTCATGTAGATGTTAAATAACATGGGGGACAAAACTGAGCCCTGAGGGACTCCATATGTCAACGGCCAAGGAGTTGAACAGGAATCCCCCAGCACCACCTTCTGGGTTTGTCCCTCCAGGAAGGAGCCGAGCCACCACAACACAATGCCCCCAAGTCCCATCCCGGCAAGGTGGCCCAGAAGGATACCATGGTCGATGGTATCGAAAGCCGCTGAGAGGTCCAGTAGAACCAACAGGGACACACTCCCCCTGTCCACCAAGTCATTCACCAAGGGGACCAATGCCGTCTCTGTACCGTAGCCGGGCCTGAAACCAGACTGAAATGGGTCAAGATAATCTGTTTCATCCAAGAATCTCTGGAGCTGGGCAGCCACCACAAGCTCTATTACCTTACCCAGAAATGGAATGTTGGAGACTGGCCGATAATTACCCATTATAGAGGGATCCAGGGAGAGCTTTTTCAACAAAGGCCGTACAACTGCCTCTTCTGGCACATTGGAATTCTGCCTTGCCGTAAAGAGGCATTTACCACTCCCCTCACCCAGTCGGCCAGTCCCCCTCTGGCACTTTTAATGAGCCAGGAATGGCAAGAGTCTAGCAAACATGTGGTGGCTCTCACCTCTCCAAGGATCTTGTCCACATCCTCAGGCTGTACAAATTGAAAAGAATCCATTGTTATTGGACAAGCAGGAGCCAAGGTTACATCCCTTGAGACTGTATCAATTTTAGCGTCCAAGTCAGAGCGAATCTGAGCGACTTTATCTGCAAAGTGCCGTGCAAATTCTTGACAGCGGGCTGTTGAGTGGTCTATATTACCCTCTTGGGGGCCTGAATGTAAAAGACTCCTGACCACTCGAAACAGCTCCGCTGGATGGCTCCCGGCAGATGCAATGGTGGCAGAAAAGAAAAGTTTCTTCTTTGCCCGCACTGCCACGGAGTAGGCCTTCAAATAGGCTCTAGCCCGTGTTCGGTCAGACTAACACAATCAGCCCCATGTGTGAAAGCAGCCTTTCTCAGTTTGGAGTAACAAGACTGGAAACAAGAACAACAGCAAACACTGTAGCATTTGAAGCCATTTTCCTTGTCATTCAAAGTACTGCACCAATAGATAGATAGATAGACAGATAGACAGATGATAGATGATAGATAGATAGATTGATTCAGTCTAAAAGGCAAAATAAAATAGAAAATAGAAATAAATAAATTCCATATATATAGAATGTGTAGCTGCCTAAAGTCACCTACTGACGTAGTGGCTGAGATAAGATGCTCTGCCTCAACCTCATTTGCTTCATCATTACTCTAGGATAGCTGCCATCATCTGAAGTAATCTTCAGGCCCATTCAGGCAGTCCACTTGTTTGTGCCAAATAATCACCTTTCCCTGCCATCCGTGCAAACAGTATGAACACGTGGAATGAGGGGGGCTTCACATGTGTGTACATGCAAAGGTTTCCATGCAACCTGGAACACTGTGTTATCCAGGCCTCTAGGAAGCCTTCACATGGGCAGCTGCACGCTTGAAAGCCCACCATCCTTGCGGATGTTCAGGCTGCATGTACAGAGGGAAGGGCTAATCACTGTGTGTGACATGTGAGCAGCTTTACTTCTCCCTCGAGTCACATGTTAATTTCACGTTTGTGGAGAGTGCCTGAACAGAAGTTTTATAATTGGGCATTCCAGAAACTTGAGATTCAGTCTGAAGTTTACCAGCTTCTAAAGCTGGAACAATTAGCAAATATTCAGAATGTGTTAAATTTTGAATGAGAGATTTGAATTTTACATTTTCAATATGATCTTAGAATTTGAGTGTTTTCATCTGACTTGTTTTAGTTTTGGAGATTTCTCTGTAATCTGCAGAGTTTATGTGGAAGGCAATTCCTAAATATAGAGAGTTTGAGAACCATAGTAATATTCCATTGCAGCCTTTACCAAAATGGTGTCCCCCAGATGTTTTGGGCTACAGCGCCCATCACTCCAAGGTGGTATGACTAGGTTTTATAGATCTATAGGCGAGGGCATTGCATTGGGGATAAAATAAGATGGTGGGTGGCCACCGTCGGTGGGAGTTGAGCTTAGCTCCCATTCAAAAGCTGCAGTGCCACCTGCCCACTGCTAAAATGACCATCCAATGGGGATGGGAGGGGATACTGAGTGATGGCATTTGCCAAGGGCCCCAGGAGCACAGGGCCCTTCACTGGCACAACCTGGCTGTCACTGGACCTATCTGCTGTGTTGATTCTACATGGACATATTTTTAGAACACACACAGACACACACAGACACATTTTTTGGTAAATACCTTGATATTTGTGGCTCCCGAACTGTGGAATGGTCTTTCCGATGAGGTGCGCCTGGCGCCGACGCTGCTATCTTTTCAGCGCCAGGTGAAAACCTTTTTATACTCCCAGGCATTTTAAAGTGTATTTTTACAGTATTTTATTACTATGTTGTATTCTGGATGTTGTTTGGTTTTCGTATTGTTTGTGTGTTTTTGTTTCTTGAGTTATTGTATTTATTATATTTATATATTGTGTTTGCTTTTACCTTTTATGTACACCGCCCAGAGAGCCTTCGGGCTTAGGGCGGTATATAAATTAAATAAAATAAATAAATAAATAAAATAAATGTATCACAAAATGGTTAAGATGGGCAGCTAAAAAAGACGTGCTGGTACTCTATGCAAGTGATCATCACTCACAAAAAGCACTGATACACACACACACACATGCATGTACTGCTTGTGCATCAGTTTTTTTATGGAAGGCAAAAACTATTTAAACAATTTTTGTGTTAACGATGTTGTAAGTATTTATAACATATAGATGTCAATGGTCAATGATCAAAATACTGAAATCAAATGTATCTGGGGCTTCCTATAGTTCCCAATTAAAGGCTGGCATTTTCATGAAAGGCATTAAAACATCCAGTTCACTAGCAGGTCCAGTTGACTAGCAAGAGCTAACCTGCACAGAGTTTCTGAGGGGGGAAAAGCCCTCTGCTAATGTGTTCCTTTGCCTTGTTATATTGCTTCAACAATTTGTGCTTTTCAACTTAGTCACCTTCATGCCAGGAGGCTATTTTTCCTCCACACTACTTACCTCAGTTAAGGACTGACATTTTTTAAGTTTGTGAATAGCAATAAAAATAGTTTTATTGATCACCAGAAATCTTTTCACTTTTGTCATCACATATGCAAATTGCAGCTTTGAATTGTGATACCTTTGATATGTCTTTCAGCTTCCCAAACTCAAATGCTTTAAAATAACTTCTATAGGAATCAATATTGGAAAAGAAGATTGCAAAAGGGGGAGGGGTACTAGGATGTGGAATTAACAACATAAGAACATAAGAAGAGCCTGCTGGATCAGGCCAGTGGCCCATCTAGTCCAGCATCCTGTTCTCACAGTGGCCAACCAGGTGCCTGGGGGAAGCCCACAAGCAGGACCTGAGTGCAAGAACACTCTCCCCTCCTGAGGCTTCTGGCAACTGGTTTTCAGAAACATACTGCCTCTGACTAGGGTGGCACAGCACAGCCATCATGGCTAGTAGCCATTGATAGCCCTGTCCTCCATGAATTTGTCTAATCTTTTAAAGCCATCCAAGCTGGTGGCCATTACTGCAAATTCTATAGTTTAACTATGCGCTGAGTAAAGAAGTACTTCCTTTTGTCTGTCCTGAATCTTCCAACATTCAGCTTCTTTGAATGTCCACGACTTCTAGTATTATGAGAGAGAAAAACTTTTCTCTATCCGCTTTCTCAATGCCATGCATAATTTTATACACTTCTATCATGTCTCCTCTGACCCGCCTTTTCTCTAAACTAAAAAGCCCCAAATGCTGCAACCTTTCCTCGTAAGGGAATCGCTCCATCCCCTTGATCATTCTGGTTGCCCTCTTCTGAACCTTTTCCAACTCTATAATATCCTTTTTGAGATGAGTTAAGGGAGGACAATATATCCCCTCCGCCATTCAAGTCTTCGTAGCTAAGGTCATTTCTAAGGTCATTTCTCAAATGCTTTATGGCTCTCAGGCACTGGTTTTCTCTAAATCTATCTCTTTTGAACCTTTACAAACTAAATTCTTGAGGTCTATGTTTGGGATACCCCCATGTGTCTCTAATTACACTCTAAGACTGGAAGCTGGCCTGCCCACTATCGAAGCCCGCATTTGGAAGCTCAAAGCAAAGTTCTGGTTAAAGTTGCAGTTTCACCCTGTGGGTCTGGCCCCTCTAGTTCTTCTTGACACATATCAATCTACCTGGCATAAGCTACTGATTAGGAAATTTGCAACCCTTGGCTTTTCGCTCCCCACCATCTCCACGCTAGGGTTCTCTAAAGCTTGGTCAGCTATTTCTCAACGTACAATGGGTATAGAACTTCAAACCCACTTATCACTGACCATACGCAAGCCTGCTGTTTCCATCTTTCCCAGGGGTTTTGCACCAGCGCAATACCTCAGTAAGCTTCCCAATGCCAGATATAGAAAAGTATTTACAATGGCGAGATTTGATGTACTCCTGTCAGCTCTCCTCGATGGCAGATATCGCAGAATTCCGCGCGCAGAGCAGTTGTGTCCTTGCGGGATGGGAGTAGTTGAGACAATATCTCATGTGCTTTTATCCTGCTCTTATTATCATGACATTCGCACTACCAATATAACTCCTATTATTCAATCGATTCCAGGCCGGGATTCCGCTTTTTACACCAGTTATCTGCTATCGGACCATTATCCTCAAATCACATATACTGTTGCAAGGTTCTGTATTATGGCCGCTACCATTCGCAGAATGTTGTTTGCTCAAATGTCTATTTAGTCTTGGCTTTGCTAACTCTGGCATGATTTTAAATAGTTTTAATTGATGTTTGATGTTTTGTATTGGTCACTGACCGTAATAAAATGCATTCATTCATTCATTCATTCATTTTTGAGATGAGGTGACCAGAACTGTACACAGCATTCCAAATGCGGCCGCACCATAGATTTATACAATGGCATTATGATATCGGCTGTTTTATTTTCAATACCTTTCCTAATTATCCCTAGCATGGAATTTGCCTTTTTCACAGCTGCCGCACACTGGGTCGACATTTTCATCGTGCTGTCCACTACAACCCCGAGGTCTCTCTCCTGGTCGGTCACCGCCAGTTCAGTTCAGACCCCATGAGCATATATGTGAAATTAAGATTTTTTGCCCCAATATGCATAATTTTACACTTCTTTATATTGAATTGCATTTACCATTTTTCTGCCCATTCACTCAGTTTGGAGAGGTCTTTTTGGAGCTCTTCGCAATCCCTTTTTGTTTTAACAACCCTGAACAATTTAGTATTGTCAGCAAACTGGGCCACTTCACTGCTCACTCCTAATCCTAGGTCATTAATGAACAAGTTGAAAAGTACAGGTCCCAATACCAATCCTTGAGGGACTCCACTTTCTACAGCCCTCCATTGGGAGAACTGTCCATTTATTCCTACACTCTGCTTTCTGCTTCTTAACCAATTCCTTACCCACAAGAGGACCTCTCCTCTTATTCCATGACTGCTAAGCTTCCTCAGAAGTCTTTGGTGAGGTACCTTGTCAAAAGCTTTTTGAAAGTCTAAGTACACTATGTAGAAAGCTCTTCCTCTTCTCATTGAGCATGACATATGTTACCACAATGACCAGGTAGGACTGGCCATGCTATGAGCTTGGGTGAAACCAGATGTTTCAAGCAGCACTGAAGAGGAGGGACAGATAAAAGCAAAAATTGGTGTCTGAATAGTGCCCCAATACCTTTTTAAAAGTTGCCTCTAGCAGAGGGGACAACATCATTTGGAGTCTGCTTCAGGTAGCAAAAGTCTTGGGCCAGCACTGCCTATTATTATTATTATTATTATTAATTACATTTATATACCGCCCCATAGTCGAAGCTCTCTGGGCGGTTTACAGCAATTAAAAACATTAAAAACAAATATACAAATTTTAAAACACAAAGAACAATTTTAAAACAATTAAAAATAAATAAAAACAATTTAAAAACACATGCTAAAATGTCTGGGAGAAGAGGAAAGTCTTGACCTGGCACTGAAAAGATAACAGTGTTGGCGCCAGGCGCACCTCGTCAAAAACATCATTCCGTAATTTGGGGGCCACCACTGAGAAGGCCCTCTCCCTTGTTGCCAGACTCCCAGCTTCCCTTGGAGTAGGCACCCGGAGGAGGGCCCTAGATGTGGAGCATAGTGTACGGGTGGGTTCATGTCGGGAGAGGCGTGCCATCAGGTATTGCGGTCCTAAGCCATGTAAGGCTTTATAGGTTAAAACCAGCACCTTGAATCGAGCTTGGAAACATACAGGCAACCAATGCAGTGGGCCAGAATTGGTTTTGTATGTTCGAACCATCTGGTCCCTGTCACCAATCTGGCCGCTGCATTTGGCACAAGCTGCAGCTTCTGAACCATCTTCAAAGGCAGCCCCACATAGAGTGCATTGCAGTAATCTAATTTAGAGGTTACCAGAGCATGGACAACTGAAGCCAGGTTATCCCTGTCCAGATAGGGACATAGTTGGTCCACCAACCGAAGTTGGTATAAGGCACTCCATGCCACCAAGGCTTCCTGAGCCTCAAGTGGCAGAGATGGTTCTAGGAGAAACCCCAAGCTACGAACCTGCTCCTTCAGGCGGAGTGCCACCCCATCCAGGACAGGTTGGACATCCACTATCCGGTCAGAAGAACCACCCACTAGCAGCATCTCAGTCTTGTCTGGATTGAGCCTCAGTTTATTAGCCCTCATCCAGTCCATTGTCACAGCCAGGCACCGGTTCAGCACATTGACAGCCTCACCTGAAGAAGATGAAAAGGAGAAATAGAGCTGCGTGTCATCAGCATACTGATGGCAACACACTCCAAAGCTCCGGATGACAGCACCCAACGGTTTCATGTAGATGTTGAACAGCATGGGGGACAGAACTGACCCCTGCGGAACCACATCCTGGAGAGTCCAGGGTGCTAAGCAATGTTCCCCAAGCACCACCTTCTGGAGCTGACCCGCCAAGTAGGAGCGGAACCGCCGCCATGCAGTATCTCCCACTCCCAATTCAGCCAGTCTTCCCAGAAGGATATCATGGTCGATGGTATCGAAAGCCGCTGAGAGATCAAGGAGAATCAACAGTCACACTCCACCATCTCTCTCCCAACAGAGGTCATCATACCGGGCAACCAAGGCTGTTTCCGTGCCAAAACCAGGCCTGAAACCCGACTGAAATGGATCCAGATAATCGGTCCCATCCAAGAGTGTCTTTATCTTTAGTCCAGCAGCGGGAAATATCCACCCCCCAAGACTAATAGAGCCACTAAGCCCCTCCATGTGGCCCAAACCATGCTCATCTGGCCACTATTTGATGTCAGGCACAGGACTGGAAAAATCTTCCTTTGCAGGCACTGTAGTAAAATGTATCTTTAGGTTACATGCACAGCAAAGAAAGAGTCAACTTTCTCTGGGGGGTATTACCCTATGGGGGAACTAGACTGATTTAGTTACTGGAGTTAGTCAGTGTTGTGTGTGCTGAGTGAGGCCTAGCACAGAACAAGCTCAGATATTTTACTGTTTGAGAATTATTAAATAAAGAAGCTCTATTTTATCCTCGGTCTCATCCTGATCCAATATAACAGGCACAGCTTCAAGCAGTCCCTGCAAAAGAAAAATGGATGAACTAGGAGCACACAAAGGTCTTCCTTTGAAGTTGAATAAATTGAAGTCAAGTGATTGACCGGTGAGTGGCCCTGCCTATCTGTCAAAGTGATCCACAGGTGGGGTAGGGGAGTTCTGGATCTAGCCCACTGGCCAATCAAGTTTCCAACTTTTGCTCTAGTCCATTCAGTCTGTAAGGGTAGCTCATCTGTATAAAACTTGTAGGCCTGACTTAGACAGTTCCCACCCAATGGGAGTATTAACCTGTCTTCCACCATGGCAGATAATGTAGCTTATGAGGAGGACGCCTCATGCAAATATGTAAAAAATAATTTTTCAGGAACTTGTGCATCTCCTGGAAAGGGGTATTTGGGTGCAAATGCTCTAATTTAGATGCAATGGATGTGAGGAGACATGATCACTTGGACTTCACATTACCCCATCCTCAGTGTCACCATAAAAGCTGTTCATAGAACTAGCACAGTGAAATGATAAGAGTGTTGGACGAAAAGCAGGGAGATACAGGTTCAGATCCCCACTGCCCATGAAGCTTAACAGAGGACTCTGGATCAATAATTCTCTTTCAACCTGACCTAAACTCACAGGGTGTTGTGCTGGGTTCCAGGGAACAAAAAGAAGCCCCCAAAGCCAGCAAGAGTCATTCAAAATAATAATAATAATAAATAACAGCGTGTGCGCGCTTGTGTGTGTGTGTGTCCGCATCAACCTTTGTATGGCCGGATAACAAAAATACTTTGATAATTCTAGATCAAGTGTTAGAGAGAAGGTGTGTCATTCCCTCAGTCATCACTTTGTTGAGTTTGGCAACTATGTCAGAAGATTCGTGTACTCACCGGTCAGAGAGGAAAAGCAACTAAAACAATTATAGTATGGAACATTATAGGTATCTATTGATGGTTTCAGGGGGGAATTGCTATTCTTGTCAAGAAGAAATTATGGCACACACACTCCACTCCCGCCTCACTTTCACACAGAAAGTGTGTTATTCTATCAAAGACCATCAGCAGCAAAAGAGAAGCTATCACACAGAAAACAGCCCCAAAGTAAGGGGGTGTCTGTAATTTTCAAAATCACCATCCACTCTGTGTTCATACATTTGTGAATTGTACTATTATTTTAAATTAATTTTTTTATTTACAAGTATTTCTAAACCGCTTAATATTTGAGAAATCTCTAAGCAGTGTACGCTATGTGCAGTATGAAAGCAATATCCATTAAAACAATGGATTAAATCAATAAAACAGTATAAAAACATAAAAGCAAATAAATTCAGGAGATTCATACACATAAAGCAGAATCCAGTCTGACAGGTCAGGGAAAGCTTGAGCAGAAAGATAAGCCTTTACAAGACATCCAAAGCAACAAGACATCTTAAGCTGCTTGACGTACAGCAGAGGGGAGGGCATTCCATAGAACAGGGGCAACAGCAGAAAACGACCATTTTCAGGGCACTGCCCTGTGATATTCTGCAGGGTGCAGTGCCACAAGCAATATTTCCACAGATGACAAGTCAGGGATTCCCAAACTGTGGTTCACAGACTGCCAAGTGGTCCATGAGCCTCATTCAGGTGATCTGTGGTGTGTCTGTGGATTTGTGGTTGAAGAAGGGAGACACCACATGCATCACATTAAATATTCTCATTGAATTTTAATTGTTTTTATTGCTTCTTTTATTTCTTCTATCGTATTTTATTATAATGCAATAAAATATATAAGAAATAAAATAAATGATAAAAATACAATTAAAAATCATGCAGCGTCTAATGCAGTGCATTACAATTGCTACAATAGGCAGAAAAAACATTCAGTGCGCCACCAAGACCCTCAACAATTTTCAAGTAGTGTGTGTTGGTGGGGGGATTTGGGAACCACTAAGAACATAACATAAAACCATAAGAAGAGCCTGCTGGATGAGGCCAGTGGTCCATCTAGTCCAGCATCCTGTTCAAGCAGTTGCCTGTGGGAAGACTGCAAGCAGGACCTATATGCAAGATCATTATAGATCTATATAGGGGCAGGTGATGTTTGATTGCTCAAATTTAACACAAAACTGTAGAGCTCTTTCTAGATATTAAGGCTAAAATGCAAAGCTTGGAAAAGTTACTTTTTTTGAATTACAACTCCCATCAGCCCAATCCAGTTGCCATGCTGGCTGGGGCTGACGGGAGTTATAGTTCAAAAAAGTAACTTTTCCAAGATCTGCTAAAATGAATGAACTCTCGAGAAGTGAAGTTCTTTGGTTTCGTTCGTTCCTGTAATACAAATAAAGAATAAATTAATTGCAACCAGAGTTTTGATAAACAGTTGAGTTTCAGTTTGGAATTTGTAAAACAATATAGATATCTCTCACATGATTATTGAACTCTGAATAACTTTTCCAATAGCTCACTGGTCTTGCACGTAACCAGATTGTAATCCTGTTTTGCCTGTCAGTCAGACATAAAGGATGAGGCCACGCCATGTCTAGCTCAACCACATCCTTACCAAACTTTATGTATATTCACTTGATTCTCTGCTTAGGGGTATCACAATAACCTCCACAAAACCAGATCTGTCAAGTTGTCTACTATCTCTCTCACACATATGCACACACACACAGAGCGAGGGAGAGAGACGGAGACAGAGAGAGAGAGAGATCAGAAACAAGCAGCTTTAACATGTTAAACTCATTTGCTAAGCCACTTGATGTCCTGGTTCATATATTACCAGATTAACAGGGGAGCTGGGTCTATGCAATTGACTCTAGTAACATCTGTGGGATGGGACCACATGTGGTCAGGAGAGAAAGATGACCTTCTTTCCTGCAGACATTACCTGAGCAGCATGGGATCCAGACATGCACAAGTGTCTCTGACGCCACTTTGTTAATGCATAAATTGGCCCTGCATCTCATGGAAATGTAGATGCTTTTACAAAGACAAAGAGCAAAACTAGCTGGTCCTGAATCACAGATTCGAATGGGAGTTAAGTAGGCTGAGCTTTCCCTGGATCACAACCACAAAGAACAGACTGCTAAATAATTAAAACATTAATTAAAACACTTTTAACATTTGTGGGGGGATAGTTGGAAGCTATTGTATGAAAAACATGACTAATCTACAATCTAGCTGCAGTGTTCTGATCCAGCTGCAACTTCCAGGGTAAGCCGAAAGGAAGCCCCACATAGAAAGCATTGCAGTAATCCAACCTTGAGTTTACCAGTCCCACCCACACCATATAACATTTCTGCTGAGCAAACTACACTGGCCCCAATATGCTACCAAGTTCAGTTCAAGGTATTGCTTTTAGCATTTAAAGCCCTGGACAACTGGGAGCCAGGTTACCTAAGGGACTGTCTCATTCCAAATATGCTTGCCTGGCAAATGTGCTCCTCAGAGGGGGTACTGCTGAGAGTACTGCATGCCCCAAAGATGCACTTAGTTTGTACTAAAAACCAGGCTTTTAGTGTTGGGTCACCAGCCCTCTGGAATCAATTACCAGCTAAAACTGATGCTTAGATGCCTATTGAAGACGTTTTTGTTTATGAGGGCTTTCCCTGAGGTGTGACCAAGACATTTATGGAATATTAATTATACATCTGTAGAAGTTGTTTTATTGTTTTCAGAGTTTGTAGGCATGGTTTTAATTGTTTTTAAGAACTAATATTTTTATATTTTTAAATGATTTTGTTTTTATTTTGTACACCACTTTGATAGCTTCAGGCTATTACATTTGATAAATAAATAAATCCCAAATAATGTTGAGATCCAGTTCTGAGGACCAAACTAGATATCACCTGAAATATCTGGCTGGTACTGGTCCAATTCACTTCCCCATAACTCCCAGTAACATCTAGCTGAAGCAGATGCATGATGAGATTTTGTTTCATTCAGTGCTATATCCTGTCTCTGCACAGCTTCATTAAGTGAACAGAGGCGCACTGAATGGGTGACAACCTATTGCACATCAGCTTCAATTAGATTTTACTGGATAGTTGTTCACACATTACATTTGACAAGTGTACAGCCTGTGTACCTGTGTTCACAATAGTTGCGCTGTACAAATCAACAAGTGTACACTTTCACACACACACTTGTACATGTGTAGAGATGGCTTGTACCTGTGTTCAGTCTCATGTGTGAACAAGACTCAGGCAATGTGGAAAATATGCATGGATCAGTGGCATCCATGAGGGGATTTTTTTCCATGTAATGTCCAGTTCAGCCTTGTTTTATTTCAGTACACATTTAGATTTGATTTCTAACTAAACTGCCAATATTGTTCATCTGTTCATTAAATGTTCGCTGTGGTTATTAATTAGCATGTTAAAAGGGGGGCAGGCACACATCTGTGCCTTTGGGCTATTCCCTTTCCAATTAAGTATAAGTATTTAATCTCTCCCACTACTTTATGAGGTAGTTTTAATGTTAAAGGCAAATTACACCAAAATGATCACAATAGAATTACAACATTCCCTGGAAGACCCAAGTGCAAACCTGAAGCAAACCCTTTTGGCTTTCTTTTCTACTGTACAAATCTATTTCCTGTGAATGATGTACGGTATGGTGTGTGCCAAGACGCATCTGGTCTGAAGTATCAAGAAACACGCTTTGCTGCTCCTTGAGCAGCTTTTAAATCCAGAAAACAGAAACTGTCCCAGCATCAGATGGGAAGGATTCATTAGGCACCTTTCCTTTACTAGTGAAATGATGGATGGCATCTGAAGCAAGACTAAAGCTTGATTGCTTGCAGTACTTGAAGACAGGGAAAAATGGGAGTGGGTGGGGGCTAGAGCTGCTGTTAAAAAAGAAACAAAAGCCATGCCAGATTTAGTACACTGAAATAAAAATCTGAACAGACGGGGGGGTGGAAACGGAGCATTCCCCCCTCCTGTGACAGCAGATATTGTGTGGGAAAATAATCTGCTTAACTCAATGTGGAATTAAGGAGTTTCTGTTTATTCTGAGATAGTCAGCATATCTGTAAAAACTGCATGACTGAGAAGAGTAATGAAATAGGGTAGACTTTCCCAGCTGGAAGAGAAGTAGGAATGAGGAATCGGTTACTATTCTGAAGAAGGGTATGTAGTTGGATTTGCACATACCTTTTAATGCTTAGGAGTCAGAAGGGTGTTTTTTTCTTCATGTGGGTCATTCATAGGATTGCTGGGTTGTAATCCACATATTTATTTATGATTCTTCCTTGATTTTGTCATTTGTTTTAGTCCCCTGTGGTGGGCAGGATTCTTGAAGTGCCACACACCTCATGGGCAAGTAGATGAAAGGACTGGGCAGAAGAAGCTGCAGCTACCTTGCCTCCCACTGCATCAGGAGGCTCGATTTCGAAGGTATCTCAGTAGAAGAGCATCTGCTTTCCATGAAGAAGGTCCTGGGCTCAATTCCTAGAGTAGGCAGCCTCCTTATGTTTCCAAAAACATTCTTCAGGTTGCTACCTGGCAACTGTAGAGATCCCTTCACACATACTGACACAAGGCCAAAGAGGCCATTCTCGTATGTATAAAGCCCTTGAACTTTTAAGCTCTTAATATAAGAAGCCCTAAACCTCCGGCCAGGGGTGGGTCCCCATTTAACCTGCAAAGCTGTTTCGATTTCCCAAATTGCGCCTATATGTGACATCATGTGAGGGGAAGGTGGAGATGCAACTGCCTATCCACAACCAGGAGCTTTAAAGGGTGCTCCTGACTGTACATTGGAAAGGAGACTTGCTGCCCTCCCTGTGGGGAACTCTCTAGCTAGTTGATCCCAGCAGAAAAGCAGAGCATGAAGTCAGCACCGAGCAGCTGATAGGCACTGACTTCAAGTTCCCTGGGATTGGCTTTGCTATTGAGTTCCCCATGGGAGAGGCACTACCAGGGTGATGGTGGTCAGAAGTGCAGCCAAGCTCTGTAGAAAGTGGAGCTTCACATCAGCTTGGCTGGGTTTGGCTTTTTCCCTTCTAGTGTGGCTTGCCGCATTAAAGTGACATCAGGTGATTGACAGGGTTGACACCTCCACTCACCTGTCAGAAGGATGAGGGAACCCAGGATCTGGCCTACCAGCCAAATAGAGTTCCCACTCCTGCCCTAAATGGCTTGGGACCCAGTTATTTGAGGGAGTAACTGCCCGTGATATGAGATCTACTGAGGGGCCCTGCTGGTATCCTCAGCCTTCAGGGATGCTAGGGGGTTTATGACCCATCAAAGGGCCTTCTCAGTAATAGCACCTCAGTCATGGAGCCCTCCCCCTTGCCCCCAAGAGGTTCAGCTCATGCTGCTTTAGGCACTAGCTGAAATCCTTTTATGCCAGACTTTTTGATCTCAGGAAACTGTTTATATTTTATTATATTGCTGATATTGTATGTTGTTGTATTTATTATTCTAACTCACCCTGGAGGGTAGGATGTAAGTTGTAAATAAAATAAAAATAAAACAGATACCACCTAACAAAATGTGCTTGTTGGAGGATGTCACTTGTGGCTATTTTTTTCAACCTGCATCTGGAGTTGCTTCTTGGTGCATCTCACTAGGAATTATCCCTTTCAGTCTGCAACTGGTAGCAAGCATGGTGAAAAACCATGGGCTTTCATGTGTGAAAAAATGAATTGAAAACAACCTTTGGCAAGTTTAAGGCAGCAGCACTCTTGCTATGAAGTAGAGGTATGCATTGGCTCTGTGTGCAGCCCAAATGACAAGGCAAATAGGGTTGATTCAGATGAGATTTTCACATGGCTGAGAAGGATTGCACCATGAACAAGGCATCTCAAGTTGGATCTGGGTCACCCTAAAATCCGAAGTTGCTCTGTGGCCTTTGCCTCTAAAGTGTGATATTTTTCCATTTAAAATAAAACAACTGCTGGGTTGTTTTTTTAAAGCAAAACAAATCTGACTAGGAAAACACCTTGAGCTTGGGTGAAGAAACTTTCCTTTTGATGGACAGGTCTAGGTTTTAATCATGGTGAATTATTTTCCCAGAGCACTCCAGTTACAGTGATTTGGGGAAGGGATGCATAGAAATTGTGAGGAGAGCTCCATAGGGCCATCCCACTATTTTCCTCTGCAGTTCAGTTATAGAGCTTTTTGTGGGATTTATTTGTTCCTTTTGATTCTAATCCCTTTCTGTTTTCCAACAAACATATACTTTACTTCTTTGTTTCTCATTCCATTATTTTCCCCTTATTTTTCCATAGGTTTGTGCAAACCCCTCTTGGAGTTCCTCCCTGGCTGCTGCTGCTGCTACTTTATGTGCTTATTTGCTTATTGCTTTCCAGTAGTTTTTTCTCTCTTAGTTTTTCTTTTTTGTTCATTCAAAGTTTCATGCTCCTCTCTTCAGTTGTAGGCCATCTGTGTTTTCATTAGGGATGGAAGGATCTGTCCATTTGGCTTCTCGCTGTTTCTCATTCTTCCAATCTTAAATTAAGTTCTCAATTTCTGCTATTTTTTTTTTTAAAAAATCAGTGTGAAAATTCTTCAGTGAATTTCTCTGACACATTTTGTATGCTTGTTTGACTAATATACACATTTTGGCAAGCATTTTCTCTTAATATAAGCCATTTTGGCTTATATTCTATATTTATTATGAATATATAATATTTATGAATATTAATGAATATTAATAATACATTCACTTATACATTCGTGTTTATGCACACTTTCCACAATGTATGAATTTTTGTAAAGATTGGTTGGTTGAAGAACTACCTCACAAAATTCAGTTAAGTGCAAATTTTGAAGGCCGGCTGTCTTTCGGCTATCATATTGTTTCAGAAAGTGAAATTTGATATATTCAGCCTTAAATGTGAACTGAAATGGATTTCTTCTTCCTCCGTAGTTTTCATTACACAGAATTCTTGCTGTCAAGTATGAGAAACATTTTTATTCATTTCCCCCCCTCTGTCCTCTAGATCTGGTACTCCCCATCCCAGCTAAGGCTGCTTGTCCTTTAAGAAAGCTCCCATTTGTGTTGCTCTTTGTCAGCCTATAATTACTGAAGGCATCTCCCTCATGCCACCCATTTCAGATGGATTCCCCCCAAAACACTAGAGGGCGGTTAAGTAATTTCTACTTTAGTCCTCTTGGTAAAATAGAAAGCAAAGTCTGAACTTGCAGGAGAATAACTGCATCTATTGAAATGAAAGTTGGCAGCCTTCACCCCCTCAGAAGGGACAACCATACCTGCAAATTGCATCCAGGCTTAGATGAAAATTAAAAAGTTATAGACTTCTTTAAAAAGCTTTAAAGGTTCCCTGCACAAAACCTCTTGAATGGATCTGTCTGCAGTTCGGTAGGCTTCATCTGTATGGACTCTAGGACTAAAAATATCATCTGCTTTCTGTGAAAAAGAATTAACAGTTATAGCCATTTTACAACAGTATGAGATATGACAGGTGCCTGCTATCTGTACCTCCTGGAGACTACTGAAGACATTTTGTTCTGATGGGCTTTCCCAGCTGGATAAATTGGTCTCTGCCATGGGTGTTTATTTTTGTTCTTTAAGTGTGTGTGTGTGTGTATGCTGTTCTTGTGTTGTTTTTAACTGTTTTTATTCTCCATTGCTCCTTTAATGGTAGAGGCATTGGCTATTTTTGAGACTTGTTTTCGGTATCACAATCTGAGGGCTATACAGTAGGGCCCCGCTTATATGGACCAGGCCCCTGCCATAAAGCAGGAATCGCTGTAAAGCGGAACCCATTGACTATAATGGGCTGCGTCGCGCGAAAATGCTCTAAAATGCAGCAAAATGGCAAAATCTGCTTTAAAACAGGGAATTTCCCGATTGAAAGCCACCGCATCAGCGGAACGCCGGAAAGCGGAATGCCGGAAAGTGGGGCCCTACTGTATGTGCGTTTAAATACCAACCACTATGGAGATTTCCCAACATCTCATACATCTAGTACAAAGAGGCCTTTTTAGTGTGGATCCTCCTCCTTTCATGTCACTCTATTTTGCTCTTCACCTCCAGAATTTGTTTTAAAAAAACACAACAACTTTCCAGATGTTTATAGAAAATTCATATTTGGTCCACTATGATGTATTTTTTACTCCCCTTCCCAACTTGTAAAGTCAGAAGCAAGTTCTGTATAGTTAAGAGGCTGTCAGTCAAAATGCAGTCTTGGTCTTCTGCTGTTGTGCAAGTTTCATTCATTTCATATGGGTCTTACATATTCCAGGGAGACTGCCCTAATACACTGTGAGGAATGACAACCACCACCACCAGTTGTGCATGTAAGGGATCTGCATGGTTTCTTATACAGAGCAACAAAGATGAGCACACAAGTTTCTGAATCGCAGATGATAGAACTGACATCTCCCTTCTCTAGAAAAAGTCTCTTCATTAATTTTAGTGGAAATACCAATCCAGCTGTCATTTTAATTAACAAGGATACAGAGTTTTCTGAATCAGAATGATTCTAAGGGACCCATTTTTTTCCACTTTTGTAGAGCGAGACAAAACTATCCATACTACAAATTGTTACCCCCCAATTTCATGAATTTTGGATACAACCATGGGTCCAGTTTTAATATTGTCATTTTAATTTTTAATATTACTGATGAACGAAGCAACAGGCTTGGTCCCTGTTCCTCTCTTAGCTCTTTGCTTCCTTCATCTACTGATGTGAGACAACAATAAATTCTCATTTAACACTAACTGAACCAACACTTCTCAGAGGAGAATTTACTGAGGGGAAAAAAAAGTTTGAGAATGTCCCCTCTCTTTCCTCCTCCCACCCAAGACTATTCAGCAAATTCCCCTCCCCAATTTTGCAACCTATAAAATAATCTGGAGAATGATGGGTGGTAATATTCACTCAGCCCTATTATAGCTTGGTTTTGCTTTCAGTATTTTTGAACAATGCATTTTTTTAAAAAAAGTACATTCATATGTTCCCTCAACAGCTTTTTTCTTTTGGGCCAGACCCTAGATGAAAGAATCATTATAATAGAATACATATTTTGGCATGAAAATGTAAATCCCCCCAAAATTGACTCTGCTATAGTTATATCCTCTCTTATTCTGAACTACACATTTAATCAACATTCCTTTCCTTGGGAACTGAAGCTGTTCAACACACACACACTGCAATCTTCTTAGGAACATAAGAAGCTAACATACTGAGCCAGACTATTGGTCCATCTAGCTCAGTACTGCCCACACTGACTGGACACAGCTCTCCAGGATTTCCCAGCCCTACTTGGAGAAACCAAATATTGAACAAGGAGCTTTTTTCATGCAAAGCAATTACTCTACCACTGAGAGACACCACTTTCCTCCCAGCTCCTACTACTTCATGTAATTTAGCACCAACAGGGTTCTATTGCTGATCCTCTATAGCAGCGTTCTTCAACTTTGCAACCCCAAATTTATCGTTTTTAAAAAATTACAGCTCCCATCATTCCCAGCCACCTTAGCCAATGGTCAGGGCTGATGGGAGTTGTAGTTCAGCAACATCAGGAGACCCAAGGTTGAAGAACACATCTCTAAACCATATCTTAAAAGATTCTTCTTAAAAGAATACTGATAGAGCCATAAAAGGAGAGAGCGAGAAGTGAAATTGATCAGATAAAAATGATTGCAACAAGTGATACCAACTTCTCCTTTTTATCAATGAGCCTTTTAACTGAGGAAAGCAATTTTTACAGTAGCTGGCAGCAGTCATGACTCTGTTTCAGCTTTCTTTTAAATAACTGCTGCCACTTGTCACTGATCTCAACTGAATGCTATCTGGTTCCTATAGGTCAGCTAATTACCCTAATCATTAACCTTTAATAGTGTACAGGGTATGGTGATTAATGCCACCCTTGCTGTGTTCACCTCCTCTAATGAGTCTGTGTCAGAAAAAGAACTCTTTGACCTCCCTCTGGTGATTTTTTTAAATATATGTAACCATTTTCCTTCCTCGTCATTCTGCTTCTTAGAAGAGGGTGGAAGATGGCAACTGTCATAAATCAATGTTAAAAGTAATCGAGGAACCAAAAGCTGATTTTTTTTTTAAAAAAAAAGATGGAATGCAGGAAATAATATTTTATGTAGCATTCAGTGAATCATGTCAGAGTTTCACAAGGAACTGGGGGTGGTAGGGATTTGATTGTATTTTTCTTTTTAAAAGGATCTCAACCTCACATACATGCATAGGATTTTTTTTTATAGACAATTTTCCTTAGGGGTGCTGGCCAGGAGGGGGCATGCCAATTCCACCCAAAATACCCATGCGATCAGCCCCCAGCCATGCAGTTAGTCTGTCTACCATTCTACACATGTATATGCGTAAGTAAGTCCCCTTCATTTTAGTGGGGCTTACTATCAAGCAAGTGTGCATAAGATTGAAGCCTTGAATATGATCTTAGCCATATGGGAGGCCCTCATAGAAAAGTAGTCCCATTGTAGCCAGGGTAATGTTTATCTCGTGAGCTCCCATCTAGAGCCAAAGCATACAGTTCAAGGTGGAGATGGTGAATGGTTGAAGAAGGCATTTGGTTGGCACCAACAGGGGATTTCTCCCCAAAGCAAATACCAGCTTCAGACAAGATATCTTCCTCACGTCTGCAGCACAGGAGGAATCCTCCCCTTTCTCCTGTGATCCTGAAAATGATCATGCATGCACATGCACACATCTGATAATATTTGATTTTTTTCATTTTTAAAGAAAAATCTTGCTCATTAAATGCAAAGACACATTCACATTACAACTAGCCAGTTTGGCTATGAAAAACTGCAGCATCTTAGAAACTAAATGGTTCAGTATGGCAACAGCTGACATCAACCATATGGACCATTTCATATGTATGATGGTAGAAAAGCTGAAGCGAAAATAAATAAAATATTCATTACTATTTTTAAAGTTAAGGCAATTGTTTCACTATAACAGTTTTCCAATTTGGTTGTTGTAAAAGTATCAAACCTGCTAATGATTCTCTTCTGTATTGTTCTCAGAATGCTAATGTTTTCAAATTAATACTTGACCATTATTTAACCAGTCAGTTGACCAAATCTTTCTTGACCAGTCAAATACCCAACACCAGTAGTCTTTTACTAATGCACAGAAATACACATGCACATCAATAAAACACTGGCAAAATTTAGCTTGTTGCAATCAAACAGAGCATCCTATCAAGATCTGGTTTCAGCAGTATTTTGCCAATGTTTCCATGAGCATTAGTAATGCTGGAAGGGGAAAAGGAGCAAAGGAGCTAATTCTGGAATTATTTTGTTAGAATTTTTCCTAGTTAAACCAAATTAAAGAGGAGGGGAATGTACTGTAGGGAAAAAACATTCAGAATAATGAAGGAGCAGAAAAGGGGAAATCTCCATTGCTGGGCAGAGGTCACAGTCTAAAGATGGTGGTGGGAGGCAGGCCCAGGATGGCCCAAGCTGGTTTCATGCTGAAATGAGATCAGAACCCTGGGTAGGAATGAGGGTAAGAGCTTCAGGACCACAGGCCGAAATCCTGCAGATGAGAACCAGG
Source organism: Rhineura floridana (assembly GCF_030035675.1). Taxonomy (NCBI): domain Eukaryota; kingdom Metazoa; phylum Chordata; class Lepidosauria; order Squamata; family Rhineuridae; genus Rhineura; species Rhineura floridana. Next base: position 47,248,683 of record NC_084484.1, on the reverse strand, counting down.
AAGAACCAGTGGGTTCTGTACTGGCTTGCTGCTACTAGCAGAGCTTTATAGCAAAAATATTGTTGCTGAGCTACAACTCCCATCATCCCAGACTGGCTGCTGCTGCTGGGAATTGGAATCCAGCAACATCTGAAAAGGCACAGGTTAGGCTTAGCCCTTCCTATTTTACAGTCTGTCCTGGAGGATCAAACCTGAAGCCCCACCTTCTGAATGCTGCAATATTCCAGTTAAAGCCCAACATCCTTCTGTGTAGCTATTTGGGACTATGGGGACTGGTCTGCGGAAGGGCTTTATTGGTCTTCTGAGGAGCCAGTTGTCAGGGCAGGGCTAGGTAATCTTTTTCAGGGAAAGGGCCACATTCCTTACTGGGCAGTCTTCTGGAGAGTGCAGTCCAGTGGAAGGCAGGGCCAGGGAGCAAGATCAAAAATGAATAGAGCAATAAATGTGAATTTCACCTTTGTGCAGTAGGCTTGTTTCTACATATACACACTGGCTCTGTATTCCCTTTGGAGCAACTACTGATTAGGAATTCTAGGCCCAAGGACACAGGGTCCAGGTCATCACAACATAACATCATGCTGTAAACTTGCAAAATCATGTTTTTGGTTATAAGCACAGATCAACATGGTATGCAATGACTAGTGCCGCCTCGTACTCTATTAGTCTGTAGAAGAAACTCCTATAAAAAGATTATATATTAAACTGACTAACAAAGAAAACCAAGCCATGAAACACATGCTTTTGCACTGGTTAAAATGTAATAGGATTTGGATAAAAACCCAAATATTGCTGCTAAGAAACCACTTTTTCCATGTTCTGTAGATATTGTGAAGATTAACATCATAAAACAGAATGAGTAACTTGGCACATGAAAAGGCACAATATGTTACTATAGTAACCAATTCATAAAAATCAAGAGTCCTCTGCATTAGATTTCTGGCAAATTTTTAAGCAGGGTTCCCAGTAGTTTTGCAAGCTTTCCCCCCGACCCCCAAGACTTTTGAAGCCCTAGTTTGTGTAGAAGCACAGCTGAAGAATGGAGGTTGACTTTAACTTTTAAGAAGCTGGAATAAGCAGCCTAGTTCTGCCGCATTTCAGCTTCACTAGGACTCAAACATAGATCTCTTCAATTTAGGGTGGATTTTTGAAAGAACACACAAAAAGCATGTATTTAAATTGTATGCATTTTGTGCACACTTTGTATGCACTTTTTACATAAAATACAATCTTTTCAATAATTTTTTTGTTAAAATATGCATTTTGTACATATTTTTGTATACACTTTTTACACACCGAAACTGCATCTCAAAATCTGGAGAAGTGCATAATCTAACTAGGAGTTGCATTCTGATTCACAACAAGTTTTGGAGTGCTGGGTCAGTCTGCTGTATGAAAAGCAGACTCCTCCTCCTCCTTCAACCACTGTCAAGAGAATTGGGAAACCTATGTTTTCTGAGGTTCAGATATAGCCATGGGAGCTAACATATTGCTAGGCCTCAAAGCCCACTTTAAATACTGTAATAATAATAATAATAAATTTAATTTTTGTGTCGCCTATCTGGCCGAAGCCACTCTAGGCGACGTACAAACTAAAATTCAGTAAATTACAATACAATACAGATAAAATACAATAAAATCAGTACAATCATTAAACATAGCAGCATGAAATCAGTTAGGGCGATCAATAGATAATAAAATATCCCCCCCCCAAAAAATTAGCCCTCCCCAGAATTCCTGAAGGCCTGTCCAAAAAGCCAAGTTTTTAATGCCCGGCGGAATATATTCAGGGAAAGGGCATGGCAAAGATCGAATGGGAGGGAGTTCCAGACAGTGGGGGCCGCCACTGAAAATGCCCTCTCTCTAGTCCCTACCAACCTAGCTGTTTTCGTTGGTGGGACTGAGAGAAGGCCCTGTGTGGCTGATTTGGTTGGGCGGCTTAATTTGTGGTACTGGAGGCGCTCCTTCAGATATACTGGGCCAAGACCGTATAGGGGTTTAAAGGTTAATACCACCACCTTGAATTGGGCCCGGAAAACAGCTGGCAGCCAATGTAGGTGAAATAATACTGGCGTGATGTGATCACGGCGGCGGCTGTTTGTAAGCAACCGAGCCGCCGCATTCTGCACCAGTTGTAGTTTCCGGACCGTTTTCAAGGGTAACCCCACGTAGAGCACATTGCAGTAGTCTAATCGAGAGGTGACCAGGGCGTGTACCACCAGTGGGAGCTGATGAATAGGGAGGTAGGGTTGCAGCCTCCATATGAGATGTAATTGGGACCAAGCTGCCTGGCTCACTGCCGAAATCTGAGCCTCCATGGACAGCTTGGAATCAAGAACCACCCCGAGGCTGCAGACCTGATCTTTCAGGGGTAAACTCACCCCATTAAACTGTAGGTCAACAGCACCCAACCTCCCCCTGTCACCCACAAGTAGCACCTCGGTCTTATCAGGATTGAGCTTCAGCCTGTTCCTTCCCATCCATCCACTCACAGATTCCAGGCACTTGGACACGGTCTCCACAGCCATCTCTGGTGAAGATTTAAAGGAGAGATAGAGCTGCGTGTCATCTGCATATTGATGACATCGCAGCCCCAAACTCCTGATGATAGCTCCCAGCGGCTTTACATAGATGTTAAATAGCATGGGAGAGAGGATAGAACCCTGTGGCACTCCGCATGTGAGGGGCTAAGGGTCTGAAACCTCATCTCCCAATGCTACCTGTTGATGCCTGTCAGAGAGAAAGGAACGGAACCACTGCAAGACAGTGCCTCCTATTCCCAATCCTTCCAGGCGATCCAACAAGATACCGTGGTCGACGGTATCAAAAGCCGCCGAGAGATCCAGGAGGACAAGAAAGGTGGATTCTCTCCCGTCTAATGCCCTCCTCATATCATCCACCAGAGCGACCAAGGCTGTTTCAGTACTATGTCCAGTCCTGAAACCCGATTGGTATGGATCCAAATAATCCGTTTCATCCAAGTGTGCTGCCAACTGGCCAGCCACCACTCGCTCAATGATCTTCCCCAAAAATGGCAGATTTGAAACGGGGCGAAAGTTGTTCAAGACTTTGGGATCCAAGGAGGCCTTTTTCAGAATAGGTTTTATAATTGCCTCCTTGAGGGCTGGTGGCAAAACACCCTCCTTCAAGGATGCATTTACCACTGCCCTGATCCCTTCGCCTAATTTCTCCCTACATTTCATAAGAAACCATGATGGGCAAGGATCAATCAGACAGGTGGTAGGCTTTACCGTTGAAAGCACCTTGTCCACATCCTCAGAAGGGAGAGGCTGAAACCGATCCCACAGAACCGGACTGCAATTGGTCAACTCTGGATCCCCCACTGCATACACAGCGTACGGAATCGAGTTCTTCAGGTGCTCGACTTTATCAGCAAAGTGCTTTGCTAATTTGTCACAGGAAGCCTTAGAATGTTCCAAGGGTTCCTGAGCAACTGGACCGACCAGGCTTTGGACCACTTGGAACAGCTTCCTGGGACAGCACTCTGTGGATGCAATAGAGGCAGCAAAGAAATCCTTCTTTGTTGCCCTCACTGCCACCTGGTAGGCAGCTATTGCTGCTCTAACCTGTGTCCAAGCATCTTCAGAACGGGATTTTCGCCACCAGCGCTCTAGTCGTCTCACCTCCTGCCTCAGACTACGCAACCGGGGTGTATACCACGGAGCCGTCTGAGTCCTATTCAGGGGGAGACGACGTTTTGGAGCCACCCGGTCTAATGCCCTGGTGATTCCCTCATTCCACTCCATCACCAGGGTTTCGACCGGGCGACCTTCAGCAGGTTCCAATTTCCCCAGCGCAGTCAGGAATCCCTCTGGATCCATCAGGCGCCTAGGGCGGACCATTCTAATAGGTCCTTTACCCCTGCGGAGGGAGTGTGGCATCGAGATGTCAAAATTCACCAGATAGTGATCTGACCATGACACGGGGGTAGAAGAAATAGCCCCCAACTTCAGACCACTTCCTACAGCTCCCAGGACAAATACAAGGTCGAGAGCATGACCGGCTACATGGGTGGGCTCAGTATTATTAAGGTGCAGTTCCCAGGAAGCCATGGTTTCCAGGAAATTCCAAGGGGCTCCACTGAGGGTGGTCTCAGCATGCACGTTGAAATCCCCCAGTACTAAAAGCTCTGGGGTCAACGCTCGTACATCCGAGACCACCTGGAGCACCTCGGACAGGGAATCTGCCGTGAAGCGGGGCGGGCGGTACACGAGCAAGATCCCCAAACTGCCCTTCGGGCCCAACCTCCAGTACATGCAATCAACAACCTTGGTCCTTGGGAGCGGAGGCCTGGTGAAAATCAAAGACTCCCGGTAGATGACTGCCACTCCCCCTCTCCGCTTACCTACCCTTGGTTGCTGTGCATAATAGAAACCTGGCAGACACATGGCCTTAAGGATGGGAGCTGAGGCCTCGTCCAGCCAGGTCTCCGTGATACACACCAGGTCTGCGCACTCATCCAGTATCATATCATGGATGACAGATGTTTTTTGTGTCACAGACCTGGCATTACACATCAGCAATCGAAGGTCGGTAGCAATCCTGCTTCCCCCAGTTAACTTCTGGTTTTGGGCAGACCTGGAACACGGGATAGGTATTATGCATCTATCCCGTTTTCCTCTAAATTGACATGGTCTGCCCCTAGCATCAATCCGGCACCTGCCGCCCAAACTTGGTATAGCTTGGCCCCCCTCCTTCTCTGTTTCATCCCTCCTTGGTTTGCACATGCCCCTATCCCTAATTGCCTGCTGGACAGGCCTATCTTAAATAATATAACAAATAAACATAAAAACCCACCCCTTACCCCCCCGGGGGCTCCTGGTCACTTCTTGTACACCACGACAATATACAAACAACATACATACAACAAACATGTAATTAGAACAAAGATACAACACATAACATACGACATAAGACAGACAATACACAACTTACACCTTACATACAACATGCATTTGAGTGTAATCACTCCATACAATTCAACCCGCTAAACCAACATCGTCCAGCACTATATAAGTAGATGAAATCTTCCTTCTTCTCACGAAACGCCGTCAGCCAGACGACAACGATGGCAAGGGCAAAAGCCCCAGTTCGAAACATAGACCGCGGTGGCGGCCCCGGCCACACCCCACCACCACAAGTCAGGCACAGAGCAGGGACAGCCACAATGGGCACAGCCGCGGCAGCGGAGAGAGAAGCAGGCCGTCCAACGGCCAGCCGCACCCCCCGCAATCCAGCCGCAGCAACAACAAAAGCCCCCAACGTGTCCCGGCCAGACCAGCCGCAGCAGGAGAAGGAAAGCCCGCAGAGACGGCAACGCGGAATGCGCAGACGACAGCAGAAGCGGCGACGACGACAGTGAAGGACCCAGCCCGTCAGCGACAGGGACGACCAGAGATGGCGCCAGCACGCGCCAGCAGACAGCAGACAGGACCCCCGGAGAAGTCCAGACCCACACACGCTGCGGCAGAGGACCGGCCGCCACAGCAACAAGCAGCTGGACACAGGCCAAAGCAGGAACAAAGCAGGAACACAGCACAACGCAGCAGCACCCACAGGTAAGGCCTCATCCCCGGCGTCGATTTCTCCATCTCCCAGCCTCCTAATCCCCAGCCGTTTCCGCCCGCAGTCCGCCGCTCCCGTAACTCCCAGGCCACCATCAACCGGGCAAAAAGAATGGGTGGTATCAAAACATTCGCTCACTCACTCACCACTCAACCTCTTGTCCACACATTCCCTAAAAACCTGCAAGTTGGTTTAATTTGGCAGGATTAAGATGTCAAAAAGATGTTTAAAAAGATGTTAAAATAGTTGGTCAGCAGGAGCGTCCAGCAAGCTCCTCTACCTACGCCGCCATCTTCCATCTCTGTAAGAAACAGGGGTGTTTAGCACTGGTCCCTGTGAGTGACAGGTCGTGTGTAGTGTCTGGATTGGCCAGAGTTGGCATACATAACTAGGAACCTACCTTTGCCTGATCAACAGAACAGAACATTCTGCTTGCTGAGCTCCATTGGGAGACTCTGAGCTAGGGTTGGCAGGTCAGAAGCATCCCAAAACCTGAGATTTTAGGGGGGTGGGCGAGTGATGTCATGGGGGCGGGCCTGAGCGATGTCACAGGGTGGGCCCGAGTGATGTCATTAAGCACGATACATTAAGCATCAATCACAGTTGCTTGGAGCATACAATTAAAAAAATATCTGATTGGAAATTAAGCTAGAAATCTTAGCTCAAAGATGGAGCCTGGGTAGGGAACATTTCATCTAGCCTACTTGCTTTCGGCAAAAAGGGTTTAAGTGCTTTCAGGCCAGGCCAGTCACCAGAAGACCACTGTAGGAAGAAAGGAGCCTAGTGTTGTGAAGATGTTAGATGGGAGCATTCGGGAGTAAAGATGGATGCCCCCGAAGGCTTCAATTCTAAACACACTTACTAAGGGACTAACCCCATAGAACTCAACAGGACTTACTTTTGAGTAGATATGGTTTGGATTGTGCTGTTGGTAAAGCTTGACTAGGGATCCTCTGCAAAGACATCCATCTCCAAGCAGGGTTGGCAACCCCCTGCCTGGAATGCCCTGCCCTAATCTTTTAATGTGGCTGCTCCAAACTTCTTTACAGATTTGACCCTTCACTTCAGAAAGAGGTTTGAGAAATGAGTAAGAGTAAGAAGATTCTATACCCTTTCTGTCTACCCTGTGGGCTGCTATAAACTCACTTTGAAAGCCAACCCAATTCCAATGAGTAATAACTGACAGAGAGAAAACACACATGGTTTGGTCTACCTTCACAGGCAGCAGCTTGGGAACAACAACAGCAGCCACAGTTTCAAATATGTGAATTCTCTTTTACCACTATTGGGCAAGAAACAAACTGTCATGCAACCAACAAGGTGCATCATCAATGGGTTTTAGGGGGTTGAGCTGAGCACATACAACCACTGCTGTTGCTTCTCTGGATGTAAGGGAGTGAGGTTAAAGGTAAATGAAATGCAAACAGAAAATGAAAAACAAAATACAGTGATGCTTTCCTAAATGCAATACCATACCAACCACAACAAGATTCCTATGAGTAAGGCAGACAACTTAGCATCCCACAACCAGTCAGGATTCATAACTGAAAACCAAAACTAAAAAAATCCTGTCATCCAGTCAGTTAACGCAGAATGCTGCAGCATGACTGCTGACATGAGTGAGATCCTATCAGCACATAATACCTCTGCTCTGAAATCTGCATTGGTTGTTGATTTGCTACCAGGTCAAGTTCAAGCATCTGCTGTGCTTTCCATGTTATGGGTGCCACATAGTACATGTTCTGCTATTGTAAGAAATCAGTCCTGTAAAGTGGCAGCATTTTGGATACTCTGTTCATAGGGTTTTCATGGTAAGAGGTATTCAGAGGTTGTTTACCATTGCCTTCCTCTGACTTTGTACACATATAATACTTTGGACACATAATGAGAAGACATGATTCACTAGAAAAGACAATACAGAAAAACAGAAGGGAGTAGAAAAAGAGGAAGACCAAACAAGAGATGGATTGATTCCATAAAAGGAAGCCACAGACTTGAACTTACAAAATCTGAGCAGGGTGGTTCATGACAGATGGTCTTGGAGGTCACCAATTCATAGGGTCACCATAAGTCAAAATTGACCTGAAGGCACATAACAAACAATGAAGTGGCAGCACCTACGCTTGGGAACTCCTTGCCTGTTGACATTAGGCAGACGCCTCTTTTCAGCACCTGCTAAAATCATTTTTGTTTAGGCAAGCCTATCCGCACATGTAGAAGCTATTGTGTTTTTAAATCTGTTTTTAACTCATTGTTCGTTTTATTAATTTGAATGTTTTTCAATACATGTCTTTAACTGTTTTTGCCAATAATTTTATTATTTTAATTCTTTCTGTAAACCGCTTTGAGATTTTTTACAGTAACGCAGTATATAACTGTTGTAAATAAAATACATAAATAAATTTTGGAGTCACAGTTTTTAAAACTGTTTTTAAAGATGTTTTGTTTTAATATATTTTAAAGTCTGTTTTTATGATTTTTAAAGTGTTTTTAGTGCTTTTGTTTGCTGCCCTGGGCCCCTACTCAGAGGAAGGGTGGGATATAAATCAAATAATAAATAAAGATAAATAAATAAACTTCATTAACCCAACCCAAAATTCAGAATCATGCCACTTTAAACTGTTTTGAAACTGTTCATACTCGTTTTATGGTTATTGGTCTTTAAAGGGATTTATTTCTTATTGTGAGCTGCCTTGGTTTCTAATCACCAACCCTACCTCACAGGGTTGTTGGAAAGACTCCACCCACCCACCCACCCACCCACCCACACACACACACACACACTTGTAAAAATACACCCCATATAACAGTTTATTGTCAGACCAGTTGGTCATTGCAGAACATTTTTTAAAAAAACGGTATTAGTTTCCTACATAATAAAAAATGTGATACCTGGGTAAACCCTGCCTAATTGCTTTAAAAATAGGGTTGGAGGGGGAGGGAAAGATTTACAACACAAACACAAATCTTTGTTATGTTTTCTCAATTTATAGCACAATCCTAACCATGTCTACTCAAACATAAGTCCTAATGAATTCAATGGGGTTTACTCCAGGTACATGGGATTAGCATAGCCTTACTCCCAGAAAAGCAAGTATTGGATTAAATATGTTTATATTGCCAAGGTTTTCAAAGCACTGCCCTCTCCAACAGCCCAGGGTCTGACTCTTGCAAACAAGAGGAAAAAAACTTTAAGCAATATTCTTACTTACTCAAACTGAAGATCTCAAAGCCACCATTTCCTGACATTACAATGAAGTCTAGGCACTGCCTGGGTCAACAAATCACAACCCTGGCTTCACTTATTGGCTACAATCCTGAAAGGGTGGGGTTAGAGGCAGAGCTTGGGAAAGTTATTTTTTGAACTACAGCTCCCATCAGCCCAACCCAGTGGCCATGCTGGCTGGGGCTGATGGGAGTTATAGTTTTAAAAAGTAACTTTTCCAAGCACTGGTGGCTAGGAACTGCTATACAGATCCGTTAAACAGATTTAACAGTCACGGGGGGAGGTGCTGACATTTTGGTGTATATCTCGGGAACCAGGCCACCTCGAAACTTTTTTTAAAAATTGAAGCTGAGAGTCTGGAGATTAAGGTGAGTTAGCCTGAGACCCGGAGGGAACCCGCCAAAACTGGAAACTCCGGCCAAAAACCAGACACCTGGTAACCCTATTCTGAGCAGATGACCATGTCTAGATTTGTGGATGTCTACAATTGTCACTGGCCTGGCCTTGACGCTGACTACTTCAAAGTAACTGTGATTTGAACACTTGAATAAAGTATCTGTAGCAACAATCTGGGAGGAACTCTTGACTGAATCTGAATGGAATTGAATATATCATGGGATTTTTTTAAAAAAAAAAGGGCAAAAGCTTATTTGAAATAAATTACTAGATACTGTTACCTGCTACGGGGGCAGCGGCTGCACTGTTATCACAAAGATTGCCCTGCTTTTGTTATGGAATATATTGTGTCAGGACATAACAGGAATAAGATTGGAAGAAACGTTATCACCGTAATGAACACAGTAAAAGATAGTATATATAAAGGATGACTTGAAGAAAATTATTGATGTGACATCACATTGTGGCAACAAATATTTTTCATGTTTGCTCCAGGGATATATGGTGGTGATAAAATCATTTTGTTTAGATTAAAACCATCAACCTCTTCAGTGATAATGGGGGTGGTTGAACCAATACATAGACTATAATCATTTTGGGAGCAGTGATGTAAAAATTAATGGAAATCAGTCTTTAACTGATAAGGTCAAATTCTCTTGACACAAAACATCAGGGAGTGGGGGGAGAAACTCTTAAAATTAATCATGTAAATTTCACCCTATACATGAATGCAGGATATCTTATATAATTAAATTGCTTGTATATATTTAGATTTCAAGAGGTCCTTCTATTCCTGTGTTTGGTTCCCCCACCCTTGTGAGACACTTCTTAATTTTGTTTTAAAAAATTACTCTGCTCTTAATGAGACAGCTTACAATATATTTAAAACAGAAATGGCTAACCTTTTTTGGCTCGAGGGACACATTTACCCTTGGTCAACCATCCAAGGGCAGCATGCCAAGTGTGGAAATGGCCATCCCTCACTTGCATGCACACTCTTGCACACATATGCACACACACACAGGCATACACACATACACACCCTTCCTGGCTTATTCAGGCAGTTTTTCACCCCCCTCTCCAATCATCAAATTATCATTCTTTGCATCCCCATCATGTTGCTGGCCTCCTCCCACCCCAGTGCTGCATCTACTTTACTGGTTTGTATTCTTTTCACTGTTACTGTCAAAATCAGTGGGGTCTTGGGGGGAGCAGATCATGCTCCAAGTTGGGAGTAAGCCACCCCTGATTTTAAAACTAACAAAGTGGGGCTGGGGCAGTTTGGATTAGGCAGGAGAATCCCTCTATCCAGCTCACCAGGCTCAGCTGGCCTCCCACATGTGTTGGCAGTACCCCCCCTGGAAGGGGGGCAGATGAAAGCCCCTCATGAGTGTTTCAAGAGTGGGGAGGAGGTGAGGCTGAGCCAATCCAGGATTTGCTAGATTCCAAGCTGTTCTAGCATTAGGCCCTGATCTAGCATTGGTATCTGCTAGATTCTAAGCTGATTTGGCATTGGGCCCAGTTTGAGCACAAAGCTCGAGCTGGCAGAGTGAATGGGTCCAGATCTGGATTGATCATCCTGCCTTCTACTTTCCATCATGAGGGGCAGGACTGCAAGTGCAGCAGTGGTGCTGGTGTTCTGCAAAGCCCTGCTGGCAGGATGGGGGTGGGAATTATGATTGTACCCCATTACAATAAAATCCAAGGAAGTAAGTAAATGCCATAAACTCATTCCAAAACATCAATACCAATATCAATGTTAGACTGTTTTTTCTTACAGGAAGTAAGAACTGTTTTGGTGGGGTGGGGAAGGCTGGAACGAAATTGTTGTTGCAGCTATATCAATTAATTTTAGATCCTGAAAGCGGAAGTGACACCTCTGAGCTAGACATCTTGAGACTGTTGGGTCAGACAAGATACAGGAGAAAATCATTTTCCAATTAGAACATTTTCTTAAACCCTCTTCAGGTGCCAAAACAAGTAAACAAGGGGTAGGTGAGATTATGGCAGCAGGTTGTGCCTGAACCCACACATATTTCTTTGAAGGTCTGAAAAGAAACCTCTTTGGAAGGGCTAGGAACCTCTAGCCTTCCAGATGTTGTTGGGTGCAGTTTCCATCCTCCCTGATCATTAACAATGGTACATGGGCTGATGGGAGTGGGAGCCCAACAACATTTTGGAGCCATAATGTTGGCTGTTATGTGGAATTTTTTAAAGTTATTTTCTTACATTTGTATCCCACATTTCTTTCATCAAGGAACTCAAGGCGGCATACATGTGATTCCCAGGTGGTCTCCCATCCAGGCACTGACCAGACCCAGACCTACTTAGCTTCAGCAAGGTGATGGCCTCATGTGCCTTCAGACCATACCCTGGGCCATGCTAGAGGAAATAAAGAGATGGCAGATGTATTCCTATGAAACTCAGGACCATAGCAGGAATGAGGATCCTGTTCTCCTCCTCCAGATGTTGTTGGATGCAGTTTCTATCCTCCCTGACCATTTTCCATGCTTCCTGGGGGGGGCATGGATGGGAGTTGTGTCCAACAACATCTGGAGGCACCATGTTAGCTACTCCTCCCCTAGAGGGTTCTTTCCACATGATCTGGAACCCTGACATGCAGGATTTCTGATTGTGGGGAGAGTGCCCTACTAACATTTGATTGTATATGCAGGGGCTCTTTTCAAAGCATCAGATTAGCATGCATAGAATGAGAGTGGAACCAGCTGCCATGACCCCACTTTGTCCCCCAAATGCTTGCTCATTTCAACATCTGAATGAGGTATGAATGTGCAACCCTAAGAAAAACTAAAAATAAGCTGGTATATCATTGGCACATGCCACTAATGCATTTCGTTGCTGACAATGATGTGCTGATGAGTAGACTTTTAGCACATTAGGTGGAGCTGGGTCCTTATACACAAAGTTGTTGGAACAAGTCATAGGTGTCTTTTTTCCCCCAGTCCACATAATTGAAAATGTATCTCATCTCCATGGCACTTCTGCTAATGCATCTTCATTTCATTATTCCTTATAATGTCACCACTCATCAAATTATTAACAAGATCTCTTTTCTTCAGGAAGTGTGAAATCATAATGACCATATTTCCACAGAGAGGTTAGACTACCTCTCTTGCTCTCTGTGTGCTGGTGGGGCTTGAAGATGTTTATTTTCCAATGGGCTTTTGATGTTACTGATGTTTAAATTATGCTTTTTAGCCATGGCTTTCTTGGTTTCTTTTATGCTCTTTTTTCCCCTTTGTAAGTAGGTTGTTGTCTTGTTTGTATTTCCTTCATCTTAATGATCAGATACTTTTCTTCTTGTATATGTTTTGTTAGCTGCTTTGAACATCCCCATAAGGAGAGAGAAATATGGATTATAAATTTTGGGGCTTGGACCTAAAGGCAGTTCTGCTGTGCCAACTATCCTTGTGCATACCCCATGCTAGAGATGTGCTCAAATTTCACAAATTTTGAATGTGACACCGTTTTTTCTATTTATATACTTTTTTCTTTCCTCACAGATTGGGTCTTTTTCTAGCAGTTTTCTGCAGCTGAAGTGCATTAAAAAAAAGAAAAAAGAAATCACCAAAAATATCAATATTAATATTGATGTTTTCCTCAAAATACTGATATCATTTTGAGGGAAATCAATATTTTAAAAAAATCTATAAAAATTATATTTTTTGAAATATCAGTATTAATATTTTTGCAAATTGGTATTTATCACAAATACTGAACATTGATCTCTTATGAAGCAGTACTGAAAGGAAGTTGAACAGAACGAAAATCGAACCGACACCGAAATGCGGATCCCATCCCTACCCCATGCATGGTACCTCCCCTATGCATCCTCCCACTGCAGCCCTCCATGTCCCATCCTATGCCATTCCTCAATCCTAAAGAGTAACCTTTTTGCATGGCACAGTGGGATGCAGCGGGGAGCAGGAGCCGGGAGAGTCCCATTGCATGAGTGGAGTCCCATCTGTGCTTCTCTGGATCAAATCCCTTTATAAATAAATAAATAAAACATCGGTCCATCATTCCATTTGTTTTCTCAACAGCACAGCTGTATCCTTAAGAGACAGTGTTTTCTCAGTAATAGTGTTGTCATATTTCATCAAGTGTGTTTCCAAGCATACTTTGTGCAATCTCTCCAAACATTCAGATTCCCAGTCTGCAACTCAAGTGAGGATGCAATCCTGGAGATGAAGAACAGCTGCCAGAGATTCTGTGGGGGCTTTGTGTTGCATAGATGAAGAACTTACCTTTAGGTTTCTGATCCCTTTGCAAGCCACATATTAAATGAGGAATATTTACTGATAGTTTATATGAGCATGGAAGTGGTCTTGGTTGCATGTAGGAGTAGTTTCTTCTTGGGTCACCACTTCAAAAGAACAGTTATAAGTAGATCCATCTTCTTCCATGTTCATGGTAGTATTTTCTAGAACCCCCCACCTCAATATATATTGCTTATAATAGGGGTAGGGAGGCTTTTGGGGAGATGAGGATCACATAGCTGGTTCAAAATATTGCTGTTCTGATTAGAGTGAGGCAGTCAGTTTTGGTAACACCTTTGGTGTGCATGCTGTACTAACTTCCAGAGCATTTTCAAGCCCAATTTAAAGTGTGGCACTTAACTTTTAAAGCCTTAAATGGCCCAAGCAATTTGTTGGACTGCCTGCACTGGTATCATCCTCCGTGCACAATGAGATCTGCAACAGAAACTCTTGGTGTGTCCACCAGCAAAATTGGTGAAGTTAGTGGCCTCACTAGGGAGAAGGCTTTCTCTGTGGTGGCCCTATGGCTTTGGAACTCCTTGATTGTGGATCTGCTGTGAACAACCATGCGTCAGGGATTTCAGAAGGCCTTCAGACTCATCTCTTCCATCTGGCTTTACATGGCTTTTTGTGATTGATATTTTTATTGGCTGGACTGTGGTTACGGTTGCTGTCCAAATATTGTATTGGCTCCTATGGTTCGGGCAGGGTGGGAAATCTCCTGGTTTTAGCCTTTGCATAGTTGATTTCCTCTTTTTGTTTTTTTACTGTTGTAATAGCCATTGTATTATTGGATGGGAATTGTCTGGAAAGGGGGCCTAGAGATATAAATAAATACATAAAGCTGCCTGGGGCTGAATTCCCACAGTGGGTAAACATGATTACTATTATTGTTGTATTATTTGGATTTTTTCCTGCCCTTCATCATAAAGTCCCAGATTACAATATAAAAATACAAGACTAAAATAAGTTTAAAAAATTATAATTAGAAGAATAGAGTGGGTCCTAACATACACACACACACACACACACACACCCTGGGCTCCTACTGGGAGGAAGGGTGGGATATAAATCGAATAAATAAATATATAATAATAAATAAACATCTTCAGCATATGACAAAAGTATTCAATGAAGGTGCCAAGGACACCTTTGTGTTGAGGAAATTCTATAACTTAGGGCCTGCCACAGGGAATTCCCTCTCCTAGGCCACCCCTCCCTCAAATTTAATTGTATATAATAGTAATAATGTTTACTTGGAGGCAAATTCTACTGAGTTCAATGTGATTTAGTCCCTGGTTAGTGTTTGCAGCCTGAATTAATACTGCTGTTCATTAAATTGTCTTTGTCTGTACATATAAACTATGACTTCCTTAACAAAAAGAAGGGAAAGAGGACAGTGGAGAGTGGGAGCTTATCTCCTGTGAACTGTCAGAGTGCTCCTCCCACCCCACCCTCCAAAAAACAAAATGTCTGCAAAGTTCTGTATTCCTCTGCTTGGTATATTCCTAAACCAAAAGGGAAGGGGGGATATGCCAGGCTCTGGTGTTGCCATCTTGTTGGGAAGATGTCAGGATTCAAAACAAGCAGTATAGTTTTTGACAGCAAATTTCTGTCCTTTCAGTTTTGTCAGGTCTGTGTCACTTTGATATATGCATCAGAGCACAGCCTCAAGGCCTCACTTCTCCCTCCTTTGAACTAAGCCCAAAGGAATCCAACAGCACTATCTTCACCTATTCAGAGGCTTTCTATCATTCAACCTTACTAACATAAGAAACAAGGGCAGATAGTACCATGTACCATACTGTATAAGAGGGCTTTGCTTATTATTATTCCATGAAGGAAAATGTATCTGGTTCACCCATGAAACCTACAAGCTAATATTTTGGCCAAACCTCTTCAGCTGTACAAGTCACAAGCTCAGACACAAGCAAACGGAAGTACCTGTACACTTTTTCCTCGAGTATACTTCTGTCCTTTGCATGTTGTGAGCCTCCCACCAACGCCACCCAAATTATGCCCAATTTTGAAAAAGACATAAGTAGTATACCTTTTATACACTGCAAACTATGATGGGGTATGAAAAATGTAGCTATAAATGGGGAGACATTTTGTTTTTCCAAAAAATGTTTTATTGTGGGTTGTACAAAGTTACAAATATTACAAAATAGAACAAGGAGAAATTTATACCTGAGCTGTGTTAGGCACACAATTTCACAAAATAATTCTAAAAATAACTAATTTAAAATAATATAAACTTAAACAACGTTATATAGGTTTTATTTTATGTATAATTCATTATTGGGAGAGAAAAAGGAAAAGCAACATTACATAACATATACAGTTAGACAATGGTTTCAAGTTGAATAATTAAATAAAATTTGAAAGTTCATATATATTTATGCATGAAATCATATTTGAAATTATTGTATAACTGCAATTCTTGATATTGTGATGTTCATGACTAGATTGAATTGAGTAAAACATATGGTTGAGCTCCATCTTACATTTTATTAGTCCAATATGCGATGAATAATTGTCTATAGACTTTCTTTCTCTAACTCTAACAAAATATGTCAACTTGACCATTGTAACTATGCCTCAGATTTTAAAAAGCCATTTATCAATTTTAGGGGTTCTTACTTTTTTCCAGTCAGCAGAGACTGTCATTCTAGCAGCAGTGAGCAAATCGATCACCATTTCCTGATCTTCCAACAGAACTATGTCCTTGATAAAACCAAATAATAAAGTCACTAGGGCTAATGGTAACCTTTATCCAGTTTTTATTTCCATTTCATTTATGATGACTTCCCAAAAAGTCTTTATGTGGGGGCAGGACCACAAAATATGTAACATGTTTGTATTTTACATTTGACATCTCCAGCAGTTACTTTGAGTAGTGTTATATATATGGGAGCCAGTGTGATGTAGTGGTTAGAGTGCTGGACTACGACCTGGGAGACCAGGGTTCGAATCCCCATACAGCCATGAAGCTTACTGGGTGACCTTGGGCCAGTCACTACCTCTCAGCCTCAGAGGAAGGCAATGGTAAAACCACCCCTGAATTCTGCTTACCATGAAAACCCTATTCACAGGGTCGCCATAAGTCGGGATCGACTTGAAGGCAGTCCGTAAGTAAGTATATATATGGGATAGCCGTGCTGGAGTCAGATACCAGTGGAGTAGGAATTTGAAAAGGTTTTCTTTTCATTTTGTACTGAAGATTAATTGAGGTACATTTTGCCAAATCCATTTCCATTTGCGTGGTATTATTTGCTGACCTAGTCCTCTTTCCCATTTACTTTGGTATGCATTACTTGATACACTTAGATTAATCAGAACTTTATACATTTTACTCAGTATGTTCTTCACATTTAGACTTAATAAAAATTCAATTATGGTCTTCTTCCTCAATGGACCATGTTTTGCTATGAGTTTTAATGCTATAGTCTTGAACTGTAAATACTATAATAAGGAGGGTTGTACCTGTTACATTTCATCTTTAATTTCAACAAAGGTTTTAAACCTTCCTTCATTAAATAGTCTGTAAAGTTCTATTACATTGTCATTTTTTCAGCGTAAAAGCTCTCCTAATGGTGATTCATCCTCAGACTCTTCATTATAGGTAACAGCGGTTAAAGGTAAGAATTCTGGGCACAATTTCCCCTTAAATTTAGTCCAGATGTTAAACAAGTTACATGTAGATGGGTTGGCTTTTAATAAATTCTTATCAAATTATTGTAATGCCAGAGCAGCTTTTTAATCCTGTGGAGATGTTAATTTGTTCTAAAATTATGGTTTCGTCTGGGTGAAAATAAACAAACAAATAAATAAATGGGGAGGCCTTGAAAAGACATGCTCATGAAATTAAGATGCTAATACTTGAATAATTTTACTTCTTTCCTTTGTTAGTAATGTTGGTATTATTTAGCCTGGTTGATTAATTGTAACTGTAAGGGTGACTATGCTGTTTGTGTGTAGGTTTATTGTTTGTATTATTGGTTGTTTAATTCTGTTTTATATATATATATATATATTATTGGTCTTAGTAGACATATTGGATGGTTTTTTTTATTTCCACTGTATGTCGCCTTGAGACTTCAGCATAAAGCAACACATAAATGGACATAATACTAATAATACTACTAGTAATAGATGAAGATGTAGAAAAGACAATCATGGAAAATTGTACAGAATCTGCCTATGTAACAATTACATCAACAGAAGTTGTTAAAAAGAACAAGAGCCTTGCTAAAGGTGGACAAAAATGCTGAAATGAAATTAATGAGAAAATGTTATATACTACAGTTTCTATCACAGAGAGATGTAACAGTTCTGTTACTAACTGTTGTGTTAGGTATCAGGACAGAACATAATATTAGCAGAGCTTGGAAAAGTTACTTTTTTGAACTACAACTCCCATCAGCCCCAGCCAGCTGGGGAGTTGTAGTTCAATAAAGTAACTTTTCCAAGCTCTGAATATTAGCCACAATTACACAAGCTAGTAGTAATAGTTACAGCTCAACATGAATGTGACTGTTTGCTGTGTGTGTAGACATACATCTGTAATCCTAAATAGACTTAACTGCGAGTAAGGCTCATTAAACTCAAAATAATCTCCCCCTCTCCTCCCTCTGCCCCCCCAAATATGTTGTTGGGGTTCTCCTAACCCTTTGGAGCACATTTGGGGACACTGTAGGGCATGCACAGGGGGAAGAGAGAGGGAAATCCCATTGCACTCATCCTAATCTTTGTGCTAGCACAAAAATGTAGTTGAATACCACTCTTTGTATCCTGTCCTTCCTCTTAAAGGAAATGTTTTATCCTGTAGCCTTAGTTCTTTGCACTTAGCTATGACTTGAAACCAATTTTTACCATTTCCCTGTCATTTTGTGCCCTGGCATTCCATACTGAGTTGATTATTACATGTATCTATGCAGTGTGTATTCAGACTGATTTAATATCTGGAGAGAAAATAATTCCAGTCTTTGATCTTCAGCTCCCAGCTTCTCCTAGGTGACCCTGGACTCACAGACTTGGGGCAGAGATCATTTGAAATTAACATGTGCTTTGGGCTATTGGGGGTGGGAATATACAATTTTCCCTTTAGTGCTAAAAGTAACAAATGCAAACCTCATCTCACCAAAACTGCTCTAGGTGAAACTGCAGAGTCCTGCAGAGTTCATAAGCTTTCAGAAATAGCTGGACATATCTTGAGGGAGTCAACAAATTGAGAAGGGCTTCTGAAAATGTAAAAGGCCACTGGCAAGGATTACTAAATCAGTCTTTATCATGGATCCCCCCCCTTTTCTGATGAATCCTTAGGGCTAATATATAATTGTGAAATATTACATGTAATTGCAAAAGTCAATAGATTTTCAAGTAAGTGTATTCTTTTTTACCATAGAGAAATTAAACCAGCTAGATGATAAGCAGGGCAGAAATGAGACAGCAGATGAGGTCACCTTGGGAACCAAAAGCAAAACCCATAAATTATGGAAGGCTGTGAATTAATCATAACAACATTAGAAACATGGATAGAAAAAAGAGATTTGCAAAACTGAAATGAAAAGACATTGAGAAAAAGCATAAATTGAGCTATTATTGTGTTATTAAAACAGAAGTGACATTGCATTTAGAGTATGTGCGTGTAGGGGTAATCTTTTTGGACATTGAAGGTTGGCCATCCCTCTGCACTGCATGCCTTTTGTGCACATGCACATATTTATATACATGCTCACCACACACACACATGTCCACACATTTAGACAACACACACAAACATGCAGCCACACAGCTCTCTCTCGCTGGCCCCATCAGCACTAAACATTTAAAGCAGTATCATCAGAGCTGGCTCCAGGCATGCGGGGGCCCTTGGGCATCAGCTTGCTCTGGGCCCTGGTGTGCGTGCATGTGCACACATGCACGGACACACTGCTGTCTTCAGCAGTCCCCTGCCCCCCCGCGATCCGCGCCCCCCACTTACCTGTCTGCTGTCTTTTACCATTGCCCTTAACGAAGATGGTGGCCGCAGTTTCCCTAAGGGGATGACGCCTTTGCTGCCATCTTTGTTGATGGCATGCATGCATGCTACGCGCGCGCATCTCTGCCATCAACTAAGATGGCAGCAGGGGCTTCAGTACCTTAGGGAAACTGCAGCCGCCATCTTCGTTAAGGGGAATGGTAAAAGACAGCAGACAGGTAAGGGGGGGCGCAGATTGCAGGGGGTGCACAAAGGGGCTGCTGAGGGCCCCTCTGTAGCTCCAGCCTCCAGGGTCCCTCGGGCCAGTGCCCAACCTGGCCGCCCTTTAGAACCGGCCCTGAGTATCATAACACTTTAGACAGCCATGGCTTTTCCAAAAGAATCCTGGGAATTGTAGTTTGTTAAAGGTGCTGAGAGCGGTTAGGAGACCCCTTGTTACCTGAGTGGTTTAACCATTGATCCCTCATCCCAGTGAACTCTAGAAACTTTATTTTGTTATAGAGTGTTTTAAATCTATAGTGCAGACTAGGGATGGGATTCTCCCACCACCACTAATCCACTTCACCGCCGGCATCACAGAGAAGGAGGAGAAAGGAGAGAAACAGTCCTTTGTGGGTGGAAGAATAGAGTGGCAGCCATGATAAAAGCCTCCCCAGCAGGACCGGAAACCCCTTTCCCTGCCATCAGCATTAAGCAGATTTTCACCCACCCTAGCCTATAGCCTGTCACTTGCCCCACACTGTGGCACCTCCTCTTCCTTTTCTTCCTCTGTGGTCTGGCCCTGCTATGGGAGGGTTTTGCTGTGGCAGCTGCTCTACCTTTCCACCCAGAGAGGGCTCTTTCTTTCCTTCCTTCTCCTTCTCTGTGATGCTTGGGGTCATCAGAGTGGGGCGGATCAGATTGGTGTGGGGCAAATCCCATCCCTAGTGCAGATGAAGCCTCTCTCTCTCTCTCTCTCTCTCTCTCTCTCTCTCACACACACACACACACACACACACAGAGGGGGTATTCACTATTCACACATTACTCTCTACTTAGGTACAGGGGCTGTGCCAGACATGCCGGAGCTGTTGGCACCCCCCCACCTAACTATCTTTCTCTTGAACTGAATGCTGCCTGCGCTCTGTGCGCACATGCTTGCCATCAACCAGGTTGGCAGCCGAGGCTTCCCTAAGGGGGCTTATGCCTCCACCACCATCTTGGTTGATGTCACACATGCATGCGCATACCTGACATCAACCAAGATGGCAGCTGGGGTGTCAGCCCCTTAGGGAAACCTCAGCTGCCATCTTGGTTGATGGCAGTCTTGCACCTGCAGTGCAGCCAGCATTTATTTCAAGGGGAAGGTAGGTGGAGCATGCATGCAGGCATTGCGGGCCTGCATGGTAGTAGGGGGGGGTGTTGAGCCTCCGCTTCCCCATGAGGGCCAGGGAGGGGGGAGGCACGAGTTCCAGGTTTCCCAGCTGTCAGAGGGCACGGAAGACCAAGGAATTGTTGACTCTGAGCAAGACCTTGGGAGGAGAGGGGAGTTTGACTCCGGACCAGTTCCCACAGATGGTGTGGCCTCGGAAGCGGAGAGTGCACCGACAGGTTGGAGGAGCTGTTGGAAGATGTTCCAGAGGGGGCGGTGACTCCCCCTTTGCCAAGTGGTTCCTGGAATGCCTCGAGCGCATCACCGCCCCCTGACCTCGAGCCAGTTGCTAAAGAGACGGTTCTTTCGGATGAGCCATTGAAGGCACACACCCCGTCATCCTGTTCTCGACACCGTGAGAAGCTGACAGGACAGAGGCAGGACTTGTGGAGGAGCAAGAGATTACGATCTAAAACTTTCCCTACTTAAGACTGTCACACTCTGGATTAAGTTGCCGAGTCAACTTTCTTCACGCATTGCAGAGCATGTCTAGAGCACAGTGAGGGACTTCTAGGGCGCTAGCTTAGAGATTTCTATGAAGCGTACTGCTTTTGATGTATCCATTACTTTAACAAAACAAGATTTGATTGCACCTGCGTCTCACCCTCGTGAGTCCCACTCTGAACAGGACAGGGGGTGCCTGAGAGCTTCCTCTATGCGATCAGCAGCAGGGTCAGGAGCTGACATGGATCACGGAAGGGAGTGCTACCCACCTACCCTAAGGAGAGCCCCTTCAGGGGCCCCTTGGGCTTCAGGGGCCCCCACCCATGGCCTGACCTAGCCGCCCTCTGGCCCTTCCCTGCCCAGGTAGAAGCCCCTTGTACCTAGGTTCAGCTGCTCTCGAGAAAGAGTCTACATGTGGTGATGTGAAAAATCACCGTGTGTACTGGTTCCCTGAAGAAAGAGGTCTTTTGTTCATGTGTTGATTCTCCCTGCATGCTGTCCACGTGGAGCTGCTCGTGAGCAATTATTTTTCCTCCCCAGGGAGAGCCTGAACTTTTGTTCTAGGAGGAGGAGGAGCAGCAGCAGCTACTGCCAATCAGAAATTAGCTCAAGGAAATGTCTGTTACTGGAGTCACAGAGGGGGCATTGTTGTTGTTGATGATGATGACGATGATGATAACAACAACACAACAATAATATAAAAATTCAGGTGCCACACAATTTTGTTTCACAGGCACGTACCCTACAGCATCAGCCAGCAAGGCCAATAGTCAGGGATTATGGGAATTTCCAACATATTCTGGAGGGCCACAGGCTCCCCATTTCTGTCCTACAGATATTAATGGGATATGTATCAAAACCTGCATAGTTAATGTCCATATATGCAAGTGACCTTTTAATTTATGTTTCTCAAGAAGCAGCCCCTCACTGCAGGGCAAATCTTTTTTGAACCCTGTGGGAATTCCCAAAATCAGTTTATGGTATAGATATGGACAGAAGGATCATTCAGTTTCGGTTCTCTCAGTTTCTCAGTTTCCCCATCTTAAATTCAGTTCCCTACATTTCAGCAGCAATTTGCATTTAAAAAAAAAATCCTCATGAAAATTCTTCAGAATTTTAGTGCAAATTTCTCCTAATAAACACATTTTTGTAGGCAATGTTGACTAATGTACATATTTTTGCAAGCAAATTTTCCTAATGTTATTTTCACTGTTATATTCATTTTTATGCACAATTTCCCCTAATATATACATTTTTGTATTTCTTGCTTGGAGAATTGCATTGCAAAATTCAGATAAGTGAGAATTTCAGAGGATAGCTGTGTTGCGGTTCTCATGTGGTTTTGGAAAGTGCAAATTTGATAGATTTGGCTTTAAATGCAAACTGAATTTAATTTATTCTCCATCCCTAGGAATAGATCTGCTATTCAAAGTGTGTGTGTGTGAGAGAGAGAGAGAGAGAGAGTGAGAGAGTTAGAAATTCCACTGGACATGCTGTGCATTTAACTGAGGCTGCAAACCTATGCATACTTGCTGGAGAATAAGCTCCGCTGAACTCAGTATGACTTCCTTCCCAGAAAATATGAATAGAATTGCATTGCACATCAAGAAATTTCAAACTCAGCAGGATGCTAAACATCCCTTTATCTACAGATCATTTGTTGACTATCATATTATTTGTACAAGCTCTAATTTTGGGATGTTTTCTTTCTGTTTCTTGGGATTTTTTTTTATAATGGCCTTCGGTTGTTAAAATATCAACCATCAGTCATCTATTTAAATAAAATGATGGCTGCAGAGTTACCCACAGGAAAAATGCATTAAAATGTACTAACAGGTCCTTTAAAGGAATTATTATTTTTATCATTAGGATAATAATGCTAACACTTCTTCATCTGAAGCAGTATTTTGTAAATTTGTATATTTGTCCTTTACAAGGAGGAAGACAACTGGTAAGGTCTGAAACAGACACACACACATATATTAAGAATAGGCACATCTGTTTCCGGTCTATATCAGTTTCACATGTGTTCATTCATAAGTCCATTCCATCCTATTTCCACATTAATATATATATATATATATATTAAAAATTGTACAAAAATGTATTGAAATTTGTAGTTAAATGCTATTTAAATACATAGTTTCCACAAAATTCACATTTAAATAATATTTTATCCCAATACTCCATTTTGATATATTTTTGAGCCAAGAACTATATTGCAAAATTTGGAAAACTGCAAAACCCAAAGGTTTACTACATTGTGATTTGGGCATTAGTGTCCAGGAGGTGTGAATTTAGGTCATTTTGCTTGAAAATGCAAACAATGAAATTCTCTGTCTCTCTCTCTCTCTGTGCGTACGTGTGTGTGTGTGTGTGTGAGAGAGAGACAGAGTCCTGTTCTATAGTCCCTGCCCTTCTCCTTACTTTATCTTTCTCCTCTCATTTTTTCCTGGGCATAGTGGGAAATCGAGTTCTGAGAGCCCAAACGCATAAACTCTTAAGGTTAATCTAAAGATTAACCACAATCTGGGGAGAAAACGACAGCTATGAGAAGATAGCACAGTGTTATTCACCTTGTCTCATCAGTGTTTGATACCATGCCCCTTCTTTCCTGAATGTTCTTCCTTGGCCCCAGTCCGCCCATTGCTGTTTTGACTCATATTCAGCAGGTCACATTTCCATGCCTCACTCCGGCAAGTGCCTTTGGGAATAGAGAACTAAAAAAATCAAAGCCCTTTGTAGCAATCCATTTGATTCCTTGCAGTTCAAGTGGTAAAGTGCCAGATGTCTCTTGAAGCTTTCCTGGATGAGTTTTGACCTTCATTGAATGCCTCCCAAATGACTTGGGAGGGACATCTGTAATTAGATAAAATTTCTTCCCTATATTTATGGAAAGTGTTAAGATTAATCTCCCTGCATGTTAGATGAGAACCAAAGTGATTGTTTCCCTCACTTTAAATGCCTCAGCTTGCTTTTTCATTAATGTTTCATGGCTTATTTTCTGAATGCAGCAGCTTCCAGAGAAAGGGGTGAGAAATCTTGGGGGTGTGGGAGAGGGACAGGATTTTTACCCAGTACTTAGTTGCTTTCCTTTGGGAAAGGACTCATCCTTTTTGCCTGACTTCCATTATTGTTTCTGTGGAGAGTGAAAAATAAGGCAATTTCCATTGAAAAGAATAAGGACAAATCAGCTGGAAATCACATATGGTATTTTAAGCAGAATAGCTGTCATGAATCACTTTAAGATTTCAATACGCCATGTACAATATCCTGTAATGCAATTGGAGTTAGTTTGTGTGAGCTAAAATATAATGCATCTTTAAGCCTTTCCCTAATGTTTTTCAATTACAAATGAGCATTTTAGGAACAAATGATGAAAACTATATATTTCATTATATTCTAGAATGACAAACATGCTTGTTTTGTGATGGTGGTGGGACTTTTAAAGAAGTAATTTAGCACATTGCAGTGTCTATTAGTACTCATAATCATGCAGGCCTCTTGCCCAGTTTATTTCCATGAGAATGAGAGGCAAAAGGTTAAGTAAGAGGCCATAAAATGTCAGCAGTCTTATCAAACAGATGAAGAGAGGTAGAATTGCCCAGAGGATGAAATTTGATAGAACTTCTAAGCAGGGTGGGCTCTGGAAAGAGACAAATGCATTCAAATATTTAAATTTATAGACTTGCTCTCTGGTTAGATCCATTCTCTTTTTTTCAGTTTCCTTAGGAGAGATTGTGAAGAAGTACATCTCCCTGTGAATTCTGAGAGGTCATTTTTCAGGCCCTCATATTATCTGTTTCATGATCTGCTAGTTTCATGAAGACAAATAGTTTTTCCCATTCTTTGGAAATGTAAGTATTGAAACTATTCCCAATTCCCATTAGAAGATGGGAACAGTTTGGAAGTCCTTGTGTTTTAAAAATAAAATTGAGAAAGGTGGGTAGCGCTCTATGTACGTGGCTCTGTCCTACTATTAATTAGAAGAAAGTGGTCACAATAATTAGCAAAAGCATAGGCATAGTTTGGGTTTCTTGGAATAATTAGTTTTAGTATGATGGTATTTATTTATTACATTTATACCCCACCTTTCTTTTCATGATAGCAACCCAAGGTGGCTTACATATGGTTCCCAGGTAGTCGACCATCCAGCACTGACCATACCTGACCCTGCTTAGCTTCAGCAGGGAGCTGGCCTCATGTTCCTTCAGACCATAGCCTGGTAACCCCCTCAGGACTCAGATCGGGGGTTAGAAAAGAAAAGGTTACCAAAAAGCCAATACAGCAGTATAGAAAGGCTGTTGCTCAGCGGTAGACCTTCTGCTTTGCATTCAGAGGATCCCAGGTTTAATCCCCCTCATCTTCAGGCAGGGTTGGGAATGTTCTCTGCCTGAAACCCTGGAGAGCTGCTGCTGGTGATCCACACCATACCGTTAAAGCACACTTGCATAATGTGCAATATGCAAATATGTAATATGTGTAATTAATGGATTTTGCTGCTACAAGACGCAGGTGGCTTTTCAAAAGGATTAGACAAATTATTATTTATTACACTAATTTTTATTATTATATTTATTTCTCACCTACTTCAATAAAAATAATTTCTCAATGCAACTTACAGTTTAGCTTGCCAGAGTGGGGTGACTGAATGGATCATGGGTGTGGTAAATGCATCTCTGATGGAGTGTTGCTTGCTGCCCTCAAAGTCCACATCTTTAAAAGCCCACTCCAGACCCAATGGAATGTAATAATTTTTGACCAGTTGCCAACACCCTTTTCCTGGCAAGGTGGTGGAGAAGGTAGCTGTGGAGCAACTGCAGGCATTCCTGGATGAGACTGATTATCTAGATCCAATACAATCTAGGTTCAGACCTGGATCCAGAGCTAAATCATCCTTGGTTGCCCTGATGGATGTCCTTTATCATGAGAGAGATGGAGAATGCAACCCTGTTACTTCTGGTGGATCTCTCAGTGACTTTTGATACCATTGAGCATAGTATACTCCTGGACTGACTCAATGGCATGGGTTTCAGGGGCACCATGTTATGATGGTTCTATGGTCACCTTTAGGGCAGTGTTCAGACAGTAGCACGGGGTGAGTACTCCTCAGCACTCTGGCACTTGTGCTATGGGGTTCTGCAGGGTACTATCCTTTCCCCAGTGCTATGTAACCTCTATATGAAGCTGTTGGGAGTGGTCATTAGGAGTTTTGGAGCAAGTGTCAGCAATATAAGTCTGCATCTGTGTTGCAATTGCTTTTTAATATGTTCTTAAACCTTTTTAAAAATGTTTTCATGTTAGACAATGTTTTGAAAGCTTTTTTAAAGAAAAGTTTTTAAAGATGTTTTGTGTTTTAAAGTTTGTTTTTATGATGTTTTAAAGTTTTTAGTGCTTTTGTTTGCCACCCTGGGCTCCTGCTGGGAGGAAGGGCGGGATATAAGCCAAATAATAAATAAAATAAAATAAAATAAATATGCTGATGACACACAGCTCTATTTCTCCATAACATCTGAATCAGGAGACGCCGTGAAAGCTCTGGACTGGTGTCTGAATGCAGTGGTGAACTGGATGAGGACCAGTAAACTGAGCTTGAATCCTGGGAAGCTGGAGGCTCTTTGGGTGGGCAGTTCCCATGTCTGGGAGAAAGGCAAGTTACCTGTTATGGATGGGGTTGCATTCCCTCTGAAGGAGCAGCTGTATAACTTGGGGGTACTGCTGGATACATCTCCGTCACTAGAGGTTCAAGTGTCCTCTGTGAGTAGGAATGCCTTTTACCAGTTTTGCCTGATTCACTGGATACAGCAGTTCCTCGATAGGGATAGCTTGACTACTGTAGTCCATGTGTTGGTAACCTCGAGGCTGGATTACTGCAATGCACTCTATGTGGGACTGCCCTTCGGCCTGGTTCGGAAGTTCCAGCTGATGCAGAATAAAGTGGCCAGACTGCTGATGGAAGCACATGGCTGACAACATATGACACCATTGTTAAAACATCTGCCCATCTACTACTGAGCCTGGTTCAAGGTCCTTGTATAAATTTGCAAAGCCCTGAACATCTTAGGTCCAGGGTACCTTAGTGGCCACCTAAAACCTTATATCCTGCTCAGCCACTGAGATCATCTGCAGGGGCATCACTAGCCATCTCCCAAGTTGGTGAGGCTCATTTGACACAAGAAATCAAGACTTTAGTGTCGTTGGCCCAGTCCTGTGGAAAGCTCTGCCAATACAGATTCAGCAGGCACCTTCTGTTCTGACTTTTAAACACCTTTTTATTGTATGTCACCAGGCTTATACAGGTAATTAAGAAGAGATCTTTCTGCAGTAGTCAGTTAATGATTTCTGATTTTAAATTTTCATATGGTTTTATTGTGTATTTTTATATTCTGTAAACTGCTTTGATATATTTTTTAAGAATAGTAGCATATAAATATTTTTATAAATAATTTTTTTTAAACATACAATACCAAATTTAAAATACATCAAAAAATAAAAGAACATTATTGATTAAAAGTGCTCATCCTTCACAGAGAATAAGGGCAGATTCATATCATACATTTAATCACATCCAATGGGTATTTAAATCACATGACTTCCCCTCCCAAAGAATCCTAGGAATTGTGGTTCCCCCTCACAAAGCTACAACTTCCCAGCACCCTTAGCAAACTACAATTCCTATGATTTGCAGGGGGGGTCATATGCTTTAAATGTATGTTGGAAGTGTTTTAAAATGTATGGTGTGGATCTGTCCTCGGTCTATGATTGGTTATTAAGTCATTAATATGGCTAAGCAATGGCACTGCCATCTTCAGAAGCAATAAACCTCTGAGTACCAATGAGGGAAAGACTGTTACCTTTGTGAAGCCCACAAGAGGGGCATGAAGGCATCTGGCTGACCACTGCAGGACAAGATGGAATGTTTTTGGTACACACTGCAGAGAGACAACAATGGAATGACAATGGAACAAATTACTAGGTAGGTGGTGGGTTCTCCAACACTGGAGGCATTCAAGAGGTAGCTGGACAGCTAACTGTCAGGTATACTTAACATTGAATTCCTGCACTGAGCAGGGGGGTGGACTCAAAGACCTTCTAGGCCCCTTCCAACTCTACTATTCTATGACTCTGTGAGAGAGCTTTGATTATTTTCCGTTATAATAGGGACATAAAAAGAGCCCTGCTTTATTAGACCGAAGGCCCATCTAGTCCAACATCCTGTTCTCACAGTGGACAACCAGATGCCTATGGGGAAGCCTGAATGCAGAACCAGAGTACAACAGTACTCTCCCCACATGTGCGTCTCAGCAACTGGTAACATAAAGGAGATAAATATGGTTCTTTCCCTGATTCTTTTTTTGTGTTGGACCATGCCACAGAGGGATGGTGGATCTTCTCATTCTTTGGGTCTCAGCTAGATCAGATGATGACCCTTACTTCCATAATTTGAAACACTGTCAAATTAATGCTTATGAAGCCCCACTTACCTGTGCAGCATGGATAAGCGGGGCATAGTTGCGAGGAGGGAGCGATGCTGCCGCGGCCATCTTCATTAAGGGCAACGTCGTGTGTCGCTGCGTTATGTGTGCATGACGTGCGGCAGGGAGGGGAGGGGCCATGGGCCTATTTAAGGCCAGGCCGCCCCTCCTACCTCCTCTTTCAGCGAGCGACGAGAGGACGATGAGGGACATAGCAGTGAAAGCTGCAGGACAGTCGGCGTTGGTTGGGCCTATTAGGCCTAATTGGTTACCCCCAGAGGGGGTTTTGGGAGCCCCAACAGCTGTGGGTGGTAGCGTTGCGGCATGGCTGCGACTGGGGCAGGCCTCGTAAAGGGACCTGACCAGTGGGCCTCGTAGTGGGGCCTAGCAGCGGCACGCCCGATACCCCCCCACCTAGCAGTTGTGGAGGGGATGATTGAGGCTTTTTATTGAGCAGCGTGACGTTAGTGCTGCTGCTAGTTAAAAGAAAGACACAGGAAGTTTAAAAATAAATGAGACTATACTGGATATACAAACAAAATTAAATATAGTCATGCTAATACACTGGTTAAAGACAGACTCATGCACATAAAGGGAAATTAAAAATAAATTAGAATAAAAGGGATGAACAAAAGAAATTGTATCTAATCCTTCTAGTTTAAGTTCCCTCTGAGCACTCTCCCCCCAACAGGTTCAGCTTAGCCCCCCCTGATGATATACACAGGTTGGTTCTTTATTATATTATTACAGGGTGGATGCATGATGTGATGGCAGAGCCCTTTCGTGAGGCTTATGACTTCTTGCTAGGCCCAGACATAGGGGGAGGATTGCCCACCCCTGCAGGTTATCCAGTTTAGCCCCCCCTGGTGATATACACAGTTTGGTTCTTTATTATATTATTATAGGGTAGATGCATGATGTGATGGCAGAGCCCTTTCATGAGGCTTATGACTTCTTGCTAGGTCCAGGCATAGGTACAACTTCTTGCTAGGCCCGGGCATGTAGGAGGTTTGAAGTACTTAATTATAAGATTATTATACTACATAGTAGTATATTGGTGGGGCCTAGTGAGCCTTTTTAGCCTTTGGGCCTTTCATAGTTATATGATAATAAGGGCGGAGATAACAGTTTGCTAGAAAATGTCTAAATCGCTGTATCTTGAGCGGTCCTTTTGCATTCCAAGTGTTAATTTCAGGCTATTTGTTCACTCTGAGACAGAAGAGGCATTTACCTGAATTTAGTTAGGAATGGAAAGTTTAGCAGATGGTAATCATATTGATTGGGGAATAGGAATAAAGAGGAAAACCCGATTTGCCTAATAGAGATCCCTCATATTACACGATCTTAGACTCTTATTGACATAGGGCTGCCTTTTAAGGTCCAGGCAGACTCTTCCCCCCTTTACTGAGGATTGTGGCACCAACAACGAAACATCATTACCTGAAATTACATTTTAGTTAGGACTTCTGATATCATTACCTGGAATTACATATAGCGTGCAACTGTTGCATTGGCTCATCTATTTATTATTATTATTTATTATTATTTATTAAATTTATATACCGCCCGACTAGCAATAGCTCTCTGGGCGGTGAACATAAAATAGTATAAAAATACAATGAATAACGAAATAATATTAAAATACAATCAACAATACAATAAACATTATTAAAATTAGATCAATGTAACTTAAAATGCTTCAGAGAATAGGAAGGTTTTGACCTGGCGCCGGAAGGAAAGCAGAGTCGGCGCCAGGCGTACTTCCTCAGGGAGACTGTTCCATAGTTCGGGGGCCACCACTGAGAAGGCCCTAGATCTTGTCATCACCCTCCGGGCCTCCCTGTGAGTTGGAACCCGGAGGAGGGCCTTCGTAGCAGAACGTAGTGCACGGGCCGGTTCATATCGGAAGAGGCGTTCCGCAAGGTATCGTGGTCCCGCACCGTATAAGGCTTTATAGGTTAATACCAACACTTTGAATCTAGCCCGGAAACATATTGGCAACCAGTGCAAGCTGGCCAGAACAGGTGTTATATGCTCGGACCGCTTGGTCCTTGTCAGCAATCTGGCCGCCGCATTTTGCACTAGTTGTAGCTTCCGAACTGTCTTCAAAGGTAGCCCTATGTAAAGCGCATTACAGTAATCCAAACGTGAGGTTACCAGAGCATGTACCACTGATGTAAGGTCCTCTTTACTCAAATAGGGACGTAGCTGGGCTACCAACCGAAGTTGGTAAAACGCATTCCTAACCACCGAGGCTACTTGAGCCTCAAGTGAGAGGGAAGAGTCTAAAAAGACTCCCAGACTACGAACCCGGTCCTTTAGGGGGAGTGTAACCCCGTCCAGGACAGGGTATATATCCACCATCCGATCAGAGAACCCGCCCACCAACAGCATCTCAGTCTTGTCTGGATTGAGCTTCAGTTTGTTAACTCTCATCCAGTCCATTGTCGAGGCCAGGCAACGGTTCAGCAAATCGACAGCCTCACCTGAAGAAGATGAAAAGGAGAAGTAGAGCTGTGTGTCATCAGCATACTGATGACAACGCACTCCAAAACTCCTGATGACCTCTCCCAACGGCTTCATGTAGATATTAAAAAGCAGGGGGGACAAAACTGACCCCTGCGGGACCCCATATTGGAGAGCCCGCAGTGTCGAGCAATGTTCCCCAAGCACTACCTTCTGGAGACGACCCGCCAAGTAGGAGCGGAACCACTGCCAAGCAGTACCTCCAACTCCCAACTCCACGAGCCTCTCCAGAAGGATACCATGGTCGATGGTATCAAAAGCCGCTGAGAGATCAAGGAGAATCAACAGAGTTACACTCCCTCTGTCTCTTTCCCGACATAGGTCATCGTACAGGGCGACCAAGGCTGTCTCAGTGCCAAAACCGGGCCTAAAACCCGATTGAAATGGATCTAGATAATCAGTTTCATCCAATAGCGCCTGGAGCTGGCCAGCAACCACCCGTTCCAAGACCTTGCCCAGGAATGGAACATTCGCCACTGGCCTGTAGCTGTTAAAATTGTCTGGGTCCAAGGAAGGCTTTTTCAGGAGTGGTCTCACCACTGCCTCTTTCAGACAGCCCGGGACCACTCCCTCTCGTAAAGAGGCATTTATCACTTCCTTGGCCCAGCTACCTGTTCCATTCCTGCTAGTTTTTATCAGCCAGGAGGGGCAAGGATCCAGTACCGAAGTGGTTGCACGTTCCTGTCCAAGCACCTTGTCCACGTCCTCGAGTTGAACCAACTGAAGCTCATCCAACAAAACAGGACAAGACTGTGCTCCGGACACCTCACTAGGATCTACTGCTATAACTTGAGAGTCTAGGTCCCGGCGGATACATGAGATCTTATTCTGGAAGTGATCGGCAAACTGATTACAGCGGGCCTCCGATGATTCCACCCTGTCGGGAGGGTTTGAATGGAGAAGCCCCCGGACAACTCGAAAGAGCTCCGCTGGGCGGCAAAGAGATGATTTAATAGTGGCAGCAAAATGATGTTTTTTAGCTGCCTTCACTGCTCCTACATAGAGCTTAGTCGAAGCACTAACCAGCGCATAATTGTATCCGTCGGGAGTTCGTCTCCATTTCCGCTCAAGCCTCCTCCTATCTTGCTTCATCGCTCTCAGCTCCGGAGTATACCATGGAGCTGTATGAGCTCTACACAGGAGAGGGCGTGCAGGAGCGATCGTGTTTACAGCCCGGGTCATCTCCGTATTCCACAGAGCGACCAGGGCTTCAGCAGGAGCGCCAGTCCTATCAGCTGGAAAATCCCCCAGAGCCCTTTGAAAACCTTCAGGATCCATTAGTCTCCGGGGGCGGACCATTTTAATAAGTCCCCCACCCTTGCAGAGGGAAGAGGTTACTGAAAGTCTAAACTTCAGCAAGCAGTGGTCTGTCCATGACAAAGGGAGTGTTGTAAAACTCCCCACATCCAGATCACTTTCCCCATGCTCAGTAGCAAAAACAAGGTCTAGAGTGTGCCCCGATACATGTGTTGGACCACTAACATATTGAGACAGCCCCATGGCTGTCATGGAAGCCATGAAGTCCTGAGCCGCGCCAGACAAAGTGGTCTCGGCATGAATGTTGAAATCCCCCAGTACTATTAGTCTGGGGGACCTCAACAATATATCCGAGACCACTTCCGCCAGCTCAGTTAGGGAAGCCATTGGGCAGCAAGGTGGGCGGTACACCAAAAGGATTCCCAGCCTGTCCCTCTGGCCCAACACAAGGTGTAAACACTCCAGGCCAGTAACTGAATGAACATGGTGCTTGGTGAGTGAGATGGAACTCTTATAGACGACAGCAACCCCACCTCCCCGACCCTCAGATCTACCATGATGCTGGACCAGGTACCCCGGTGGGCAGAGCTGAGAGAGACCAACTCCTCCCTGCTCACCCACCCAGGTCTCGGTTATACATGCCAGATCGGCTGCCTCATCCACAATCAAATCGTGGACGAGGGAGGTTTTATTATATACCGATCTGGCATTTAATAACAGCAACTGGAGATCTGAGAGTTGGCTGATAGGACTACCAACGACCTTGCGGGTGTGGGAAGGACCGGAACAAGGCACAGCCACAACATGTCTGGACCGCGTTCCCCTTACCTGGCACGTCCTTCTCACAGCGCCATACCTTCCTTTGCCCGTCACTACGGCAATTGGGGCCCCCTCAAGTCTCCCCGCCTGATGGATAAAACTCTCTCTGAAGCACATAATACAACTAAAATATACAACAATTAAACGTATAAAAACAGCTATATATACAGCCATATATACAGCATATAAACAAACATACATTCATATAATCAGGCACCCATTCATCTCAAATTGCATCAACACACCAACAAAAAGTAAAAAAAAAGAAAAAGAAAGGAGCAGCACAGCAGCAGCAGCCTCTCCTTCCCTTGGGGCGATGCTTTCTTTCTCCTGCAGGGCCTGGGTCTCCCAGGCCACCTCAGCCAGCCGGCTTATGTATCCCTCCAAAGAGGGACAGGTGGTAAGAATCAGTCCTGGCTGGCTGGGTACCTGGGGCCTGGTCCTGCCAGGCAGAAGTCCCTCTGGGAAGGGTGGTGGAGGTGGTGGTCCCGCAGCAGCAGCAGCACAGCAGCAGCAGCCTCTCCTTCCCTTGGGGCGATGCCTTCTTTCTCCTGCAGGGCCTGGGTCTCCCAGGCCACCTCAGCCAGCCGGCTTATGTATCCCTCCAAAGAGGGACAGGTGGTAAGAATCAGTCCTGGCTGGCTGGGTACCTGGGGCCTGGTCCTGCCAGGCAGAAGTCCCTCTGGGAAGGGTGGTGGAGGTGGTGGTCCCGCAGCAGCAGCAGCACAGCAGCAGCACAGCAGCAGAGCAGCAGAGCAGCAGAGCAGCAGAGCAGCAGCGCAGCAGCGCAGCAGCGCAGCAGCGCAGCAGCGCAGCAGCGCAGCAGCGCAGCAGCGCAGCAGCGCAGCAGCGCAGCAGCGCAGCAGCGCAGCAGCACAGCAGCACAGCAGCACAGCAGCACAGCAGCACAGCAGCACAGCAGCACAGCAGCACAGCAGCACAGCAGCACAGCAGCACAGCAGCACAGCAGCACAGCAGCCTCTCCTTCCCTTGGGGCGATGCTTTCTTTCTCCTGCAGGGCCTGGGTCTCCCAGGCCACCTCAGCCAGCCGGCTTATGTATCCCTCCAAAGAGGGACAGGTGGTAAGAATCAGTCCTGGCTGGCTGGGTACCTGGGGCCTGGTCCTGCCAGGCAGAAGTCCCTCTGGGAAGGGTGGTGGAGGTGGTGGTCCCGCAGCAGCAGCAGCACAGCAGCAGCAGCCTCTCCTTCCCTTGGGGCGATGCTTTCTTTCTCCTGCAGGGCCTGGGTCTCATATTTAGATATGTGTTGGAAAACCTGCTATAGTGCAGCCACATATTGGTGACAGCAACACATCTTCAGCATCTGCTGCTCTTGGATTTATGATATCATTTACTAGAAAGGGATATAGGATGTTAATTTTGCATTTTGGACATCTATTATGATAGGTGTTTGGAAGCCTACAAGGGGGAGGCCGCTGCAGTGGGCCAAATATGGGTGGCAGCGCCATATCTCCAGTATCTGTGCTTTGGGGAACTGGGTTAGCTGCACTAAAATGGTGGCTGGGAAAGTGTGCTTACTCATAAATTATTTCCTTTCTTTATGTGAAACAGGGAAATATGAGGCCAGTGGCCCTCACAGCGGTGAGGAGAAGCACCCAGCAGTAGCTGCTCAAGGAAAGCGTTCCTCCCCTGTTAAGGTCGAGGTACTGGGACCTTGCTTGCAGACTGCCCAGTTCCTGGGGAGGTTTGTTTTGTTATGGGGTTTTCTTTCAGTTTCTGGATCCCATATTGTAGTCTCAGGGCTTGCCTTAATGGCCTGCGCTCTTAAATTTGTCTTGGGCATAGACGCAATGGCAATCAGTAATGGCTTCCTACCAGTTAGTTAATGCACTGCCTATGAGAAAGTATGACATCTAATCTGTTTTTTCATCTACTGTGGGGATACAAGGGGATTTATAGCTGCTGGGTTTTTGCCTTTTCAGTCAATTCTATGAGGTAGAGCATTACATATAAGCTGCTCTATTCTCGCACGGAGTGCTTCAGCTCCTTCCTTGAAGGGGCTGTCGGGACAAGAGGGTAAAAAATTTGGATGCATGTTAACACCTGATGTCACAGATTATGGAATGGCTATGTAACTGGTTCATCTTAATGGCTGTGTCAATGGACCATCCTGCCTGGTGTTAACCTTCCTGGGCATACCACCTAATTCACCACCAATCATACTCATGTGGTCAGTCAGTAAGGGCTTCATGCCAGTTAGGCCAAGAAAGTGTTTCTTGTCTGCCCTCCAGGTATTAGAGGTCTTTTCCAGTGGTTTATGAGGTCGTAGCAGGGCTTCCACAGCCTTACTACAGGTTCAGGTTTGTGGCTGTATAATAATATAATGCTTGTTGTGATCAAATATTGATCAAGAAATTAGAGTCAAACTGCAGGTTACATTTTATATTCTTGCCCAAATCATTTGGTCTAGTTTTCCCACACTCCTGGGGAAGAACTAACTAACTTGCTGTAGAATTACGTGACATAGCTCAGGGCTAGAGCCTCTGAACTGCAGGCTGAAGGTCCATAGCATCTCTAGGTAGGGCTGGGAGGTAGAACTGGAAGTCCGTGGATGCATCGGGGTTTTTGTGCTGGCTGCAGGCTTGGACTTATAGGCAGTGAGGCTTGGGAACTCTCCCGTCCATTTTAGGTAGGGTTATGGCCCTTGTCTGTTCCTTTGTTCTCTAGTGCCCAGATTTTAATGTTTTTTGGGGGGCATGGTAAGGTAGACTCAGGTGGAGCAGTTCAGCTGTGCTGTGCAACCGCACATTGGGAGATTGGGGAGTGGAGTCAAAGATGGCCATAAGCCGGTCTGTTGCCCCAGCATGCTCAACAGCTATCAGAATGCAGGAGGGGTTTTTCCCAGGACTTCTGGGCCAGCAAGGGCTATGCACCAGAGTGGCCTATTCAGTGAGTCACCTGCTGGGATTGCCTAGTGAATGGCTGGAGACTGGGCCTCTCAGTCCGAGCACTTCGAGGTAAAGGCTGATGATTTTCCCACTTATTCCAGGGACTTTAGAGTCTGCCGTATGTTAGCTGGGTGGGCTAGAGAACACCCTGCCACCCTCGATCCCCATTGCACTTTCTCACGGGACATTTTATTGAGTATGGTGGGCCAGTGAAAAACAGTATGCTCCTCAAGCTATGAAGCCAGACTATTCCAGGCGCCAGCCCTTATGCTGGTTTTTGGAGCTTTTAGGATAGGTGAGGTGGTGGCCGGATCCAAGGGAGATTTGTCTTGACGGGCCCTCCAGCAATCAGATGTCTCCATGGAAGGGAGTTGTACCTGTATAACATTGATGGACTGGCAATGTTGCTGGACAGGGATGGAGCAGCTGCGCACCCTATCCTGGGCTTACAGTTAGGCCTCAGTCAATGGGCTGCAGTGTGGTGGCTTGGCTGGCGAGGAATACTTTGGGACGGGCTTGTGATGTTCCTGTATTAGTGTAAATAGGGTAAGTGCTGTTTGTATAGGAGATACATGGTAAGTAGAATGAAAGAGGAAGGGGGAGTGAATGGGCAGTAGAATGCTGGATGATTGGCTGAATGTTTAGAATGGCTGACAGTATAAAAGGAAGAATGACAGGTAAATCTGTGTGGACGTTGGTGGACTTGAGAGGGTTGTTTTGGTGGGTTTTGAGAGGAGATTGTGTGGAGAGTTGGTGGATATGAGGAGAGGGTGGAGTTCGGATTAATACTAAGACCAGTACCTCAGGAATAGATGTAACCATATGCTTAAGTGCCTTTTAAAGAAATCTTGTTATCTTTGTTATTCAATAAATACTTTTGGTTTACCAAAGGCCTGATCCTTGGCTGGGGTTTCACAGACCAGAAGGGAGGGTAAGGTAAATACCAAGGCTGAAGGGGAACAAATGGTGGCAGCGGGGAAGGGAAGAATAGCACCACAAGCAGTCTGAGTAAATCAAAGGGTTTGGGACAGCTTAAGCACGCAGTCACAGAGGTAACCTAATTGAGGGAGACTCAGGGCGAGTCTCTGGGACTACTGGTTATAGGACGTGACTGGTGGTGCTGCCTAGCAGGGGGATCTGTTGAGATCTGTGCTAGAGCGGGGAGAGAAACCATAAAAAAGGACAGTCCAGACTGGTGGAGTCCCTGGTGGTGCCTAGAGACAGGCAGTAACCACGAGCAGGTAGGAACCTGACAGGGAGAGCCAGGGAAGGGCGTCACAGGGCTCCTACCCACTTTGTCCCAGCTTGGTTCAGTGCAGACATCTCCGCATGTGGTGGTCATTCCCAACTCAGTATTTGAGGCAAGGCCCTCAGGTGGCGGTCATGTGCAGACATGCAGTTCAGGATGCAACAATGGCCTCGGTTACCTAAGGGCATGGTCCTCAGTTTGGCAGGCATGTGCGGACATGCAGTTGGCGAGGCAAAGGAAGGGCATGACCCTCAGTTTGGCAGGCATGTGTGGACATGCAGTTCAGGAGGCAACAGAAGGGCATGGCCCTCAGTTTGGTAGGCATGTGTGGACATGCAGTTCAGGAGGCAACAGAAGGGCATGGCCCTCAGTTTGGCAGGCATGTGCGGACATGCAGTTCAGGAGGCAACGGAAGGGCACGGCCCTCAGTTTGGCAGGCATGTGCGGACATGCAGTTCAGGAGGCAACGATGGCCTCGGTTACTAAAGGGCATGGCCCTCAGTTTGGCAGGCATGTGCGGACATGCAGTTCAGGAGGCAACAGAAGGGCATGGCCCTCAGTTTGGCAGGCATGTGTGGACATGCAGTTCAGGAGGCAACAATGGCCTCAGTTACTTAAGGGCATGGCCCTCAGTTGCAACGAAAGGGCATGGCCCTCAGTTTGGCAGGCATGCATGGCATGCAGTTAATAAGGCAATGTCGGCCTTGGGTACGTCTGCTTTGGTCAGACATACTCCCGCGAAGGGTTTGGCGTGGTGTCTGGAGCCCGATAGGGATGGACCAAGCGCGAAAGAAGGCCAACCAGCAAATTCGGTTGGCTATTCTGGGGCAGGGGGGTTGGCAATTTCACACCCTGCATTCAGCATTGGATGGGTGAACTGTACAGGGCCGATGGCGTTCACCTGTCTGACGCAGGTAACGTCTTTTTGGCAGACCTGCAGAGGTGTCTGCGAGAGGTGCTTCTCGGCAGTGGGTATGTTCACCGCCCAGAGAGCTATTGCTAGTCGGGCGGTATATAAATTTAATAAATAATAATAAATAAAATAATAAATAATAAAAGGGGACTAAATAGAGATTTGTCCCCTTTTTGTGGCGGGAAGGTGCGGAAAGGGAAATAGGTAAGGACAGCTCGGTGGCCCCCTTAGGCACCTTTGGAGGTGATTGGCAGTTCCAGAGGCCTGTCTGTCAGAGCTTTGCGGCTTGAGGGCAGGATATGGGCTGCTTTTGGGGCCAACTTAACTCATCCACCCGAGGGTTGTGCGGCCCCGGGGGGTGGTGATCTGAGAAGGCCCCCCTACTCACCTACTGGGTGTGGCTGGCGGAAGGGGTAAGCAGATGGGGCTTGCCCTTGTCCCCAGCAGGGGCTGGTCGCCCGTGAGCTGTATGGCAAGATGCTTGCTTATAGATAGTTCCGCACCTAGGTTTCCCTCTGCAGGTCACTTTAAAAGGTGTTTTTGTATAGTTTAATAAAGTGGCCCTTGTTCAACCCAAGCTGATGTGTCCTTGTCTTATTTCGCCCCTTCACTCGCAACTGTCAGAACACTGTATCTTACATGCTTATTTCATTGCCCCATAATTTGCAAGTCTGGGTTATTAAGCATACGTATTTTGTCTTCACCTGAAATATTAACTTGATGAAATCAGGGGACAACTGAAATAGACAGCAAGGATGACTCTGCACGTTTTTATAGTCTGTCACGGGATAATCACATTGAAGTTCAAATTTATATGAATTTGTTGTGTGCATCATGTGCAGATATATTAATGTCACTGATCAATGAGAAACCAGTGAAAGGTTGTGAAGCATATTTTTTTTACGCTGCAATATTGAACCAAAGCTGCCTGAGGAAAAAAAGATGAATGATTTCTATAGCAAGCCTAAATAAAGAAATGTGGAGCTCCTTCAGGTTTTGTTGTTGCTGCTGCTGCAGTTTTATCACCTTCACAAGGTTGCTGCAAACATGCGCTCTCTTTCTCTCACTTACACTGACTGGGATTGGAATGAAAAGGCAAAAGCAACATGCATTAAACCACCCTGGGAAAAGTTTTTTTTTGTCCTTTATAGACAAAACCTAGACAACCTAAGAGATGTCTCTTATTATGACAAATGGAGATCCACTGGCGGGCATGGGAAATGTTAAACCATTCTAGGATTCTCCTTCTTCATTAGTCACCACATTTGCTGTAAAAACAACAGCTAGGTTTCCCTTTCCTCTTTCAACAGGGCTTTTAAGCAGTAGTGTATGTGGCAAATTCAGAAGTGCAGGGTCCCTTCATGATAGCCACAGTCACACCCTTCCCCCTTTTGCTGCTGGG
The DNA here is from genome assembly GCF_030035675.1 of Rhineura floridana. Lineage (NCBI taxonomy): Eukaryota > Metazoa > Chordata > Lepidosauria > Squamata > Rhineuridae > Rhineura > Rhineura floridana. The sequence goes on along the minus strand of NC_084484.1, from coordinate 47,208,811 downwards.
TTGAGAATGCGATCCTTGTTAGTGCTTTCTCCTACAGCAACAGATGTCTCTAGGAGCCAATCAGCATAACAAGGGAGTATGTTAGCTACTGAAAAGAGTGTTCTCAGTGGCTGACTCACTTCACTTCATTGTGATTGGCTCCAATCAGCAGGAAAGGACAAAGAGAAACGTTAAAAGACTCTTCTCAGTGGCTAACCCACTTCTCTTTCATGCTGATTGGCTTGTAGGATGCTGGAGTTATAGGGACCCTGCTGGGACCCTGCTCACCAAAAAGTAAGGGGTGTAAGACCCCCTGAGATCCTGGACAACTAGACCCCTGCTTTTTAGAGAACTTATCCCTGTCTGTTTCTGTATTGGACTTTTTAAAAAGATGTTTTTAGTGCTTTGTCATTTGTTTGTTGTCCTGTGCTCCCTTTGGGAGGAAGGGTGGCATATAAATTAATAAATTAATAGATTTAATTTTCTGCAATAATTGAGTCAATAATTGAGGAGGTGAGGACTAACAAACTGAAGCTTAATCTGGACCATACAGAGGTGATCTTGATAGAAGACTTCTCATGATGTGGAGTTTTAGCCTGTTTTGGATAGGGTAGCACGGCCCTTGAAATATCATGTTTACACTTTAGGGGTTCTCCCAGATCCATCCTTGCTTCTGGATGCCAAGATAGTGGCCAAGCCAAAGGCAGCCTTGATCCAGCTTCAGCTGGTGCATCAACTGTGCCCATTTCTGGGCAGTTTGTGCCTAGCTATAATGACATATGCCTTATATATCTCTTGACTGGATTACTGCAATGTATTCTATATGAAGTGAAGAGTTCCAGAAGCTATGACAAATCCAGTATGCAACAGCCAGGGTGCTCAAGATTACCTATGCATTTCTGGGTTCAATTCAAAGTGCAGATTATTACCTAAAAAGCCCTACCCAACTTGGGTCCAGGGCCCCTAAAAGGTTGTCTCCTTCCATACTAAACTGCCCACATAGTAAGATCTGATGGATGGGCCCTGTGTTGCATCCCGACATGTGCTGTTATTAAGTTGGTTGGGAAACATGAGGGCCTTCTCCATGGCTTTACCCCAGGTATGAATAGGATGTTCATTTGCTCCCATCCCATTTTACGTTCTACTGCTTAGTGAAGACAATTCAATTTAGGTGGGTTATTGATTTGTTAAGATTGTTTTACTACAGGAATGGGGGAAGAAACTGTGGCCTTTCAGATGTTGCTGTACTAGAACTCCCATCACACCTAACTACTGACCATGCTGGCTGAGACTGTTGGGAGATGGAGTCCAACAGCATCTGGAGGGCCACAGGTTCCCCATCCCTCTTTTATTTGATTCTTAGAAAGTTATGAATTGCTTTAAGCACTATTTTATAGTGAAAAAACAGGATCTAAGTTATTTTAATAAATGAACAAACACAGCTGTATTTTAGCATTCTGTTGATAACCATGTGTATGCTAGTTCTGCCCCAGAACAATGCCCTTATTCATGCCTTTGACAATGCTTTTAGTGCAAGGCTAGTCCCACATGTGCCAGATCAAGGGAATATAGAATAATAATGGGGGGGAAATATCAGAGCAATGATTTAATGAAGTTCCAAAAAATGCTTGAGAAGATTGGATGGATATGCAGCAAATGTATGCAGGTTCACAGATGCTTTATTTACCACTGAATTCCACTGGCCCAAACCTTCCCTGATGAACTCTTATAATACCATTTAACAGTGTATAAGTGCATGGCATTGATTTTCCTTCCCTGCCTGGGATTCTTTTCCGTAATCACTCAGATAGAAAGGTGACACTTCCAGAATCATCTTGTGATTCCAAAGCAAAATGTTTGCTGAGTAGGAGAAATAAGGGCATTGGTTCACAAAATTTAGAAACAGTGAACAAAAGAGGCATAGAAAATGGTGGTCAACAATTACCTATTTTACCATTGTATTGCTGTACCTTAGGTAATACAACTTTTAAACTAAAACAGCCTTTTCCAACTTTTTGGTCCCCAGATGTTTCTGGCCTACAACCCCAATCAATTGTCAGGAAATATGGCAACTGTAGTCCAGCAACATCTGGGGATCCAAAGGTTGGGAAAGACTGAACTACAGCATGGGGGCGCAATCAGGATTAAATCAGAGAGTGGTTTGCAGATTTTATCAGAACAATGTCAAGTCAAAATTTATCATGAGTATACTAAAGATCAAATCAAACGGTAATCCACCTGAAATTTGGGGATACAGTTGGCTCTAACTTCACAAATGGTCCGTATCTTCACAAATATCCATGGATAAAAGTACATTTTAAGTGGCCTACACTGTATCAAGCAATCAAGGAAGCAATATATCATTGCAGCATGGCATACTGGGATCCAGACAGATTTCAATTCTTCCTATTACTTTTCCATGGTAATCCATTGCACGAGGCTGGGGAAAAATGAAATCTGTGATAGATTCAGGTGCAGCTCTCAAAGGGCCAAAGAAGATGGGATACAGAAGGTGTGTGAGCATATCTCCCATATGAGCTGCACATTTAATTATAACAATAATGGGGAGGAGGTTCTTTAAGCCTTCCTTGGAATGATTTTTCCTTTTTTTTTTTTTTATATATAGTTTTTATTCAAATTTTTCCAAAAAACAAACAAAACAAAGTAAGAAAAAACATAACAATACTACAACAAAAAATAAAAATAAAATGGTTGACTTCCGATTTGTCACAGATCAGCTATAAGTATATAATATACATCAAACCTGTCCCTTAATATGTACATACAGAATCCCTTTTCTCCATAAGCTGTCTTAATTAATCATCAAATCCCAGTATCATCATTTTATTTTGATCTTTCGACAAAAAGTCTAAGAGAGGCTTCCAATCCTTAAGGAATGTATCTGTCGATTTTTCTCTAAGTAAACACGTCAATTTATCCATTTCTACTAAGTCCATTAATTTCAGTAGCCATTCTTCCATTGTTGGTATTGATTCCATTTTCCACTTTTGTGCATATAATAATCTTGCTGCCGTAATCATATATAATAATATTCTTCCATATTTCTTTTCTATTTGTTTATCCATAAAACCCAGTAAAAAAAATTCTGGTTTTGACTGAATATTTATCTTTAAAATTTTTTGCATCTTCCTACCTATCTGTGCCCAGAATAATTTCGCCTTTTTACATGACCACCACATATGATAAAAAGATCCTTCTTGTTGTTTACATTTCCAACAAACATTAGAGACATTACTATACATTTTTGACAGCTTTTCTGGAGTCATGTACCAACGGTACATCATTTTATAAAAATTTTCTTTAAGATTATAACATAATGTAAATTTCAAGCCTTTTTTCCACATATTTTCCCATTGATCCATTTGTATGTTATGACCAAAATTTTTTGCCCACTTTACCATGCACTCTTTTACTTGTTCTTCCTCCATATCCATTTTCAATAAAAGTTTATACATTTTTGCAATTATGTTTTCATCATTTGTATACAAACCTATTTCAAAATCAGATTTACTTATTTCAAACCCATACATTTTCTTGTCCATTTTATATCTTTCTAACAATTGTAAATAGGCAAACCAATGAAAACTATATCCTTCCTTTATCAATTGTTCTCTCTCTTTCATTGTGTATTCTCCATGTACATTTTCTAATAGTTCTTGATAAGTTAACCATTTCTCTTTTCCAGACATTTCTCTTCTATAAAACGCTTCTTGACTTGAGACACATAATGGTATTTTCGAATAAAACCTTGGTTTGTATCTATTCCATATTTTCAACAGAGAACGTCTTATAAAATGATTGTTAAAGTCTACGTTTACTTTTACTTTGTCATACCATAGATATCCATGCCATCCCCACTTCAGATTGTGGCCCTCCAAATCCAATAGTCTTTTATTCCTCAATAAGATCCATTCCTTTATCCAGACTAAACAGCAGGCAGCAAAATAAAGTCTCAAATTTGGTAATCCCAGTCCTCCTCTTTCTTTAGCGTCTTGAAGTAATTTAAATTTAACTCTTGGTTTTTTTCCTTGCCATACAAATTTAGAAATATCTTTTTGCCATTGTTTAAAAGGTAAATCAGAGGATATTACAGGTATTGTTTGAAACAAAAACATCATTCTCGGTAATACATTCATTTTTATCACAGATATTCTACCCATTAATGACAGTTGTAGTTTATCCCATCTTAGCAAGTCTTTCTTAATCTCTGTCCATAATTTTTCGTAATTATTATGAAACAGCTTTGAGTTTTTATTTGTCATGATGATGCCTAGATATTTCAACTTTTTTTCTATTGTAAAATCTGTCTTGTCCATTAACTCTTTCTGTTCCCTTAAAGTTAAATTTTTCACCAACATCTTTGTTTTTTGATTGTTGATCTTAAATCCTGCTAACGGTCCAAATTCTTTTAATTTGTCCATCAATACATGAATTCCTTCCAAAGGGTTTTCTAGTACAATTATCAAATCATCAGCAAATGCTCTCAATTTATATTCTTCTTTTTTTATTTTTAATCCCGAAATCCTTTTATCTTGCCTTATATCTCTAAGCAGCACTTCTAAAACCAGAATAAATAAAAGGGGAGATAATGGACATCCCTGTCTTGTACCCTTTTGTATTTCACATGAATCCGTTAAGTCTCCATTAACAATTATCTGGGCCTTCTGTGATGTATAAATCGATCTGATCCATTTTATAAAGTTGTCTCCAAAATCCATTTGCTCCAAAACCTGGAACATAAATTTCCAATTCAAATTATCAAATGCTTTTTCAGCATCTAAAAAAATCAAAGCTGCTTGTTTATCATTTCGTTGTTCTAAATATTCCAACACATTCAAAACATTCCTGACGTTGTCACGTAATTGTCTTTTAGGTAAAAACCCTGATTGATCTTCCTGAATAAATTGTTGCAATATTATTTTCAATCTTTCAGCCAAAATCATTGTAAAAATTTTATAGTCATTATTCAGTAGAGATATTGGCCGATAATTTTTTGTTTTAGTTAAATCTTGGTCCTCTTTAGGTATTAATGTTATATTAGCATTTTTCCAACTATCCGGTATCTTTCCCTCTTGCAAAATAGAATTCATTGTAGACTGTAAGGGTAGCAAGAGTTCTTCCTCCAAACATTTATAATACATTGCAGATAGCCCATCTGGTCCTGGCGCCTTTCCTAATTTAATTTTATTTATAGCTTCAGATATCTCTCTTGACGTAATAGGGCCATTAATAACTTGTCTCTGAAAATCTGTAATTTTCGGCAAATTCTGTTTAGATAAATACTCTTCTATTTTTTCAGATGGAATTTCTTGACACTTATACAATGTTGAGTAATATTGATGAAAAATCTTTTTGATTTTTACATTATCTGTCAGCGTCTCATCTCCTTCTTGTATCTTTAAAATAATATTTTTTTGACGTTCTTTTCTTAATTTATATGCTAACCATTTCCCAGGTTTATTTGCAAATTCAAAAGTCCTTTGTTTAGCAAAATTTAATTTCCTTTCAATTTCTCTAACTGTCAACATTGATACTTGCTTCTGTAACATTTTAATTTGATTTACAATAGAAACTTTAGCTGGATTCTTTTTCAATTCTTCCTCTTTTTGTTTTATTTCTTCCAAAATTAATTGCATTTTCTGTTGTTTCTTTTTTTTTAATTCAGAATTACATTTAATAAAGTATCCCCTCATAAATGCCTTACTAGTATCCCAAACAATATTTTCACTTGTTCCTTTATATAAATTATATTCAAAGAACTCCTTTAATTTCTTCTTACATTCTTGTACTACTTTATCATTCTGTAATAAAGATTCATTTAGTCTCCATCTAAATCCAAGATTTTTTTTTTTTAAAGTTAATATCACAGGATTGTGGTTCGAAAAAGTTTTTGGTAATATATCCATTTTAAAAATATCCTTCGCTAAAATTTTTGACATCCAAATCATATCAATCCTCGAAAATGTTTTATGTCTTTCTGAAAAATAAGTAAATTCCTTTGCATTATCATTTATATATCTCCAGGTATCCACCAATTCTAAATGTTCCATGAGTTCAAAACAAATCTTCGGTAATTTACCTTGTGTCTCTTTGATATTTTTTTCAGAAAGCCTATCAATTTTTGGTGAGATCACCCCATTCCAGTCACCCATGACACACCAATGCTCATATGAAAACTCTGACAATTTTTCCATAAGTCCTGTATAAAACCTTGTTTTATCTTCATTGGGGGCATAAATACCCACTATCAAAATGTTTGTACCTTGTAAAGTAATTTCAACCCCCACAAATCTACCACTATCGTCCAATAATACCAATTTAGGAAGCAATTGTGGGTTAATATAGAGAACAACTCCATTTTTTTTTTTTGGTCCAGCTGAAATAAATTCTTCACCCAAATTTTTACAAATCAAATATTTGGAATCTTTCTTCTGAATATGAGTTTCTTGAAAACAAATTATATCCAATTTTAATTTTTTCAAATAATGAAACACTTTCTTTCTCTTCTGCGCCGTGTTGGCTCCATTTATATTCCAAGTTAGGTATTTGTAATCCATCATTAAGCGTGTATTTTAAAATTTGCCTGATGCTCCTTTTGATCCATCATCTTCCTTCCCCTCCTCTGCATATCCTTGTTGACTTTGTTTCCCAGGAACTATATCCATATCTTTGAGTTTATCTTCTTCCATATCTTTTGAAGCTTTTCTCAAGAAGTCCCTTGCTTTTTGAACAGTATTCAGTCTGTATTTCTGTTGTCTGAATGTAAAAATCACTCCTTCTGGAACGTCCCACCTAAATTGAATTTTGCATTGCTTAAGTTTTTCTGTAAGGAAAGCATATTCTTTTCTCTTACGTAAAAGTCTAATAGGAATTTCCTTCATCACCAGTATTTCCTTACCATCAATTTTAAAGGTATATTTAAAGTGTTGCTGTAAAACCATATCTCTGGTCGTCTTCTTTACGAAATGAACAAGCACATCTCTTGGAATTTTTTTCATTGTTGCATATCTGGAGTTAATTCTATAAACTTTGTCTATTTCAAATTCCATCCTATCTTCATTCAAGTCCAGAAATTTTACTAAAGCATTAACAATTTTATCTCTAATGTCTTCACCTGTTTCCTCAGGGATTGCACGGAATCTCAAACAATGCTCTTTATTTCTCATTTCAGTCACAGCTAAATAGTCCAAATTTTTTTCTAGTTCCAGATTTAGTATATCTGTTCTATTCTCCAAGGTTTGTACCTTTTCTTTAGTATTTTTTGCATCTTCCTTTATTTGCCCAATTGTCCCTTTAATCTCATCCACTTGTGTTTTAATATAGTCTTTTATATCTGTCAATTCAGTTTTCATTTCCTGTTTCATTTCCTGTTTTATAGCATTAATCCCTTCCATTATTTTTTGAAACATTTCTGGGGGTATATCCTCTTCCTGTGTATCAATAGAACCTCTTCGCCCCTGGGCCTTGGTTGTTTTTTTAGTTGTCATTTTCAAAAAGAGGCCTTTAATTTCTAATATTAATCACTTTTTCAGAACCTAAGGGCAGTCTATTTCTTTTCTTTTTTTCCCTCCACCAAAAAGAAGAGTTAATATTCCAGGCCTATTATTGAAATCCAGCCAGCACAACACAGTCCTTATCTGCTTCCAAGAATGCAAAACAATTCTGGTTGCCAAGACTAAACAATTAGTAGCATATACGAGCAGCGGATTCATCCAACAAGAAATAGTCCAAAGAGAAAAATAGTCCAAAATATAATAATTACCTCTCATCCGTTTTTAAACTTTAAAAGTCCAAATTCAAGCCAGCTTTTTGTCGTAAAAAAAGTATATAAGTTGTTTATATTTTCTTTCTTCCTTAATTATATTTAAAAGAGAAAAAGTATGACTCACCCAGGTTTCTCAATTGCTGATTCATAAACAAATCCCTTTTATTGCAGTAATTTAAGCCGAATGATAAGGTTTAGGCAGAAGTGGGCTCGCTGGTTAAGAACGTTTTTTTTTTGAGAGAAGAAAAAACGCTTCGCTTTATTCCAGTTCAGCTTGCGTGGAATTCCTGACTCCGTCTTCAGCCGATCGGCTTGCCTTCTTATCTCAGGAATTTCCTGATCAATTCCAGCCGCCGACAGCTCAACGAAGTCTTGTGGAAGATCTGATCGGTTCTCCTATACCTTGGAGAACATTTAAGCCAGTCCAAGATTCCTCTTGGCTGGCTTTTAACCTGAAAAAAGCTTCCTCTGAGGCAGAGCTCCCTCAGAGACAACCACCAGCCAGCACCACTTCCCGGAAGTCCGGAATGATTTTTCCTAAACTGCTTTCTCACTTCTGGGATCAAATATATATATGGAGTCCCCTTATATTTTCCATTTTAAAATGGAAAGTATTAAAATGAAAAGTTGGAATGCAACTTTGGTTGTAAAATTATCTGCATAGAAAGCTCCAATCAAATTCACAGGACAGACGTATGTGTAGTAGGGTAGTGGCCAATTCAGAAGTGCAGGGTTCCTTCATGTTAGTCACAGCCATACCCCCCTCTTATTTTTCTGCTGGGCTGAGAATGAGATCCTTGTTCATGCCTTCTCCCACAACAAGATATATCCAATCAATATGAGAGTGTGTTAACTACTGAGAAGAGTCTTCTCAGTGACTGACTCACCTCCTTCCAGTCTGATTCGTTCCAATCAGCAGGAAAGGACAAGGAAGCACGTTAGATGACTCTTCTCAGTGGCTAACACCCCCTTTCATGCTGATTGGCTTGTAGTTTGCTGGAGACATAGGGACCCTGCTGGTAAGCGGTCTAAGACCCCTGACACCCCAGACAACTACACCCCTGCGTATGGGACCAAATGCTTGTGTATAGAAAACAATAACCCTGAACATTTAAAAAATGATGTCAGGTAGAAATTGCTAGGCTAAAGTCTGTCTCCCTATCATTTAACTTTCTGTATAGATAATCTTTTTGTATGGGGAAGAACTCAATCATGCCAACTCCCATATGTAGTCTGAAAAGGTACAGCTGAAAGAGAAGTTTGCTTAGCTCCATAAGAATTAGGTTTTAGGGCCAAATTAGGTAATGTGTTAATTATGTGATTATGGTTGCATATCTTTATTTTTCAAAAAAATGCTGTGTTTGCACCCATAGGAGCTTCCTTCCAAGCATAAATAGCAGGTTCCTGTTAGGGACAATTTTCACTGGAAAAATGGCATCCCGAAAAGGGAATTAAATCCCTTTGACCTGTGCCACAGTCCCAATCCAGATAATTTCTCCCTCTCATGAGTGCTAATTTCTTCAAAAAAATAAATAAATCTGCAAATGGAAATGCACATTTGATATATTGTCTTGTTTGGCTCTCAGTCTAGTAGATTTTGTTCATTACTGTAGATAAAGAATCTTCTAATACTGAATTTGAACCAACAGCATGAACAGAAATGACCTTCGCAGACAAATACAATTGAAGAACTTCCTTAAAAGATGATTAAAGCTGAAGAAGCAATGGGATTGTCTCCCCTGAAACTGGCAAAATATTACAAAGGTAGAAGATTGCATACTAGTTCTTTTAACATGTACTTTGCACTAGTGTGTAAGTGTACTAATCTGTATTCAGTGTCAACCTGAATTATTGCTAAAAACAGATTATCTATCTTATCTCTGTCTTTATAGTCATAAGGGAACAGACCTCTAGACAAAAATCTACAGGTCACCATTGGTCAAAACTGTCACCTGGTGCAAGTGAATCATGCCCATTAAAAATCTTTTCTCTCTCCACTCCAGTCCTCCCGAAACAGGATCAAGTCTACTGACAAGCACAAAAAAGATGTTGTTCTGATCTTCACCCGCTAGAATCTAACATCCAGGTTAATAACTTTGCCTACATTTGGAAAAGAAAATTGAAGTCATTCTTCCATTTGGTTTTGATACCACAAAAAGAAGTTATTATATACCAAGTAATGAAGTTTATCACATTGTTAGCATGAAGAAACCTTTCCCTTACACATCTCATGTCAAACCTACAATTGCATCATGTCACTAAATGAAGCATACAGATGCACTAAGTAGTTTTATTAGAAGCCAGCAACGATAATGACATAGTTGCACCAAAGATAGCTCAGCACTCTTTCGTCAGTAAGAAGGAAAAAGTATTGATGGAACTTCCTGAGACCTGAGTAAGAAGACTGACTGAATACACTTTCTCTTTTAGTGAGACAATACTTGCAGCACATGAAATGCTAAGCAGTGGAGGAGAATTCTTCTTTTTCTAAGAACAGTGAAAAGTGCCAGTGTCTGCTTTTGGAAATCTTGCAATCCTGGTTCCTAGGTCGCTTCCAGACAACCTGTATATCGTGATTTGTTTGCACAAGGCTTATGGGGAGGTTAGATGACATCAGCTGTTTATTGAGCATTCAGTCTGATTTGGTTATGGGGAGGTGATACGACATTGCATCAAGCAATTATTATCCCACAAATCTACCTTAATTGTGCCTCCTGAATTTGCTGGTCTGTGATTGACTCTTATCTGAAAATAGCAACAGTCTGAAAGTGCCCTTGGAAACAATTACATGATTTGAGGGGGAAGGATAATTTTTCCAAGTCGTACATTTAAATACACACACACTGAAACTCTTTAGATTTGTATTGAGTACATACTGCCTTAAAAAAAACAACTAATAGGAGACAAACAGCTGCTTAGCTGACCAGAGATGCAATAAGTAAGAAAAAGAAAAGAATGCACTTAAGAGTTTTTCATAAATGAATAAATCATCAAAACCTGAGAGAAAACAGATAAGTAACCTTGGGTTTTGACTTTGGAACATAAAGGCGGCTTCAGGTCATGGAATATTGCCCATTGACATGGCAAGTCGAATCTTTTCTTAAACGTGCACAGCTGGGCTCCCTCTTAGATTTCCTTTTCTCCTTATTAAAAAAAATACAAGCATGGGAAGCATCTACCATTCTTGAATCTACATGCAAATCTCAGTATGTGTGTGGCCTGGCTGTTTATTGTGCTCCTGTTTAAAATACATTGCAGGTCTTGCTGTGCAGTGCTTTATGTTCCCAGTCCATGTAAACTTGCCAGCGAATTTTGGGCTCAAGTGAAATATCAAGGCAAATGTGGAGGTTCATTTTGGGCAAAGCATCTGAAGAATGTTGAAGGAAAGATACAAATATTTTTAACATGTCTAACAACAGCCCTATTGGGGACCCACAGAAAAGCTGAATACAAGTTGTACGTTCAGCTGTACTCTGAGTGGCATCTCCTTTCACTGACTTTGGCATTGGATATCCTGTTGAGAGTACAGAACAAGTGAAGGAACTCTGAGCAGTGGGCATAGTTCATTAGTCCAGGAATAAGAGTTGATCCCACATTTTCTCTGGGTTTGGAAAAATATCAGAATTTAGGTGCCGAAATGTGACTTCAAAATTTAACTTACTTTGGGTAGAGCTCTGTGTAAATGGCTTCTTGAATTTCAGCATCCGGTTTGTAGGTAAGAAAAATTGGGGGGATAATTTCACCACATTTATGGGGGGGGAAGAAGAAATTATTCAACAGTTTGTTGGGGTGGGACCAGGGCTGGCGTTTGCAAACGCGGGGCCCAATTGGGAACCTTACGGCAGTCACTGATTTCTGCGAAGCAGCAGAAATGGAAACAAGCGCTGCTGCTCGAGGGTTAAAAGAGGTGCAATTCCCCCACGGGCACGGCCCCCCCGCTAAGCACAGGGCCCGATTGGGCCCAATCGGTCCAGTCGGTATTTTGCCGGCTCTGTGGGACTCACCTTTAGCTGTAGCACAGCTTCTTTCTTTATTCCCTAAGTTTTCGTTGTTGCTGCTGCCATTTTGCTTTGCCACCACATTGTTTCCTTCACAATATCACAGACCTAGTATCATACTGCAGTATTGTGGGAGGGAGGGGAATGGCAGCTGTCACAAACGCAAAATGTTGGAGAATATTCAGGAAAAAATCTGCAACATGGTCTTCCTTTTCTAGGGAGGGCAGTATACTAAAAAGAGGGGGGAAAGGAAATTTTTCTGAGAAAAATTGAGAGAAACTGAAATTGACATATTCACCCATCCCTAATCATGCTTACCTAGAAATAATTCCCACTTGTGAATGGCATCTTCCTATGAGTAAACATGCTTAGTAGCAGTAAGTTTTATACCCAGGTTATTTCTAGTTGGTATTTATTTTGCAGCTTGTGCCTTATATCCTCTCAGATAACTATTACTCAAATACTTTCAGGTAGAGGATCATAATTATTTGTAAGAAGGCTAGCGGAGCTGAACTGGTTTATATATATATATATTGACAGCCAGGAAATTTTGTGGGTTTTATTTATGACAGAATGAGGGGGGGAAAGCTTATCTCAGCAAACAAGAGAAAACTAAACATTACTCAAGATAATGTAATAGTCTATATCTAATTTCATTGATTCAAAATTGTGTTCTACCACAAATTGCTAAGGAAAAAAATGGAAAGGATGGTAAACGCTTTCCATCCACATTAAAACTCAATCAGCAATTAGTGTTATGAGATGCATAGGTAGGTTGGGATTTCTATCTCTTTGATAAATGTGAAAAAGACAAAGGTGTGAGGTGCAACAGGCAGATCTTTTTTACTCTGGCATAATAAGCTGCACCTGCCAGAACAGGAACCCAAAACTCCTTTGCAGTGGCCATTATTTAACAATATGCCTGATTCATTGCCACATCTGAACAGTTACTAAGAGATGACTAATACAAGAATGTGTAAAACCAGCCCTGTGAAGGTCACCATCATTTCTGTTCTACAGATCAGGAGCCAAGGCATTGTGAAATGGTTTAAATCATGGCCTCTCTATGGCCCAATAGTTTATGTACAGAATCCACTTAAGATAAATGCCTTCCAGAGACCTGCAACCACTGAGCTTTCAAACACCATCCATAAGTCTGAGAAAAGTATTAGCTACAGTTCAAAACTTTGTGGGATCAGATCAACATGAGGACACCTGGCTGAGCAGGGCCTGTTCTGTCCTCTCTGACATCATGCACCCTGGGCATTTCCTCCTGCTGTTGAAGAAAATATGGCAGCTCCTCTCATGCAAAGGCAATTATACTAAGATATGCAATGCATCCTAGGTGGTAGCGTAGTGGCACATTCAGATGTGCAGGGCCCCTTCATGACATCCCCTCTCCCCCTTTTTTTTGGCTGCTGGGTTGAGAATCAGATTTGCCCTGACGAGGTGCGCCTGGTGCCAACACTGTTATCTTTTCGGCGCCAGGTCAATACTTTCCTCTTCTCCCAGGCATTTTAGCATGTGTTTTTAAATTGTTTTTTTTTAAGTGTTTTTAAATTTGTATATTTGTTTTTAATTGTTGTAAACTGCCCAGAGAGCTTCGGCTATGAGGCGGTATACAAATGTAATAATAATAATAATAATAATAATAATAATAATAATAATAATAATAATTCTTGTGAATGCCTTCTCCCACAAAAACAGATGTCCCTAGCAGCCAGTAAGCATGAAAGGGGAGAATGTTAGCTATTGAGAAGAGTCTTTTCAGTGGCTGACTCATCACCTTTCATTCTGATTGGCTCCAATCAGACTAAAAAAAGTAAGGGGTCTAAGACTCCCCAAGACCCTGGGTGACCCCTTCCTAGGAAATGCCTGCACCTATTTGGTACATAGTTCAGAGGCAGTAATAGGCTGGATGATCACCAATAAAGTGAGAGACAGATAAGCTGCTAGTCAGAAGAGGGATTACTCATGGAACAGGGATTCAGTCTGTCCTGACTGGGGCAGCACTCCATAAAAAAATCAGGTTCGTATTTGATCTGACCTTGTATCTGGCTGACCAGATAGGGGCTGTGTGACCAAGCGGTACTTTTGTCTAGCTTAGGCTAATATGTCAACTGTGCCCATTCTTGGAGACATTTGACTTGGCCTTGAGGGCACACAGCTTAGTCCACATCCACATCAGACATTTATTCCACTTTAAAGAATCATGGCTTCCTCCAAAGAATTCTGGGAAATGCAGCTTGTGAAGGGTGCTGAGACTTGTTAGGAGATGCCCCATCACCCTCACAGAGTTCCAATTCTTCATGAAGAGGGGCTGACTGTTAAACCACTCTGGCTATTGGGGGAAAGGAGTCTGATGTGGATTTGCCTTAGTTACTTCCAGACTGAATAATTGCAATGGTGTTACCTTTGAGGAGTATCCAGGAATTTCCTGTGGCCCAGAATGCAGCGGCAAGGATGCTAGTGGGTGCTTGTCTATGGGAGAATATTATGCTTAACTTACAACAGCTACACATGTTCCCAATTCATTTCTGGGCACAATTCAGGATGTTGGTGATTAATCCCTAAATGACTTGGCCCTGGGACACATGAAGGGCCATCTCCACCCACATCATCCTGGCCACTTCTTAAGATCTTTTGGTAAGGTCTTTGTGTCCCAACAATGACCGAGGCATAGCAGATTGGAATGCAGGAGAGCGGTATTCTGTAACAATGGCTAAATTGTGGAACTCTCTTCCTCAGTAGATCCACTGGGTTCCTCTCTCCTTGCTTTTCACTGCCCAAGATTTAAAAAACAAACAAACTCCTGCAGGCAATTGACCAAAGCATCCTCCACATTTTTGGCAAGAAGATTGTGAGGCAGTTGCAGGATGCATTCTCCATCCCCAATTTGAAACGGGAATAAACAGCCAACAATGGTTTTATAGATGAAAACAGGCTACAACTTGATTGATTACAAGTAAGCACAGTTGGCATGGCAGTAGGGCAAAGATCTGCTTTCATTCCAGCAGCCTTCTAGCCAGACCAGCAAACTGCTTGTAGTTGATCTAACAGGTGTGACCAGATGTTGTAAGTGATAGGGGTCTGGCTATCTTTTCTGGGTGGGTTCCAGCCCTCTATAGCCCTGCATGCACGAAAGGAGTTGTAGAGATCTGGGAATCTGTGAGCCTTGGGGGGAAAGGAGATGGTGGCTAAGTGGGATGCTGCAAAGCCCTCCCAAGTGTACTGACCTGCCTTCCAGGCCGGGTAGGCATCAAGGAAGGTGTGCAGGGCCAATGAATGATAGGAGTGGAGGTTGAGGCCAGGCATTATTTGAAGGAAGGAACTGCAAAGGTGGGGTTGTCTTTCTTTTTTATAGCTGGAGGATTGCTGAAAACTAAAAGGAGCCTTTGAGACAGGGACAACCCTGGAATGTAGGTCAGAACAAGTTTTATAGTCATGGGCATACTTGCCTGATTTGGTGACGCCTGTCTTGATGGAATTCCCACCAAATGCTTCCAGCCCAGTCCCGCTGAGAAGATCTAGCACTCCTCCTGCCCACACCTGATTCAGGACTGCCAGCACTAGCCACCTCCTCCTCCAGTCAAAGCTTATTACAGATTAGGTCCCATGGTATGCTCATGTTACTGGCTACCTATTACAAAATTTCTCCTCATAAGAAATGGTAGCTTCATCCCCTGCCCTGTATACAGAGTTCATCTGATTGAAGAGGTCACCAGGCTTGCTCAGGATAGGCCTCCTGCACCACTCCCATGAAGACCAATACCCTTGGGCCCAATTGTCGAAAGTCCTTTCAACATCTTCTATGTCCTCCCTTGGGCTTCGAGTCAGACTAGCCCTCCTTCCCTTCAGATCTTAGGCAGGAAAATACATCCACACAGTGGCCATCTAAAATCATTTTCTGGGTCCTGTAGGACAGATGTTAGCCTGGGGGATCATTGTCATCCTTGATGTGGGGACACTGGACCCTCTGTGCTGAAGTGTCTAAGTTGCCATCTCAAACTTCCCCTGGAGAAGCTGTTGATGTAGTCAACTTTCTTCTCCTATGCTGGGCCTGCACTGGAACCCCAGGAATGGAACCCTTGAATCTCAAATAGGTTAACCCAGCGATTCCCAATGTGGGCGGTAGTGCCCCCCTGGGGGGCGTTATAGCCTTTCAGGGGGTGTTGGCATCAGTACAAACTTTAGGGGGGTGTTTGGGTTCATTAGGGGGCGTTGACATTTGGCGGTCTGAAGTTGAAGCATTTAAGTTTGGGGTCCACAGATAGAGTAGAAAGAAGGGCGGAAGCACAGCATCATTCTTTGCCCCACACTAACCTACCACAGCTAAAGTACTGAAACATAAGGAGGATGTAGCCAGTCCAATCCAGGCTTACTTAACTGTACCTGAAGTCACATGTATGCTACTTCAGAGTAAAGCGGGTTATTTTGCCAGTAACATCGATGGTGGCTATAGATATGTTTGGGGGAATGGAGGCAAGGGTTGCCTGCGGGAGTTCTTGAGCTGTAGGGGAAAGGCCCCTTGATCTGCTTATATCCCCAGAGACAAAAGAAGGGAGACTGTAGGCTTGGTCTGGTAAGTAACCTACAGATTTCTTTGGGCAGGGTGGAAAAAATGAGGGGGTTCTATTATTACCTTACGGTGTTGATTTTGCCCCGTTATTTGAGGTAGGTTTCTCTCCTACGTTCTGATTCGCCCTAATTTAAATATCCTCATACCCTCACTCCTTTTATGAGGATTTAATGAGAAGCCAGGATAAGAAGGCATTTCAAAGCTGAGAAAGCTGTCTTCTTTTGGAGGGTCGGGGTGAGGAGTAGTAGTATGTTTATTTATCTGCTTTGCAGCTGTTTTCAAAACGTCTCGCCTTCTCAAGACACATAAGCTGGAGGCTAGAACTACAGAGCTGTGAACTCATCAACATATGAGGGGGTCTGAGTCAGATGGCAAGACCCTGCAGGAGTGGCATGCGCCTTTGCAGTAGGAAGTTTTTGCGGTACGCAGTCTCTTGCCGCTGCAGACGCTTGCAAATCTTGCAACTCACGCACCTCCCTCTGCCTTCCTCCCAGGCTTGGTAGCACTAAGTCTAAGAAGTCGTTACTGTGTCTGACTGACAAGGTGTTATTTGCCCAGGCTGTTGTAATTCTGTCTGTATCATTGTGCCCTGTTTGTGGCAGTGAAGAGACACGGCGCTCGCTTTGCTTGTGTTAGCAGGTCTTTCCTTGCCCCGCGTGGATTTTTCTTTTATGCATTACTCATATTTTAAGGGAAGAATAGGAAGCATTGTCATATGCTTAATCTGAGGGGGGTGTTGGGCACAAAAAGATTTTGCAAAGGGGCATTGGGTCGAAAAAGGTTGGGTAACGCTGTGTTAACCCATCGATGGGAGCAATCCTTGTCCAAGGATGATGACTCAACTGAAGATCCCTTGCTGTCTGAATCGGTCTCATCCTTATGACCCTGTCTGCAGCAATGGTGACTTGAGCAAAATATAGATCACGCCTTCCCAACTCCTTTCCTGTTGATTAGGGATGGGGTGCTCTGCCTAGTTCCTATGCATTTGAATTCCGAG
Source organism: Rhineura floridana (assembly GCF_030035675.1). Classification (NCBI taxonomy): domain Eukaryota; kingdom Metazoa; phylum Chordata; class Lepidosauria; order Squamata; family Rhineuridae; genus Rhineura; species Rhineura floridana. The sequence goes on along the minus strand of NC_084484.1, from coordinate 47,191,472 downwards.
AGTCCAGCTTTCATTGCCAATCTGCCCTTTTTTTGTTCCCATTTGCTTTTGCAATTGCGGATCCGCTGATTCTTTTCAGTGAAAAAAAGTAATTTTTAAGAAAATGGTTATGAAAATGCTTATGCTGTTCCACCTTTTTTTCTATTTACATATCACTTAGGCAGATTTGTTGTTGTTATGTGCCTTCAAGTCGATTATGACTTATAGTGACCCTATGAATCAGCGACCTCCAGTAGCATCTATGATGAACCACCCTGTTCAGATCTTGTAAGTTCAGGTCTGTGGCTTCCTTTATGGAATCAATCCATCTCTTGTTTGGCCTTCCTTTTTTCCTACTCCCGTATTTCCCAGCATTATTGTCTTTTCTAGTGAATCAGGTCTTCTCATGATGTGTCCAAAGTATGATAACCTCGGTTTCATCATTTTAGCTTCTAGTGACAGTTCTGGTTTAATTTGTTCTAACACCCAATTCTTTGTCTTTTTCGCTGTCCATGGTATACGCAAAGCACTCCTCCAACACCACATTTCAAATGAGTTGATTTTTCTCTTATCCGCTTTTTTCACTGTCCAACTTTCACATCCATACAAAGAGATTGGGAATACCATGGTCTGAATGATCCTGACTTTAGTGTTCAGTGATACATCTTTGCACTTGAGGGCCTTTTCTAGTTCTCTCACAGCTGCCCTCCCCAGTCCTAGCCTTCTTCTGATTTCTTGACTATTGTCTCCATTTTGGTTAATGACTGTGCTGAGGTATTGATAATCCTTGACAAGTTCAATGTCCTCACTGTCAACTTTAAAGCTACATAAATCTGTTGTCATTACTTTAGTCTTCTTGATGTTCAGCTGTAGTCCTGCTTTTGTGCTTTCCTCTTTAACTGAACTAAATCTGATTTAACAGATATTCTCCACCATCCCTACTGTTGATGGTCACCACTGGTTGCCCATGCCCCTACAGAACCCCTGGGGACCCTTCTCCTGCCCACAGGATCTAAGCAGAAAGGGGACAACTCTTTTTCTTCAGTACCTTGGCATGTGCATTGCCTCTTCATCCTCATCGTTGAGATTTGTCATGTCACAACATAGACATTTCAGAACCCAGTCATCCATCTATCACTATTGACATGCACCAGGCTCATAGAGCAGGCCCACAAAAAAGAGGCCAGTATTAACAGCATGAAGAGAATATTAAATTTAAAAAAAGCCTGGCAGGGCTCTACCTTTAAAGGTATGAACAGGAGGAAATTGGCTGAATAGGTGGAGATTTTATTGTCATTTTACCTATATGCCAGAAAATGCTTCACCTGTTAAACTTCAGCCCATCAAGGAGCTGTTAAAGGCACTGGAGCACTGCTAGAAAGAAAGAAAATGAACCTGCAATCCTGTTTGCACTCAGGTGCAATCAGACTGGCCAATGCCTTATTTTTCTGCACTGTTTTCCTGGGATTTTCCAGTTCTTCACCACTGCTGAATAACATTGAAGATGATGTGCAAGTTCAGTCACCTTGCTTGGACCCAGTTCAAGATGTTTCTGTTAAAGCTGAAAACTCACTAAGTATCTGGTGTGGGCAGCCTTGAGCTTTTGTGGTTATCCATGAACTGCATTGTGTCATGCATCTGCTTTCAAGTGGCATGTTCAAATATTTTGTGTAATGAAGTGGTTAAAGCAAGCTTTACGAAAGCATAAGGGGGCTGGCTCAACATGTGGTATTTACATAAGTGAAATGGACGCTGAGTGCAAATGGCTGTAGTTAATGTGAGTTTTCAAAGAATGTCAGCCAAATTTGAAAGCTGTGCAGGCCTCTCATTCTTTTTCCATTTATATAAACACTATTACTTTGATCCCATTTTTAAGTGTTATTGGTTCAACTTGATCACTCAATCAGACGCTGTCAGCCAACTTCCTTTTTTGCTATTTCCCAAAGACCTTTTTACTATTTTGATATGGAGATACACATCTAGCCATTATTATGATTTCTCTAGCCATGCATCAACTCTTGCCCTGTGTGGAACCTCAAAAAACCGACTCGGGGATCCAAATGCACATTGCTTGGCCTCAAAGTCATGCTACACAATAGGTCTGCACAACTTGTGCACCACCACCCTTCCAGCAAACTGAATGGCTGGCGTTGTATGTTCTGTGGCTCTGAAAGGTGCTTGGGGAAAAAGGGAGGAGAGTCCAGATGGACCCTATTCTGTTTAAACGTGCGTTCTTCTTCAAGAGCACTTTTAGGCACAAACGGCTTGAGTCTCTGGTCTCTACCTCCACTGCAACGCTCTTGACACACCCCATTTGCTACGTTTGTCTTGTTTCTTAAAGGGTGGTGGCAGAGCAACCCATCTACCTAGTGTGGCAGCCAGGCATTAATCACAGCCCATACCTATAGGAACTGCTGCTTCCCAGACCTGTTTTTAGCAGTCTTGGGAAGTAGAGTTGACTTGTTTTTTTCCCTTTACTACCCCTGCTTCTCAGTTTTTAACAACAGCCTAATGTGTACAACTTCTTCTGGCATGGGGAGAAGCATCAACAGCTTAATTTATGCATGCCAGTTTGCTATTACATGCACAGGAGCAGGGTCCAGAAAAAGATGGTAATACTGCCAGTTGGGCATCGAAACGTTGAGCCTCTGATGTGTTGCTTTCAGCTTGGTTGAGATGGGCTGATGTCATGTTGTGCCAACCTGTGGTTAGGAACATAGAGAGCTGCCTTATATGAAATCAAACCATTGTCCATCTAGCTTAGTACCGTCTACATTGACTGGTAGTGGCTCTCCAGGATTTCAGACATGGCTCTCTCTTAACCTTACCTGGAGATGCTGGAGATTGAACCAGGGCTTTCTGCATGTAAAGCAGATGCTCTACCACTGAGCTCTGGTCCTTCCTGCTTCCATGGATATCAATGACAAAATACCCATGGATGGAGCAAGATTGCAGCCTTTGAACATAAGGAAAGCCCTGCTGGATCAGACCAAAGATCCATCTAGTCCAACATCCTGTTTCCCACAATCATGAAACAGATGCCTCTAGGAAACATACAAGCAGAACATGAGGACAACAGCACTGTTCTTCCCCAGCTCACATCCTGGAGGAAACATATAGCCATCATGGCTGGCAACCATTGTTGGTCTGATCTTTCATGAAGACCCAGTGTATGCAGGCTTATGTACAATCCTGATAGTGATTGGTTTGCACTATTTATATCCATTGGTCAGCATTCCACCAGAGCAGCCAAACAGTCCTGAGTTGTTTTGACCTGTGCATTTCATTATGTATCTCTGGGAATGGGCTTTCATTTAGGTTTGGCATTTGTATCTTCCACTCTCAAACTGCTTTGCTAAGTATTTTGCCATTTGGATGCTTAACCAGCTGTTGCTGCTGCTGCTGCTGCTGCTGTTATTGTTATTATTATTTGCCTGCAGGAGAGTAGGGATATTATAGCAAGCACAGCATCCAGGGGAACATGTTGATTGTGATATATAGTGAATTTTCTATTTCTTAGTCTGGGAGAGAAAAAGTGACTGCACCTAACCAAACATAATCAAGGCGGTGTGGAATATAGATCAAAATCATTTCATCACAAAAACCTGGCAGTGGTTTAATTTCTTGTGGGATTCTTTTTCAAGCTCTTCCCCCACTTTCCAAATTAAGTCCCTCAGCCCAAAGTATTTGGGTTGGTTTATTATTATTATTATTAAAATAAAATTCTAAAGCAGACCCTGTCCAGATCATAGCACTTAGGAATCTGAAACATATTTACATTGCCCTGAAGGAAAATAGTGTGATAATTTATTGCTCTATCAATTTTAAAATTAAAAAAGACAAAAGCCCTGCATACACATTTACCAGTGAAAATGGCAAGGTGGGTTTTAGAGCTATTTTTAAAGCAATGGAATTCATTGCGTTTTAAATCTAGCTATGTACTGAATGCACACAGAACCATGACACAGACGTCTGGCATTCTACAAAAGTTATATGCATCCTATTTTTGAAGCTTTGAATATTCTAAACCCCATTTGCGGCACTGAGAAGTAGAGTCATATAAACCGTTTCACTAATAGAGTAATCCAAACCCCCCTTGCGCCTGGCTGTTGGAAATTTGGATTGAACTGAGATGTTCCTACTGCTGCCTACTGACTGCTGGACAGGAGAATGGGAGACCCACTGACTGCATCCCCAATAGCCCCAAAACCTGGCATTGCAAGGGCGGGACAGGGGTGGGGTTCAGCCAACCTGGGATCCGCTATATGCCAAGCTGGTCTCACTGCCGTCAGATAATGGCACTGACTCTGTTCCAGACCCAATCACAGTGCCAGTCTGGAGATGGCACAGGGATCACATTGCATCATTCCACCCTCCACCCTCCACCATTGTGAAGTGCGATAATAATGCATCTACTCCCCAATTCTCTTTTAAACACACACACACACACACACAGAGAGAGAGAGAGAGAGAGAGGGAGAGAGAGAGAGCTCTATGAAAAGCTTTTTAGGTGTTCCATTTTTTAAATCATTTCTCTTGCATAATCTGCCTGGCATTCCACTCCTCCTGAATTCCACTTTCATTAGAAGAATTCCTAATTATAGCCTTGGAGCATGCACAGTTTACTTCAGCCAGGGCTGGCTCTAGCTTTGAGAGGGCCAAAATGACTTTGGGTAGGCCCCATCCTACATCATATAGGAAGCCTTTTCTGTGGTGGCACCCAGACTGAGTGAACAGATGGTAAAATGGGAAATGCAATTCTATGTAAACAAATGTAAAGTTATGCATATTGGAGCAAAAAAATCTTAATTTCACATATACGTTCATGGGGTCTGAACTGGTGGTGACTGACTAGGAATGAGATCTTGGGGTCGTAGTAGTTAGCTTGATGAAGATGTCGACCCAGTGTGTGGCAGCTGTGAAAAAGGCAAATTCCATGCTAGGAATCATTAGGAAAGGTATTGAAAATAAAACTGTCAATATCATAATGTCATTATACAAATCTGTGGTGTGGCCACATTTGGAACACTGTGTAAAGTTCTGGTTACCTCATCTCAGAAAGGATATTGTAGACTTAGAAAATGTTTAGAAAAGGGCAAGCAAGATGATCAAGCGGATGGAACAACTCCCCTGTGAGGAAAGGTTGCAGCATTTGGGGCTTTTTAGTTTAGAGAAAAGGCGAGTAAGAGGTGACATGAGAGAAGTGTATAAAATTATGCATGACATTGAGAAAGTGGATAGAGAAAAGCTTTCTTTCCTCTCTCACAACACTAGAACTCATGGACGTTCAAGGAACTTAATGTTGAAAGATTCAGGACAGACAAAAGAAAGTCCTTCTTCACACAAGGCATAGTTAAACTATGGATTTTGCTCCCACAAGAGGTAGTGACAGCACCAACTTGGATGGCTTTACACAGAGCTTGGAAAAGTTACTTTTTTGAACTACAACTCCCATCAGCCCAATCCAGTGGCCATGCTGGCTGGGGCTGATGGGAGTTGTAGTTTAAAAAAGTAACTTTTCCAAGCTCTCGCTTTACAAGAGAATTAGACAAATTCACGGAGGATAAGGTTATCAATGGCTACTGGACACGATGGCTATGCTCTGCATCCACAGTCGGAGGCAGTATGCTTCTGAATACTAATGCATGGAAACTGCAGGAGTGTTCTTACGCTCGGGTCCTGCTTGTGGGCTTCTCATGGGCATCTAGTTGGTCACTGTAAGAACAGGATGGTGGGCTAAAGGGGTCACTGGCATGATCCAGTAGTTTCTTCTTATGTTTTTATGATTTTGCTATGCCAAGTACTCCTGTGAATTGTGGGAAGTTCAAATATGTTTCCCACAATGCTAAAAAAAAACTCGACATAGTATTACTCCAGGGCATAGTGGGAAATTAAATGGTGGCTCACAAACTCAGCTGGAAGGCACGAGAGGGTCCCAGGGCAGTGTCTGCACTGATGGGGCCTCTTGGGGGATGCCCCCACAGTTGCCTTAAGATGTCAGTGCTGACCTTGGGCCTGGTCTCAGCCCTACCAACAAAAGACTTCCCTCTCTTAAAGCAGGACATATGGACATCCTAGAAACAGCATGGATCACCATATCCAGTTTCCTATGCATAATCACCATATCCTCACTCTCTCTCTTTTCGATGCTCTTAGGACAATTTCATTCTTTTTTGTCTTTGGCACTATCATGTCAAACCAGGAACTGGAGAAATTCCAATGCAGATATGCCTTAAGTGAAAAAGGGTAAGCAACAATTCATTTAACACAATGTGAGTGAAACTGTCTGGGGAGAGGCAGATCTGGCTTGGCCTCCTGCTTCTGTCTTTAGTAGCATTGTAAGAATCAGCTTGTGAAGCTTTTTCAAGGCATCGAGATAAATATTATCACCTGTTTGGGTCTGCAGTCCAAGCTGTGCTGTTAAAAACACAGGAAAAGTAGTGGCCAGTAAAAAAAGAAAAAAACTGGCAATCCTGCAATCCAGAGAAATAAGGCACACACATGTCCCATGGACAGACTTCCTAACTTCTTCTGCACGATGCATGGCTGTATAATGAGAGGTATTATTGCCATGCAGATCTTTTAGCATGAAAGTTATGGAAGATTACAACATGGCTGGATTGCTGTTATGTGCCTTCAAGTCGATTATGACTTAGGGCGACCCTATGAATCAGTGACCTCCAAGAGCATCTGTCATGAACCACCCTGTTCAGATCTTGTAGGTTCAGGTCTGTGGCTTCCTTTATGGAATCAATCCATCTCTTGTTTGGCCTTCCTCTTTTTCTACTTCCTGCTGTTTTTCCCAGCATTATTGTCTTTTCTAGTGAATCATGTGTCCAAAATATGACAACCTCAGTTTCATCATTTTCTCTCACAGCTGCCCTCCCCAGTCCTAGCCTTCTTCTGATTTCTTGACTATTGTCTCCATTTTGGTTAATGACTGTGCCAAGGTATTGATAATGCTTGACAAGTTCAATGTCCTCATTGTCAACTGTAAAGTTACATAAATCTTCTGTTGTCATTACTTTAGTCTTCTTGACGTTCAGCTGTAGTCCTGCTTTTGTGCTTTCCTCTTTAACTTTCATCAGCATTTGTTTCAAATCATTACTGTTTTCTGCTAAGAGTATGGTATCATCTGCATATCTTAAATTATTGATGTTTCTCCCTCCAATTTTCACACCTCCTTCATCTTGGTCCAATCCTGCTTTCTGTATGATATGTTCTGCGTACAGATTAAACAAATAGGGTGATAAAATACAACCCTGTCTCACACCCTTTCCGATGGGGAACCAAACGGTTTCTCCATATTTTGTCCTTACAGTAGCCTCTTGTCCAGAGTATAGGTTGCGCATCAGGACAATCAGATGCTGTGGAACCCCCATTTCTTTTAAAGCATTCCATAGTTTTTCATGATCTACACAGTCAAAGGCTTTGCTGTAGTCTATAAAGCACAGGGTGATTTTCTTCTGAAATTCCTTGCTCCGTTCCATTATCCAACGTATGTTTGCGATATGATCTCTGGTGCCTCTTCCCTTTCTAAATTCAGTTTGGACGTCTGGCATTTCTCGCTCCATATACGGTAAGAGCCTTTGTTGTAGAATCTTGAGCATTACTTTACTTGCATGGGATATTAAGGCAATAGTTTGGTTATTACTGCATTCTCTGGGATCCCCTTTCTTTGGAAGTGGGATATATATTGAACGCTTCCAGTCAGTGGGCCGTTGTTTAGTTTTCCATATTTCTTGACAAATTTTTGTCAAAATGTGGACAGATTCAGTCTCAGTAGCTTGTAGCAACTCTATTGGTATGCCATCTATTCCTGGTGATTTGTTTCTTCCAAGAATTTTAAGAGCAGCTTTGAACTCACATTCTAAAATTTCTGGTTCTTCATCATATGGTTCCTCCGTGAATGAATCTGTCATCCTGTCATCTCTTTTATAGAGTTCTTCAGTGTATTGCTTCCATCTTCCTTTTATTTCATCTCGGTCAGTCAGTGTGTTCCCCTGTTGATTATTCAACATCTCTACTCGTAGTTTAAATTTCCCTTTCATTTCTCTAATCTTTTGGAATCGGGCTCTTGTTCTTCCCATTTTGCTGTCCTTTTCTATTTCTATACAATAACTATTGTAATAGTTTTCTTTGTCCCTATGTACTAGTCGTTGTATAGTTGCATTTAGGGTTCTGACTGTGTTTCTATCTCCTTTTGCTTTTGCTTTCCTTCTCTATTTAACCATTTTAAGAGTTTCTTCAGTCATCCATTGAGGTCTTTCTCTCTTTTTAACACGAGGTATTGTCTTTTTGCATTCTTCCCTGATAATGTCCCTGACTTCAGTCCATAGTTCTTCTGGTTCTCTGTCAACTAAGTTTAAAGCCTCAAACCTGTTCCTTATTTGATCTTTATATTCTTCTGGGATGTTATTTAAATTGTATTTTGGCATTATGATTGTTTTGTTCTTCTTTAGCTTTACTTTGATTTTCGATACGATCAGTTCATGATCTGTACCGCAGTCTGCTCCTGGTCTTGTTTTTGCAGAAAGTATGGAACTTCTCCATCTTCTGTTTCCAATTATATAATCAATTTGATTCCTATATTGACCATCTGGTGAGTCCACATGTACAATCGTCTTTTTGGTTATTCAAAAATGTGTTGGCAAGAAACAAATCATTGGCTTCACAGAATTGTTGAGCCCAGGCCCTCTCATGAGGAGCAGGGAGGGGGAAGGCATGAGTTTCAGGTGCCACAGCAATTAGAAAGCCTGGACATTCCAGTTGTTGTTGAGGCTAGTCCTGACCTTGAGGAGAGGGAGCTTGCCGCCCCATCAGTTCCCACGGACAGCCCTGCCCTCTGAGGAGACAGCCCTCAGCCTCCAAGCACACCCCCGGGACTGTTAAGGGATGCTCCTGAGAAAGCAGTAACTCCTCCTTCAACAAGCAGGGTCCTAGAGACGCCCGATGCTTTTCTGCCCGATGCTCCCCAACCTGCCAATAAGGAACCTGTTCTGTCCGACGAGGCTTTGGATGTTCGCCTCCCTTCACAGCGCACACAACGTCTGGAGAAGTGGATGGGACAGAGGGCATGTGTGCGCAGGAGTGAGAGGTTACGCTCAAAGACCTTCCCAATTTAAGTCTGCCACGTTCAGAATTGGGCGCTGAATCAACTCCTTCCACACATTGCAGAGCATGTCTAGAGTGTAGTTAGGAAATTGTAGTGAGTTAGCATAGGGTTTCCTTTGATGTATCGATTACTTTAATAAAACAAGAATTGATTGCACCCTCGTCTCAGCTTCATGAATCCCACTCTGAACAGGACAAGAATTCAATAAGTCTTTCTCCTGCTTCATTTCTATCACCCAAGCCCCATTTCCCCACAATTCCTAGTTCTTCTCTGTTCCCTACTTTTGCATTCTAGTTCCCCATGATTATCATCATATCTTGTTTTGGTGTGTGATCAATTTCCTCCTGTACTTCTGCGTAAAATCTCTCCAATTCTTCTTCTTCTGCGTTTGATGTTGGAGCATAGACTTGGATGATGGTTATGTTAATAGGTTTCCCATTTAATCTCATTGATATCACTCGCTCAGACCTTGCATCGTAGCTCCTAATTGCTTTTGCTACATCACTTCTCACTATTAAAGCAACCCCGTTTCTTCTTGATTTCTCATTTCCTGCATAAAATATTTTGTAGTTGCCTGATTGAAAATGTCCCATTCCAGTCCATTTTAATTTACTCATGCCAAGTATTGTAATGTTGATACGCTCCATTTCTTGCTTGACAATTTCTAACTTTCCCTAGTTCATGCTTCTCACATTCCATGTTCCTATTGTGTGCGTCGTACAACTCCGGACTCTCCTTTCGCATCTGTGCGCATCAGCCTCTGGGCTTCCTTTCGGCTTTGACCCAGCTGCGTCATTAGTCACAGCGCTACTCGTACTTGTCCTTTGTTCTTCCCCAGTAGCTCGGTGAGTGCCTTGTGACCTGGGGGTCTCATCTTCCAGCACTATCTCGTGTTGCATTTTGGATACTCTGTTCATAGGGTTTTCGTGGTAAGAGATATTCAGAGGTGGTTTACCATTGCCTTCCTCTGAGTTTGGATGCATCTTAGTCCAGTGTCTCAGCTTTGACCATTCCGCCTTGGGTGCCCCTGCTAGGAGTCTTGCTTCTTGGTCTAGACTCCTGATGGCATTGCTCTCAGATTCTTCCACACTCTCAAACCCCCTCACCACGTTAAGGTATGCATCCTAAAGGGCTTAGGCTGGATTAGAATTTGAAATTAATGGGATAAAAATATTTGGCACAAATTCAATCCATTTTGAATTCCAAAGTAGATCTACCCTGAACATTTTGTTGTGTTGCTCTGATGCATTCTAAGATCTGCTTCACACTTTACTGTTTTAGGAGTACACTAAGTAGGATAGTTGTGTAGAAGATCCCATTGCAGCACGTTTAGCTTTTCTCATGCATACAATAATTGTGTATAAGACAAGCTGCTATTCAATCTTCTGCACTGCTGTTAAAAGTGCAGAAGCCCTGCCCTCTTTTCAGCTCCCATCAGCCCCCAGCCAATGATCAGGGATGATGGGAGTTGTAGACCAACTGAACCCAGATGACCACAGCCTCCTCTTCCTTGGTGTACACTTAAGAATTACTTCCTAAGTGTATGATTAAAAATTGTACAGTGTGGATGAGACAAATATTTTTTCATATAGTGTGTGAAATAGTTCTAGTAGCCTCAAGTTTCCTAAAGAAGGTGTAGGAAAATAGTATATTTTTGTCGGTGGGACTGAATGAAACAGGTTTTTTAAAAGAGCGCAAGAAAAGATTGCTAGGATGTTATTATTAAAACTGCATGTAACCCTCACAATTTTATGGTTATTAACAATTTTCCAAGGCAGCGCAGAGTAAAAAAAAAGAAAGAAAAGAAATCAAAATGAAGAAAGCAAGTCCTTGCAGGTACTCTATGTTTCAGGCCTTTATTTTTAAAGCAGAAAACAAAACAGTGATCAGGCAATCGGACTGAGTGTAGACTGTGCTGGAGATGCACAGGGAGCTGAAAATGAGGTCCAACTGGCTTCGGAAGACCTGCTGCAGCCACAGTACATCTCTCACAGCTGCCGCAGTCAGTCTGAACACCAACTGAATGTGGAGACAGGGGATGCTCCAAGTAACAAGAACAGCTGGCAAAACAGAGAGGCGCAGGGAGCCTTGTTCATTTCCCTTCTGTCACCTCAAATGGATGCACACAGTGGTGGACATGTGGCAGGATAAGTAAATACTGTGCACTACTCACATGCATTTGGCCAATCCACATAAACTTGGCTAATGCTGGTGGACTTTGCCACATATAAGACAGTGCTGTCCCCATCTCCTTAGCCACTATCAGTGGCACCATCAGGGAAAGCAACTGCTTTGCATGCAAAAGGTTTCGGGTTCAATAGCCAAGCAGGGCAAGGAATGTTTCCTGTCTGAAATCCTGGAGAACCTCTGCCAGTCAATGTTGACCAAGGATAACCAACAAGGTGCCCTCCCCAGATATTGCTGGACTTTAGTTCCCATCATCTCTGACTGTTGGCTATGGTAGCTGGGGTGAACGGAACTGGAGTCCAGCAACATCTGGAGGGCACCATGTTGGCTACCACAGTGTACACAATACTGAGCTAAGTGGATACATGATCTGACTCAGTATAAGGCAGCTTCCTGTGTACCCAGATTTCTTCAGCATGCAAGTGTGGGAGAAATATGGTTGAGTTTATCTCAGCTCTGGAATGCTTCTAGTAAGAAAACAGATTTGAACTGTTCACCATGGTTCTAGTCCCCACACTCACCTACATCTTGCCCCAGATTTTTGTTACTGCATTATGTTTTTCAGTACTATTATACAGTAATACCTTGCATTAATGTACTCAATGGGACCAGAGTAAGTATGTAAACCGAAAATGTCCTTAAAGTGAAGCACTACCTTTTAAAACTTTTTTTACCTCTCCATGCGGAGCCTCAAAGCCCGGCACTAAAGTCTCTGCTGCTGCGCTGCCGTGCCTCCCAGCTGATCATGATTGCGCCTCCCAGTTGATTTGCGGTGGCACGATCGCGTCTATTTCCACCTCCATGCACTAAAGCCTCTGCTGCTGCGCTGAGTTTCTGGAGAAATACAGGCATATGGAGCATGTACGTTATAGCGAGGCGATGTTAAGTGAAGCGACGTTAAGCAGGGTATGCTGTAGCTGACATCAAGTTTACCAGTTTATTCCAGCAAAGTAACTACTATCTATATTGTAAATCTAGGGGAGGATGTTGTTTAGGAACAATTATTTGCAAATTTTGCTTTGTCTCAGTTTCTGTCAGCAACATTAATAACTGTCATCAGCCAACACTGATCAATCATGTTTCCTTCATCCCTTTATCATTAACAGATTTATACAGGAAATTAAATGCATACAGTGCCACACTGAAGAACTGCTTACTGTATATTAAAATGTTTTCTTTAAACAAAAAAACCACTGAGATTTAACTTACAGCCTGATACTATGAGCAGCTGTGTTAGCTGAGCATCTTGCAAGAAGACTGGGTAACAACGTCCATACTGCAATACAAAGCTACCCGCAACTCGCTGAAGAGACTAAACCCTAGAACCAGAACTGAAATAACAGCCTTGGGCATTTTTGTCTGAGTGTTCTCCACGGTTTCCAGTGCAGCATAAAAGGCTATGAGATGCAAGGTGCTGGCAAAGGAGTTAAAGCAGATCTATAGTTTTTTTTGGGGGGGTGGAGACCTTTACCTAGGCTCAGATATCTGGGAAGGCTCATCGAGGCTCCAGTCCCATTTAGTACAAGGAAAAAATGAGGCTAAATTGTAGGTCGTGCTTGAGGATCTATATGGGTGTTCAGATCTTGTAAGATTTGCCAGAACCAATGTGTTCGAACAGAGGAACCCAGATCTTCTTTCTTTGCTGTAATGTTTTTTTTGGGGGGAGGAGGGAGAACTATGTTAAAATCTTGGGTTTCTCCATTGATTTGTATGGGCTGTTCTCAGTTCAACCCTGGGGGACATTTAAAAATAGTTTCTCCAATGAGAAACCATACATTAGTTATAGAGTAAGATGCCTCTTTTTGTTTTGTTTTTTCCTTGTCTCTGTGGGTATGGCAGCCAACTAGAAGCATAACTGAAGGGCGGAACGTACCCACTATCATCAGGGGCTTTGAGACATCATGTACAGTGGAAGGGAGCCAATGCTGCCAAGTCCCAGAATATATGGGAGTATACAAATTAAGCTTCTGGCCTCCACAGTGCATAGAAGTGCTGACACTCAATCCCAGAGACAGGCAACAATGCCTAAAAGTTACTTATCTCTCATGGGTAATTAGCATGTATTCATGCCATATTGATATTGTATGCATTTATTCATTATTGCATTTATATCCCGTTTTTCCTCCAAGGAATTAGAGGTGGTGTACAAACATGGTTCTCCTTCCTCTCCATTGTATCCTCACAACAATGCTATGGGGTAGGTTAGGCTGAGAAAAAATGACTAGCCCAAGATCACCCAGTGATGGCCGAGCAGGGATTTGAATCCTGGTTTCCCCTGTCTTAGCCCGACACTCTGAGCACTACACCATGCCGGCAACTGCCATTACTGGCTTTATAAATCAGGCAAATGGAAATGCAAGGAGTTCAAACAAGGGGACCCAATGAAGCTAAAGGAGACTGCTCTTATCATTTTTTTCAAAACAGGCCAGGCCTTTTGTGCAGGGAGGGGGAGAGCGCCAGAGCTGGAAGTTTGTGCCAGGTCTGGAGAAATTATGCTCAGACACTGTGCAGGTGGTTTCCTCTGACATCCTTGGGTGGTTTTCTAGGGACTTTGCAAACGCAATGGGGCCCTGCGGGCTAGTTGAAAACCTTTCACCACCATTGGCTAAGACTAAGAGGCTGACCTAAAGGGTTCACTTGGCTGAGGATGTGGAGCTGCAGTTAGGTGAGATTAATGACCGCAGACTGGCAGTATTTCTTAACCTAAGCCACAAATGTTGCAAAACCATTCAATTGCAAATAGCAATCTGAATTTCTATCCTATGCCATAGAACAGGGGTGGCCACTCTGTGGCTCTCCAGATGCTGCTGAACTGCAGCTCCCATCAGTCTCAGCCAACACAGCTCATGGTCAGGGATGATGGGAGCTGTAGTCCAGCAGCATCTGGAGAGCCACGGAGTGGCCACCCCTGCCATAGAACATCTTAGCAGTCAAACCCATCTAGGCTTTTCACATGCATATTTTTCCAGTCCACCTATGCTCAATGCAAAATGCTATTCCTCATGTTCAAACTTGAATGCATATATAACTTGACTTCTGATTTTTGGGGGTTGCTTCTGTTCATACTTAATATGTTAATTACCATTCCTTTATGGAAGTCTGTGACAGGCCTCCACAACTTGTAATCCACCAAGCCAAATGTAGCCCACTAGGCATGCAATGTGAATGCCAGGAGCTTGATAACTCACTTGTTTTTATAGTCTCAGGCAGGCGGCCAAACCAGGATGTTTTCCAAGCCCCTAGAGGGCTGCACATACATGGCTGCTGAGCTTAGTTTTGGCCAGCGGGTCACACGTTTCGCACGCCTGCCCTACAAAGTATGTAGAAATATTTTGTGGATCTCTGGTAATGCATGGCCATGAAAGGAAGAGATCACTGCTCACTTTCACTCCAGAACTGCATACTTAGGTTTCGCTTCTTTAATATGACACAAAGCTAAGGTGTACGAACATACCTCTGCCCCCCCCAAAAGGAGGTCATAGTTTTGTAAGCATTTCAACTGAACCATTGGAAATGCTTGATGGTTTGTCCTATGTTACATGTTACTTGAACATGCACAAAGCACCCACCTCCATCCCTCTCCCTGGCCTAAAAAGCCTCAGAAACCTACCTTTGGGCAGGTGAAAGTAGCTGCCGGCACTGCTGGCTCCACTGGATGAGAGTACTACGCATCGGAGTTCACTCCCTAGTGTGAAATGCTCTATGTGCCATTCCCACTGAAGAGAAGATCTCAGGGGATAAAAGAAGAAATTGTGCGCAGAATGTCATTCTCCTGCCAGCACATGGGCTGGGGATACAAGCCTCAGCATCCCCACTGGAAAAATAACGCTTCACTAGAACCGAGGGACTGAAGAATCTGTCAGTTTGGTTCTCTCCATTTCTCATTTTCCCACATATCTGCAGCAATTTGGATTTAAAAAACCCTTGTGAAAATTCTTCAGCGTTTTAGTGCAACTTTCTGCTAATAAACAACATTTTGCATGCACTTTTGACTAATATACACACTTTTGCAGACAGTTGCTCCTAACATACTGCATTTTGGCGTGCTGTTTTCATTAACACAGTCACTTTCCCCCAATATATGCATTTTTGTATACATGCTTTGGTCGGAGGACAGTCTTGCAAAATTCAGATAAGTGTGAATGTCAAAAGATGGGTGTGCTTCTGTTCTCATATTGTTTTGAAAATGTGAATTTGGTCGTTTTGGCTTTAAATGTGGACAGAATCAAATCCCCCTCCCCTCATTCCTAACTGGGACAAGGAGAGCTGACTGTTGCCCCCTGCCCTAATCCAAGGCAAGCCTGAAAGGGGGAGTTTGTGGCAGGGGAAGTGGCAGGTGTTGGCGTCGACTCAGACATACAAACCTGCTTGCCATGTAAGCACCCCGGTCACAAGTCTTTGATCATGGGCACTGCTGTTTGTGAATGCCCCTGATCAAATGCTTGCAGCATCCTATAGAAAACTAGTTCTCAAAGAATTTAGTTGCTTTTGAGCCAATGTCGAGTCATGTTTGAAAGCCCCTTCTCACTCATGCCTACCCAGACTCTCTGAAGACTGCTGTCGTGACATAGCTTACTTCTGCTTGTGTATCTAATAAACAGGAAATGTCCATAAGATGGTCAAATCTAAAATTTAGTTTAGAAATGGAAATGTTTGTTCTGTCAATGATTGCTACCAGTTGCAATTAAGCTGTTTTCAGGAAGTGAGTGGGAGTCAATGATACGCTGCCTTTGCTGCTGTTGCTGCTAACATATACCATTTTATTTATTTTTGCTCAGGCCTTGGATAGAAAGATGCAACATTAATCACAGCTCCCTACCCCTCCTCTCGTTCCCACAGGCAGATGCATGGAATCTTAAAAATTAATTCATATTGTATCATTAACACAGGTTTAATCTCAAATGCCAACTAATAATGGCTAACCAAAATATAATGACATACTATGTTAAAAGTGAGCAATATATGCCATGCACACATAGGGTTGCTAGCCAGATTGAGCCAGGAGGAGGGCGGGAAGAGAAGTTGGCTATTATTGCTTTATTGGCCTTTGGCCACTTGCCAGCATTTTTTTTTCTATAAAAGCATGAATTTAGGGTCTAGTTGATATGTGCTTTCTTGATCATTTTTTGATGACAATATCATAGGCTAATACTGAATTTTAGTCATCCTTAGCGTAAACCTATTAACACCAAAGGAAGGAAGTTTACATTGGGTCTGCTCTGAGTGTGACTAACATCTTTTTTATTATTATTAAAAGTCAGCATCTCCACTTTTGCCTCACTTTGAACTATGTAACTTGTTCATGCGCAAGGACATTGAAGTCAGACCAAGGTCACCATTTCACGTTTCTTCATGACAAAAACTGCTGAGGGCTGTGTGAGTTTGTGTATCCAAAAACAATGTCCGCTGCACATGAGCCTGCCTCACTTATGAACATTGGATGTAGTATACACAAGTAGACTGAGCTCAGTAATATGTGGGCCCAATAATGTGATCATCACCCATCCTTCCCCTCCATCCCAAGTTTCACCATGTTGGAGTCACATTGTTGAGTGTATCATGCTGAATTCTCTACATATGTGTCCATTGTGACATGTTCTGAGCCAGGCTCAGGGGTCAGTGTCCTTGCTACGTGCTCCCAATGTTTAAGTAGGGTAATACACAACCACAGCTTAATGGAATACATCTAGAAAAATTTACTCAGAAATATATCTAAGTGATAACTAAGCATATATGGTGAAAGCTGTAGCGTATTGCCTTTGGTATACCTCAGTATTTCCAACTTCTAGAGATGTGCTAGAATTTTACCCAATTCAGATTTGGTACCAAATTTACCATTAATTTGCTTACTCTATCATTGTGGATTGGATTTTTATGTAGTGATTTTCCACAACTATATTCAAAAATGGATTTTTTTAAAAAAACCTCTAAAATATCGTTATTAAGAATGATAATTTTATCAATAATTCATTTAATTTATTGATATTTCTTTTCAAAATATTGATATTTCTTTCAAAATCAATGTTAATTTCAATATTTGTTGCAAGGAGAAAAATGGATTGGTAAAAGTAGTGCCTAGTGGACAAAGAACGAGCTCAGATCAATACCGGTCAGTTAAGTCAATGGAATGCTTTCAAACCGGCACCAGCCAAAGTGTCCCATCGCTACTTGTGAGATACCATACTGAACACAGGACACTAACCATTTAAAGTAGCAATTCTGAAGTTGCAAGCAGGCAACAGAAATGGGATTTATCAACCCCCTGGAAAGCGGCCTTGCCTATACGACTATTGGGCTACATTCAGAACGTGATGCTGACCTCGGAAACTTCATTTACCACCAAGAGTCTAACACATGGGCCGTCACCATGAGCATCAGTGTGCCTACTAGTACCTCCTATGGCATCTACAAAGGTCTCAGCCAATATCCCCGCAAAAATCTACAATACATGGGAGACTGTTCAGTTCCTGTTTGCACTGCCTTAGTCTCTCCTACACTAAACATGTCCGGGATTGGATGCCCACCCTCCCACCTGTTCTGAATGGAGTAGAGGTGAAAACAGCTTCTCTCACTGAGCGACCATGCCAGTGGGTAATGTAAGTGCCTTCTTCCCCATTGATGGGGAGCTAAAGTTGGGGGGACATGTCCATACCATTTTATGGTCCTGTCTCTTTTTCTGCTCTTGTAGACGTGACTTCCATTTGATGTTGTGCCACACCCCACGCTAGCCATTTTGCATTATGCTATGTTCCCATGGCAGCCATTTTGTGATTAGTGCCCACAGCACTTTCTCAAAATTCCAAATGTGCCCTCTGGCCCCCAAAAGGATATAGGTTCCAATGCTGTAATTCAGAATTCCGTCCTTTGTTAATCTGCTCAAGTTTTGTTTGTCTGAACAGCTTAATAATTTTTAAAAAGGAAAGAAAAAAGACCAACAATAAAATTGTATGCGTTATGCTGGGGTCTGCCTTTAATGGCTTGAATAAACTTGTCTCTGTGCATTCCTGACAGTGGTGGTGGAGAGACAGGGGGGAGGAGTATGAAAAATTGCCATCTTTCAAAGCTTTAAAATGTTGGCTCTGTTGTCTGGCGTAATTAAGTCAACAGTCTGCTGGTCTTCTTCCAGGCACTTTGACAACTGTTCTCTCACTGCCACCAGTAAATTAACTGAACTGGGCATTTCCCCCGGGACTTTGAATGTATGCAGGAACTTGCAGCTCCTGCCCTATTGCTCTCTTGCTGACAAAGAGCTGATGGACAGTAATGTTTAGTGGATAGATGCTGCCAGATCATTTGCTGTATTATGGCTGTGCCAGTTGCGATGTTATTCTTAACTGTAATCACACTTATGAGAACCTTTTTCTACTGGGTGTTTACAACACAACTGTTAGCATTCTTTCAGAGCTATAGTCAAAGCACTTGGGGAATGAAGATCTTTCCCCCATAAGTGTGAGTGGATGGGAAGGTTACACTGGCTGTTTCTATAACGTATGAGGAAATAAAAGCATTTTTTGCATGTTTTGAATTTCAGGTTCCAGAAAGTAAACCTTCACAAAGAACTAGCTTTGTTTTTTGCAAACAGTAAATGCTTCCCATGATCCAAGCACAAAACTATACACATGAGGAAAATTGCCTTGAAAAGTTTAATCATAGCTCTTGGAATCAGTCGCTCTCACTCGTCATCATACTGGTGTGTCAGCTATCCACAGTGTTAGGGTGCTTCCAAGGTGGAAGGTTGTGCAGATGTGTTTGACACCCCCAGTCCATGCAGATGCTTGGCCAATTCCTGAAACTAACAGGTATCTCTTCTCTGAGATACTTTATCTTCCATGTCCAGTTTTGGCCTTACTGCATTTGGAGAGAAACTGTGATTGAGAAATGTCCTCATTCTCTCGCTGGCAAAATGCCCAATTAAAAGGACCGTTATCAGGAGAAAAATCAGGAGACCTCCTGCTCATATGCATATCTCAAGCTCATTAAATATAATGTTCATATTGTTCAAGTTGAAAAATTAGATGTTGCACTTATTCAGTCATAGTCAGCTGGAGTTGTTTTAAAAAATCCCTTGGTTCATCTCTCAAAATAAGATTTAGAAATAATAAATGTAAATTGCTTTGCACTTGCTGTTTCTTCTGTGGTGTCTCTAGATGATCTTGTGTCCTAGGCTGTGTACACACCATGCATTTAAAGCACATGACTTCCTCCAAGAAATCCTGGGAACTGTAGTTTGTTAAGAATGCTGGGAATTGTAGCTCTGTGAGGGGTAAATCCTACAGTTCCCAGGATTCTTTGGGGGATGCAGGAGGGTGATGAAGGATATAGCAATGTGATAGGATCCCAAGTCTGCTCAAGTTTGCAGAGGTGACTTGGTGAGTCTCTTGCTCCTTTGTCTGAGTCTCTTTTCACTACAGTATACAGGTTCCGACAAGACTTCATTGTACATTATTAGGGCTCATCTACATGGGAGCATTTCTTCATAGAAAATACATTTCTTTTACCTTCGCTTTTCATTTGCATCGTCCACAGTCCGTGCTCAATGTTAGCTACCAATCGCTTTTTTCCCCATTCACACAAGCAGGCATTATTGTTGTTGTTGTTGTTGTCATCATCATTGTCATTGTCAATTAGATTTATATCCTGCCCTTTCTCCCATTATGAGCCCAGGGAGGCAAACAAAAGCACTAAAAACACTTTAACACATCATAAAAACAGACATTAAAATATATTAAAACAAAACCACAATTAAAAACATATTAAAACAAAACATCTTTAAAAACATTTTTAAAAAGCTTTAAAAAATCTATTTTTTAAAAAAAGAAGGTTTAAAAACATATTAAAAAGCAATTCGAACACAGACACAGATTGGGATAAGAGCTCTACTTAAAAGGCTAGTAGAAAGAGGAAGGTCTTCAGTAGGCACCGGAAAGATAACAGAGATAGCACCTGTCTTAATATTTAAGGGGATGGAATTCCAAAAGGTAGGTGCCATTCAGATAATTGCATTTCCAGGTTTTTTAAAAGGAACCTATTGCAGCTAGTGGAACAGACAGAGCATGCTCAGTCACATGAGTAACCAGAGGCATTCCTCTGGGAAGGATTAGTCTTGCTTTTCCCTTGTGGCTCTGGCCTCTAATTATACATTTTCACTGCCTCTGGTTGCTAAGGTGACTGAGCATGCTCAGTCTGTTCTACCAGCTGCAATAAGTTCCTTAAAAAAAACCTGGAACCCAAATATCTGAGTTTTCCCTGGTAGGATACAGCTGAAATACAAATCTTTCTTTGAGCAGTGTTGTGCTTTTGTGAACAAGTTAGGGGGTAAAGAAACTAAAGGCACAATTTGCAGCAACATAAAAAAGCCCAGCAGAATGGAGGAGCGCAAACAGAAGTTGCTTGTCAGCCTACAGGACATAAAATGAATGAAGGGAGGAGGAGGGAGTGGGAGTAGAGAAGGAAACAATTGACACATCCACCTAAAAGCATTGGAGCAAAGTGTCTGCAAGCACTAGAGAAAAGGAGTGAAGACTTTTTTTCCTTCCCTTTTTGTATTATCAAAATTTTGGGTTTGGGGTTCAGATGGATGATTTCTATAAGTCTCCTTCCAGCATCTGATTTGGAACCCTGCACCTAGAGGTGAAAAACCTGCTTCACAGGTCAGATGAGTCTCTTTTCTTAATCTAATAGAGTGGCCAGGTGAGCTAATCGGTCTATCAAGTGCCTATTAACTGGACCAGGGAGATCTATTGTTATTGAAACTCATCAGGAGAGCCCCTCCTCCTGGGACCTAAGAGAAGCTTGTGTTTTTAGTTGAGCCTGAGGAAAGGTTGGGAACTGGAGACAGGCAGAGAGGCTGGCTCCCTGCACTTGTCCTGCCCGAAGCCAAGAGATGCAGATGCACATGGTTCTGTGAGGTTTTCTCTTTTTATTAGAGTTGCAGTTATGTCAAAAGCCTTCTGATTCATTCACCTAACTATGCTTTCTAGGACCTAATTCCTTCTCTAACACTGACTAAGCATGTCTTCACAGCCATAGATGTTGACGCAGCAACTCTCCTCCCCCCTTCAGCACTGCCTTAAATAGGTTTCTCTTTCACACGAAGATGCCAGCTCCTCCTTAACCCCAACTGTTGCTCTTTGCTCTTCCAAAGCTGCTGGGAATGGGGTGAAGGGAGCTGGGCTTCAGCTTCCCCCTCTGAATGAGGGGGGATAACAGTCTGTTCAGGTGTGGGAAGCGTCTGGGCACCTGGCTGGGGATCAGCAAGTTGACAAGGCGGCACTTCAAGTGTGGGTGAGGGGGGAGTGTTCAAAGGAGCAACCTCTGACAGCCCAGGCTGTGCTTCTGTGTGTGGGGGGGCAGATGACTGGGCAAACTGCGAGCCCTCCTCCCTCAAGTCATCTCCCCAGTCCTCAAAGCCCCCCCCAAGTCCTGGGTCATAACAGCACCATGACTTTAGGATGCCTCCTGTAAGCCTGATGGAAAAGCAAGATCTATTGGGCTGCTAATGCTTTGAACCCTTCCATCTTAAGCTCAGGTTGGAATGTGTGTAAATAAAAAACATTTCCTAAAAGACACCACGGTTTCCGCTGACCTTCTTTCCAAGGAAATCAAACCCTGGGCAAGTGCAGGGACCCCTGGAGATCTCTCACTGCTTGGAGCTTGGGGTGGCATGCAACAGTACGCATTCACAAGTGGAAAACATCATAATAGCTTATCTTTGCCAGTAATATCATGTGAGCCATGCACATTTAAAGGAGATGTGAGTAGCACCAAACACACAGTAAACCACCGTGTAGTTGAGCTCTTAATTACTATCCAAGGTTTTATATACACCTTTCTTTCCATCCAGGGTCTCTCCATTGTCCAGGATAGTCCAGTTACTGCATTCACAGTCCTATTTTCTAGCTGTCCCCATCTCAGCTCTATTTCACCTCAGCTTTCTTTGCCTTCCTCTGAGGTGGAGGTGGCATTATTCCCAAAGCTTCTTCCTTTGGTGCTGCTGTGTGTGGTGCTCTCTTCTGGCCTCTCCTGCCCCATTCCAGCCCTGACCTTATACTCAGTCAGGGGTTGAGTTGGCATCTTCAGGCCACTCTAGCATTCATGTCTCACCCTGGTGCAGCAGTTTTTACACACATATATGCCAGATTTAGTGGAGTGTGAGAGTCAGGGCTGTTCCCTGCTACAGCTCTACACCTTTTGCTGCAGTAGGTACAGAAGTAGAAACTAAATGAGGGGGTATAAAATGGTGGTGAAGAACATGAACTATGAGCTAGATTAAAATCTTGGGTGAACAATGGATTTCCATGGTGGTCTTTAGCTGGGTGATAGACAACATTAGTCAAACTCAGAACAGACCAATAGGATCAATGGACCATTCCAAAAGCGGCTTGACAATCAATCCCTCTTCGCAGGGACTCTGGGAACTGCAGCTCTGTTAGGGGAGTAGGGGTCTCCTAGCAACTCTCAGCACCCTTTACAAACTACAGTTCCCGGGATGCTTTGGAGGGGAGTGTCTGGCCCCTTCCTGTCCGGATCCCTCTTCAGGCCTCCACCTGCTAGGATCCTGCCAGTGGCTACCGCCTTGTCATGGTCCCACCTCAGGGTCCTGGTTTTTAAATGGTTCTCTCACAGGCTCTAGCAAAGATCTCTCAAGATCCCACTACTAGGCAGCAGCACCAGTCACTCCCAGTAATTCAATATTGCCTTGAGACTGTGCCTTAGTCTCTTCCAGGCCTATTGATACTTTGTGTCTGGGTGCACTTGCAGGCCACGACCCTCCTGAAGCTTTGTGCCTATAAAGCATACAGCCCTGGGTTGCTCTGGATACCTGATGATGTTACACTATCTCTTCACCGCTGCCACCATTGATACTGTTTCCCAACCTTGGTATATGCCCTGCCCACCCTTCTGGTCTGTGTAAACCCAGCCAAGGATCAGGCTTTTTGGTAAACCAATAAATATTTATTTATATACACAGGGAATAACAAGATTACTTAAAGGTATAGTTTAACAAGCATATGGTTTCATCAGATGTGTTACTCTTTATGTTACTAGTTGTCAATAACCTGCCTCACTACCATCCTAATCCAATCCAACCCACAAAACCGACCAACAGCCTCCCTCAGAACTCCCACCAACAGAAATCTCAACCAACTGTCATCCTCTCAATTATACCTTCAGACACTCAAACGCTCAGCCAATCATAATACAACATTCTCCAGCATTCCAGCCCATATACTCCCCCCTCTCACTCAGTCCACTTACCATATACACTCTAATAAACCTGCACTTACCATATTTACAGTCATATATATACAGGGACATCACAGGGAGCCATGACTGTTTAAAGTGGTATGATACTGCTTTAAAGGTATAGTGCAGATGGGGCCTAGGATTTAGCTGGATATGACTCACTGTCTCCAAGTCCCAACCTCTTATCTATAATAAAGTGGCATCCATTATAAGGTTATTGTAAAACTTATTGTGATAATCTATGTGCATTGTACATTTTGAGCACTCAGAAAAAGCAAATTAGTGTACCTAATTTGTATTCTTTTAACATTTTGATGTTTGCCATCCTGACTCCTTTGGTAGGAAGTGCTGGATACAAATTTAATATAAAAATAATGTGGCCATAACTTAGATGACTGTGGCAATTGCCTTTAGGGAGTTTATGCATCACTTTTTTACTCCGCTGCAACTGCACAAATATATAATATAGGCTCTTATTGTCTTAGATATAAGAAGAATAATAGAGATACATTTGCTGTGTTAAAAAAAACTAGCAGAAGCTTCATGGAAAGTAGACCTCATTGTATCACATCAAGAAGATCTCCAGTATCCAGTTAAATTGTGTCCCAAATTATGGGAGGTTTTAAATAAAATGTATTAAATTCTGAAGTTAAATACACTGTTCAGTGCTGTATCCTATACAGTTCTTATGAGTACTGAAAAATGTTGTTTGTCAATCTGTGTTATTAACTACCATAAACAATTCTGCCTTAGATAGCCCTGAAATCTTAACATACGTGTTTATTCTAGAAATAGGCAACTTTCCCCCCCAAAGTTAATAAGATTCCTTTGTCCAGGAAAAAAACATTGAAAGCAGAGACCAGGGATGAGAATGCAACATCCAGGCAAAGTCTTCTAATGGATGGTTAAGTATGTGACTTTATTAAATAGTCGCCCAGACAATCAGCAAACAAGGGCAGCAAGGAAGAAGAAAGAAGGATCAGTTCAGAGAATGCCGTAAACCCCTTGCTTATCTACACTGCTCTCATTCCAGCCTCTTTAATGAACACATACCTACAGTATATATTTCATTTCCCACTGAAATAGCCAAGTGTGTGGATTATTTATTGCACATCACAAACTTTCACAAACAAACAGGCCTTCTAAGTAAAAACCTTATTCCAGTCTCCGTTTGTGTTGTAATTGCTTTTTAAGATGTTTTTAAAGCTTTTTTTAAAAGGTGTTTTTAAAGATGCTTTGTTTTAATGTGTTTTTAAAGATACTTTGTTTTAATATATTTTAAAGTCTGTTTTTATGATTTTTAGAGTGTTTTTAGTGTTTTTGTTTGCCACCCTGGGTTCCTACTGGGAGGAAGGGCAGGATATAATAATAATAATAATAATAATAATAATAATAATAATAATAATAATAATAATAATATACCTTATTATTTTTGTTTCTTCAGAATTAAACATCAAAGGAACTCCATCTGCAGAGCTAGTTCCCTTCACAGATCTATTACCTCATTATATGTCTAAAGACATTTAATTCTATGAAATCAGCACAGTACATCCTGTCAAGTGTTACAAAAAACTTTATCCACCTGTTCCTACTGATCAGGGAGGCAGATGAATGACTCAACAAAACAAAACAGGTTTTAATGCATACTTGTAATGTTTGTAAGACCAGATGAATCTCCTGATGGGAGAGAGTTCCAAAGCCTAGGGGGCACTACCGAGAAGACCCTGTCTCATGTCATTGCCAGTCACAACTCTGGCAATTCGGGGAAAGGGGGCATGGAGTGACACCTCCGCTGTGGATCTCAATGGGCAAGCAGGTTCTGTGACAGAAGGAGTCCTCTAAATACCCTGGCCCCAGACCATATTTGGCTTTGAACTTCATAACCAGGGCTTGAATTGTGCAGAGAAACAAACCATGGAATTATGTTATCTATGGGCCCCAACAGCTATAGGCCCCAACAGCTGTCTGACGTTTATTATTATTACTACTATTATTATTACTATTATTACTATTATTACTACTACTACCACCATCATCAACTCAGTTTTCCCCCAAGCAGCTCAAGGTGGCAAACATGATTCTTCTCCCCATTCTGTACCATTTACTCCATTTATAGCTTCATAATGAGTGCATTACAATAGCCCAACCAGGATGTGACAGAGGCTTCTACATCAGGGGAAAAGGGTACAGTTGGCTAGGCAGACAAAGCTGTGCAAAAGCACTGAGTAGACCCCTTAAAATATATGGAAATGTCATAGCCATGTCATTAATTTCATTGGGTCGACTCTGCATAGGACTTAGCTGACTACAACCCTGATGCTGGTGGATGGTGTTTATCTGGCTTAGCTAGGCTGGCCTCTTTTTTATGCAGCACCAAAACACAGTACAAAAGAGCACTTATTTGTGCAAGCTTTATATATGCTACTTTTCCTGCTCCATGCCCCATAACTTACTGGGTCACGGGGTGAGTTTTGTGGCCCAGGTTGAATCTCTCACTACCATCTTAAAGCTGGGTGTGTGTGCGCATGCAACATCAGCGTGCTGACATGGCATGCAGCAGGGTAGGGTGGTCAAGCTCATTTAAGCCTGTGCTGCCTTCTCTCCACCCTCTTTGATTCTTTTATACCTGCCCTACCCTCCTTCTGCTGCAGTGTGATTAATTTGGTCACTATGGGGCTGACTAGGAATTTTTGGCCCGCCTGCTTTGCTTTACCAGCGGGTTTCTTTTGCCTGCTGCAGACTGTGGTTAGCAGGTTAGCATGGGTGCTTTTGTTAATAGGTTGATTCAATCTGGATTGTTAACATCTTAATTGGTCCCTTTGGCTAGGAAGTGCAGGGAAGAAATGGAAGGGCAGCTAGGTGACAGTTTTTGGCACCTTTGGGCAGAGCTTGGAAAAGTTACTTTTTTGAACTACAACTCCTATCAGTCCAATCTAGTGACCATGCTGGCTGGGGCTCCTGGGAGTTGTAGTTCAAAAAAGTAACTTTTCCAAGCTCTGCCTTTGGGGGTAATCAGCGGTTCTGGAGGCCTGCAGCTCAGGGCAAGATATGGGCTGCCTTTGTAGCCAACATGCCTCATCCACTCAGAGTTTTAGGGCCCTAGCAGACCTCCCTACGCACCTTCAGGGTGTGGTCAGGGCAAGGTTAGGCGGAATGGCTTGTTCTTGCCCCGGCAGGGGGTCAGTTGCCCTAATAGCTGCAAGCAGACTTTGCCTGTTGTCATCATGCAGCTCCTCCCCTCTGCAGGTTCATTCTTCACATCTTAATTTGGTTTAACAAAGTGGCCCATTAGTTTAACCCAACAGTTGTTGTCCATGTCGTATTTCAGCCCTTGACCGCCAATATGTATAGATTAGAATTTAGAAGCAATTTCTTTAATTCAAGTAGTTAACCTACCTTGTGCAAATGAAGAAGAGCAAATGGTCAATGATTCAGTTCATTATGACAATAGCACCATTTGGATTTTCTTTTTCACATCTTAGGCCATTCCTGTAGACAGTCAGAACAAACATTGCTCAACTGGCGATGGGGTTGCATGAGCTAAGGCTGCCGTGTAATGCCTGCCCTTCACGTTTCCCCATTGTTTTGCATAGAGGGCCCTCAATGCGCAATGACTTTGTTTTTCATTTAGCCCTGTGGCCTGTGTGAGCTATAGAAAGAGTGTTTTGCACATGTACAAAGGCTGTCAATGCTGAGGGCCTTGAAAGCCTTTCCCCACAAGCAGAATAGTTTATCTCTGCCTCTCTTTTACTAGATTCATTTTTTTTACTTTTTTTAATCAGAGCACAGCAGTCTGTATACATTTGGTGAAACTGAGTGGTAGCAATTACTGTTTGTGATAACATCATCAGCATATAATGCAGTTCTGTGTGATTGCTTCTTTGCGCTCATTCCCTTAATACCTAGCCATACATTTATGTCTCAGGTAAACAGCTCAGTGCAGAGAAAAGGCGATGACATTGTGATTTTTGTTGTTCCTCTTTGCAAATCAGTTTCCTCAGATACTGTGATTTCTTTTAAAAAACAACAAAATTATATTCCATGTTTTTATATTTGGTTCAGTATGCCTGCTTAAAAGCTCCATTCAAGGTGATCACATGCTTTCTCAGAATAGACAACTAATAGCAAGCTCCAATACCATGTAGTCCTTGGAGAGTGGATATGTTCCAGTGAATTTCTGAACTTGCTTGCCAAGCAAAGCCTGCTACAATGGTTGAAGCAGCACAGAAGAACATAAGAAGAGTCTGCTGATCAGGCCAGTGGCCCATCTACTCCAGCATCCTGTTCTCACAGTGCCCATGGGAAGCCCGCATGCAGGACCTGATTGGAAGAACACTCTCCCCTCCTGCTGTTTCCAGCAACTGGTATTTGGAAGCATATCACATCTGACTATGGAGGCAGAGAATAGCCATCATGGCTAGCAGCCATTCAAGATCTTCCATGAATTTGTCTAAAGCCATCCAAGTCGGTGGCTATCACTGCCTCTTGTGGGAGCAAATTCCATAGTTTAACAAGATGTTGTGTGAAAGAACTTGCCATCACTTCAAAGCAGAAGCAAACAACTCTATGGGGCTGAGCTGCTACACTAGCTTCCCGGCAGGTGGGTTGCTGTTGCTTACAGGAGGGAGAGGGAGAT
This sequence comes from Rhineura floridana, assembly GCF_030035675.1. Taxonomy (NCBI): domain Eukaryota; kingdom Metazoa; phylum Chordata; class Lepidosauria; order Squamata; family Rhineuridae; genus Rhineura; species Rhineura floridana. The sequence goes on along the minus strand of NC_084484.1, from coordinate 47,163,309 downwards.
GGGCAAGGTGGGGGGAGATTGGCATGGAGCAAACACACTGGTGGAGCCAATCCAGAGCTCTGGCTGGTGTGTTTGCACTGCACTGACCTCCCTGCCACCTTGCCCTCCCAGTAAGCAACAATCACCCACCTGCTGGAAAACTAGAGTAACGGCTCTGTCTCCACTGGCAAGTGGCTTCTTTCACAGCGGTGCCTATTAAGAAGGCAGCAAGTGCCTCTCCATCCCTAGTCTTTCAGACCACATGTGATTATACTTCAGGAGCACCTATAGTTCTCTGCATAATTTGGTTCTACGATAGAATTGCTATTCTAATAAAGAATTAAATAGGCCTGCGTATTAGCTATGTAAGTCAAGGACATATCCTTTTGCTTTGAAAGAGAGTGGTTGATTTCCTGCACTAGTAACAAGATTGTTACTGTTGCTATGAGGTGTAAAAACAAAGATAATAACATTAAATAAATGTTCTCAAAATACGTTGTGTAAGCTCACAATGTAAGCTTGAATGTATCTCAGAGCAAATGTTGTTGCTTCTTGCCCATTCCAGTAGTGAAATCTATTTCTCCCACTTAAAGAACACTCCTGCCCAAGAATGGGCAACTCTCCCTTTCCACCTGAAAACAAATTTTGAGCCTTATCCAATCTGTTTCCCCTTCCCTCAGAATTCCTCAGATAGTTCAGCATAACATTTTGCTTTTGGCATGGAAACTTCAATAGTACTCCTCATGGCTGGTGTGCCTCATCAGCTTTGCTTTGAACTCTGCTGTTGTCTGAGGGTTGCATACTATTTGATATCATTGCATAAGAACTGAGACCTTCAAACTTTGGATACACACCACTGGGCTGCTAATGTTAAGACAAACAGAAAAGTTTTGAAAGAAGTAATTAGAGGGAAATGTTAGCACAAGCTCAAAACTATCTTTGTAAATTTAAAAATATAAGAAGAGTCCTCCTAGATCAGGCCAAAGACCTATACAGCCCAGCACCCTGTTTCCTACTACAGCCAGCCAGATGCCTTTTAGGAAGCCCATAAGCAGGACATGAGATCAGGGTGAGTTGGAGATATTTTGCTGCCTGAGACAGAGCAGGAAATGATGCCCCCTCCCCCCAGTCATAATGCATAGTATCCAAGGCCATCGAAATCATTTTGGCAGCTGAGACATAAAATCCCACCATCAACTATCCCCCTCCTTAGTGGTAAAAATACTATAATAATAAATTATATAACTAACAATTTACTGCCCTTTCATGACACCCAAAATCAGCTGCCTGAGGCAGCCGCCTCAGTCTGTCAAATGGGAGGGCCAACCCTACTTGAGGTCCTGCTGCTGCTCCGCAACAGCTGGCGTGCAGAGGCATCCTACCCAGAGCCTGGAAAAGTTGCTTTTTTGAACTACAACTCCCATCAGCCCAATCCAGTGGCCATGCTGGCTGGGGCTGATGGGAGTTGTAGTTCAAAAAAGTAACTTTTCCAAGCTCTGATCCTACCTCTGATCCTTGAGGCAGGACATAGCCATCGTGACAGGTAGCCACTGACAGCCAAATCCTCTCTGAAGTTATACATAACTTTATTCCTTTTGCTAAGAATGAGTGTGCTGACATTCTGCTCTCCTATTTATGTTTCCCAAGTGAATTTGGCCCAAATCCTTTCCCTTTTTCTTTCTTTTTGTGAGCTTTGTTTGAATGAATATTAGCGTTGGCACAAAGTCACACTTTCTTCTGAGAGCTCTGTCACATACCAACGGAAGCAAGGGCTGCTGACAGAACTCATGTTGCTGAGCATGAGGCCCACAGGATGGCAAAGACCAATGGAAGAAACAAAAAATCACACACACAATTTCCCCATGTTTTCTCACCACATTTCAAAATTCCATACAGTGCTATATATTGCTCCAAATGATACATTCAAGGGTTTTAAAGGAGACATTGGAATGTTGGTATACAGATAAGATATGCCGTGGCTTAGAGTCTAGACACTACTCAGCTGAAGTATGCCCAGTCCCTTCAATAGCTCATGAAAGGTGTAGGGGTTGCCAATTTTTTATTTAGAGAACAAAAATGAATCTGGCATCCAGAGCAGAGAGTAGAAACTGCCCTGAGAAATTTCACTAATAAAACTCTTTTGGCTTCCTTTGAAATTCCTCAGATGTTTTGCTGAAGGAGGAGCTTCCAATTTTACTTGAAATTTTGCTTTAGGAGGAAACAATCACCAGCCTACAACTCCTCCATAGTGCACTAATTGAAACTCTTTTTTGCTTCCTATTTAAATCCTTCTGATGTTTTGCTTAAGAAAGGACCTCAAATTAGCTTTGATTTTCACTCTGTCAAAATTTCAGTGGCAACTATGCTTGTAAACACGAGCTTCTTTTGGGGGGGGGGGGGTTCAGGCAGCTGACAGAAGGGAAGCAACCCTTTGGGATGATACTTGAAAGGATCTGAGTCAGAGCGCCAGAAAATCTGCTCTGCTGGAGAGAACAAGAGGAGCAGCAACTGGAAAATTGTATTGTTATTCTTGATATTGTTATATTGATTATGTAAGGATTTTTCATATTGTGGTGTTGTGTTTATTATAAGCTACTTTGAACTTCATATATTACTTCTGTGTTGAAAAGGGGCTCAGAGCCTCACTCCGAAAGGCAGGCTGCTCCTCCTACCATCATCTTTGTTGTTGTAACATTCTGGCCAGAACACACATACACTTTTTCTGCCTGTATAGCATCCTATTTTGGCACCTGCCTTGGGGGAGATAGCATTTTTTACCAGCTAACAGCAACTCTTAAAGGCTTCCATCCAAAAGGTGCTAAGAAATAATGACAGCTGCTTACATACCAGTGGTTTCTCCAGGTCAGCTTGTGACCTGTCAAGCGGGACACAGTGGACTAGCCTGCATTGGTGCTTGACAACACTCCCACCTCTGCCCCAGGTTTTGCTGCCTACCTAAAGCTGCAAAAACAAAGGAGCCTGTCAAGTACCAGTGGGGGCACATTATTTTAATTAATTAATTAACTGCAACAATAGCAAGACAGTTAACGTGATAAAACAATTCAGTGAAATCCAATAAAATATATAACTGCAACATACACAATGCAGTAAAATTGGTATTAAAATATCAGAGGGCTGGGCAAATAAAGAAAAGTTCAGTAAATCAGTGAAATGCCAACACGGTTAGTGCCTGCAGGATTTCTAAGGGGAGACTATTCCACAAAATGGACGCTGGCATTCTTAACATGCTCATGAGATGTATTTCTGCAGGGCATGGCATGCCTAGGAAGGCTGCCTCTGACTATCAAAGTGATCAGACTGATCTAAATGAGGAAAGGCAATCTCTCAGCTAGCCTTGTCCCAAACTGTTACCTGGCAAGTGGGCTGCATTCAGCTTGGTGGGTCACAACTTGAGCAGGCCTGAGTTAGAATGAGAAGAAAGTTCAACAAATGCTGCCCATAAACAAAGTCTGTTCTGCCAGTTATTGATGTTGCACAAGTATTTATTTGGTTTAAAACCCTCCTAAAACTTCTGAGTTGCTCAGAGCCTCCAGGTAACATTGCTTCCTCAATCCTAAATGCTTCAGCTCTGTAGCGGAGCTTCATAAACCAGCTGGAAATGCTTTAATCTTGTACAGGCCTAAAGGCCACATACTGAGAACAACTGCATTAGAACCTCCATGACATTCCACCTGTATGAGTTTAAAAATACCTTTCCCCTTATTCTCAGAAGTGATGTCCCATCTATGTGCATCATGTACAAGTTTTATAAAATGGTGGGACTCAGTGAAAAGTACAGCAAACAAACCAAAGCAAGCCAAAGGCAACTGTACAAATAATTCTGTCTTGCTGTTTTTAAAGATAGATCAGAGCGCCGTGTCATCTAGTACAACCTACAGTCCAAAAGACCCAGTCACCCACCCACATATCCTTTTTCCCTATCTCATCCACACTACAGTGTGCCATATGCAGAAAGCTATAAGAAAATTACTAGAAATAAAAAATGGGTTGGATCCAGATGAAGGTAGTTGAATATAGTTCCCACTGAAAATCAGCACAAGCTGGTCATGATTTAAGTACCATTGATTTCACAGGGAATTAACATCCTCTTCATGAGTTGAAAAATGCATTTTGGCATGAAGTGTGCAGGTGGATCAAGCATACATGTGCTGTCCTAGAGGTTTCCATGCAAGCCAGTTGCAGACCTGCATTGAGAATGAACACTCTTAGAAGCCTCCTCATGACTAGGAACCTTGATAAGCCCATTGAGCTGAATGTCCTTAGGTGCCACCTTCAGACCTTCCAATTTAACATGTGGCTGTTGGGGTGGAACATGCAGAGATGGTGAAGTTGTGGGCTAGGCCAACATATATGCACCTGCTCCCTCTTCACGTTTTATGACCACACATGTTCAAATATCACATGAATAGGGTTTAAGTCCAAGCCTATATATTTTTAAATCTTGGAAAAATTGTTAAATGTGAAAGTCATTATCTCTAGCACGGGTGGGGAATTTGTGGTCCTCCAGACATTTTTGGGCTCCATCAGCCCCAACAAACATGGACAATAATTATGGATGATGGAGTTGTACTCTGGCAGCATCAGGAGGGTCACAATGCCTGATCTATGTGAGGATGTTGAGGTTTACCTCACAAATGTCCACAGTGGATGAATTTCACCACCATCCTCAATCCCATCTCCACTTTCACATGAATTAACTGAACATACTTTGGTCACAATCCAGTTCAGATTTAGGTGAGCTTAAACCCACTGATTCCAATCCACTTGTGAACTCACACTTTGCTTTGGATTATGACTATTACATTCTAAGATGGAGTAGTCTGGATAAAATATTGACCATTTGGATTAATGATGATCAGACCAAATTTTCACCATTTGGAGACATGATTAGTTACCAGGTTGGGAATTTACTAGATTTTAAAGCATACTTAAACTCAGTCTAGAATCATAGAATCATAGAATAGTAGAGATGGAAGGGGCCTACAAGGCCATCCAGTCCAACCCCCTGCACAATGGAGGAATCCAAATCAAAGCATTCCCGACAGATGGCTCTCCAGCTGCCTCTTGAATGCCTCCAGTGTCGGAGAGCCCACTACCTCTCTAGGTAATTGGTTCCATTGTCGTATGGCTCTAACAGTTAGGAAGTTTTTCCTGATGTCCAATCGAAATCTGGCTTCCTGCAACTTGAGCCCATTATTCCGTGTCCTGCACTCTGGGACGATCGAGAAGAAATCCCAGCCCTCCACTGTGTGGCAACCTTTCAAGTACTTGAACAGTGCTATCATATCTAGTTCGTAATCTGGGTTCAATCCCTATAGGCAGGTTATGCAGATTAGTAAAGGCAACAGGGTTTCTTTCCCATCTTGCCAGTGATAATTCTATTGCTCCAGGACAGGTGTCAACCCAAATATGAATGTTTAGATAAATTCATGATACAGGACCATTATATGTAAAAGAAGTGAAATTAACAAGGTTCTCTCTGCATCAAAAAAGATTCAGGAGACACTATTTCCAACAGTACTCTGGCTAGAACTCGACAAAACACAGCCAAGATTTGATATACTGAAAAGTAGATGCTAATTACATTCTACTAATTACATTTGAGTAGGCATCCAAGGATGATTCATGTTTCATAATTTTGCAAGCTTCCACTGCATGACATATTTTCCCTAGCTCCTTGAAAAATATTTCTATTGTCACTAACATGCATAGTTGTCTTGAACATGGCCTGTTATAATTAATCATTGAAGTAAGGATTCCAGGCAGCTGGTAAGACATTCAGATTTCCACAGTTTGTCCAAGTAAGGGTTCCAGCCACTAGTCTCTTGCCATAGGATAACATTTTAGGCCTGGTTCCCAAGTCTACAACCAAAAGGATTTATAAAAGAGAGTAGATGGTATGAGACAGAAGTTAGCTGGAGATGTTCAATGATCCCATACATACTATATTTAGCGTTAGAAAGAAGAAGAATCAAATATATGTTTATTTAATCACACCCCATTTGATTTAGAATTCTGTTCTTTCAAATGCAAGACATAATTTAGGGCATTACAAACAGACAAATGGTGTGATGTCTATACTTCAAGGTAACTTGCTAGACCTCCCCTCTGGGCAGATAGTCACTGAAATTTTCCCAGCACTAAGAACTTCATAGCATCTGGGATGAAGACCACAGACATGAATCCTAATCGAGTAGCATTTATTACAGACAGCTTGTGACTGCATAAATTTCAACTGCACATTAGGGAAGTTCATATTTCATCTCTCCTAAATGATACATCTTAATTCTGCTAAATGTAATATACATTTACACTCATAAAATCAGGATTTTGCATCAAGGATATCTCCATAGTCACATGCTATGTTTATAAGGTTGAGGTTTTAATTCACACTTAGTACTTAGAAAACTATACCCAGTGATGTAGAAGCCACTCAGCTGAACTGGACTGTTCCCCTGTTGATATTGGCCTGGTGATATAAGTGCCCTAATTACACTTGCCATTCTCAGAGTTGCAGCTCCTCCTCTTGCCATTTTGTATGCTGCAGCTGGTAAATACGTTGTTCAGTGAACCTTGATTATTGCATTCAGCTTCCGCACATGTGTTGATCACTTAAATGGTTTCTTCACACTGTCCGGGCCCTTTGCTGCCATAAGCACTTGCTGCAAGGCTTGCTCCTAGGCCAAGGAAAGAGTGTGAAGGACAGGGAAGGAGGCCAGTTTCAGGGGTGCAACACACAGTTAATTCACTGGGCCAGAATACAGCACAGTGAACATCATCTTGAACTATGCACTGTAAGAGAGTGTTTGTAGCCTGTCCACATACCCAAATAGTGAATAGTCACTAAGCTATGACGGGGAAAGTAAGGGGCCCTTAATAATACCCACCCCTTGTCACTTCACTTTTAACTACCCCCCACAATAACCTTCCTGAACAGCAGCTAAGGAGGCTGTGCCAACTATAAGCAGGCCCCTCTCACCCCCTATCAATTTGAGCAGGAGTTTTGCATTAAGTTTAAGGTTCTATGAAAATGCAAGAATTGAGTGGAACCTTGAGAACCTTCACATTATAAACTCTGGAAATAACTTTGTGTGTTTACTATAGAGACACATAGAGTAGCTAAGGCTGCTTTCCACTGTCATATTCCTAGGTAACCTTGCATAATGTCTTCTATGCAAAGGTGTAGTCATCTGCAATCCTGGGGGGTCTTAGACCCCTTTCTTTTTTGGGAGTCGGGTCCCAGCAGGGTCCCTATGTCTCCAGAGTACTACAAGCTAATCAGCATGAAAGGGGACTGTGTTAGCCACTGAGAAGAGTCCCAGTGAGTGTCAATGGCAAGCAAGCCTTTATGAGTTCCTACTTCAAAGAGTCGAGACAAGTTGCAGAGAGTGAGAATTCTGTAATTGCAGAAGAGACAGTGAATACTGATGATAGCATCCCGTCTACAGCATCAAGCAGTTTGATAGCAGCAGGAGATAAACATGTAGTCAGTCACTGAATCCAGAAATTCAAGCAATATCTCTGACAGTGAGAGTCACACGGTGACAGCAATAGAAAAGCAGAAAGCAGTATTTAAGCCTGGCCAGTTTGTTCTCTAGTTTTAGATGGTTGCATAATGTTAGAAGGGGGCATGGCTATGAGGGGGCATGGCTGTGACTATCATGAGGGGACCCTGCACTTCTGACTTTGCCACTACATTACTGTCTCTAGGCTTGGGAAAGACTGTCATCAACTGCAGTGATGTGGTGGTGTATCCTGGAAGCTACAGTTAATTCCCTTGTAACAATTTTGTTCCTTCAGAGTTTCTGTAATTCTTCTGTCCTGACCACCCATCTGAAGATGCTCGAGAAGAAAGGGAAGAGTGGGATAACCAAGGAGGAGGGATCAGAAGGCTTAGGGAAGTAGATAAGAAGATCAGAAGATATGACTGGGAGCCTTGCAGATCCGGCACTGGGTTTCTCTGTTCTAGTGAAGTTGGGGCTGGTCCTCTTTCTCCAAGAATTGCAGACTCAGTTCCAGCCAGGACGTTCACACAACTCTTCATTGTAGTGATATACTACTTCTGTAATTTTCCTCCTATGTAGTAAATTTTTGTACATTATTTTTTTAAATTATCCTCTAAAAAGTATAAAAATTATTTCCTTTTCAATAAAAACATGACTTCTATAAATAAATAAATAAATTCTCATGGAATCTAGATCCCTGATCTTCCTTCCTTGGGTCTGAACGATATATTGCAAAGGGAAGCGGCCAATCTCTCTCCTGCCTCCCATGCTTCTGCCAGACTATTGGTCTTTGGTCTGTTGCATGCCTACTGCTTGAGAGCTGTCTGCCCAAGATACTTACCCACCTTTGGACTAAGCATTTGAAAGCATGTCCTCCTTGTCAGGAAACAAATTGGTGAGGAGGAACTATAGCTCAGGGGTAGAGCGCCTGATTTGAATGCAAAAGATCCCAGGTTCAATCTGGACTACGACATGGGAGACCAGGGTTTGAATCCCACATAGCCATGAAGCTCACTGGGTGACCTTGGGCCAGTCACTGCCTCTCAGCCTCAGAGGAAGGCGATGGTAAACTACCTCTGAATACCACTTACCATGAAAACCCTATTCATAGGGTTGCCATAAGTCAGAAGTGACTTGAAGGCAGTCCATTTCCATTTTTTTCAATCTCCTGGCATCAAGTAGCAGTTAATGGTGGTGAAAAAACCACTGCTTGTTCTTAGAGAGCCGCTGGTCCTCGGAGTACATAATATGCAGGCAGTTGGACAAATAATCTCACCTAGCTGGCACACAACAGCTTCCTATGAACCCATGATGATAAGGTCCCAGAACCAGCAAGAGTCTACAAATATATGTTTAAGGATTCCATAAACAATGGATTTGTCAGTTATGACCCCAAGGAACTTTCAAGGGATTGCTCCTTACTGCTGAAAATGACTTGCTTTAGGCATAGAACAATTAAAGGTACAGTCAACCTATGCCCACGCCCATGTTTGCAGTGAGCTCATGTCTCGTGTTTTATTGAAGCATGAGCCCTTTCTACATATTGTAATGAATTATGGCACGTTGTTCGGCAAATAACCTTAAAGGAGGTTGCTTTGCAATTAAACACTGGAGGCTAGGTGGGCAGGGACGGGGGGCAGCAAGCTGGAAGCCTGGCATTTCATCACTTTCTGACTGATGATGTTTGCGGCTTCCATCATGAGACAAACCGTAGGAGATGTAAAGGCTTTGTGGTGCATTGGTAACAATGAACTGGATTTGACATATTTGACGTGGAAAACTAGATTCTGAAAGTTGAGAGCCAAAAGTATGTTAAAGTGCCTTCTTGTGCACTTGAGCCAGCCAAATCCATCAACACCATTCTTTCATACCATATGTTGCCATACTTGAGTTTGACTCAGAGGACTCCAAGTGCAACTTGTTTCTAAAAAAAATGCTGCTTTGCAACTCTTTCACTCCAATCGTCTAACTAAATCTAGACCAGATGTAAGCTTTCGAAAGAAGTCTGTGAGTGTCACTTAGAGTTAGCTTTCTTTTTCTTTGCCACTTTTTTGACAGTTGCACTCAGGGAAAAAAGAGTCCATTGAAGCACATTCCCTTGAAATACAGAAGAAAGTAAAGAGCCTATTCTGGAAGATATTTAGGTTGAGATGTAAAGATGGAGTAGAAAAAAATTATCCTTCCCATCAAAGCATGTTCTGAAATTTGACTTGGTTCAGAATTTACTATTAAATGGGCAAAATGCAACAAAGATTTTAAACTTTTATGTCCCACTGTGTCAAATGGGAGAATTACAGCAGAGAGTTACATGCTGGACAGAGTCCTGGATCTGGGAACCCTAGTCTATGCTGGATAGCTGCAAAGCAGTATGAGGAAAGTGTCATTTTAAGCAGTGAAACAGTAGGTGGGAGTTATGAAACTACCTTTGCAATCAGGTCTTCAGGGCCTTTGATTATATTTTTATAATGTGCTCATGAATCCAATCTTTTCAGCGTTATGAGATTAATGTCTCTGAATTAAAACCAAAACTTGAAACCTATGGATTTCTAATGCTGCTTTGGACACACCATCTTCGCAAGTAATCATACAACAGACCAATTCTGTTTCAATGTGATTTGTAATTCATCCGATTTATGTGCTGTTATCTCTTGTCATTTAGGCCCGTAATATGCTGAACTCAGTGAAAAGACTGATGTCCTATTCTAATATGGGCTCTTGCATTTAATCATGGAACAGGATCTGATATACAATGTAGAACATCCTTCGTTATCTGCCTGTAGAGATAAATGGGTTTAACCTACCATGAATGAATACAGCAACACTCACAAATAATTCTCTCTTTTTAAAAAAGAGTTCACAATCCAGAGTGCAGGGAGGAAAAATGCAAGCCTACTGCCTAAATGTCTAAACGCAGCAGACTGCGGGCTTGTTTTCCCATCTTTATCCAAGGATGAGAGATACACTATCCATGTCTGGGATATATCAGCAAAGTTTACAAAACAGGAAAGCCTATTTTATAAGTTTTTCCTCTGCTTAGGAACATCGGAAGGAAACTCCCTACCAAGAATACACCAGCAAGTGTTAAAGATCAATAGGACAAAGTAATAGAAGAGATGCCTTTTCTGAACCAGTAGCTCTGCTTCTTCTTTCCTCTGCTAACTAAATGTCTTGCAACTAGTCTCACATTTGACCATAAGTGAAAAAGAAACTTTTGCAGTCTCTTAATGAGAGAGAGAGAGAGATCCCCCCCAGCCCAGCTTCTCTGCCATACACTGAAAACACAGCCCATACCTCTGGGGGTGGAGTCTCAGATCCAGGGGTCCAATGTCATCCCCCAAGCCTCTCTACCCACCCACACTGCCTTTCCCCAGGCCTCACCCTTCACCATCCCTGCTTCACAACCTCCTTGAATGTTTTTGCCTGGCTAAAATGTGCCCTTAAACTCTGATAATGGCTGTCGCTTGCCTGAATGAAGACAGAGATGGGTGCACAAGTATGCATAGAAAGTAGCCTGTGGTGCAAAGGTAAAATTTACAGTTGTTGCTCTGCCCACTTTTGCCTCTGGCCTGGCTTCACCCACCATGGGCATATGCCTCCTCCCAGGAGATTGCTCTGAAGGAAATGTGGCCTACTAACCTTTGGTATGAAAAAGTCCCCCATCCCTGCCTCACTCAGATATATACAACAATATCTTTATTACGGTCAAAGACCAGCCAGAGTATACAAAATGTAAAAAATACAGAAGGGAGGAAAAAACAGTTTTTCCTTAATAACTTTAGAGTATAAGTGTTAGGTTTGTAATTACATTTTATATTAAAGAGAGTAGCACTTATAGAAACTAAATAACTAAAAATTTAGTTTTCAATGATTTCTCTACGATTAAAACTATTGTAGAGAATTTGATGATATTAAAAGTTTTCTGGTGCGAATTGCTGCTGCACAAAAGCTAGCTACCTTTAGTGTGACCTGTTGAGACTTGTCTGCTAGAAGGTAGTCAGTTATCATTTTTTCATCTTTAGTAGTGATTTGGTTCAGGATTGGAACTAGGAGCCTAGTATGCAATTCATGATAAAAGGAACAGTAAAGTAATACATGGGTGACCGTTTCTACTACATCGGCACCACACGGGCATACTCTATCAGAGTAGGTAATTTTCTTATACCTACCCTATAAGAGGGCTGATGGCAATACGTTAAATTTTGCTAAAGTAAAAGCCCTCCTGTATCTAGGGACAGTTAAATTAAATAGATAGCGGGGGATGGAGAATGGAATTAAATTGTAGCCAGAATTAGGGGCAGGTGTCATCCTCATTAGGTGATTTTGGAGTTCTATATCGTGTATTCTTTGTTGGATCTGTGATTTTGCTTTTATAAAGCCCCATGACAATATTATAGATATAGAGAACCCTAGAGAGGCTATTTTATCTGTTACAGATGTTAGCCATCTTGAACAAAAAACATCAGTTAAGATGAGAGGGGTGAGGCCCACTGGCATAAACAAAATTTTCAGCCATAGATTAATTTTAGCTATCCAAATGCGGGCTTCCAAGGTTATGAGGCCAGCTTCCTGTCGTACGATGGAATTTGAAACACAGGTAGGGGTACCAAAAATTGCCCTTAGAAATTTTGATTGTACTTTTTCAAATGGTTCCAAGTTAGTAAAGAATCCAATTTGAGCTCCGTATAGAAGTTGAGGGATTACTTTAGTTTCAAAAATTTGTATTGCTGAGGGGACATGTTGACCACCCTTATTATAATAGAAAGAGAGAAGTTTCTTGGTGGTTTTATGGGCGTTTGAAACAGCATAGTTTATTTGATGTTGCCAGGAACCTGAAGTGTGGAATACCATTCCCAGATATTTGAAAAATGGGACCTGTTCTATGGGGTAACCATCCATCTGCCAAAGATGCTTTAGCCTTCTTCTAGAGAAGACAACAACTTTTGATTTAGTATAATTAATTTCCAATAGCTCTTTTTTAGAGTAATTGGCTAGCGCTCTTAGCAAACGCCTCAAGCCAATCTGAGAGTATGAAAGGAGGGCCACATCATCAGCATATAGAAGTGCTGGAATTGGTCTCCCAGTCAGACTGGGATAATGTGAACCAAGAGGTGATAAATAGCTGACCAGGCCTAACCACAAGTGCCAAAGACACTTGAAGAGAGTCACTGCTTACAAGTGCCTGTACGCTAATGCTAGGAGCCTGCGAACCAAGATGGGAGAACTGGAGTGCTTGGTCTTAGAGGAGAGCATTGATATAGTGAGCATAACCGAGACCTGGTGGAATGGAGAAAACCAGTGGGATACGGTTATCCCTGGATATAAACTATATCGGAAGGACAGGGAAGGATGTATTGGTGGCGGAGTCGCTCTATACGTGAAAGAAGGCATTGAATCCAGCAAGCTCGAAACCCCAAAAGAGGCGGACTCCTCCACAGAATCATTGTGGGTGGTGATACCATGCCCCAGGAGGGACTTAATACTGGGAACGATCTATCGTCCCCCTGATCAAAATGCTCAGGGAGACCTTGAGATGAGATATGAAATTGAGGAAGCATCCAAACTAGGAAATGTGGTAGTAATGCGTGACTTCAACTACCCGGACATAGACTGGCTGCATATGTGTTCCAGTCATGACAAAGAAGCAAAGTTTCTAGATATTCTAAATGACTATTCCCTAGACCAGTTGGTCATGGAACCGACCAGAGGGACGGCAACCCTGGACTTAATCCTCAGTGGGGACCGGGACCTGGTGCGAGATGTAAGTGTTGTTGAACCGATTGGGAGCAGTGACCACAGTGCTATTAAATTAAACATACATGTAACTGGCCAATTGCCAAGAAAATCCAACACGGTCACATTTGACTTCAAAAGAGGAAACTTCACAAAAATGAGGGGATTGGTAAAAAGAAAGCTGAAAAACAAAGTCCAGAGGGTCACATCACTCGAAAATGCTTGGAAGTTGTTTAAAAACACTATATTAGAAGCTCAACTGGAATGCATACCGCAGATCAGAAAAGGTACCCCCAGGGCCAAGAAGATGCCAGCATGGTTAACGAGCAAAGTCAAGGAAGCTCTTAGAGGCAAAAAGTCTTCCTTCAAAAAATGGAAGTCTTGTCCGAATGAAGAAAATAAAAAAGAACACAAACACTGGCAAAAGAAATGCAAGAAGACAATAAGGGATGCTAAAAAAGAATTTGAGGAGCACATTGCTAAGAACATAAAAACCAACAACAAAAAATTCTATAAATACATTCAAAGCAGGAGACCATCTAGGGAGACAATTGGACCCTTGGATGATAAGGGAGTCAAAGGTGTACTAAAGAACGATAAGGAGATTGCAGAGAAGCTAAATGAATTCTTTGCATCTGTCTTCACAGTGGAAGATATAGGGCAGATCCCTGAACCTGAACTAACATTTGCAGGAAGGGATTCTGAGGAACTGAGACAAATAGTGGTAACGAGAGAGGAAGTTCTAAGCTTAATGGACAATATAAAAACTGACAAATCACCGGGCCCGGATGGCATCCACCCAAGAGTTCTCAAAGAACTCAAATGTGAAATTGCTGATCTGCTAACCAAAATATGTAACTTGTCCCTTGGGTCCTCCTCCGTGCCTGAGGACTGGAAAGTGGCAAATGTAACGCCAATCTTCAAAAAGGGATCCAGAGGGGATCCCGGAAATTACAGGCCAGTTAGCTTAACTTCTGTCCCTGGAAAACTGGTAGAAAGTATTATTAAAGCTAGATTAACTAAGCACATAGAAGAAGAAGCCTTGCTGAAGCAGAGCCAGCATGGCTTCTGCAAGGGAAAGTCCTGTCTCAGTAACCTATTAGAATTCTTTGAGAGTGTCAACAAGCATATAGATAGAGGTGATCCAGTGGACATAGTGTACTTAGACTTTCAAAAAGCGTTTGACAAGGTACCTCACCAAAGTCTTCTGAGGAAGCTTAGCAGTCATGGAATAAGAGGAGAGGTCCTCTTGTGGATAAGGAATTGGTTAAGAAGCAGAAAGGAGAGAGTAGGAATAAACGTACAGTTCTCCCAATGGAGGGCTGTAGAAAGTGGAGTCCCTCAAGGATCGGTATTGGGACCTGTACTTTTCAACTTGTTCATTAATGACCTAGAATTAGGAGTGAGCAGTGAAGTGGCCAAGTTTCCTGATGACACTAAATTGTTCAGGGTTGTTAAAACAAAAAGGGATTGCGAAGAGCTCCAAAAAGACCTCTCCAAACTGAGTGAATGGGCAGAAAAATGGCAAATGCCATTCAATATAAACAAGTGTAAAATTATGCATATTGGAGCAAAAAATCTTAATTTCACATATACGCTCATGGGGTCTGAACTGGCGGTGACCGACCAGGAGAGAGACCTCGGGGTTGTAGTGGACAGCACGATGAAAATGTCGACCCAGTGTGTGGCAGCTGTGAAAAAGGCAAATTCCATGCTAGCAATAATTAGGAAAGGTATTGAAAAAAAAAGCAGCCGATATCATAATGCCGTTGTATAAATCTATGGTGCGGCCGCATTTGGAATACTGTGTACAGTTCTGGTCGCCTCATCTCAAAAAGGATATTATAGAGTTGGAAAAGGTTCAGAAGAGGGCAACCAGAATGATCAAGGGGATGGAGCGACTCCCTTACGAGGAAAGGTTGCAGCATTTGGGGCTTTTTAGTTTAGAGAAAAGGCGGGTCAGAGGAGACATGATAGAAGTGTATAAAATTATGCATGGCATTGAGAACGTGGATAGAGAAAAGTTCTTCTCCCTCTCTCATAATACTAGAACTCGTGGACATTCAAAGAAGCTGAATGTTGGAAGATTCAGAACAGACAAAAGGAAGTACTTCTTTACTCAGCGCATAGTTAAACTATGGAATTTGCTCCCACAAGATGCAGTAATGGCCACCAGCTTGGATGGCTTTAAAAGAAGATTAGACAAATTCATGGAGGACAGGGCTATCAATGGCTACTAGCCGTGATGGCTGTGCTCTGCCACCCTAGTCAGAGGCAGCATGCTTCTGAAAACCAGTTGCTGGAAGCCTCAGGAGGGTAGAGTGTTCTTGCACTTGGGTCCTGCTTGCGGGCTTCCCCCAGGCACCTGGTTGGCCACTGTGAGAACAGGATGCTGGACTAGATGCGCCACTGGCCTGATCCAGCTGGCTCTTCTTATGTTCTTATGTTCTTATATATATGTTAAATAGTGAAGGTGCCAGGATACATCCCCGTTTAACGCCTTTAAGCGTAGGGATGGCTTTTGTTAAGTGACCAGCTCTATCACATCTAAAACGCAGGTAAGTAGATTTATATAAACATTGTATCAAGGCTAGTAGTTGCCTGTCAATGTTGGTGTTCTCCAGCTTGTCCCAGAGCTTGCATCGCGATATAGAATCAAAGGCTGCTTTAAAATCGATAAAAGCAGCATACAAAGCACCATTAGATTTAGTATATTTTTCTATTAGATGATTTAGAATTAGTCCATGATCAGTTGTAGAACGACCAGCTCTGAATTCTGCCTGTTCAGCTACAAGGATGTTTTCTTGTTCTATCCAAGATGTAAGTTTGTCATTTAGGTACGTGGCATAAATTTTACTGATGATGTTCAGAAGGCTAATTGGCCTGTAATTAGCTGGATCAACTCTGGAGCCTTTTTTAAAAATCGGAATTACTATTGCCAAACCCCAGTCACTTGGAATAGTGATGTTTGCATTGATATAGGAAAATAGGGCGGCTAATACCGGGGCCCACCAGTCCACGTTGACTTTAAAGAGTTCAGCAGGAATGCTGTCCGAACCAGGTGCTTTTCCTGCTTTTAATCTCGCTATTAAACAGCCGATTTCCTTTGGAGTGACCGGTGGCCACTCTGGGAGACCTTGTTGATGTAATTCGATGTATTTGGTGCAGGGATGTGCTCCGGAAAAGAGCGTTGTATAGTGGTCTTCCCAGGTGTTTACCGAAATATAATAATCCAGGGAAATTGATGAGTGGGGCCATCCTTTAGCCACCATTTTCCAGAAAGAACATACATCTTTTTCTCTGGATGCTTTCAGTAAACGTTGCCAATCTTCTGCTTGAGCTAAGGACTTTTTGGTTTTTATATAAAAAATATTGTACACAATCCAGCCAAAATTAGGTACTTTCTGCACCAATTTCAGTGGAAGAGAGGCAAGTGTGTGTTTAACTCTCCCGTTAAAATCACTGGGATTTAGGACTTCCCAGGAGGATCCCTCCGCCTGTGCAGCCTCTGAGACGGCTCCCGTCTTGGATGAAACTTTTTCAGTTTTAAATCCAGTCAGAAGGGTCTTTTTTGACTGGGGATAATTTCTTCCGGATAAGAAAGAAACGTGAGATTTCCCACACAGCTTTGTTGTGATTGTTGGAGACTGGAATTCGTCAGAATTGTCTGTGAAAGAAGGTCTTCCAGCAGCTCGGACGGAGCGAGGATTTCTAGCTAGCTCAGCTGAAAAAGTGACCCGTTTTTTTTTTCTTTAAAGAAAAACGGTCTAACAGGCAAGCATTCTCCTGTCTACGCTTATTACTTTCTTATCAACACAGCTAAAGAGATTTGTCGAAGAACCAGCAATTAAGAAAACCTGGGTGAGCCAAAACTTTCCTTCTCTTTTACTCACGGAACTAAGGGGGAAGAAAATAAAAATAGCCTATCTTTTTTTATTGCAAAAAGCTGACATGGAAAATAGCATTATAAAGATTACAACGGATGAGGGTTTTCTTTTTGATTTATAATTACTTTTGTGTAATATATGTCTGGGACTATTTTTTCTGATCTACTTTTTTTTTTTGACGAATCTGCTCATTTTTTCTGCTACTAGTTATTTGGATGCTGTGAATTAAAGCTGTTTTTGCACTTCTGGGCGTATAAGAGATAAGGGCTGTCTAGAGTGTGACGCCAGTTGGTTTGAAAGATTAACTCCTTTGTAACTGGATAAAGAAATAAACTGCTCTTTGGTTGGGACATTGAAAATTGAGGGAGTTTTGTTCCTTTGGCTTTAAGAATGACAATTAAGAAGATCATGGATGTACAAGAAGGGACTTTATCTTTAGACATGTTTCAGAAAATAATGAATGGGATTAACTCAATAAAACAAGAACTGAGAAATAATAGTCAAGCGTTGAGAATTGAATTTGATGAAATGAGACAGGAGCTGAAAGAAATTCAGGATTCTATGAGAAAGGAGAATAAAGATGGATCTGGAAAACCAAAAAAGGATGAAAGAGAAATTAAAGGCAAGGTTCAAACTATGGAGATTGGATTAAATATGGATATGGAAAAAGATTTGGATTTCCTGGCTGTGATGGATCCTGGAGACAAATATTACGGTTTGGAACTCAGTGCTGTCTCTGAAGGAACTGAAGAGATTGGAGATAAAGATATTATCGGTTCAAAAAAATTCCTGGACTGGAAGAATTTGATGGAACTTGAAATGGAGAAAGCTAACAGAATTAATCCCTGTTTTGTGTCAATGGAAAAATCTTCAAGAGATGTGCTAGTGTATCATATAAAAAAGAGGAACAGAGATGCGGCTTTGCAACAATACTTCAGTGATACGTTCGGAACTGATGGCAAGAAAATATCTGTGAAAAAGGAAATTCCTACCAGACTCTTATTATATGACTATGACAGCAAGATTATTGGGCGCGTAAAGATGGAAGATGGAAGATGGAACCAATACGGATAATGGAAGAAGAGCGATTTGAAATTACTGGATTTAGTAGACTTGATGAGTTGGATTAATTGACATGTTTATCTAGAAAAAAATTGATGGACATATATCTCAAGGATTGGAAACTTCTCTTTGACTTTTTGTGGAAGAATAAAATGATATGATGTTAATGAGATTTGTAACCAATTAAGATAACCGCTGGAGGAAGGTGATTTTATAATCTATCAAGATACAGGCTTGTTATATATTATAGACTTATAGCTGAACTACGACAAATCGGAAGTCAATTTTTTATATATATATATTTTCTTTTTATTGTATTAGTTATGGATTTGTGGTTTTTTTTGTATTGTTTTGGTTTTGAAAATTTGAATAAAAATTAATTGAAAAAAAATCACTGGGATTTAAATGGGCTTCACATTGGCTGGATTGTGTTCACATTGTTGTACAACACTAAGATTAAGATAGGAATGTGTCAAGATTAGGAATGTGTCATGGCAACCTAAGAATGATGGTCCTTTCTAAATGATACTTGTACTATAGATTTCTATCAAATGGAAAAGAGTAAGGAATTCCTCACATTTGTTTTTCCAGTTGTTAATACAAAAATAATTTTTTACTTAGTGAATTTGAAAATGTATAATACACCTAAGTCAAAGAATGCTCGGGCATGTATAAAATAGTTATAAAGTGTGAAAACCTTATGACTGGCTTTTATCACTACACTTTGTGATTTTGTTGCAGGAAATGTGCCTGCCCATGTGGTTTCAGAGTATTCAAATGCCTGTATGTCTCCAAACCCACCCACCCCCATTCACAATTAAAACAGAATTGGTAAAGTACGTGAAAGATTGAACTTGGCTTTTCTGTTTAATTACAAATTATCACAAGCTCTTCCCAGGCCTCAGCGTAATTGATGGAGAAAGTCTCAGAAACAGATTATAAGGAAGGTGTGATTGACCCTAACATAGGTTAAACACTCTTCCCTGGATTGGCAGGTGTCTGCCATTGCTGAAGTCCTGTTGCACTAACATAGTACTAGCTCCCCCTGCCTACATTTTCATCAGTGATTGGAGGTGTCTTCTGGGAATTTTCTTTACAAATTTAAAGGATGAGGAGTAAATACTTAAAAAAATGTAGATTTTGTAGACAATTAGCCTGTGTGTATGTGCAGCCTGCTGCTTCTGTTATAACTTTCCAGCTATTACCATATGAGTTGCTCTCAGAATTCTTGGAGTGCAATCTAATTCATGCCTACTCTAAAGTAACTCACACTGAGTTCAATGAGACTTATTCCCATTGTGTGTACAGGTTTATATCCTAAATGTGCAAGAGGATGTGGTGGGGGCTGAGGGAGGAATAAGGGAATAGTTAAAATGAAAAAAGGAGGGGGGTTGTTTTAAATAATACCTTTTCCTGTTTTAATCTCCCCCTCAGTCTTACACTACCCCTAACACCTAAACACATTCAGACAGTTCATATATTCTTATATGT
Organism: Rhineura floridana; assembly: GCF_030035675.1. Taxonomy (NCBI): domain Eukaryota; kingdom Metazoa; phylum Chordata; class Lepidosauria; order Squamata; family Rhineuridae; genus Rhineura; species Rhineura floridana. The sequence continues at coordinate 47,143,634 of NC_084484.1, read as the reverse complement.
GCACATAATATGCACACGTGATTAATATGTTGATATGTTTGCTGCCCTGGGCTCTTTTGGGAGGAAGGGCAGGATATAAACTTAATGAATAATAATAATAGTTGTTGTTGTTATTATTATACACAATTACAATATATGGCATTAATACACTAGGGTTGGGTGAGAAAATCAATTCAGTTTGCATTTCAAGCCGAATCAAATTTGCACTTTCAGAAGCAATATGAGAACTGAAACACAGCTATAAATTTGCGGGTATTTGAATTTAGCAATGCAGTTTGCCAACCAAAAAATGTTTAGAAAAATGCATATGTTAGGGGAAAGTTTACAGAAAGTTTTAAATTGTTTATATGTTGCCTATTGTATTTGATGTTTGACTGTTGTGAACCGCCCAGAGAGCTTCGGCTATGGGGCGGTATAGAAATTTAATATATATATATATAAAAAAGTGTACATAAAAATGAATATATGAGTGAAAAATGCATGATACAATGAACAATTGCTTGCAAAAATGTGTGCATTAGTCAACACAACACACAAAAATGTATTCATTAGCAGAAATGTGCACTAAAATGCTGGAGAATTTTCATGAGGATTCTTTTTTTAAAAAATTGCAAATTGCTGCAGAAATGCGGAGAACTGAATTTAAGATTGGAAAAATGAGAAACGGAGAGAACTGAAACTGACCGATCTTTCCATCCCAGTAATACACACAGCCTAATAGTTGACCAACACTGCAATAGTCCTGCCTATTCCCTTCCCTGTTGAACCTCTTTCCACCAACAGCACGCAGTCCTACCTTTAGGCCTTGCCCAATTGAAACAGTCACAAAAATTGTGCAGCACTTAGCTTAGAGTGAAGATAGGGCAGTTAAATTTTATACTGAAGCAAGAGCAGTAGTATAGTGACAAATTCAGAAGTGCAAGGTCCCTTCATGACAGTCAAGCAACAACCCCTCACAGCCACACCCCCTCGCTCACTCACTTGCCCTCCATTGTCATCTCCACACTCTTCAGTTCTTCCCACGTGCAACTTCCCTCACAACAACAGATGTCCCTAGGATCAGCATGAAAGGGGAATGTGTTAGCTCCTGAGAAGAGCCTTCTCAGTGGCTGACTCACCTTCTTTCACTCTGATTGGCTCCAATCAGCAGGAAAGGGCAAGGAAGCACGTTGGAAGACTCTTCTCAGTGGCCAACACACTCTCCTTTCATGGTGATTGGCTCATAGGATGCTGGAAACATAGGGACCCAGGTGGGACCCTGCTCCCAAAAAGGTAAAGTGTCTAAGACCCCCTGAGACCCTAGATGACTATACCCCTGAACAAGAGCTTAATGCTCAGTCATGGTTTCAAAAACTAGCCCATTTTTATTTGTTCGTTTTTCTTTTGTTAAGTAAAGTTTTCTTTTGAGAAGTAAAATTTGAAAAAAAAACCCAACTGTGTCCCTACAAAAGTGTTCTAATTTGACACCTGATTTGTGTATCCAGATCATATAGATAGATAGATAGATAGATAGATAGATAGATAGATAGATAGATAGATAGATAGATAGATAGATAGATAGATAGATGGGGTGTGAGTAGAGCCAGCTGATGTTAAGTGCCAGAAATTGAATGCCAAAGGAATGGTGGGTCAAGGGGGACATTCTGGCATTCACCAAGGCTGCATGAAAGGTAGCTATCAGGAGCAAAATATGTGCGTATTGACTTGGAATGCTACAGTATTCAGGATCTAAGGACTGACAAAAGGAATGCAGGTACAGGGGAAGGAATTTTGCTCTGAGAAGATAAAAGATCAGAGAGAAAGCAGAATGGAGTAGAGTTAACCAAAGGGGAGGAGGGCTGAGCAAGAAACTCTGTTTATAGTTGGGGATTAATCAGAATGCTTTTGAAAAGAGACAGCAAGAGGAACCCCGTGATCAGAAGGGCCCCTCTTTTCCTCAGAAGCGAGGGATCCACCAGGAAGGCCCTGAAGCAAAGGCACACTTCAGGGCTCTGAGGGCTCTCATTATAAAAGTTTGCATAGGTAGATATTGTCCTGCAACTATTCACAATCACTCAATCAGGTATGAAGCAGAAGTGGTAAGGCCGGAATAAAAACAGCAGCACTTTCTCCTCCCCCTTATGATGATTTTATTGCCATTTTTAGTATTGTATGACACTTTTTGTTCCAGTTTTTGTTTTTTGGGGGTTTTGTTTTTTGCCAAAATTGAGTTTACAAATTCTTAAATTGACAAAAAATAAATAGAAATAAATACCTTTAGTAAATTAAGCTGGACTGGAAGGGTTTACTTTCCCCCTTACTCAATTGCTGTTCTTGGGGAGAATGAAGAAGAGTCAGAAGATCTAAAGTGAGACCCAAAGGTTCATTCACGTTTTTTTTTGTGAAGAACAAAGGGACATTCTTCATATCCTTGTGCTGTGGCAAAATGCCTCCAAACTTAAACAACACTTCTTCTAGCAACAATTGGGCACTATATACCACCACCCCTGTTTCCAAAGAAGATCTGAAATGACAAGGTATTCTTTTAGGGCTTCTTTGGGGGGAGGAGGAATGGTGGTGATGATGCAAAAAGTAAACTTTTGCCTCTCTCCCAAATTTGAGACAAAAGTTCTCATCTGAGCCTTTTAATAAATAGCTAGTTTTTTAAAAATGGCAAAGAAAACTAAAACCATGTACCCAAGCATAGCTGAACCAAAAATGAGAAAGTTAAAATATGCAATATCTTCCCCTGAAGCTAAATTTCAAGAAAACTATTTCCTTTTTTATTGTTATCACTTAGCTGCTTATAAGATGCAGTTGGAAGCAAGTAGCAGTCCTGGTTCCCTCAACCGCAGCTGGGAACAGAATGCTTGCTGTAAGACAGGCCCCTAAGTCTGCGTTTGGAGAACAGCTGAGACTAAGTCCTACAAATGCCTGATATTGGCAGCAGCTCATATTCTTGCCCTGTGCTCCATGACTCCACCCATGGCTCTTGTCATCGAGGCTTTTCTATATTCTATATTCAACAGGGTGCCAATATTATTACCGAGAAGCAGCAAAATGGAATCCTGCCTTTCACTCCCCGTGGAGCTTCGTTTTTCCTCTCAGTAGCCAAAGAAAAGAAAGTAGGAAAGATCTGAAAGCAAAGGCAGTGATAAGGCTAGCATTATCTTGATGGAATGATACATCCTTGCTGTCTAATGCTTCCTTCCCTCCAGCATGACACTATGGGAACCCACCCATCAGATTACAGGATAGTAAAGTAAGAGGCAGGCTAATGTCTTCTCTGCTGTGATTAATGGACACCACAATCCTGGTTCTCCTCCCACCAGCTGTCTTGACACAAGAATAATTAAGTGAACGAGACAAGGGCCTGACTTTGCCCTTCAAAAAAGAAGAAGAAAGAATCGTATACATGCATAAGCAATTAGGATGTCTTAAGCACTGCGGTGGTGATGACACAAGCATGATAAAGCGGTAAATGAAGGACTTTTGGTGTATTTTACTTGGACTGGGATAAGATTAGACACAGTGTTGGAGGATTTGAGGAGGTTTAGGGGAGAGAGGCTATGGACAGTGACATCATCATACTCCCCGCTCAAAGAAAAGCTAGAATTTTTTTAAAAAAACTTGAAAAATTAAATATTAACCAAATAGAAGTGAGTTACTAAGGAAGATATGGGGATAACTGGATATGGTTAAATTAACAGCTCTTTAAGAAACCAATAAGGGTATGAGTTTGAGGAATGGCCCCTAGTAACTGCATGGAACAGTGAGGCCTGTGAACTGCTTATTTGACCCTTGCCCTTCATGGCTTTTGAGATCAGCAAGACTGCGGATGAGTGAATGGATCTTAGAGGTGGTTAAAGCCTCCTTGAGAGATGGGTTGGCACACCTTAAAAAGCCAAATTTAGACGCTTTGCCCATGGACAACTATCTTCTGGTCTCTAATTTGTCTTTTTCAGGTGGTGGCTTCTCTACTCCAGACAATTTTGGAAGATATTGATTACTTGGATCCATTCCAGTCAGGATTCAGGCCCAGTTATAAGATGGAAACTGCCTTGGTTGCCCTGATGGATAACTTACACCAGAGGATGGATGGTGGGAGTGCAACCCTGTTAGACTTCCTAGAGCTCTCAGCAGCTTTTTGACCAGTAGTGGCCAGTGAGGTGGCATAGGTGGGGCACCATTGCTATCCTGGCTTCCTAACACAGCGGGTCACCGCTGCTGACTGAAAGGGGGAGGGGGAAGGGGAAGGGGAGAGGGGGGGTGATGGGTACACAATGCTCCTGACACCATGTGCCAAGCTCCCTGTGCCTCGCCCCTCCTAGTCAGCAGCAGTGACCAGCCATTTTCAGAAGCCAGAAAAGCAATGGTGCCCAACCTGCTTTGCCTCACCAGCCACTATTGTCATTGACCATGGTCTCCTTCTGAGTCACCTATTAGGACAGTGCTTAGGAGATACAGTGATTCAGGTCTTTCTTGGATGATTGCACCCAAAAGGTGGTGCTGGAGGACTTTTCCTCTGCCCCATGGCCACTGGCTTGCAGGATTCCACAGGGGACTATTCCCCTGCCCCCCAGTGCTGTTCAACATCTACATGAAATTGCTGGGAGAAGACAGTATACTGCAGATGACACTCAGCCTTATATTGCCTTTCCATCCTCAGATCTCAGGGAGACTACTGAAGCTGAATCCACGCAAGATAGAAATGCTGTGGCTAGGGAGATTCTCAGCTCCAGGAAGTAGTTTACAGCTGGTTGGGGCGGCACTCCCCTGGAAAGATCAAGCATACAATTTGGGAGTTCTCTTGCATTCAGAACTGACTGGAGAAGCCCAGGTGGCATCAGTCACCAGGACTGCTTTTTACCAGCTCTGGATGGCACACCATCTGTGCCCCTCTCTGGAGAGGGCCAACTTTGCCACAGTAACCCATGCTCTGATTGTGTCCAAACAAGGCTAGTGTGATTCACTCTACGTGGGTCTACCTTTGAAGATGAACTGGATGAAACTTCAGGTGGTTTAGAATGCCACTGGCAGAGTCCTATTGGGGGCGAGGTGGACACCATGTATGACACATTTATTATATCACTGCACTGATCACTGATGCATTTCCAGAGCTAATTCAGAGTACTGATTTTGAAAATTAAAGGCCTAAGCAGTTTGGACCCAAACTATTTATTGGACTACCTGTACTCATACTATCCTGCCAATGCCTCTCCTGGTGTGCCCACCCCCTTAGTCAGTAAGGTGGGTTGCAATGAGGGAGAGGTCTTTCTCTATGGAGGACCCATGGCTATAGAACTCCCTCCCATGGAACCTGTGCCAAATCTCAACATTGCAGGCTTTTTGGAAGATCCTGAAGCCTTTTTTTTTAACTGGCCTTCCAAGCATGATGTGCATTAGGTGGGAAATGGTCTGTCTCCATTATGTTCTCTCCAGTTCTGTAAAAAAATGTAGTGGTATGTTTTTAAAGTTTTAAATTTTGTGCTCTTTTAAAACGTTGCACTGTTTTTACCTTCTGTTTTGATTGAGTGGGCACTTGCCTAGAAAAGTGGCCTAAAAATATTCTAAATAAATAATTAAGTGAATTAAGAGCAAGCTGGGCACTGAGGATGGTGAAAACATACATGACATTATGACTTGTATAGAGGCTGGGATGTGATTTTATTTTAAGAAATCAAGAGTGGTTTTGTTTACGTTGTTTGATTCCATATTTTAAACAACAACATTTTTAAAGAGTTTGATGTAGTGTCCTCAAAGCAGCTACAGGACCCAGACAAGGTTCAGCCTTTCCAAGTCCCTCTCCCAATCATTTCATATGAATGTTCTGAGAAAGTTGCACTTTGAAAGTTTGCTGCTGAACAATAATTCTTGCAGCGAGGAGCTGGGTTGTCCTGGGAATAATGGCATAGAAAAATATTTACTTCATGATTCAGAAGTGCGAAATGTTCAAGATGGGATTTTAAAAAGAAGTATTAAATTCTGGATACTGAAAATCTAGCATTTGAAAGGTTCCACCATGATTTCCATAGATTTTCCAATCTGCACACAATCTTGGGGGAGAATTAAGGAGACTACTCTGGATCAATCTTTGTAACAGCATCATACAAAGCTGTCTTATGCTGAGGCAGAACACTGTTCCATGTAGCTCATTACTGTCTGCTTGGACCAGCAGCAGCTTTCCAGGGACTCTAACTGAGCCCTGCCACTTGATCTCTTTCCCAGCCCAGCCACTTGAGATCTTTTTAAATGAAAATGCCAAACCAGTCTCAAGAAATGTATGGAAAAAGCTGTTTCATAGTGATCATTTGTTCATTACAATATATCTGTGAAATCTCCCTAGGTGCTAAGTAATCCTCTTGATGGCTCCATATCAGTCCTTGCACTGCAAAGCCAGAGGTATTATGCTGAATTAATTTCTGCTTGTGCAAAAGGATGATGGATTTTCTTTGAATTCTTTTTGTGTTTCAACAGGCTTTTTGTCCATTATAGAGATGGAGGGAGATTGAGCTTTCATGTACACATCGGAAGAATGTTAAAGCTTAGATGGGCTTCAAAGGACAAGAGCTGCTTAAAATAATTAAGAGAGCTGGTGTCAATGGGGTTGAAAGGGTGTGAGGGAAGGTCAAGATGTGACCCTCTATTTCTAAACAGATGTAAAAGTAATTGGTACCCCAGATCTTTAATGATATTTTCCATAGCTATATGCAAACAAAATTCTTAGTTCCTGTGAAGGCTCCTCATTAACACAGAATGAAGGACTTGTTTGCTTTTGAAATGTCTGAAATTAAACCAATTAATTATATCACAGGACTGGAGGGATCTTACCAAGAGTGGCTGCCTTGAAGTAGAATATTAAAAATGTGTGAACTTAAGGAACATGTCAGCTTTAATTCTCACTTCAACCACCTACTGTGTTACTTTAAAGCTTCATATAGTTTATTTAGTAGATTTCAATCTAGTTCTATACTCAATGGGTATAATTAAAATATAGCATTTATTTAAGTGGGGAAATACAGTAATCAGAAGAGTTGGAGACAAGAAAATTTAGGGTATAGTGTCACCTTTCTTGGTCACCTAGGGACATCAGATGCAGGGGAAAACAAATAATGTTACAGTTTTTAACTGATATCTGATTTAAGAGTTCTGGCATTGTCCTTGTATTCCTTTTAGATTAGAGACAGCCATATTACTGGTTTCTTATTTGCTACCTGCTGATCTGTCAACTATACTTGGATTTTGATTTTTTTTTTCTTACAGTAATATCTGACACAAGAGAAAAGGTGATTAAATTGAAGCTGAGAGAAAATGGCCTCCCAAAATTCTTCTCGTTATTTGTGGGTAGGAAAAATGGATGCATGTGTTGCTGACTATTTTCCAAGGAAGGACTGAAATTATTCAACAACTGAGAAGGAGCTTGAAAGAGAACATTTTCAAAAAGTTGCCAGAGAATTATTTTCTGACAAATTTACTCACTTAACGTTGAAGGAAACACTATTGTTGGTTCATACTGGTGGACGAAGGAACCAGTGGTCTAAGAAAGGATGGCAGGAAGGAGCACAGAATGAGCCCTTTGTGTCCTTCAATAATATTAAAATAATATTAAACAGCTGGACCAATAGCAGTGCCCAAAATTCACAGATGGTGAAACTGGGGAGGCCATTTTGCAGAATATTCTCCAGGGGAAAACTGAAATTCTCCAACAGTGCAAGCAAATATATATATTTTTTAAAAAAAGCACTTTGTCAAGATCACTCTTTTCTGAGAAATTGCAGCTTAGCCCTAGTTGAAATATGGTCCAAACATAAGAAGAGCCCTACTGGATTAGATCAAAGGCCATTTAGTCCAGCCTTCTATCTCCAACAGCATGCAGCCAAAAAAATCCATGGGTGTTCTGAAGCAAGGTTTGAAGGCAATAACCCTCCCCTGTTGTCAGTCTCCAGCACCTGAGGCTCAGGTATGCAACCTTTGAACAAGAAAGCGGTGGGAACTACACATCCGCTGCATTGGTTTCCATGATGGAAGGGAGGCGGGGAATAAATGCAAGAAAATAATAAATACAATATTTATTTATTTCATTTTTGAAATGCTTCCTGTGAAACATCTCAAGACAATTTAACAATAAAAACATCAACGATCAAAAGCACATAGAAAACAATTTCATACGTAAATATAATCAAAACAATGTCATATACTGTATCAAAGCAATCAAAACAATTCATAAATAAATAACGATGCTTTCTGGCTAGAATGACATCCAACACATGGTACTACCCAATAGTGATCAGTGGGGTGGTGCAGGGTCGCTCCCCTCGCTTTCCAAAGCCGAGCATCGCTGCTGTTTACCAAGGAGGAGAGGACAAGGGGGAAGTAACAGAGAGTAGCAGATTGCCTCCGTCCCTTAACTAAGCTCCTTGTTGCATTGTCCCTGCTATTTTCAATAACCAGCAGTGACACTCAGCATTGGGGAGCCAGGTGAGGAACATGACCCACGCTGACCCTCCATCCGCTACTGGCGCTACCAACATGTGCACCACTGGAAAAGCAGCAGTCTCCATATATTATGTTATGGTTTATTTATATACAACTTTCAGCCCAAAGGCCCCCAAAGTGGTGAACAACATATTAATACAAAAGAAAAAGTGCAAAAAAAATCAATCAAAACACTATAAAATACCACAATCACCCCCTCCATTTGCTCTTCCTTTCTCTCTTCAAGTCAGGCTAAATGTTTGAGGGAGCAGGGAAACACCCAATGGAAGGATGTCCCTTCACATATTTTACCTTACTAAAAATTATGAGGAGAAGGGAAGAACTGGAGAGGCAGGGCTGATGCTTCTGGTGGGAGTCTCCTCATTAGCTTTGTTCTTGTCTGTCAGGAGCCTGCTCCAAAGCAGCATCAGTGTTATATAAGTGAAAAAGAGAGATTATATACACCTTGCAGGATTTTATATGTATTGTTTGCTTTCCTTCATTGTGAAAACTGTCAGTTTATTCATACCTGCATCTACGTATTTGTTTTTAACGTAGTTACCAATCCATGAGATCTATGCATCCTGTTATTCCATCACTGTCAGGTTTAACAGCTTTCAGAGGGAGACTTGGTCAAAAGTTCTTTGAAAGTCCTTGGATTTGACATCCCCTGAATCACCCCATTTGCTCATTTGTTGATGCTCTCAACAAATTCTAAATATGAGGTAACATCTCCCTTTGCCAAAGTTCTACTTTGCAAGAGTTCTCCCCTTGTGTGTGTAGAACATCAGAGAAAGCGTTAGTTTCCAAATTAATATTGCTAAAATGGCTGATATAAAATGTCAATTAAAAAAAGATCACACTCATGAGACGTGTCTGAAGGCATAATGTTTGAATATTGCAAAGCTGCCTTGGGCATTTCTCTGCAATGGAAAGGTGGGATAAAATGCTTTTAATAAATTAAGTTAATAAATAACTAATTTAATAAATTACGTTTATCAATATGTGACTCTCCATGGTGCTCCTTAGTGCTGAACAAATTCATCATCTTGCCTTAACCTTCTTAACAAGCATTTATAGACCTCTTGAAGCATTACTCACAGGAAGGGGGCATCGCACTCCTGCCTCCGCCCTCTGTCAGTGGGCATGCTGCCTGGCCCTGCCTATGCAAACCCACATGTCAGCATGATCGCCTGCACTCTGCAGGGAAGAAGTTTACACAGGAGCAGCTGCTTCCACATAGGCTTCTACGTGATTGAGACATCCAGCCACGCTGGTGCCCTGATTGCGTGGAGGCTTCTTCCCTGCAGGAGATAATACTAATGTGAGAACATGGTCTGCCGCTAGTTCCCACAGGGCAAGGCAGATCAAGAGCCACAAGGCCACAGATAGCTCTGAATAAGCCATTCACTCTGACAAAGGCTAAGAGCAGAATGAGCCTTTTGAAGGCTCTGCCTCCAGGCTACCTCTTCCAGACTCTGCCCTCCCCCCTTTGTGGATAACTTCCGATGCTTAAAGGGCCAATCCTCTGTCCTGAAGATGGGCATTCCTCCTCTGTTCCACAGCTTCCCACTTGGTGTACTTCCTGCATTGCTGGATCAGTGAGGTACCATAGGAAACATTTGGTTTCTCAAGCTCAGGGAAAGAGACCTGTGAAGGTCTGGGGTCTGCAGGCCCCGGAGGCCTAGGAGTTCCTCCAGAAGCTACTATGTGTCAGTCTCCGGCTCAATGATCTATGTTACATTGCTCAGACAATCACTTGAAATGTCACCCGTTTTTCTTCAGCTATGGGTTAAACTTTAATTCTTCCTCTGTAATTGGATTTGCCAATTTTATTCTTTCAACTGTGAACATGTAGATCTAAGAGACTGGATAGATTTCACATAAATTCGTAGAACGGGGGGTGAGGGTGGGAAGTTATTTACCTTACTTACTTTACCCATACTTGCAGTGGTTTGATATTGTATACTTCAGCTATTGGGGGGAAGGGTTCTTTTTCATTAGTTTGTTATTTATGAAAATTCCAAAATAAAAACATATTGCAAAATATGATCTTCTGATCTCCAGCAGCAGGTTCAGAACCCTGAACCTCATCTGACCCCCTTAGCTGGAGACTCTGCAGCCTCAGAGTCTGATTACTGCTAGATCTTGGGTCATGGTAGAGCATTTGTAGGTGGGACCAGGAATCATGCAATGACCCTGTCATGCAAATAATGACTTGGGTTGGGGAGGGATTGGTTGCATTTTATTCATTTTTAATCAGGGGGTGTAAAATAGATATATCTTCATTTTTTATATCAAGGGAGTTTCTGCAAAGTGTAACTTTTATATTTGCATTATGCTACTGCCTGATGCTGTTTCCATGGTCCTTCTCTACTGATTTGCACAGAGCACACATCTATTTTATTAAAGCCTTACTATTACAAGAGGGAATCTCAAAGATCCTCTGCTCAACAGGGAAATCACTTACCTGATATCATTACCATTTTTCACCTGCTGAAGCCACTATGATTTGCTTGCAATTCTCTCAGCTGAAAACCAACTGCCCATCACTTGACACAGCTTCACTGCTTGAAGATGCACTGGATCATTTTAATTCTGTTCCCTGGTGTAAGGTTGTAAATTATTACAGGGTACTTTGCTCTGTTTATGGTACACTGATGAGGAAGCACAATTGCATTATGAAAGTCCATTCCCTACAGAATGTTTAATTGCCTCACACTAATTTTCCATCTAGGAAAGTTTCTATCGTTCCTGTTCATGGAATGAAATGCCTCCTCACCTAAGGAGTACAACAATCATAAAGAATCTTTTCCCTAATTCCATTTCATAAATGGTTACTGAACATTTTCCATTTACTTCACTTTTTGTTTATTTAAATGGATTTATGACCCACCACCCTATCCTGAAAACTCAAGATGATTAACAGCAGCTTAATAATATATATATACCCTTTAAGGGAGTGTACCCTTGTGGGAGATAGACTCCTATATATCTCTCCCTTAAAGGGTACACAATACAACAAAGTACATTAATGGACTGCGGGGGGGGAGGGGAATAGCACCAAGAGAAAGAGAACTTTTTAAACAATATTACATTGTTATGGATTTCCTTTCAGATTTCTGTGACTAGGACTATCAGTGTGTGCTGTTCTGAGGCACTACACAACCAGCTTTTTGGAGCTGACAAAAGAACGTTGATAGCCCTAATGTTTCAGTGATGCTTCTCTAGAGGAAGCTAAGGCTAGGCAATGGTTTGAGTAGAAGACGACTTATCTGGGTTCCCCCATCTAGCTAGGAGGCGTAGACAGGATAGGTCCCTGTGTGAAAGGCAATAAGGAAAGGAGACTTCAGTTTGGGTGAGTCTGAGGGAGGACACTCAAAGAGCTCTGAAAGGATATTAAGGTGCTGGTTATGTAAGACCCTCCGTGGCGCTGAGAGGTAAGCTGTGGTAACGCAGCCAAAGCTCTGCTCACGGCCGGAGTTCGATTCCAACGGAAGCAGGAAGTCAAATCTCTGGTAAAAGGGATCGAGGTCCACTCAGGCTTCCATCCATCCGTGGTCGGTAAAATGAGTACCCGGCATATGCTGGGGGGTAAAGAAAGGCCGGGGAAGGAACTGACAATCCCACCCCATATATACAGTCTGCCTAGTAAACGACGCAAGACGTCACCCTAAGAGTCAGAAACGACTTACACTATAAGTGCGGGGACACTTTTACCTTTTTATGTCCCTGGTAAGATTGGGGAAGATTCTGGTTCACTCCACATTTTGGAACAAAACTTCCCATTTCACCCCCTTCTCTGGGAAAAAAAGATTACTGCCCCCATAAGCACATGGAGGCACATTTCCTCAGGAAGTGACTTTCATTTTCAAAGTTTTTTTTTAAAAAAAACCTCATGACCACAAACCTGATCTAAGCAGCTTAAAATGTCTCAAAAGCTAAACAGAAGACAGAAGCAATCTCTCCCTCTCTCACCTTGCAAAGCTGGGCAGATTTTTTAAGGATTTTTCCTTTTAAAAAATCCGCCCATAAACAGGATGAAATGAAGCCGGTTTGGGGTAAAAAGCAAAACTGGCACAGGATGGAAATATACTGATCTGTCCAGTGGGCTTTAACTTAGGGTTGGAGTATTTATTTAAGCTGTGCCTCCACCTAGGCTCAGTCTGTATATTTGTAAATAATCCACAATATTGTTGCGCGCCTCCCCCAATCTCCGAGCGGTGAGATTTCAGGGGGTCCCTGCGCCCATCCAGGGTTTGGTTTCCTTTGGGAAGAAGGTCAACAGAGACTGCGGTATCTTTATGAAATATGGTTTATTTATGTACACACATTCCAACCTGAGCTTAGGATGGAGGGGTTCAAGGCATCAGCAGTCTAATATCCAGCTTTTCCATCTAGGTGCAGGGGCATCCTATCGCCACCATGCAGGGAGCCAGCCTCTCTGCATGCCTGCAGCCCTAGTTCTCCCGAACACACACTACCAACTACAAACACACTTCTGCCCGCCCAGGAGTGGGGGGAGAGACTCTCCTCCAGTAGAGTTTAACATGACAAAAGGATCTTCCTAGCCCTTTCACCAGTTGCCGGGGCAATTAAACAGGCCCATTAACTACCTGGCCACTCTATTTGATTAACAAAGGAGATTCATCTGGCTAGCAGAGCCAGCCTCCCAGGCATAGGATTCCAAATCAGAGGCTGGAAAGGTGACCCACAGAAATCATCCATTCCAGCCCCCCCCCATGCTCATAACAATATTATAAAACATCAATAAGCCTACAGTGATCTCCTATCAAAAGCTATGTAAGAGCTACAACACTGGAACCTCTGTTTTTAATTTTAAAATTTCGTTTTCATATATGGAAATAATCCCCTCCCCCCCCCCAAAAAAACCCCATAATTGGACAAATTCATGGCTATTTCACTTTGGACATGAACCATCACACAGTATAACAAAGTGCCTGTGTGTGGGTCATACTGATGGCACATTCCCTTTTAGTTCCTATGTACATGTATAATTTATTGATTGCTATGTTTTTATACATGATTTAATGTTATCTTTCACATGCATATGTCCTACATTGGCTTGGAGCTTGCTCTCTGCTGTCATCATCAATCTGATTTTTTCTGTGATTATACATCTTAGCAGCTGGTTGAGTGATATTATGCCAAAGACACTGCACAACTAACCAGGTTTTTGACAAAGAAAAGCCCCTTCTCTATTCAATCCAATATATTAAAACTACAGCTGTCAGCTTCCCTTCCTGAGATTTGTTTTTTAAGCCAATTTTAACACACACATCGAAATAAATGATTTGGCAATTTGATTCTAAGATTCTTTCAGTCTTGGAAAGAACATGTAATTAACACTAGAGAAATAGAAGATTTCTCTCTCAGCTTTTATGAAGCACAGGAAGGAGGACAGACCCCCCCCCAATAATAGGGTCAAGCTAGATGTGGAGGGGCAGATTTGACTGTTGCAACCTAGATCTCCTTGAATCACATAGAAAAAGGGGAGCCAATTTTAAGAGCTATATATGGATAAGGGATGCTATAACCTTACCTCTGTCATTCTCGCTATAGCGCCTTTACCTAAATGTTTTTCTCTGTTAGGCTCATTTCTGGTACCAAAAACTCACTGAAGGAGGATAAACTTCAGGGAGGCAAGCCATGAATGGTAGGAGGGTTTACCACTACTTGTTGGAAGTGCAACAGCAGGGATCATTCAGTTTGTAATTTAAGGATTAATTCTATTAATGTTAAAGTCAGTTAGCCAAGGGAGGGACGGTTGCAGGTGTTGCTTAGCAACAAGACAGAATGGCATGATCTTCAGTGAGGTAGTATGTGCTCTGATTGGCTATGTAATTCTGAGGGAGTTTCTGTATTCATCTCAACCAGTGTATTCATCATGCAATCCTGTATTCTTTGCAATCAGTACTGTTTCTGCTCTGCTGTAGTTTGGTTTCTGCCAACTGTTATGTTATTTGTTTCACTGCCTGCTATTTTACATAACTAATGTAACTATTTATGTAATTTACATAACTTTCATTCATTTCAATGTAAAGGAATTGTCAAAAAAAGTTTAAAAAAGTTAATTATGTCTAGTTTGCAGACTTTAAAAAAAAAACAATGTGAACAAATACCTATTTGCTTGACTGATTTCCCTTCCTGACCACAGACAAATTGCAGCAATTTGTGTTTCCCTTTCTGTTTTCAGTATTTGGGTCTAACAAATTATGTGGTGCACAACGTTTATTAGGTAACTATCTAGATATGCACAAAGACAGAGAGAGAGAGAGAGAGATTCAACTAACTAATTTCTACTTGCCCCACAGAATTATCTCCGTTCTCCTCACCCTAAACACTCTCCATACCCTCCCCAAATCTGCTCTGGCCAGTCGAGAGAATCCACAGAACAGCACGCAGGGGAGGAGAGAGGAGATAGTTCCGTCAGCTCATTTTTGCTTGCCCAATGGAACTATCTCTTCAACTCTACATTGAATACAACGCATTAACATTAGGCAGATGCCTGTTCTATATTGTTTTAGACCACCGGCTGAAAATGCTTCTGTTTCAGCAAGCCTATCCAGGCACATGATTTAGTTACATTTGTTTAAAGTGTTTTTATTGATTCTATATTTTTATGATGATTTTACATATATTTGTTTTTAATTGATATATGTAGTTTAGCCATGTTTTATATATAATTGGACTTGTACAACCCTTGGAGAATTTTTGTTGAGCCAAGAGTTTATACATTTTCTAAACAACTTACAGATGCCCCAATATGTCCCCCTTTGTGAAAGACAACTCTGAGTTGTGGGCATAATAGTATACAACTGGAGATGGGAACAGTATTCAAATGGAAATAAAGACTGATTCATTTCCAACAATTGCTTGGAATAGGATATCTCAGAAACTAGAATTTGTATCCATCTTATGGTGACTTCCTACATGTCAGTCAGGTTTTAGTGTTTAGTTTTCTTTTTCTTAGATGCATACACAAACACAGCATGCAAACAAATGTCGTCATGCACCTGTTGCATATAACATAAAGAATGCAATCTCTGCCGTATGGCATCTGTCTCCAGTAAAGCTCTGTTTTTCTATTACTGCATTTATTATGAAGTTCAATACACATTTATAGGTTTTTTTCATAGAACAAGACTGATTCACATTAAGTAGGTATATATTGATAGGCATTTCTTGATTTCCCTTTTTGTTGTCACTCGTTATTTTCCATTCCGCTCTTTGCTAAATCAGTCCCACATCCCTTGACAACCAACATAGCAGTCCAAAATATTTCTTATCATTATAACATCACGCCAACCATATTTCTCAAGATGCTAGACAAATGTCCACCATTTTGACGGGCCGTTGCCATGTTGACGGACAGTTTTAGTGAAGAGCTTAAAGAGCAGGCCACCTCTGTTTGCTTAGCATACAAAAATGCATTGTACCCCACTGAGTGATTCCTGCCAGTTACAGCCAGGTCAGTAAGGGGGAGGTTTGACCACCTATCACTGTAAGTATGGAGAAGAGCAGCACTTAATTTTTTTCTGCTGTAGGAGTGGTGGATAGAAAACAACAAAGGGGGGGGATGTGATGGAGGTTTTATAGAATATTTGGGTGGAGAAATTCAACAAAGATAACTTTTTCTCCATCTCCTACAGTACTAGGACGCAGGGTCTCCCATTTAAATTGATGTTGGGCAGACAAAATAAAGTACTTCTTCACACAAAGTAGAATTAATCTATTGAATTCATTGTGGTTGTGGCAATTGCCACTAGCATAGATGCTGTGAAGGATTAACCACATTTATGGAGGATAGGCCTGCCAATTAATATTAGCCATATTCAGAGGTAGTATGCCAATGAATACCAGTTGCTGGGGGCAATAGTGGGGAAAGGTTGTTACCTTTGTGCTGTGCTTGTAGGTTGCCTTTAGGCATCTGGTTGGCCACTATTGGCCACAGTATACTGGAAAAGGCCACTCTTTTATTCCTAATAAACCTTCAAGTACAGTACTTCAAGACATCTGCACTATAACTTTAAAGCAGTATCATATCACTTTAAACAGTCATGGCTTCCCCCCAAGAAACAAGGGAACAGTAGTTTGTTAAGGATTCTGAGAGTGGTTAGGAGACCCCTATTCCCTGCTCTCAGCATCTTTAACCAACTATTATTCCCAGCAGGGCTGGTGCCAGAGGGCGGCCAGGTTGGGCCCTGGCTGAGGGCCCCTGCAGCCCAGGGTTGGAGTGTAGCGCTCCCATTCCACAATCCGTGGCAACATTGGCTCCCAACATCAGCAGCGTCGGCACCCCCACCTCCCCAATATAGTCAGTGCAGGCTTCAACAAGCCTGCATGCATGCCCCACCTACCTGTCCCATCCGTGTAAATGATGTGTGAGATGTGTGCGCATGCCTGCCACCAACTAAGATGGCAATGGGGGCTTCCCTAAGGGGCTGATGCCCTCGCTGCCATGTTGGTTGATGGCATGCACAAATGTGCATGCCTGCCATTAACCAAGATGGCAATGGGGGCTTCCCTAAGGGGCTGACGCTCCCACCGCCATCTTAGTTGATGGCAGGCATGCGCATGCAATGTGCATGTCATTCAAGGGGGCATGATAGGTAGGTGGGATGTGCGGGTGGGCTTATTAACACCCTGTGTGGGTGGGTTGGGCTAGGGTGCTGTGGGCCTGGGGCAGGCTGGTGCCCAAGGGTCCAGTCACGCCAGGCACTGGCCCTGATACCCAGGATTCTTTGGGGAAAGCCATCATTATCTAACGTGATATGATACTGCTAAATGTATAGTGCAGATGGGATTTACATCTTTTCTTTGCATATGGCAATCTCTACTCAACCACCAAGATTCCAGTGTACTCCAACTAGCATAGTGTCATCCTGGGTTTTGTTTCTTGAACACACAAGAGTTTAGTATCATTCCTTGTCTGTTTCATTTCATCTCAGTTTGTACCTCATTATTTTCCTGGTAACAACTTCCCATAGATACACTCTCCAGGATGATAACAACAATGAATAAACAGCTGGGCTGTGAAAGGTCCCATAATATTACATTTTAAGTCGTGTTAAAAATTACAATCAGAAACAAGTGGGAAAGTATCTTTCATGAAATAGTAAATGAACACAAACCCTTTTGCCAGCATTTATAGGCTTACTATATCTTTGTGAAGTCCAATTCACATTGTGAGTTTTCTGCATAATACTATATATTGGAGAAAGTGCACAGAGAATGTAAACTTGGCTTGCATGCGTGAACCATCCCTACTTTTCATGCAAAAAGGGAAAAAATGTCGACACGATCGCTCCTGCGCGCCCTCTCCTTTGCAGAGCTCATTCAGCTCCTTGGTATACTCCAGAGTTGAGGGTGATGAAGCAAGATAGGAGGCGGCTTGAGCGGAGATGGAGACGAACTCCTGATGAATGCAACTATACGCTGGTTTGTGCTTTCACCAAGCGGTATATAGGAGCGGTGAGGGCGGCGAAAAACCAATATTTCGCTGCCACTATTAAGGCATCTCTCTCCCGCCCAGCGGAGCTTTTTAGAGTTGTCCGAGGGCTACTCCATCTAGGACTTCAGGACACTGTAGTTGCTTCGGTGGCCTGCTGCAATGAGTTTGCTGAGCACTTCCAGCATAAGATCTTACGCATTCGTCGGGACCTAGACTCTCATTTTATAGCAGTTAACCCTAGTGAGGTGTCTGGTGCACAGTCTTATCATGTTTTGTTGGATGAGTTTCAGTCGGTTCAGTTCGAGGACGTGGACAAGGTGCTTGGACAGGAATGTGCAACCACTTCGGTACTAGATCCTTGCCCCTCTTGGCTAATAAAAACTGGCAAAGAGGGAACAGTTGGCTGGGCCAGGGAAGTGATAAATGCCTCCTTGCGAGAGGGAGTGGTCCCTGGCTGTCTGAAGGAGGCAGCAGTGAGACCTCTCCTGAAAAAGCCTTCCCTGGACCCAGAGGATTTCAGCAGCTACAGACCAGTGGCAAATGTTCCATATCTTGGCAAGATCTTGGAACGAGTGGTTGCTGACCAGCTCCAGGCGCTATTGGATGAAACCGATTATCTAGATCCATTTCAATCGGGTTTCAGGCCCGGTTTCGGCACTGAGACGGCCTTGGTCGCCCTGTTTGATGATCTATGTCGGGAGAGAGACAGAGGGAGTGTAACTCTGTTAATTCTCCTTGATCTCTCAGCGGCTTTTGATACCATCGACCATGGTATCCTTCTGGAGAGGCTTGCGGAGTTGGGAGTTGGAGGCACTGCATGGCAGTGGTTCCGCTCCTACTTGGCAGGCCGTCTCCAGAAGATAGTGCTTGGGGAACATTGCTCGACACCGTGGGTACTCCAATGTGGGGTCCCGCAGGGTTCAGTTTTGTCTCCCATGCTTTTTAACATCTATATGAAGCCGTTGGGTGCGGTCATCAGGAGTTTTGGAGTGCGTTGTCACCAGTACGCTGATGACACGCAGCTCTACTTCTCCTTTTCATCTTCCTCAGGTGAGGCGGTCAATGTGCTGAACCGTTGCCTGGACGCGACAATGGACTGGATGAGAACTAAAAAACTGAGACTCAATCCTGATAAGACTGAGATGCTGTTGGTGGATGGTTTTTCCAATCAGATGGTGGATACATATCCTGTCCTGGATGGGGTTACACTCCCCCTAAAGGAACAGGTTCATAGTCTGGGAGTCATTCTAGACTCTTCCCTGTCACTTGAGGCTCATGTAGCCTCGGTGGCACGGAATGCGTTCTACCAACTTCGATTGGTAGCCCAGCTACGTCCCTACCTGAGTAAGGAGGATCTTACATCAGTAGTACATGCTCTGGTAACCTCACATTTGGATTACTGTAATGCGCTCTACGTAGGGCTACCTCTGAAGACGGTTCGGAAGCTACAGCTGGTGCAAAATGCGGCGGCCAGACTGCTAACAAGAACGAAGCGGTCTGACCATATAACACCTGTTTTGGCCCGCTTGCACTGGCTTCCAATACTCTTCCGGGCCAAATTCAAAGTGTTGGTATTAACCTATAAAGCCTTATACGGCGCGGGACCTCAATATCTGTCGGAACGCCTCTCCCGCTATGAACCGGCTCATACACTACGGTCTGCTACGAAGGCCCTCCTCCGGGTCCCGATTCATAGGGAGGCCCGGAGGGCAGTGACAAGATCAAGAGCCTTCTCAGTGGTGGCCCCTGAACTATGGAATAGTCTCCCCGAGGAGGTTCGCCTGGCGCCGACACTATCATCCTTTCGGCGCCAGGTTAAAACCTTTCTCTACTCTGAGGCATTTTAATTTTTTGTTAATGATTGTAATGTTTGTAATTTGATTTTAGCCTTTGCTGTTTTTAGACTGTGAAATTTGATTTTAGACTGATGTTTTGTATTATATTGTATTTTATTGTATCTATGTTCACCGCCCAGAGAGCTATTGCTAGTTGGGCGGTATATAAGTTTTAAAAATAAAAATAAAATAAAATAAATAAAATGCTTTAGAAGAAATCTTACTGCCAATATCACAACAAAAAGGGGCTAGTGTGAGCACAGCCTTAGATGTGAAGATTTCCTAACAATTGGTTCACACTTTTCAGTATCTCCGCATGACTGGGTATGCAGATTAAAAATAGTTCACATGATCCAGGTTGCACACAGGGTGAATCAGCTGCCATTTCCATGATTGTAGCTGCAGGTGGACATGTCAATGTCTGTTACCACTTGAATTAGCAGATATCACCATTAAGTTCAGGTTTGGCCCTATTCATAAACTATGCCAGGGAATCGGAGCAAACTTCTTGCTTGTAGCCCAGGAAAGCTGCATTGTTGGATTCAGGAAATAAGTTGCTCAGGAAGAGCTCCTTGACAGACACATTCTTATGAGGAACAACAGTGACAAAGAAAAAAAACAGGGAGGGTATAGGATGTGGAGGTGTTTCATTTTTTCTAAAGCCTCCTGAGCCAGTACTTTATCTCATTTGCCATGCTGTCTTGTATTCTATCACACTTTCCAAGCAATGTCCATAGAGTTGTTTCTTTTGGTAAATGCTTCCATGATAGTTTCCTACTAAATCATCAGGGTCGGCTCCAAGCATGCCGGGTCCCTTGGGCATCAGCTTGCCCTGGGCCCTGGTGTGTGAGTGCTCACGTGCGCCCCCCCATACCCCCACCTACCTGTCTCCTGTCTTTTACCATTGCCCTTAATTATTATTATTATTATTATTATTATTTATTAAATTTATTAGTCGCCCATCTGGTTGGTTGTCCAGCCACTCTGGGCGACGTACAAGATAAAAAACAATACATTAAAACGTTAAAATTTAAAACCATAACTGTAGAAACCTAACCCACCCCAAAAGCCTGCCTGAAGAGCCAGGTCTTCAAGGCCCGCGGTTTCCCTAAGGGGATGATGCCTCCACCGCCATCTTTGTTGATGTCACGTGTGAGTGCTATGCGCGCACATCTCTGCCATCATCTAGGCAGCAGCAGCTTCAGTACCTTAGGGAAACCACGGCCACCATCTTCATTAAGGACAATGGTAAAAGACAGGAGACAGGTAGGTGAGGCAAGGAAATGGTGGGCAGGCGGATGGTGCCACAGATTGCGGATCGCGGAAGGGGAGTGGAGGGCCCCTCAGGGACCCCTCAGGGGCTCCTGTAGCTCCAGGGCCCTTGGGCCAGTGCCCCACCTGGCCGCCCTTTAGAACCCGCTCTGTAAATCATATTTGTCATTAGTCTGTAGGGGCACTAGAAATTTGTTTCCTGGAATTTAACCTTAACTTCTTTTTTTCTTTTCCTCTGAAAAGGCCTGTTCTATGTCTACTGGGGCCTCAGTACAATCCATATTATCTTAAATTCCATTGAAACTGGTGAGACCTGAGTGCACATAACTATGCACTGGATTTCAGCATAATTTGTAGGTGAATGTTACTGTGGGGATCATTCCATACATCCGTATAATCTATAATGTAAGCCCCTTGTGTGTCCACCTTCATTATACAGCCACAAGAGTGGCTGTACACTATAGCCAGCGTGGATTTTTCACATTCCACAATTTTAAATAGAAAATAGCCCCCATGCCATTCTGATGCTTCCCATAAGCTCATTTGAAGACAAAATCTTACAAAACTTATAGTCCTGAACTCAGAAATGCTTGCTTAACAACCGTCTCAATTTTCATGGTGATACACAAAACAGTCAGAGAGAATAGAGAGTTCAAAGTCTAAAAAGAGAGAGAAAAAACCCACCCCACCCCTTTTGGACTTTTTTTTCTCAGAGTTCTCATAATCTGTTGAAATTCATTAAAAATCAGTCATGTTCACAGAGTACCTGTAATCCTGTTACTGACCTTGCCCCATACTCTGACCTTAATCTTCTGCACTTTAAAAGTTAAAAAAATGCCTGGCTGATTTTTAATTAATTTAAGAATTTTGCATTGAACTGAATGATAGTGTCGGGCATGCTCAGTAAGAACCAACTGTCAGTGTTCTAAAAGCCAGACTCACAGCTGCTTGGCTTGGCTAAACAGGGGGCCACACCCACACCAGATTTTAATTTCATGTGAGACAGTCATGGCTTTCCCCAGAGAATCCTGGGAAGTGTAGTTTGTGAAGGGGGCTGAGAAGAGACTCCTATTCCACTGACAGAGCTCCAGTGGCCAGAGGGGTTTAACAGCCATTCTAATTGAAACTCTGTGAAGGGAATAGGACCTCTCCTAGCAACTCTCAGCACCCTTCACTAACTACACTTCCCCGGTTTCTTTGAGACAAGCCATGACTGTCCAATGTGAAATAAAGGCAATGTGGATGTGGATGTGGCCAGGAACAGCTTTGGCTTAAATTTGGATGGGAGGCTACATGTGCCTGCTGTAGAATAAAAAGGTGGGGGATATGCTGAAATGCAATGATACTGTTCACAATGTTTTCCTTTTGGAAAAGAAAGGGCTTTCCTCTCTGCCCAGTGCCCACCCACACAATCACCTCCCCTCCCCTCCTCCTATCCTCCCTGTCCCTCCCCTGTGTCAGTGTTGGACTATGACCTGGGAGACCAGGGTTTGAATCCCCACACAGCCATGAAGCTCACTGGGTGACCTTGGGCCAGCAGAGGAAGGCAATGGTAAAACCACCTCTGAATACCGTTTACCATGAAAACCCTATTCATAGGGTCGCCTTAAATTGGGATTGACTTGAAGGCAGTCCATTTCCATTTTCATACATGATTGCACAGAAATAAATCCCATTGACCTCAAAAAGTATGCAACTCATCAAACCCACCCTCCCTTCTCCTCCCTCCTATCCCCTCCCTCTTGCCCCTCCCCTCCCACTTCCTTTACCCCTCCCTCCCCATCCCCATCCCTTTCCAATCCCCTCTTTCCCTTTCCCCCTCCTCCCCATGGTTAGTTTTACCTATCTTAAGCATGATTGCACAGGAGTAAATACCATTGATCTCTATAAGCATGCAAATGATCAAACCTGCCCTCCCCCTTCCTTTGCCCCCCTCCAATCTGCTCCTTCCCCTTCCCTCTCCCCTCCTCCTCCCCCTTCCCATGGTCAGTTTTACATATCCTAACCATGATTGCATAGGAGTAAATCCCATTGAACTCAGTAAGCATGCAAATGATCAGACCTGCCTTTTCCCCCTCTCTTCTCCCTTCCTCCTCCCCTCCCTTCTTCCTTCTTCTTCCTCCCCTGCCCACTCTAGTCCTCCCTCCCTCCCCCCAGTCAGTTTTATCTATCCTAAGCATGATTGCACAGGAGTAAATCCCACTGAACTCAATAAACATGCAAATGATTAAACCTTTCCTTCTCCTCCCATCCCCCTCCTGCCTGCTCCCATTCTCCTCCTCCCCTCTGCCCTTCCTCCCCTTCCTCCTCCTCCTCCTCTTTCTCCCCTCCCCATCCCCTGTGGTCAGTTTCACCTATTCTAAGCATGATTGCAGGGGATTAAATCCCACTGAACTCAGTAAGCATGCACATGATCAATCCATTCTCAGTAACCTTTCACAGGATCCCATTTCTTACCTCCCGGATTAAAAAGCAGAGAAAATTGCTAATAGGCAAAAAACCTTGTGGTTTAAGAATGTACCTATAGCTCACGGATATTTCTATCCAACTTTAAAAAGCAGGGAAATTGGGCAGCTATAGTGAATGCACCAGGGAAGCAGGAGACAAGATCTCCTCTCTGAGATATTGGACTGCCCTACAAATTTGTCAAAATACAAACACAATTTGGGTTGGTCTTTCACAGTCCAATCCACTTCCTGTGTAGCTTGCAAGAATTTGGTAACATGTGCCTCTGAGCATATGGTGAGTGGTGGCAACACCTGCAATCAGCCCAAATAATAGAAAGAAGACATGCTGTACTGATCTTGTTTTAGCAAGGAGGAAGCAACATTATTAAGACAGTTGATATAGTTCAGATGGTCACTTTAAATATGTCTGATTTACTTTGTAATTTTAGTGAAGTTTCCTTTAGGAAATCATTTTCTTTTGTTTCTATTTCTATGAATATGTGAAGTACAGCAACACTTTGCAAAATTTACACTAAACAAACTCCAAAAATAATTTTGAGTTAATGGCACTGCCTATTCTGCAGAATAGTCTCCAGTGGATATCAGAAGTGTCTCAGTTTGCACAAGATAAAACAGTAGGAGGTGAAATATATACTAGCAAAATTCTAGGTGTGCTCTATGTTTTTAATTGACTGTGCCCACCTTGCCTTAAATGAAGTGGTTTAAACATAGCATGCTGAAAACATGCATCATCTTTATTCCAACAGCTAGAGTCATTGCTGAAGTAGCAACATATTGTAATCAGTCGGATTGTTTATGCACCCAAATCAGAAATAGAACATAACCTCCAATTTGAAACACAAAAGACTGTCTTCACCATCATATGAGATTGACCAATAAAAAGGCTTTGAAATTAATGAAAATAAATTTGACACAGATTTCTAGGATGAATGAGGGAAATAAAATTTTCTAGTCTAGATTATCTGTTGAAACATTTGTAACACAGGAAAGAAGGAAAGTGAGAAAAACACCAACAAACATAGAAAAATATAATTATCTTTGGAGATGGCAGGCGTTGCCTCCACTTACCATATATTCGGAGGCACATGTTACCAAATTCTTCCAAGCTACACAGGAAGTGGATTGGACTGTGAAAGACCAACCCAAATTGTGTTTGCATTTTTACAAATTTGTAGGGCAGTCCAATATATCAGAGAGCAGTTCAGGTCTCCTGCTCCCCTGGTGCATTCACTATAGCTGCCCAATTTCCCTGCTTTTTAAAGTTATATATCCGTGGGCTATAGGTACTTTCTTAAACCGCAAGGTTTTTTGCTTATTAGTGAATCCATATAATGTTCTCCTCCCATCACTGCCTTCCCACACTTTTCTCTCCCTTCATCTGAATTTCCAATACCAACTATATACTGAAAAGGAGAGAAACACTGATTCCAACCAGTTACTGAGGAGGGATGATCCCTCCTTTGAGTCATAGTTGAGCCTCCTGCCATGCCTCCTTCTTCCTTCACCCCTCTCTCTTCTCATCTGAGCCAATCAGCAACGCAACAAGAAGAGAAGGAGGGAGGGGGAGTTTGTAAACAAAAAAGAGCGTGTCTACAAGTATGGATGAGGAAAACATTTGATTCGAGTACCCAAAAAAGTGCAAAACAATTAGGTTTAGACTACCAGCGGACCATTCCTTGGTTTGAAAAATGTGGATTACATTACTGATAGGTGAGATTTTGCTCCACCTTGCAATAAAGCTGGTTTTTCTGAAATTTCTTGTAGAATGCAAATTTTCCAAATTGCAAAAAAAAAACAAAAAACACTATAGTTAGGTCTCCCACCCCTCCCTTCCCAAGCAAATTTACCTTTGTGGGGAGAGAGACTGGCAGCAGGGAGGGCTCACTGGGCACATTCTTAAGGACTGGATGCTCCTTTCAGGAGTATCACTTCCTGCTGAGGCACATGAGAATTGTTTCATAGGCTTCCTGATTCAGTGAATTGGGCCAGAATGTATAGGAACCTATAAATCACATGCACCCAGCAAGAAATGACAAGATCTTCAGCTTCAGGTCTACATAGGGTTGCCAGGTCAGAAGCATCCCAAACCCTGAGATTTGGGGGGGCATAGTGATGTCATAGGGGCATAACTGAGTGATGTCATTAAGCATGATATATTAAGTATCAACCACAGTTGCTTAGCACACACAATTTAAACAAAAACATTTCTCTGATCGGAAATTAAGATGGATCCTGGGTATGGAACATTTAATCTAGTCTACTTGCTTCTGGCAAAAAGGGTTTAAGTGCCCTCAGGCTGGGCCAGTCACTAGAAGGTCATTATAGGAAGAAAGGAGCCTAGTGTTGTGGAGATGTTAGATGGAAACACCCAGGAGTACAGATGGATACCCCCAAAGGCTGCAATTCTAAACACACTTACTAAGGGACTAAGCCCCATAGAAATCAAAAGGATTTACTTCTCAGTAGACATGGTTTGGATTGTGCTGCTGGTAAAGCTTGACCAGGGATCCTCTCCAAAGATATCCATATCCATGTAGGGTTGGCATCCCCCTGCCTGAAATGCCCTGTCTCTAAATTTTAACATGGCTGCTCCAAATGTCTTTACAGATTTGACTCTTCACTTCCGAAAGAGGTCTGAGAAATGAGTAAGAGTAAGAAAATTCTTTACCCTTTCTGTCTACCCTGTGGACTGCTATAAACTCACTTTGACAGCCAACCCTATTCCAATGAGTAATAACTGACAGACAGAAAAGACACATGGTTTGGTCTACCTTCACAGGCAGCAGCTTGGGAACAACACCAATTGCAGCCACGCTGCCCAGTATGTAAATTCTCTTTTACCACTTTTGGGCAAGAAACAAACCGTCATGCAAACAAGGTGCATCATCAGTAGGTTTAAGGGGGTTGAGTGGAGCATATGGAACCACTGTTGTTGCTTCTGTGGATGACAGGGAGGATAAAGGTAAATAAAATGCAAATAGAGAAAGAAAAAGAAAAGACAGTGATGATTTTCTACATGTAATACCATACCAACCACAATACGATTCCTAATTGTAAGACAGAAAATTCAGCATCCCACAACCAGTCAGGATTCCTAACCAAAAACCAAAACTAAAAAAATCCTGGCAGCCATTTAGCCAAGTTCACAGAAATCCCCATGCAGCACAACCTGACCCAAGGGCTGAAGTTAGTGCAGAATGCTGTGGCATGATTGCTGACATGAGTGAGACCCTACCAGCACATACTATCTCTGCTCTGAAATCTGCACTGGTTGCTGATTTGCTACCAGGCCAAGTTCAAGGTGTGCTTTCCATGTTATGAATGCCACATAGTACTTGTTCTGCTCTTGTAAGAAACCGATCCTTTAGTGTGGCAGCACCTAAGCTTTGGAACTGCCTATTGACATTAGCAGGTACCTTCATTGTACTATTTCGGCACCTGCTAAAGCATTTTTGTTTAGGCAAGCCTACCCAGGCATGTAGAAGCTATTATGCTTTTATCTATTTTTAACTCATTGCTGGTTTCATTATTTTGAATATTTTTAAATACCCGTCTTGAACTGTTTTTGCCAATAATTTTGTTTTAATTCTTTTTATAAACTGCTTTGAGATTTTTTTACAATAAAATAGTATATAAATGTTGTAATTAAAATACATCAATAAATGTTTGAGTCACTGTGGCCCTTGGGTCTCTTTCCACTTTTAAGAACAAAGGAACCTGCCTTATACCGACTCAGGCCATTTGGTGCCATCTAGCTGAGTACTGATGACAGGGACTAGCATTGGTTCCCCAGGATTCCAGGCAATAGTCTTCTCCAGAAATTGAATTGTGGACCTTTGCATGCAAAGCATATGCCCTACCACTGAACTACAACCCTTCCTGTTTTTTAAAAAATATTTTTTAGAATTGTTCCTTTCAATTCACTAATGAATGCACATCATACCTAATGCAGATTCACACCATCCATTTAAAGCACATTCAACACATATTTGAAGCACATGAATCCCAGCACAGAATCATGGGAACTCTAGATTGTTAAGGGTGGTGGGAACTATAACTGTGAGGGGGAAGCTACACTTCCCAGGATCCTTTAGGGAAAGTCATGTGCTTTAAATGCAAGTTGGATGTGCTTTAAACATATTGTCCTACCTGTGGTCTGAAGTCACATGAGGACAGCACCCTGCTGAAGCTAAGCAGGGTCACGTCTGGTCAATGCCTTGATGGGCGACTGCCTGTGAACCATATGTAAGCTGCCTTGGGTTTCTATGATAAAAAAGGCGGGGTATAAATGTAATAATTCAATAAAATAAGTAATATTGTGTGGATCTACTTAATAAACTTTGCCTTCATGTAAATAGTTTCAATTAATTTTTAAAAATGGAAATAAGCGATAAAGTTTACTGGGTGACCATGGGCTACTCATCATCTCTCAGCCTAATCTGTCCCTCAGGATGAAAACAACAGAGAGGAACCACAACCACCCCAAGGAAGAAGGGCACACTTAAAATGTAGAGGAAGTAATACTGTACAATCATAGTGTGAAATCAAATATTTGCTTGCCCTGGGCCCCATCATATGCGCACATGCACAAACCTGCAACCACACCCATGCCTCACCTCCCTGACTCCTGTCTTTTGTGGCTATGTGGGCTGTGCACACAGCACTACCATTAACCAAGATGGCGACCAAGGTTTCCTTAAGGGGTTGAAGCTGCCACCACCGTCTTGCTTGATGGCACTCATGCGTGCTACACGTGTGTATCTCTGCTGTCAACCAAGATGTCAACATGGGCATCAGCACCTTAGGGAAACCTCAGCTGCCATCTTGGTTAATGGCAGCTGCAAAAGAATTCAGCAGAGAAAGGTAGGTGGAGCGAAGAAATGGCGGGCAGCTTGGAAGCTCCACAGATTGCAGAAGGGGCCTGGAGGGGACCTTCAGGGGGCCTTGTAGCCCTAGGGGACCTTGGCCAGGGCCCACCTAGCTGCCCGTTGGAGCTGGCCCTGAATGCAATCCTATGTTTGTTTACTCAGAAGCAAGTCCCAATGTATTCAGAGGGACTTACTCAAACAGTGAAGCATGTAGAGAACTGCAACCTCAAGTGATAAGCAACTTCATTCACCCAACCCAAAATTCAGAATCATGCCACTTTACGCTGTTTTGCAACTGTTTATGCTTGTTTTTATGTTTATTGGATTTTAAAGGGATTTATTTCTTATTGTGAGCTGCCTTGGTTTCCAATCACCAACCCTATCTCACAGGGTTGTTGGAAAGATTCCACATACACACACACACTGGAGATGTAAAAATACATACACCCCCTATAATAGTTTAGTGTCAAAACTATTTGGTCATTGCAGAACATTTTAAAAAATTAAAATCAGTATTAGCTTCCTACACAATAAAAGCAGTGATGCCTAAGTAAGCCCTGCCTCATTGCTTTAAAAATAGGATTGGAGGGGAGAGAAAGATTTACAATACAAACACAATCCTTTGCTATGTTCACTCAAAAGTTCCATTAATTTACAGCACAATCCTAACCATGTTTACTCAAAAGTAAGTCCTATTGAATTGAATGGGATTCACTCTGGGTATGTAGCATTGCAGCTTTACTCTCAGAAAAGGAAGTGCTGGATTAAAGCTTCATATTGGGAAGGTTTTCAAAACTGTGCCCTCTTCAACAGCCCAGGAAAATTTAAACTTGGTTGACTCCTGCACACAAGAGAGAAAAAGACTGAAATCCATATACTTACTCAATTGATGAGATTTTCAGAAAAGCAGGAAAAAACAAGTTTTCTGATTTGCAAAGGGCTCTAGTTACCGCTATTTCAGCGGGCATACAGGATCCCTAGCAAATTTTAGTATATAACGTACAGATGTGGGTGGGTTGATTAGTTGAAGACTAATTTATATTAGTCGTATTTATATTGTATTTATATGTCGTATTTATATTGTATTTATATGCTGTATCTTATTTTAATTTATGTGCGCCGCCTAGAGTGGCCGTTCATTCGGCCAGATAGGCAGCATAAAAATAAAATTTATTATTATTATTATTATTATTGTGAATCACAACCCTGACTTCACTTATTGACTACAAACCTGAAAGGGCGGGATTAGAGCAGCCAGCTACAAACTCATTTAACTGAAGTTAGGGGCAGCAGCTGATGTTTTGGTGTATATCTCCAGAACCAGACCACCTAGAAACTTATTTTTTTTTAAAAAAAATGAAAGCTGAGAGTCTGGCGATTAAGGTGACTCACCTGGAGACCTGGAGAGCACTCCCAAAATCCAGAGTCCCTGGGCAAAACCAGATACTTGGCAACCCTAGGCCTACAAGACCTGTCCAGTTGCTTGCAAGCTCTCCTTGGTATCAGTTCCCCCCTCATCTCTCTCTCTCTCTCTCTCTCTCTCTCTCTTTCACACACACACACACACACACACACAAAAGGGCTTATAGAAAGGGCTGTCTGTAGGCTGTGGTGAATCTATTACCAACCTGGTCTAAATTTGCAGAGTGTTGGGCTGAAATGGGACATGGTTTTCCAAACTGTCTGGGGTGTGTGTACTATATACTGAACACCTCCACTGCAAAAATCAGTCACTATCTCTAACGCAAAGGAAAGATCTTTTCAGAGATTAAAGTGTACCAGGCTAACTATAATTCCTCTCTGTGTGTGTGTGTGTGTGTGTGTGTTAGGGATGGGAAGATCTGTAGATTTCAGTTTTCTCAGTTTCTCATTTTTCCAATCTTAAATTCAGTTGACATTTCTGCAGCAATTTGAAATTTTTTTTAAAAAAATGCTCATGAAAATTCTCCGTTTTAGTGCAAATTTCTCCTAATAAACACATTTTGAAGGCATTTGACTAATATACACATTTTTGCAAGCAATTTCTTGACAATTAATGCATTTTTCCATGTTATTTTCACTCATATATTCATTGTCATACACACTTTCTCCTAATGTATGCATTTTTATAAACATTATTTATAAAATTGTCATGAATTGCATTGCAAAATTCAAATAAGTGCGAATTTCCAAGGATGGTTGTGTTTTGATTCTCATATTGCTTTGGAAAGTGTACATTTGATAGATTTAGCTTGAAATGTGAATGGAATCAAATTTCTCACCCATCCCTAGTGTGTGTACTGTGTATGCGTATTCTTTGTGTAGGTGTCATATATGCTTGTGTACATGTGCTGTGTGTGCATGTGTCCTACATGTTTGTATGGCATGCATCCATGCAAGAATGTGTGTGTGGAATGTGGAATGGGCACACCCATTTTTGGCATGGGGCTCATAGAGGGTTGGATAAAGGTGGATGCAGCCATCAGGGTGAAAAATTAGTCACTCCTGCTATAGCTCATTGTAAAGTGATAACATCTCATAATGTGGACTTGATTTATGCTCATGCCAAAAAAGGATCCCAAAGAATCACCAAATCAGGTTGATTTCATGCATACAACTCAATCAGTGGCCGCTGGTGGCTCTGTGCCAGTGGGGCAGTGGAACCCACAATGGGTTGTAATCTGAAATTTCAAGGAGCTGTCCAAGGTGCTGAACACTTTGGAAAACCCCAGATTGGATTCCATTGCCCTACTGACATGGAGCCACCAGTTGCCACTGCACTCAATGACTGCAACATAAAATAATGATGTGTGCGTGAAAGAGCCAGTACAAATCAGGGAAATACCTGTCACATCTGACATCACTTCAGGCATAATAGTTTTTAACAACAGCAGTTCATGTGATTCACTGAGCTATTGATTACCAAGTGAGGTGCAAGAGCAGCACATGCACATCAAATGTTCTGTGTGCAGAAGCATCCAGATCTTGCCTTTTCTCCCACTGGTCCTCCTTAGGAGATAAACCACACCCTGAAATCATTCTACTACAAATAGCTTTCAAAAAAACCCTTTCCTAGCCTGCTTTCAAGTAGCCTACAAAATAACCATGGCATGCTGACAGCATTTGGGGGAGTGGAAATTTAGGCAGTGCTCCCAGGGGCATTATTTTGTAACCCTTTGCCACCAGCGACATTTGCCCTAAAGGAAGCATGCTTTTTGAATTATCCAGGAAGGGTGGCAGGGTGTAGGAATGGGTTAGATGAACAATGAACATAAAAGCTACAAGACAACATGTTATTTCAAGCCACTGCTTAAGTAATAATTGCAGATAGATTTTAGTGTAGCAAATGGTTGCGTACTCCAAGAAACTAGGTGGTAGCAGAAGTAACTTCTTCCAATTACTGGCTTGCTGTTTCCAGATCAATGATCTTAAGGGGATGTGAGGTTAATTAAGCCTTAATTCACTCAAGATAAATTGACAGTTCTTTGTACAGCTGTAATTGCCTGAACATAAAAATTACTAGTAGGTACAGGCAGATAATCATTTTATTTTCCGTATCATTTACTAAACATTTCTTTTCACATTAACATGCATATATCCATGTGCAATAATACAAGCTTTTTAAGGGGAGAAAGACACCCAATAATTGTGACTTTTAATTGATGGCCTGGCAGTATGACTTGAACACTACATTCCATTGTTCCATTTGTACATGAACTGCTTGAAGCCTGTCTTAGTCTCCACAGGAATTGCAGCCTTTTCTCTTCTTAGCGACTATTTTACCAAGGATACATTTCATGGAACTATATGGAGTCCAGATGTCAGTTAGCAAAGCTTTTAGAATAAACTAAACACCCTTACAGATATGGTAAAATGAATGCATGAGGGGAGCGGCATTGCAGTGGCAGGATCCCTCCCTAACTGGGCCAGCTCTAGTATTTGACACAGTGAGGTGGCTGCCTCAGAGAACAGATACTGGGGTGCAGGATGTGACGGCAAGGTGTTGGAGCTGTATGTACATCACATTCCTTAAGCTAGCCTGCTGCCCTCAGGTGTGGTGGTGGAGAGTACTAGCTCAACTTTAGTACTGTGATTCAGCTGCCAGCCCTGTTAGCTTCTATACATTGGAGGAGCGCCATCTTGCATTGGAGGAGCTGGCCCTGTTCTCCAGCCCATACACTTTCATTGTAACAGTTGCACACACACTCTCACCCCCCCTCATATAGCTGCATTGGTGTAGGGCCCTCACTAGATGACCTGGTCCCCTGCCACATTTTGGACAATTACCTGCTCTAGCAAAACTCTGATTTTCACTTTAAGCATAGGAAACCCAGTTATTCACTGCATCCCTAAATGTTTGGTGATGTAATCAAGCTATGATACCCATGTTGGGAATTCCACCCAGCTATTCCTCTTGAAGAGTTTACTCACCCTAACCTCTGTGTTTTATGATCAGCACTTGAAATAGTTGTCTTTTGTTTGACAATGAGTCAACTGAAATTGCTTTTCATGCCATAAAATGTGAGCCTTCTCAGAAGCCTTTGTTATTCTGTTGCGTTGAAGGTAAATAAAGGCAGATGAATAAAAGTAGATGGAACAGAATAAAAGTCTATTATATTAGAGAAAAAAGGGTTTCTGCTTCTTTCAGTCTTTTTCTTCAAAGCCTATAATGGTATTATCCATTGAGCAAAAGCATAGTGGTGGTAAAAGAAATTGATACTTCCAGCTATTCCAGTGCTGGAACTCCATTGCTACAATAGAAAATTGGGTTTTGTGTGCACTGACGGTGTCTCCCATCCATTGGGCAAATGGGACATATTTTTTAGGCATCTTTCCTAATATATAAGGGGTAGTCCAGATTATGTATCAGCTAACATGCAAATAACTCCTTATGTGTAGTTTGCTTGTGCATTTCCTTCCCAATAGTATGCTACTACTCAAGTGTCTGTATGAATTCAGTTGTCCCCTACACTGCTGACATTTAGGGGTCATCTTAAAATGTATTTATTTACTCCAACTTTGACAGCTAGCTGTACATTGTAACAGAGAGAGACTGTTATTCTGCTACTATATTTTTAAGTGGGGTTTTAACATCAATTTGAAGTACTTTAAATTGTTTCATGATATCGGAATTATGTTTTAAGATTCTTCACATTCACTTGGTCCCACTATCCTGACGATTTCTTACCTGATAATTTGTGCATTACGTTTGATCTTTCACACACCATACAAGCTAGTTCGGGAAATCTCTTGGAATATATTGCAAGTTTAGTGCTCATTTTTGTGATAAATAATACCAGAAATAATCTGTTTGCAAGCTTCGGAACCTGGAAAATCGCAGGAGTTTTTTGCTAGCTGCAGCTGCTCATGTGACAGGCATCCCAGCGTACAGTGCATTCCTGCCCTTTCGGCGCATGGGGTTTTTTTGCTTGATGAAAATTATACCGGTATTCCGACATAGGTGTGAGTAGCAGCAGTATTTCCCACACACACCCATGTGTCTTTACAACTAAAAAAAAAACAATCAGATGCTAAAGGGAGAGGGGTTCCATGGTGACAGGAGGAGATCTAAGACCTCCTACACAGTGGGGACCTACAGTGCACATGTGTATA
The DNA here is from genome assembly GCF_030035675.1 of Rhineura floridana. Classification (NCBI taxonomy): domain Eukaryota; kingdom Metazoa; phylum Chordata; class Lepidosauria; order Squamata; family Rhineuridae; genus Rhineura; species Rhineura floridana. The sequence goes on along the minus strand of NC_084484.1, from coordinate 47,109,670 downwards.
ATGGATGAGGGATGAAAACAAGACATTCATTGTGAAAGACATTTGTGTGACATTTGCATGAAATGCTGGTACATTGGCTGAAAAATCTACTGTTCCTTAATGCAATAGGTTCCTTAATGCAATAGTATGAAAGGAATTTCAGAAATCGAGACAGAAGCGCTACCATTTTAATCTGTTAAACTAACACAATAAGCCCCATGTCTGAAAGCAGCCCTGTGCTTTGGCAGGAGGAAGAGCAAGGTATAAGATCAATCAATACTTTTATTTTTTTTATTTTTATTATATGATTTATATCCCTCCCTTCCTCCCAGCAGGAGCCCAGGGCTGCAAACAGAAGCGCTAAAAACACCTTAAAACATCATAAAAACACACCTTAAAATACATTAAAACAAAACGTTAAAAACATTTTTTAAAAAAGCTTTAAAAACATCTTTTAAAAAGGGTTAAAAACATTATTAAAAAAAAATTAACAAACAATTCTAACACATACGCAGACTGGGATAGGTCTCAACTTAAAAGGCTTGTTGAAAGAGGAATAGCAGAATAATCTTAAATAAATTAGTGGGCTGTCTAAGCCAGATTTCATAAACATGCTTGAAAAGCAGTCTTGGATTTTAAAAGAACATGGACATATAATCCTGAGCTTTAAGGGATCCATAGTAAGAAAAAATACTAGGTTTTGCTGATTATTTATGTCAACATTTTCCACTCTCTTCAGCTATCCCTATTTTTTCAGGGATAGTTCCTTTTCTCTAGTTCCTGATCCTGGGACGCTTTGGGGATACATTTTTTAAAAAATGGTTAGTAAGCATATGTAACTTTCTTATTTGATTTGTTTTAAACTAGAATTTAAATTATGACTGACATACAAACCAACTCAGAGATTATCAAAGCAAATAAATAAGCATTTTTAATTATAGCACAGTTCTGATAATAATAATAATAATGATGACAATGATGATGATGATTTTTCAAAATCTGTGTCCAGACGTTCCATTCTTTTGTGCTAAAGATGTAAACATTTCTTTCTTTCTCTTCCTGAAGGCAAGGGACAAAATGTGTAGACAAGAATTTGCACAAAAAACCCTGAAACTTTTTTTAAAGTCCTTCCTAAATCAGGACAGAGAAATATTATCATCCTCCGTTTGTTATTTTCAGACTCTGAATACATGGCTTACTTGAGTGAAGTTGTTCAGGATTTGAAATTAATATTTAGACAATTCTTCTAAGGTAGGCTGGACCTTTGCAGCAGGAGCACAAAGTCAAACAGGAGGCTATTTAAACTGAGAAAATTTTACTGAGCATGAGCAGCTCAGTGTGCTCTTTTTCCTTTAATATAAAGAGCCAAACACAGGGTTTATTCATATAGTCTCCCTTTCATCCTCTCCAAAAACTGTCTATCAGAATAGTAAATGCTGCAAAACATTTTATGTATTAAAGGTGCTCTTTAAGAAGAGTGCAACCATGTCCCCTATAAGAATGAATATTCTATTAAACATGACTGTTTTTTGTGGGTTTTGTTTTTTTTAAAAGAAAAGGAAAAAAAGCAGAACGTTTATTTTTATTTATTTACATATTTATAATCTGCACTTTCATAAAAATGTGTTAAGGCCATACTTAACACACCTCCTTTCAAATCCTGTTTAGTGCATGCATTACCAACCAAGCATCTGACATGTGGCCCCTTTAAGAGAAACAGCTATGACTCAGGAGGCTTGCACTGGAGAGCTGACTCAGGCTGCATTCAGACATGGGATTTTCTGCAATAGTTTTACCGATTATAATGACAGTGCTTCTGTTCTGATTTCTAACATTGATTTCACACTGCAGTACTTGTTGCATTATGGACCTGTGGCTTTCTGATTGATATACTGCCATGTTGCGCTAAATTCCATTCACGCCAGTGGGCGTAGTATGATAAAATGATGAACATCATCAGACATGTCACCACTTCCCCACCCTTTCCGCACATGCACACTTCTGTTCCCCCATGATTTCCCATGAAAATGGTAGGAAGGAATTATATGCCGGTGCACCAGCCCAGATTTCGTCACTTTACTCCAGCCATTTTCTGGGTTTATGGGGCTGAAAATGGATTTTTTCTGGAAGCAATTAACACGGAAATGAGTGCTAAACTTTGACTGCATTCCGCTAGATTTCCAGAACTGCCTTTTACATTGTGTAAAAGGTCAAATAAAATGTAGAAATTTTCAGGTAAGGAAACATTGGGGAAACAGAATAAAGTGCTGTCTGAATGCAGCCCCAGAGGTATGGCCTGGCTGGAGAAGCAGGTTACTACTCTATGTAGGCTCCCAGGCCTCATCAGAAATAAAGTTTGTTTAACTATTAACTCATCTTGTAGTGAGTTTCTACATAAACAGATGAAGACATGTAGGACAACTATAGTCCATGGCAGGTATTCAGCAAGGTGGAATACTGGGAAAAGAATCTGTTCAGGCAGCAATTTCTGGTCCAAGCACAGGACTGCTGTAAGTATCTAGTGGTGTTTCTATTGTAATCTGTGAGGCCTAAAAATGTAGTTTCAAACTTGATGAGGATCAATTCAATCAGACAGTAGTTCTTGGTGTGAACATAGGGCTGTTGTAAATACCCAGTGGGTTTAAATATGAAGTAAGGATTTTACTGAGATATTTAAAAGTAGATATGGCAACAAAACCTCCAAAAAAAGAGACTTCTGTCCTATCTTACATGATCACAGTGTGTATTCCAGTAGACTATAAAGTTAATTTACTGATTTGCTACATTGTTTGATGCAAACATTCTCTTAGAATTGCTTCCATTGATTTATCAATTTCAGCCAAATCTAAACATTGGAGGAGAAGGTTATCAGTGGTTACTAGAGTCATGATGGCTATCTTACCTCCTGCATCAGAGGCAATATGTCTCTGAATGCCAATTACTGGGAATCACAAGTAGAAGAGTGGTATTGCACTTGAGTCCTTCTTGTGGGCTTCCCAATGGCATCTGTTTAGCCTCTGTGAGAAAACAGAGTGCTGGACTAGGAAGCTAGACTAGAGATGCCGGATTTCCTCTGATCAAGTAAAGTTTTTCTAATGTTCTTATGTTCATTTTAATGACCACCCCAATGCAGTTTTTCCAGTGCCTTCACCATGCACTCGTGCAAGTGATCAATTTAATTTTTAATTTTTAAGCAATGATTTCAAAACATTAGGTAAGTATTCGGTAGTGGCTCTATTTGCAGCTGTGAAACATTGGGGGGTGTGGCTCACCAGACCTAGCTGCCAAGGATCAGTTCAAACTCTTTCCTTTCTGAGGGCCCTGGTCTCATTTTGTTCCTGAGTTGTTGTCTGGATCTCCAAGACAACCTCTTATTACAAGCAAGATATTAATGTTTCTTCCTATATCCAATTTACAACATTTGTGATAGGATGCCTTGTCTCCAGCCTTGAGGATAGACAAATGGTTTCTTAATTTAACTGCTGTGAAATCTGCTGCATAAATTGCATAGCAGGTGGTGTTGTGATGTTACAAGACTTACAGTCTGCTTCTGCAGCATCAAGATATTCTTTCAGAGTTCAGATACTTCCAAGGCTGGAAAATGTAGTCCCTGGAGCATAGTTGCTTTGGGCATGACATTTCACCCTTGGAGCCAATCTATAATGGAAAAATTAAACACTCAGCACAAGGGTAGAACAAAATCTTCTGGATTAGTTTAACTTACTTCAAGTACCATTTTATAATTCGGCTTTTGACAGCTTTATTTTCTTTCTGATATAGTGAATGTGACACCCACCCACATGCTAAATATGGAGAATAAGGGGTTTTCTGATGATACCTATTAAAGAGACTTCAATCTGATTCCCCTCCCTTTATACCATTGTTTTCAAATGCAATGCAATGCAATGTAATGCAGTTGGGGGTGGTGGTGCATATTGCTTTATAAAACTACATGCAAGTTATGCTTTCTGTGCCCATCAGAAGGGCGGGTTTCAGGTTGGAAGGTACCTTTGGCATAGTGACACCTGCTGAGACTGCTCCTATGTTAAAGGACATACCACTAACAGGCGTACAGCAGTTATGCCTGCTGGTAGGGCAGCAGCAGCAGGTCTCAGCAATGGTTTGGAGTTGCCATTTTAATTCCCACAATGCTCCAGAGAAATGCTACATCAAGTGTGCTCTGGGGCACTGTAAGAAACCACTGCAGGACTCATCAGAAAGGTGGAGCAGATATCAGTGGCCGTGGCACTCAAATCCAGGCAGAAAATCTAAGGATGCTGGGTGGTGATTCCAGCCATGGCCTGCCATCTAATCATCTGCCATCTGTTTCATACTGTCAATGTCAGGAACACCAGGTCATGAACCAGAAACCTTATAACCCAAGACTGGTGCTGTCACTGTCCAGGCCTAGTATAAATACCAGGATCTTGATTTCCTACCATTATTTATTTTATTAAATTTTTATACTGCCCCACTAGCATAGCTCTCTGGGCGGTGAACAACAAGCAATACAAATATATACAATAAAATCCAATAATACCATACAGCAAAAGTACAGAGAATGGAAGATCTAAAAACAATTACAACACACTTTAAAACTGAATTAAGTTAAATTAAAAGCCCTAGAAAAGAGGAAGGTTTTAACCTGGCGCTGAAAAGACAGCAGTGTCGGCGCCAAGCGCACCTCATTGGGGAGACTGTTCCACAGTTCGGGGGCCACCACTGAGAAGGCCCTAGTTCTTGTTACCACCCTCCGAGCTTCTCTGTGGGTCGGAGCTCAGAGGAGGGCCTTCAATGATGAGCGCAGTGTACGGGCAGGTTCATATTGGGAGAGGCGTTCCAACAGGTATTGTGGTCCCACACCGTATAAGGCTTTATAGGTCAATACCAGCACTTTGAATCTGGCTCGGAAGCAAATTGGAAGCCAGTACAAGCGGGCCAGAAGAGGTGTTACATGTTCAGACCGCTTGGTCCTCGTTATCAATCTGGCAGCTGCGTTTTGCACAAGCTGTAGCTTCCGAACTGTCTTCAGAGGCAGCCCTACGTAGAGCACATTGCAGTAATCCAATCGCGAGGTTACCAGAGCATGTACCACTGATGTGAGGTCCTCCCTGCTCAGATAGGGATGTAGCTGGGCTACCAACTGAAGATGGTAGAATGCATTCCATGCCACCGAGGCTACTTGAGCCTCCAGTGACAGGGAAGGATCTAAAAGAACTCCCAGACTATGAACCCGCTCCTTTAGGGGGAGTGTACCCCGTCCAGGACAGGGTATATATCCACCATCTGATCAGAGAAACCGCATACCAACAGCATCTCAGTCTTGTCTGGATTGAGTCTCAGTTTGTTAGCTCTCATCCAGTCCATTATCGAGGCCAGGCAACGGTTCAGCACATTGACAGCCTCACCTGAAGAAGATGAAAAGGAGAAGTAGAGTTGCGTGTCATCAGCATACTGATGACAACGCACTCCAAAACTCCTGATGACCCCACCCAACGGCTTCATGTAGATGTTGAAAAGCATGGGAGACAGAACCGACCCCTGCGGGACTCCGCATTGGAGAGCCCACGGTGTCGAGCAATGTTCCCCAAGCACTACCTTCTGGAGACAACCCGCAAAGTAGGAGCGGAACCACTGCCAAGCAGTACCACCAACTCCCAACTCCGCGAGCCTCTCCAGAAGGATACCATGGTCGATGGTATCAAAAGCCGCTGAGAGATCAAGGAGAATTAACAGAGTTACACTCCCTCTGTCTCTCTCCCGACATAGATCATCAAACAGGGCGACCAAGGCCGTCTCAGTGCCGAAACCGGGCTTGAAACCCGATTGAAATGGATCTAGATAATTGGTTTCATCCAATAGCACCTGGAGCTGGTCAGCAACCACTCGCTCCAAGATCTTGCCCAGGAATGGAACATGCGCTACTGGTCTGTAGCTGTTGAAATTATCTGGGTCCAAGGAAGGTTTTTTCAGAAGTGGTCTCACTGCCGCCTCTTTCAGACGGCCAGGGACCACTCCCTCTCGTAAAGAGGCATTTATCACCTCCCTGGCCCAACTAGCTGTTCCATCCCTGCTAGTTTTTATTAGCCAAGAGGGGCAAGGATCCAGTATCGAAGTGGTTGCACGTACCTGTCGAAGCACCTTGTCCACGTCCTCGAGCTGAACGAACTGAAACTCATCCAATAAAACATGACAGGACTGTGCTCCGGACACCTCATTAGGATCAACTGCTATAAACTGGGAGTCTAAGTCCCGACGGATGCATAAGATCTTATTTTGAATGTGTCCAGCAAACTCCTCACAGCGGGCCACTGATGACTCTATCATGTCCTGAGGGCCAGAATGAAGTAGCCCTGGGACAACTCTAAAAAGCTCCGCCGGGCGGCAAAGAGATGACTTAATAGTGGTGGCAAAATGTTGTTTTTTTGCCGCCCTCACCACCTCTAAATACAGTTTGGTGGAAACACTTACCAACTCATAGTTGCATCCATCAGGAGTTCACCTCCACTTCTGCTCGAGCCGTCTCCTATCTTGTTTCATCGCTCTCAGCTCCAGGGTATACCATTGTCGTGCCCGGGTTGGGAGTCAAGAACAGAATCACTTGATGAAAGCAAATCAGTTTTTATTAGAGTAATTTCCAGACATAGGCTTCTCCGCCTCATGAACTCTTAACACGAACCAAAACCCGCGGCATGGAAGAGAGTTGATAGAACAGAGTTTCCAGCATTCCCCGTCCCTTATCAAGGGGGCTTTCGGGCCCTGATCCTCTCACTCCGCCTCAAACTGCCCACATCTACGCCCCTTCCCTCCTCTTTTCTTTGGCGCCGTTTTAACTGTCTTTGGGTGCGGGGCGATGGGGGGGCAGCTGCCTCCTCCCCTTCTGATTCGGAAAGGATGGTAGGAAGTGGGGGGGGTTGGCCCAACGCGTCAGGTGATTTCTCTCTACCCTTCTCTGCAGCCGAACGACCTTGGTCCTCCTCCTCCCTCTCTGTCTGTAACGGCAGCACATTCCTAGGGGGGGAGTGTGTGAGAACCGAGTCTGTTGTCTGTTCAAGATTTCCCCCCTCTATCTGGGAAGCTTCTCCCTCCCCTCCAGATGCCTCAGCCCAGCTGCCCCCCTCTCCTAGTTCATTCTCAGAAACATCAGAACTCCAACCATAGCTCATGACAACCATGGAGCTGTATGAGCTCTACACAGGAGAGGGCGCACAGGAGCAATCGTGTCAACCGCTCTGGCCATCTCCGCATTCCACAGTTCGACCAGGGCTTCGACAGGAGTGCCAGTCTTATCAGCCAGAAAAGCCCCCAGAGCCCTTTGAAAACCTTCAGGATCCATTAGTCTCCGGGGGCGGACCAATTTAATAGGTCCCCCACCCTTGCAGAGGGGAAAAGCCACTGAGAGTCTAAACTTCAGCAAGCGGTGATCTGTCCATGACAAAGGGAGAGGTGTAAAACCCCCCACATCCAGATCACCATCCCCGTGTCCAGTAGCAAAAATAAGATCTAGAGTGTGCCCTGATGTATGTGTTGGGCCACTAACATATTGGGACAGCCTCATGGTTGTCATGGAGTCCATGAAGTCCTGAGCTGCCCCAGATAAAGTAGCCTCGGCATGGATGTTGACATCCCCCAGTACCAATAGTCTAGGGGATCTCAGCAATACCTCCGAGACCACTTCCGTCAGCTCAGTTAGGGAGGTTGTTGGGCAGCAAGGTGGGCAGTACACCAACAAGATTCCCAGTCTGTCCCTCTGACCCAACACAAGGTGCAAACACTCCAGACCAGTAACTACATGGACATGGTGCTTGATGAGTGAGATGGAACTCTTATAGACCACAGCGACCCCACCTCCCCGACCCTCGGATCTACCTTGATGCTGAACCGAGTACCCCGGTGGGCAAAGCTGGGAAAGGCTGACTCCTCCCTGTTCACCCACCCAGGTCTCGGTTATACATGCCAGATCGGCTGCCTCATCCACAATTAAATCATGGATGAGGGAGGTTTTATTATGTACCCATCTGGCATTTAAAAGCACCAACTGGAGATCCGAGGGCTGGCTGAAAGGACAACCAACAACCCTGCAGATGTGAGAAGGACCGGAACATGGCACAGCCACTACATGTCTGGGCCGCGTTCCCCTTACTTGGCACGTCCTTCTCACAACGCCATACCTCCCTCTGCCCGTCACTACACTAATTGGGGCCCCCTCAAGTCCCCCTGATTGATGATAGAGCCTCTTTCCCAGGCACATAATAAACTTAAATACAAACACAAGTCCACATTCACATCAAACAGAATGACATATACCCCCCAACATTCATTCCAAAATCAAATACACCAACACAATCCCCCACACTCTGTACTAGCAGACATCAACACTTCTTCTATCTTGCTCCACCGTTGAGGTCAATGGAAGGCACGCCGCACCACAACTCCTGATGTCACGGCTTCTCCCCCCACCACCACAGAGAAGGGCACCAAAGATGAAACAGGCACCGCCACGACTCAGGTCCACTGCACCACACCCGCCGCTGGCTGACTCCCCGCTAAACAGGAGGCATCCCGAGGCCACCCGGCGAACGCCACCCTCACCAGGAAGCAACCAAGCGGCAGCAGGAAGATTGAAAGGGCAGTGCTTTCTCCTTTCTATTCTTTCGGCAACAGCTCAAGCTCTCAGCTCTGGCCTCCAACAACATACATCAGGAAACCTGTGTTGATAAACACTCCAAGCTTAGATCCAGTAATGGTCTGCCATAGCCTTGGGTTGGCCTAGACCTGACAATTACTGTGCAAACTAGGAGGATAGAAGCTACAAAGCAAGCAGAATTAGATGTAGACCCTGGCAATTTGGGATAAAGCAAAGAGAAGGTTGTCAGCTGCTGCTGACCCTCTAGCCTGGTCATCTGACCAACACTGGAGAACACTCTGTTGCAGAAATTACACAGGATCAACAAAAATAGAATGAACCACAAGCTGCCCTTCTTTATACTGGACTTCACAGGGACTCCTTCCTGATAAGAAAAGAGCTAAGATGCAGCCCAATACAGGGGATCTTTCTGGTTTTAGGGTCAGGAGTAGCACACAGCGGGATGGGGCAGCGGCACTTACCTGAACTTCTAACAGCTAAGTCACTGTTGCTTACCAGGAGGAAAAAGGGGTGAGATGGTAGAGAGGACAGTGCAGTGCAAATGCTCCAGCAGAGTCAGTCCAGTGCTCCTGCTGCTGCATTTGCACTCTGCCTATATCCCAGACACTTTGCCCCTTCACCTCTCCTTCCCGGTAAGCAGCAGCGACTCAGCTGTCAGGAGGTCAGTAAGCACCACCATGCCATCTGCTTCTGCAGGGTGGAGGAATTAATTAAAATATTTGCATACATGCCTTCAAGTCGATCCCGACTTATAGTGACCCTACGAATAGGGTTTTCGTGGTAAGCGGTATTCAGAGGTGGTTTACCATTGCCTTCCTCTCAGGCTGAGAGGCAGTGACCGGCCCAAGGTCACCCAGTGAGCTTCATGGCTGTGCGGGGATTCAAACACTGGTTTCCCACATCATAGTCCAACATTAATCAAAAGCCAAGAACGAACCCACTCTTGGATCCATTCAGGTTTAAATGCTAAAAAGCTGAGTATTTATTAATGTTTATAGCACAAGCAGACACTTCTTAGTGAAAACCCCCAAAGAGCATTTGTGGCTTGCCTGGTTAATTAGCAATACAGCCATTCATTGTATGGAACAAGAGTGGGGAACCTTTTTCAGCCTGTGGACTGCACACCCTCATAGGCAGCCTTCCAGGGGCTGCATACCAGTGGTGCATGGGATCAGAGGCAAAAGTGGGCAGGGCAACAGATGTGACTCTTACCTTTGTACAGATGGCTACATTCCAGCCATGCAAAAGCCAGAGGTTTCTATATCCTCCACCGCTACCACCATCTTTCTATCCAGACAAACAAAAGGCATTATCACAGTTGAAGGACACATTCAAACCAGGCAAAAGCACTTGACGTGGGCATGGGGCAGGGACAGTCAGGGAAGAATGCAGAATATGTGAACTGGTCGGAGATGTGATTGATCCAGAACCATGTTCATAAGTAGGGTTGCCAGGCCAGAGAATGATTCTGTATCTTTAAGGGAAGAGAAAATTCAGCCAAATGCAGGTGTTCTTGCAACACTATAATGGGAAAAACCACAAGGTGAAATTCTCCCTTCCCCCTGCACAACTTTTAAAGATACAGAAGACCTCTTGGAGGCCAGGCCTGGCCACAAAAGTTCTCAGGTTTTCTTGACCTGCTTTGTTGTGCTATAGCCCTTCCAGACAGCAATAATGGGATATAACAAGTAATGTAAGTAATATGGCAGAACAACAAATAAAGTGAAATGATGTGTGGACCATTTAGTATAAATCCACCACTAATGTACTATTATTGTGTCAAGAATCAGTAGCAGAATACACCAGCAATAAAACACCAAACTGGAGGGGCTCTGGGAAGCAATCTTCTCCACATATGTCAATTAACATGTGTTAATTAAATACTGGTAGGGAAATTGCAGTTGAAACAGAAACCAAAAAAATACATATTGCTCATTCAGCTTGCTGTTTCCCTGACATTAAGAACGTAAGAAGAGCCTGCTGGATTAGGCCATTGGCCCATCTAGTCCAGCATCCTGTTCTCACAGTGGCCAACTAGATGCCCATGGGAATCCTGCAAGCAGGACCTGAGTGCAAGAGCACTCTCCTCTCCTCCATTTTCCAGCAACTGGTATTCAGAAGCATACTTCCTCTGACTCCATATAGACAACATTGTCCCCTGGGCATTCAACCACTAGGTGACTGTCATCAAAGCTCCAGTTGCTACAGCAGAGAAGCCTGTTTGTGGGTGTGGGTGTCAGAAAGTGGTGGTTTTTTTATATTACCTTGGACAGTCTTCTAACACATTTCTTCTCCTCATTTTCCCCAAGATAACATCTCAAGGTAAATGAATTACACTAATTACAACTCATTGGTGTATTGGAATCCTATTTTCAATCACAGCCACATCCTGCTGTAAAATGAGTGCCATCAAGAATATGAGATGGAAAATATTGTTTAGATCACATTCAGGCATGTTTAGAGGCATTTATAGAATAGAGCTGCTCCCTTTCCCCCCCTTAGAGATTATTCAGATTTATTTACAGGCAGACAAAAAAGGGCATCTGTTTTTATAACAATTGATTTGGCAGAAAAAGAGAAGTTGCCACATAAATTAGCTTGTGGTATTTTCAAAGTTTCTGCCACCAGGATATCTATAAGTAAGCAGCCTGAAACAGTATTCATTTCCCAATGGTTTATTCTGAAAAGTTTCCTACCTGAGACCTGCCCAGGTAATACCAATGAGTTTCATTTTTCGTATTTCAGTTGTGGATTTGTAGAATTGTGATGTCCCAGCCATAGGAGAAGACAATTTTGATTGTGACCACTGGGCTAGGAAAGTTCAGTTTAACCCTTCTCCTGCACTCTTTTCCCAGTTGAACCCTCCCCCCACCCAAAGTTATTTACCCTCTCCCTGACCTCCTATTCCCCATGTTGATAACACCTCTCTCTCTCTGTCTCTCTCTCTTTCTCTGCAGGGGAACGATTTCACAAACTGTGCATCTCCATGATCAAGCATCGCTGTGGAGCACTTAGCTCACATGAACTGGTGTCTTCATGGTGGAGCTGGAGGCAAACTTGCTGTTGGGCCATAGAAGGATAGCTCCAGCCCAATTAATGTATGAACCAAGGCTGAATTCAAGTACTTTTCAAATTTTCTTGAGCACTTTGGTATGAAGTGCTTTATAACAGTTGCCTCATTTTTCCTAATAACTTCCATTAGGGAGAACCTGTCCTGGATGGGGTTGCACTCCCCCTGAAGGAGCAGGTTTGTAGTTTGGGAGTTCTTTTAGAACCATCCCTGTCACTGGAGGCACAGGTTGCCTCGGTGGCACGGAGTGCTTTCTATCAACTTCGGTTGGTAGCCCAACTACGCCCCTATCTGGACAGGGAAAACCTTGCTTCAGTTGTCCATGCACTGGTAACCTCAAAATTGGACTACTGCAATGCTCTCTACGTGGGGCTGCCTTTGAAGATGGTTCGGAAGCTGCAGCTCGAGCAAAACGCGGCGGCCAGATTGTTAACAGGAACTCGGAGATGTGAACATATAACACCGATTCTGGCCCGCTTGCACTGGCTGCCTATACGCTTCCGGGCTCAATTCAAAGTGCTGGTTTTGACTTATAAAGCCTTACACGGCTTGGGACCACAATGCCTGATGGAGCGCCTCTCCTGATATGAACCTACCCGTACACTACGTTCAACATCAAAGGCTCTCCTTCGGGGACCCACCCAGAGAGAAGCCCGGAAGGTGACAACAAGGAAACGGGCTTTCTCTGTGGTGGCCCCCGAATTATGGAATTCTCTCCCTGATGAGGTATGCCTGGCGCCAACATTGTTATCCTTTCAGCGCCAGGTAAAAACCTTCTTGTTCTCCCAGGCATTTTAAAATTTTAATATCTACTTTTAACATCTACATCTATCATTCACAATCTTAATTTTAGTAATTTTAACATTAACATCTTAAACAGCTTCATATTTTAACTGATTTAATACGTTTTTATACTTAACATTTTAGGATTGTGTCTGTCGTTGTCCATGTGTTTAACTATGTTTAGTTATTTTGTTATATTGTTTCAATGTGTTTGATATATGTTTTTAATTGTATACTGGATGTTTTTATGCTGTAAACCGCCCAGAGAGCTTCGGCTATTGGGCAGTATAGAAATATAATAAATAAATAAATTAGCACCCATAAAGTTCTGAGAGGGGTGTCACAAAGTGACTGCTTCAGTGATGCCTGGCTTCCCTTCATACTCTACATCAGCCAACGTGGTGTTTTCCGGAGGTTGTAGACTACAACTCCCATGAGCCCCAGCCAGCATAGCCATGGTCAGGGTTGATGAGACTTGTAATTGCATTTGAAGGGCACCACATTGGCAATCCCTATGCTATTTGAACACGGACTCACAGAACAAGCATTCTCCTCAGTCTTGCAATAAATTTTGGAGAGACTTATTTCCATAACTAACAGAGGGCAATGTCGGTGTGTGTGTGTACTGTCATGCTTGTACTATCTGACGGACATTGTTGTGCTGTGTGTGCAGTAAAAACTTTGCTTATTACTATTCACTGCAAATATTTAAGTTTTATATTAGTTAGTCCAGTGGATTTCTTTAGCCAACAATACATTATAATCCCCACCCCACCCCCAAAAAACAATTAGGCGTAACACACAAATCTACATATATGGCAAGGATTATTTCAAATGCATAATAGTTTGTCCTATTTTCAGCCTTGTCTCCTCTTTGAAATAAGCAAGCATCTGACTTCTGCTGGCCTGATCATCACCCAATATCTATAGAATTGAACAGAAAGGAGACACACAGGTAAAGGATTTCAGGTTTTCTTCTTCTGTCAACAGGATTGACCTTTTGTGTGTGGGCAAGGCTGCTGTGCTCCAAGGCAGTTATAGATAGGATATCTAAAGGCCACTTCTCATTATTCTTTTCACAACATGGAGTAAAGCTGGACTCATATTTGGAAAGGTAGAGAAGATCTGTGCCACACATAGTTTGAGAATAGCTGGCTGTGTTTTTGTTTTACAGTCAACAACACTCAGAGCATTTTGATGGCAGACAGGGTGGGTCCTTTTCAACTTGCAAAAATCTGGTTTTGTTGAAAACAAAGGGAGACCATGGGAGGAAGATAAAATCACCCTAGCTGAGATAAGAACCTAATGTCAAACACTATTATATACATGCTTTTATGATAGATTGTTTTAATAAGTGTAAGTTCAGTCTTACCTTAACCTTTCTCCCTTCTCCAAGAATAAAGGACTTGCATGTTTTAATAAACAACAAAAACAAAAAAGTACCCTCAGCATAATAATATTTTTCTATGAAATGGGTTATAGGTTACCTGTTTGCCTGAATTTTCTAATGTTGAGTGCACGCAGTCCTTCCTGTAAACTGTAACAGATGTGCAAAACCACACTTAGGCTGTTCTGTTGAAATATCACAAAATCATTAACAAGTCATAGCATAACATATCCCGGTAATCATTGTGAATCATAACCAATTCCTAAACATAGATCAATATTCATTTCACAGCTGAATCCAGTGCAATGCATAATTATTTGGATATAGCTCCCAATGTGTTCAATGAGGCTTACTGCCAAGTGAGTGTGAATATAATTGTGCCCTTAATTTTGAGCAGTGGCAGCCACTGGGGTGGTTTTGCAGCAAAACTGCTCCTGGTCATTGCATAAAAATAGAGGAGAGAGAGGCCTACTTGCTCTTATCTTTCCATTGTTGGAAGCAGTGGTAAAAGTTGGGATGTACGAACATGCCTCAATCCATTTCAATGTTCATTTACACTTTCATCTGGTATTTCCCATTCCACTGCAATTGGTTTATTTAACACAAGTCTGTGTTCTATTTCATCATATGCTGATGCTGAAATATATGTATTTATGTAGCACACAATAGACATGCATATCTCAGTCACTAGCAGATATTTACAAATCATTTACTTTCTCTGTGTGTTCCCTTTCAAAGTTAATGAGTTACCAGAGGGGTTATTTTGTTAGTTTTTTACAGCAAAAACAACCGTCTTGTGACACCTTAAAGACAAAGTTAATGAAATGACTAATGGCCCATCACAAAGCCATCTATGACTGCAAAACTAACCATGCCTATTCAGAGGTTCATTTATTGGCGATCACTCTTGGTTGGTTGAGTAAGATTGTCTTCCAAGATAAGGTCTTCAACGGTGGGTCTGTAAGTGACTGTAGAGGCCAATACTGGATCCACACAGCCTCCCACAGTGAGGACATAGGTTTCCAGATGGAAGATGGTCACGATGAGGATTTGCTTGCCTTCCGCTTAGCTCATTTGTCCCGTTTGCCCTGTACTCGTGATTCTTCAAAGTCCATAGCACCTTTGATAATGGCCGACCTCCAATTGGGACGCTCATGGGCCAAGGCTTCCCAGTTCTCGATGCTTATGTTACATTTTTTTAGATTAGCTTTGAGAATGAATTTAGTGGGTCTTACTTCCAGATCAGTGGGGTTATGATTGTAGCATTCTCACTACTTTGATTTCACAGTTTGGTACAAATTTGTCATCCTATCTCCTTTCCATCATTCAAACGTCGGGGGGGGGGACTGTTTAGACATAAGTCAAGAAAACATCAAGGGGTAGAGGAAGGCATTTTTAAATTTAATTTTGATTTTAATACAAGATTAAGGGTTGTTAAAATGGGCAGTCAAATTCAACTGGTTCTCCCCACTTTGAGAAAATGACTAGAACTTTAACTGAGAAGCACAGATAAAATCCACAGGTCACAAAACAGTTCACTTCTCTCCATGGGAAAAGAACAATAATAAGTGATATATTCCATTTGTTTTTAAAATTCATAATAGGAAGCAGATTAAGACTGAAATCCCAATCCCACTTATTTGGGAGTAGAGGATAGGCAAGAAATTAGATTCAGTTCACATTTCAAGCCAAATCTATCAAATTTGCACAATATGAGAAACAAAACAGCCATCCATCTAAATTCAAATTTATTCAAATTTTGCAATGCTATTTGTCAACCAAACAATTATTTACAAGATGCTTATATTATATTATGGGGAAATGTTCATAAAAATTAATATATGAATGAAAATAACATTCAAAATTACATTATATGGCAAGAAATTACTTGCAAAAATGTGTACATTAGCCAAAAGTGCCTACAAAAATGTGTTTATTAGGAGAAATGCTCAATAAAATGCCGGAGAAGTTTCATAAGGATTGTTTTTTTTAAAAAATGCAAATTGCTGCAGAAATGTGGAGAACTGAATTTAAGATTGAAAAAATGAGAAACCGATAGAATTAAAATCGACAGAACTTTCCATCCCCACTTGGCAGTAAGCCTAATTCAGTGGGATTTACAATACTTCTATTTAAACATGGTTAGGACTGCAATCTTAGTGCATATTGGCTGTCTTTGGCAATAAGCAGCACTTCAGAAAGAAGAAAAGCAAAATGAATATATCAGTGACTATGTAAATGTATATACTACAAAGCCACTTATGTATTTTTTTTCCAAATAATATGTGCATGTTTAAAAAAACAGTGTGTTGTAAAGAACTAAGGTGAATAGCTTTTACACCATGCTGCAACAGGGGTTAACCAAGTGGATGGAAAGAAATTTGCTTGATACATGGCAGCTGGATGTGGCTGAGGACTGAAAACAAGACACAGGCAGCAGTGCTGGGTTGAACTATGGACCAATTTTATTGAATAATTAAATGAACCTGCAGAGGGGAAAAACATAGGTGTGGAAGCTAGCATCAAATGTTAGTTCATGCCCGTAACTATTAGGGTGACCAGGCCCTGTTGGGTGAAGGACAATCCATCCGGCCCACTCCCTCCCCCAGCCACACCCTGAAAGTGAGTAGAGAGACTTTCCTGAGTAGAGAAAGTGAGTAGAGAGAGTCACCACTCTCCAGGGCCCCAGAACTCCAGGCAGATGAGGCAGGTTGGTCCCAAAGATGATCTGTATCCTGCCTCTGGATCCTATAGCCTGAGCTGCAGGCCTATGGATCCACCAATCACCATCAAAAGGTGCCTAAGGGGGTCACCTAGCTATTCTTACCTGTTTCCTTTCCCACACCTTTACACGAAGCAACCAAATTAATGTAATGCTAAATTTATGGGAGCCAAAAAGAAATTGATGTCATGACCAAATTGATATCAAATGATTCCAGAACAGCCTAATCAACCTACTAAGCCACACACCTGGCTAACTGCCTCCCTCCCTTCTCCACAGTACAGAGTAGTAAAAAAAAAAACAGCTGGCAAGCATAGCAGTCTGGTAAAAAATCCTACTTGGCCCCCAAGCAATCCCCTGGCAGTTGTACTATGGACGAGGGGTGGGTGGGTGCCAGTGATGAAGCAGGAAGAAGGGGGTATGATGACAGTGTGGGCTTAAATAGACTCAGCTGCCATGCCCCCTGAAAACAGTCACACACCCTCACACGCTGTGCTAGCAAATGTGCCCTGCCTTCAGATGGTGACCAAGGCTTCAGCCCCAAGCTGCAAATGTGCCCTGCATTGCAGTATTGCTGCTGTGGTGCAGAACAGGACATAGGAACACTCCAAGCATGGAGGGAGATTGAGGACATCAAAGAGCGATCATCCAATTCAAAATGTGCACTTCGAAGGTGCTGCTTTGGCATCTCCCACATCCACTACCATCTCCCGGTTTGGAAAGATAAAGATGAAGAGACATTCTCCCTCTGTCATCATACTATGGCCACCAGCAGTTTCATCTATTGAAGCATCGCAGCAGCCATCACTTATTCTTATATTTTGTGAAAACTAGGATGGTTTGCTCAAGCAAGAACTCAAAATGCACTTTGAAATATCACTTTTCATGAAATCCAATGGCAACTCTAGCTTCATTATCTCTCAAGTAGCAATTGAGATTTCCATGCAAGCTTTGCACATGTATAAAGCCAAAGTCACATAGCTGTCTTCCGAAAGCAAGATTCCCTAAATATAGTAGGCTTCCTCACATCATTCAAGCTGTGACCCTATGGTCCCTGGGAAAATGTCCCAGGAGCCATAAGATTCTTTAGATGTCCCTCTCTGAGGGCACGAAAAGAAGCAGAAGCAGTGGGGTGGAGCAGTATCGTGGACCCATCCTCACACCACCAGCATTGATGCCACTCACATCAACAATGCAAGGGTGGGAGGCCCAGTGCTAGCAGGTGTCCAGATCAGTCAGAGGCCCAGGAGGCCCTGCAGCTCAGTTTGACCCCTGCTTATATTTATAGGCTGAGGTGGGAGGGAGAAGGTCTGCGATCCATGCCAGCATTGGGGTGTGGGATGTGATTTGTGGCCTGGGGTGAGGGGTTGACACCCCTAAGATGGCAGCACTGGTGACCAATATGGGGGTGCAGGATTTGGGGGAGCTTTGGTGACCCAAAGGGGGGAAGATGGAAATGTGGAGACCTGTGGGGGGGAATGGGTGAGCTTTGGCAACCTGTGGGGTGTCTGGGCCCAGCCAGAGGAGTCCTCAGCAGAGGGGTCCTCATCAAAGGAAGACCAGGAGGCTCTGGTCTTGGACCCAGCCCAAGCTCAGGCTCCATCTAAGTGTGAGTGGCCAAGATCCGGAGACGAGGCCCAGGATGGGCCATCTGTACCTGGGGCAAGTTCATCCTCTGACATCAAGGCCAAGGGAGAGGCATCACTTCCAATGAAAGATGGAGATCTTGCCCATCCAGAGGAGTGCCCAACTACAGGCCCACACTCCTCAGACTATAGGTCTGGTTGCAGGTGATCAATGGCAGTCAGCTGAGGTCTGGGGTATGGTTCAGCAGCTCCAGCATAAAACCCCCAGTGCTAGGCTGGAAGGGCTGCTAGAACATCTTTACACCAGCTCTGTTCCTTCCCTGGCTATTGATTACATGTGGATCTGAGACCTGTCTCTTGCCTTGCCCCTTACCTCTGTCACTTACAGACTGCTTGGCTTCTGGCCCCGGACTGCTCTGACCCTGATTCTTCCCTGAACCCTTTGGTTTTGAAGTAAACTCTGGACTCTGGCTTTGGACTGACCCTGAATACTACCCTTGTGCTGCCCTCACTTTTGTTTCTGCTGGGGAGTCTCTCACCTCCTTAAGGAGTCTGGTGAGAACAGGACATGGGGGGAAGGGGAGAGCTTTGGTGTTCCAAAGGAGGGTGGTGAGCAAAGCAAGCAGAGGCAGTAGCCCCTAGTCATGTAATATTATTTTTTAGTCATGTTGTGTACCACTTTGATACATAACATGAAAAGTGGCATAGTAATTGCTTTTTTAAATAAATAATTTCAATTTCCACAAATATCACCGCACACATAAAAAATAAATCTATATTGCCCCATCAAGTGTTTTGACATGTTTAACACTGAAATCTGATTCCAACTTACCTGGGAGTAAGTCCCTTTAAGCTCAGTGTGGCTTACTATTGAGTAGACATTAATTAATTAATTACATTTATATACCACCCCACAGCCAAAGCTCTCTGGGCGGTTTACAGCAATTAAAAACATAAAAAACAAATATACAAATTTTAAAACACAAAAAACAATTTAAAACAATTTAAAATTTTTAAAAACAATTTAAAAACACATGCTAAAAAGCCTGGGAGAAGAGGAAAGTCTTCACTTGGCGCTGAAAAGATAACAGTGTTGGCACCAGGCACACCTCGTCAGGGAGATCATTCCATAATTTGGCGGCCACCACTGAGAAGGCCCTCTCTCTTGTTGCCAGACTCCCAACTTCCCTCAGAGTAGGCACCCAGAGGAGGGCCTTCAATGTTGAGCATAGTGTACGGGTGGGTTCATGTCAGGAGAGGTGGTCCATCCGGTATTGTGGTCCTAAGCCATGTAAGACTTTATAGGTTAAAACTAGCACCTTGATTTAAGCTCCGAAACATACAGGCAGCCAATGCAAGCAGGCCAGAATTGGTTTTATATGTTCGTACCATCTGGTCCCTGTTACCAATCTAGCTGCTGCATTTTGCACAAGCTGCAGCTTCCGAACCATCTTCAAAGGCAGCCCCACATAGAGCACATGGCAATAATCTAACTTGGAGGTTACCAGAGCATGGACAACTGAAGCCAGGTTATCCCTGTCCAGATAGGGGCGTAGCTGGGCCACCAACCAAAGTTGATATAAGGCACTCCTTGCCACCGAGGCTACCTGAGCCTCAAGTGACAGAGATGGTTCTAGGAGAACCCCCAAGCTATGCACCTGCTCCTTCAGGGGGAGTGCAACATCCAGGACAGGTTGGACATCCACCATGCGGTCAGAAGAACCACCCACTAGTAGCATCTCAGTCTTGTCTGGATTGAGCCTCAGTTTATTAGCCCTCATCCAGTCCATTGTCACAGCCAGGCACCAGTTCAGCACATTGACAGCCTCACCTGAAGATGAAAAGGAGAAATAGAGCTGTGTGTCATCAGCATACTGATGGCAACACACTCCAAAGCTCTGGATGACCTCAGCCAATGGTTTCCTGTAGATGTTGAACAGCATGGGGGACACAACTGACACCTGGTGAATTCCATACTGGAGAGTCCAGGGTGCCAAGCAATGTTCCCCAAGCACCACCTTCTGGAGCCAACCTACCAAGTAGGAGCAGAACCAACACAATGCAGTACATCCCAGTCCCAACTCAGCCAGTCTCCCCAGAAGGATACCATGGTCGATGGTATTGAAAGCCACTGAGAGATCAAGGAGAATCAACAGAGTCAACACTCTCCCTGTCTCTCTCCTGACAGAGGTCATGTATTGGATTGCGCTATAAGACTGTACTCCCAGAGCTTGGAAGTAACTCATTACAAATAACAAGTTACTTGTAATTTATTACTTTTTTTAGTAACGAGTGCGTAACTTCATTACATTTTGCTAGTAATAGAACGAGTGGTAATTTCATTACTTTTCAGTTGCAACTGTAACGTTTCCAGCATTACCTTTGTACGTTACTTGGGGGGTGGAACAGGGGAAGTCTTCTGCTCCTCTGATTGGTGGACAAAGGGAAAAGACATGTGCCTCACATTGGGTTTCTGTGCAGCATTGCTCTTCCCTCGTGCTCTGTGTTAGGAGGCCACAAGGGTGGAGTTAGAGAGCCAGACAGTCATGGAGCAGAGACAGAGAAAAAAAATGCTTTAAAAATGGGTGATGGAGGGAGAAAGCCAGAGGGCAAGGATGAAGAAGGCAGCAGCAGAATGGAGATGAAGAGCTGTGGAGGTGAGTGACAATGATGTGCGTGCGTGCGTGCATGCGTGCAAATTAGGGTTACCTTTTCCGGCTTTCAGGGGTGATCTCCAGACTCACTCTGGATGGTGGATCTCTGCTCACTCACCCTCCTGCCCTCCCCCACACCCACCTGCAAGCCTGCTTGCTCACTCCCTCCCTCAACCTATTGTTGACGTGTGTGCATTGTTGCGTGAAACAGCATACATTACGTTGGAGTTAAGTTGAGCAAGAAACTTCTTCAGAGCATTAGAGCATGTTAAGAGTCTTTATTAAGACATTACGGCCAAAGGCGTAAGAGTAAATACATGTAGAGTTTCTTCAGTCACCCCCCCCTCTGGGGGTAAACACAGAAGAGAACCTCTCAGTTCAGAGGCAATACACAGAAGACCAGCCTCACAGTTCAGATGCAATATTCAGAAGACACAACTTACAGACTCTGTTAGAACTTTCCCAGTTACTATCTCACGTTACCATGACAACCGTTGGCCTTGGATGTCTGCTCACTCTCAGGCCAGGAGATAACAGTTACTTCTCCAAACTTGCAGGCTTTATGGAAAACAACTAGATACAGTAATGCCTATGGGTCACAGCCCAACATATCCCCCTTTTTTCATTAAGACTGCAATACTTTCCATTGCATCTATAACTTTTCCATTTCAGCAATAAATTTCTACAATACAAAAGTAATACATTTCAATACATTGCATCATACAGATCCATATTACATCTCAGTACATTGCAGTACATTTCAGAACATCTCTGTACATTTAGCTAGAACTTCATTCAATCAAATTTTGGCTCATTCCAAGCCTTGTCACCAGTTTGCCAAATTTCTCCTCACACAAAGGCTTGGTC
Source organism: Rhineura floridana (assembly GCF_030035675.1). Taxonomy (NCBI): domain Eukaryota; kingdom Metazoa; phylum Chordata; class Lepidosauria; order Squamata; family Rhineuridae; genus Rhineura; species Rhineura floridana. The sequence continues at coordinate 47,087,975 of NC_084484.1, read as the reverse complement.
ATTATGTCAGCCACCATGTTTTGTTTCTTGCTGCTCCAGTCAATGAATGACCCGTGCCACATCACAACTATGCCAGAGGTTGACTTACGACTGCTCAGCCCCCCTGCATGATCTGCATCCACAAAACATTCAAGACCTCCTGTCTTTGCTCCTGACAAAACCAGACTCTTTGTCTTCGTGCCTTTCAGATTTATGTCAAGATCTGGTTTAAATGTTTGCGCTTGTGTTTCTGGACACCAAACTCTGAAATATGCATTCTCTTGTGCTCTAGGTGCACGTTTGCCACGTCTCTTACCCTGTGGCTTGTAAACTCGGCTGCGATGCACTCTTTCAGGCATCAGCCTGACTGCATTACATGAATACTGTGGCTGTGTGCTTTTAACAGGTGTCTTCTTACAGCTCTGACCATCATTCTCTTTCCGCCCCATTAAACTCAAGGCATCAGCACACTTCACACCCATGGACATTCTAAACTGCCCCTGTGTCATGAATCCCTGGCAGACAACTTTGCCTCTTCTCTGCAGAAAACATTTTCCTGTATCAAATGTTACACAATGCCCAGAATTCACCAGTTTTTGAACTGATAAAATATTATGAGCCAATTCCGGAACAAACAAACATTCTGACATTATCCCAAGTTTATTAAATCTCACCAGTCCTAGGGCTTCCACCCTTTTCTGTGATCCATCTGCAAGTTGCACAAAATCCTGCATTTCTTCTGAAGCATAAAACAAATGTCTGTCTTTAATTAATATATGGCTTGCACCGCTGTCAACCAGCCAGTTAACAGGTCCTAAATCTTGAGACTGCTGTTTACAAACAAAGTTCACACTTCCCTGCTTCAAGCCTCCATCCCTGCAGTTTCGCTTGACTGCACAGTCTTTCTGGAGATGCCCACAAGCCCCACAGGCATAACAAGCCTTCAGCCTTTGATGCTCTTGCTTGTTTTCCTGTCTGCTGCTGCTTTCTTCTTTCAGCTTGGCTCTTTGCTTTTCCTCAGCACTTTTCGCCTCTTGTCTCCGCTGCCATTCCTGGGTCAGCTTTTCCTCAATAAAGGCAATGTTCAGACCTCCGTCAGGCATGGCTTCAAAAGCCATGACCATATTATTCCAAGTCCCATCGAGTGAAGCCAGGATCAGATAGGTCTTCTGAAGTTCAGAGTGTTCGACGCCTCGGTCCGTCAGCTCAGCAAACAGGCATCTGAATTCCGTGAGATGCTCACACATTTCGCACTCACCCGTGAAGTGCATTTGATAAAGCTTCCATGCCAAACACAATCTAGATCCTGCAGACTGTTGCACATGAAGAGCCTCCAACACGTCCCACATCTGTTTGGCGTTTGTAACATCTCTCACGTGTAGCAGTTGAGAGTCAGATAGAGCCAGAAGTATAAAAGCCTGCGCCTTCTGATCTCTACGCGTCCAGGCCGCAGTCAGTACCGCCGGAGTGGGTCCATCTTTTGTGTCCCATAAATCCTCTTTTATCAGCAAAGCCCGCATCCTCGGCTTCCAGCTGCCATAATTCTTTTCCGTCAATCTTTCCATTGGCAAGGCTCCCCCAGACAGGTTTACAGCCATGTTGCTCACCTCCGTCTGGTACAATCAATCAAGCTGCCCTCTGGAACTCCGTCTGCCGTTCAGACCAGCAACTTACTCCTGTGTAATGCGCTGTGGATCTGGGCCCATAACCCCATTGACGTGTGTGCGTTGTTGCGTGAAACAGCATACATTACGTTGGAGTTAAGTTGAGCAAGAAACTTCTTCAGAGCATTAGAGCATGTTAAGAGTCTTTATTAAGACATTACGGCCAAAGGCGTAAGAGTAAATACATGTAGAGTTTCTTCAGTCACCCCCCCTCTGGGGGTAAACACAGAAGAGAACCTCTCAGTTCAGAGGCAATACACAGAAGACCAGCCTCACAGTTCAGATGCAATATTCAGAAGACACAACTTACAGACTCTGTTAGAACTTTCCCAGTTACTATCTCACGTTACCATGACAACCGTTGGCCTTGGATGTCTGCTCACTCTCAGGCCAGGAGATAACAGTTACTTCTCCAAACTTGCAGGCTTTATGGAAAACAACTAGATACAGTAATGCCTATGGGTCACAGCCCAACACCTATCACCCCCAACCCCTCTCTCTTGCCACCACTGTCTCACTCACCCTACCACCTAACATGCTTCCTTGTCCTTTCCTGCTGATTGGAGCCAATCAGAGTGAAAAGAGGTGAGTCAGCCACTGAGAAGACTCTTCTCAGTAACTAACACTCTCGCCTTTCATGCTTATTGACTCCTGGGGAAATTTCTGTTGTGGGAGAAGAGGATCTCATTCTCAACCCACAAGCAAAAAAAGAAAAAGAAAAAAAGGTAAGAGGGAGTGTGGTTGTGACTATCATGAAGGGACCCTGCACTTCTAAATTTCTCCCAGCAACCAGTGCGAAATTCAGCAAAGCTATGTATTGCGACCAATGACTGTTCTTGTAAAGGGTTTCTTTATCTTGTGCTTTATCTTGGGGCTGTTAGCATGGAAGGCTAGGAGGCCAACAGAAGGTGGAGCCAGAGTAAATGACAGGCAAAGCCAACAAAGACCCCATCTGCACTAAACATTTAAAGCAGTATTATACCATTTTAAAACAGTCGTGGCTTCCACCAAAGAATTCTGGGAACTGTAGTCTGGAGAGTTATTAGGACACACCTGTTCTCCTCACAGAATTACAATTTCCAGAGTGGTTCAACAATCAATCCTTTGTCCCAGAGATCTCTGGAAAATGTAGCTCTGAGAGGGAAACAGGGAGTTTCCTAACAACTCTCAGCACCCTTAACAAATGACACTTCCCAGGATCCTTTAGGGGAAGCCATGGCAGTTTGAAATGCTATCGCTCCCCTTTAAAGGTATAGGGCAGATGGGCTTTTTGGGCCCTATCCTCCCCCCTGCTAAGTTCCACAGGGGCAAATGGGCAATGACGGAAGAGTAAGCTGACAGCCAGGGCTACCTCCTGGGCTAGTCGTAAGTAGGATGTCAGGCAGGTTTGGGCTTTGTTTTATTAATATTAAAGTGTGTGGTGTGACAATGAGTTCTTTTCTGTCACAATGCTCAATTACTATTTATTATGTGGCTTTGAGTGTTCAAAGCACTTAAAACTCACAAAAGAGAAGGGGAGACTTCTAGGCCATCTAGTCCAGCCCCTACTTGATGCAAGAAAGCCAGAGAGAGAAGGTCCCCAACAGATGGCTGACCTACTTCTATTTGAAGACCTCCAGGGAAGGGGAGGGGAGCTGACTTTGGGTACATGGTCCAACTGTTAAGTTGCTCTTAACTTTTGGGGACATTTTCCCCTCAAATAAAATCTACCCTCCTGTAACCTAAGCCCCGTAGATCCAGTCCTAACCCAGAGGTCTTTGTACTCTTCTATGTGGCAACCCTGGAGTTACTTGAAGACTACCATCATGTACCCCAACTCAAGCCTTTTCCAGAATAAACCTACCCAGTTCACTTGAACTTTCATCATAGACCTTGTTTTCCAGACCCCTGATGATCTCCACTGTTGTCCTCTGAACCGATTCCAGTTTCTCTAGATCAGCACCGAGAACTGGATGCAATGCTCCAACTGAGGCCTGACTAGTGCAGAATTATGTGAACGTTTACTTCTTATGACTTGCAAACTCCAGTTCTAATGAATGAAGCCTAACATTGGTTTTGCCTTTGTGCTCCCACTGGGGTGAATGGGAGCTTCCTCACAAGCAAACTACAGGGGCAGGAGTGATGCAGTTCAGGACTCAAAGGGTTAAATGCCTCCACTACCACACCAGGGTCCCAATCCATTGGCCCTCAGTGGGTCTTTCTGCCTGCTTGTCTTGTCCCTGGTTCTACTACCCTCTCCGTGTGTGTGCTTATTTTTAATGTTGGTTTAGGCTACTTAGATGTGCAAGCAGCCAAGGCCAGCACCTTGTAGGCTTTTTAAAAAAAAGTAACTAAAATGTAACTGTAGTGATTACTTTTTCTCAAAAGTAATCACTACAGTTACATTTTAGTTACTTTTTTAAAGTTACAGTTACTTTCAGAGCAATTGTAACGGTAATTACTACTTTTGGGGCCATGTAACTGTAACTGGTTACTTTTTAAAAGTAATCTTCCAAGCTCTGTGTACTCCTATGCATGCTTCCCTGGGATTACATTTGAGTAGCCATTGGATTGTACTGTAAAAGAGTATGACAGAATATCTGTAACATTGAGAAGAACTGCAGCTAAATTCTGAATTGACAAGAACACAGAATGAAGAGATTGTTCCTCCCTTCTAGCTGCGCTATTAAAGTAAGGTTTGACACATTGACACATGCGGTAGCCAAGCGCTCCCTCCTTGACCTTCACAACCCAATCTTCACATCTCAGTTCAATAAGGTCTATATACTTAACCTGCTGTGAAATAAACATGGGCCCTTGCCTCATCACCATTTAACACCCTTTGCACAGCACCACAGTATAGGAGCACAGTGCAGTAGTGACAAGATCTGGGGGGGGTATCCCTTCCTAAGGAATCAAACAGCTGCAGTTCTCTTTGTCATTTTTAATTATTGTACCAAAGAGCTGGCTAAATATAGGAATTCACTTTTGACACACAGTAAGCAAGAACACCTGGTTTAAAAACAGTTATTTTCCTTCTTTACCCCTTTCTTCCAGACAAGACTTTCAGCTTAAAATATGCTTTACCACATTTTCCTAATACGTACAATACATTTATGGTACATGTTTTCACTTTAGGGTGGACATCAGGGGAGGGACAGTAACCTAGTGCTGAAGTGCCTGCTTTGCATACAAAAGTTCCCAGGTTCAGTCCCTGACAACTCTAAAGGATCTGGTAGAGCTGATATTATTTAGATAGATCAGAGTCATGTGATGCCCTGCCAATGTTGTTGGACTACAACTCCTATCATCTCTGACTATTGGCCATGTTGGTTGAGACTGATGGGAAGTGGAATCCAACAGCACCTGGGGCTGGGGGCTGAATGTTGACTACCTCTGGAGTACACAATACTGGGCTAGATGGACAAATAGTCCTATTTAGTACAAGGCAGATTCCTATGTTCCTGAAAACACATGAATCTGTCACTCTTTCCCCCCATAGAGCCAGTGTGATATAGTGGTTAGAATGTCAGATTGGGACCTGGAAGACCAGGGTTCAAATCCCCACTTGGCCATGAAGCTCACTGGGGGACCTTGGGCCAGTCACTGTCTCTCAGCCTAACCTTCTTCACAGGGCTGTTGTGAGGATAAAATCAGGAACCATGTTTGTAAACCACCTTGGGCTCCTGCGGGAAAGGTGGGATATAAAAACAAACAAATGGCAAAAGCCAAGATCTGGTTCACACATGAGCATACATCACTTGATTCCTCTCTACTCAGTTACAGTACACTTGAAGGCTAGTAGCTATCAGTGCAATCCTAGCCATGTCTACTCAGAAGAAAGTCCTACTGAATTCCACACGGCTTCCTCCCAGGCAAGTGGGGTTAGGATTACAGCCTAAGTGTATTATCTGACTGTACTAAAAACATTGTGCTTGTTATGATGCGAGGCAATACAAGAGGTCTATCCATTATCTTAAGATCTGTGATGGGTCATTTGCACACATTAATCATCTCTTGATGCTGTGGTCATCAAGTGATGAAAATGCATGTATGAACTACCTCCAAGGCTTCAGCTTAGCCATCTGTCATATGGACAAACTTATCTGAAAGGCCAGGCTAGTCCACTGGAAAAGAACAGATTACTGTGAAGAACAGTACAGTGATCGATAACACAACAACAACAATAACAATAGCAAAAAGGGAAAACGTGTTTGGAAATGAAAGTTTCAGGCTAACATACACATTGCGCTAGAATCTACACATTCATTCTTCATAATCAACATGTCAGATATTTGGTATTGCTGGTATTTGACAGCCGGCGTTGCTAGTTCTGTAGGACATGAAGGTGAAGGCCAAGTAATTTTAACTGCTTAAAAATAATGATTACAATTAGGCCTAAAGCGCACTGCTTTGTAGGACTGTGTGATTAGACCATTATTCATAATCAAAGTTCTTATTTTGAAGTCCAAACAGAGCCTGTGCCCTTTCAAACTTGTCACTTGCCTATGTATTTGATAGCTGTGATTTTTGTATTAGGCCTTCTACTTAAAGTGAAAAATCACTGCTAAAATTAAGGTTGTGTGGCTTTGTGAATGCACTCAAAGCACACAGCCCTTAGCTGATCCCCCCACCATTCCCAACATCAACACTCTTTGAATTAAGCTGGTGACTTGCTGTGCCGAAAATTTCTCTTGTATTTTCCTCCTACTATTAATTAATTAATGAGAAAAACCACCCCACAAATACTAGGCAGCCAACTTACCAGGATATTTTCTTCAAAGAGCCCCAAAGGGGCCTAACCTAACTGGCAGTCTGACTCTAACAAAACAGTGGTCTCTACAGTAAAATACATATAAATTGTACTTACTTACCTGGATCTACATTTCCAGAGAATCAGTACAGGTGAGAAAAACATTTTCCCTGCATTTCTCGAACCAGACTCCTCCCTCCCAATACACAAGAAGAAACTTTATTTGTTACTGGCATATTAGCTTTATATGGTTAACTCCCACAGTAGAACGTCTGTGTCTGTAAAAGGGGATTTCTTGTGTAAATCAATATTTATTTTTTATTTATTTATTGAGTCAGTCAGTCAGTCAAATTTAAAACCTGCCCTTCCTCCCCAAGGAAGTCCAGGATGTCTCACAACAATCAAATTACAAGGAACAATTGAAATATTATAATATATTATAGACTGCCACATCAAAATTTCTTAAGAGAATTGGCCAAAATTCTAGATAAATTAAAAAGAGAAGTCTTTTCATGTTTCCTGAGTGCAGGTAAACAGGGGGACTGTCTCATTTCCCTTGGGAGGGAGTTCCATAGCCAGAGTGCCAGCACCAAGAAAGTGGCAGTGGAGGTCAGGGTGAAGGACAGGATTGCAAGTCAGCAAGGGAAACTAGGTGGCCTTTAGAATTCAAGGGAAAGATCCAGCAGATGATGACTCAGAAGTCTAGCTTCAGTAGAAAGCCAAAGTTGAAGTTGGGAGATAGGGAGATGGATGTGTTGATCAGTAGAGTAGTCAAAGATAAATTATTAAAAGATGTAGAATTAATTAATTAATTCTATATTTTTCTAAAAATTAGGCTGCCTTTAAGGGCAATAGCCTTCTCAGCAGAACGCATGAGACAGAAGGAGGGAGATGCTCTAGAAACAGAATGGGGACCATATGTAGTTCATATGTTGTTGGACCACAAGTTACATCATCTGTTATCGCTGGCCGTGAAATTGGAATCCAGCAACATCCAGACGGGCACAGGTTCCCCATCCTGGTCTAGAAGGAGCTACCAGTATAAACCACTGTGTTTCTTTCTGCTGTATTTCCACCTATCTTCCAGCAATTGAGTCCAGGGACTCCAGTCTGGAGAACACAGCCTGTGGGTACAGTTTTAGATACTGTTTCTCAAGACTTATCTGGCAACCACACATTTTCTCACTCCCCATATATTGCCATATTCAGATTTTCACAATTCAGGGCAGAATAATAAAGCTGTGCAATCTGGTAGGGGAAAGAATCTCCTTCATTGGTACAGATTTCCTATGTACACACCAATACACCATACATAGTGATAAAATTAGGAACTGCGCCTATTACAAACATAATTAGACTATGTAGAAAAGAATGTCATACACTGTTGTCAGTAAGTGTCTCTTTGCAGGAAGTGGGCCAGCACTTGTGTCACTAATGTTTGTGGATTAGAACCAGTGCCTTGATTCACCCGCACAACTACCAGTCAGCTCAGCAGCTAACTCTAAATCCATAAGGTAGTTTTAAATTAATGCCAGAAGTCACTGCTTCTGTTTATTTGAACCACCTCTTGAATGCTGTAGGAATAAGCTGTAAATTAGTTTTGTTACACAGTGATGTTAAAATCAATAAGGAATTTCTGAGGCCTTAATGTTAGTTGATACATTCTGGCATTGTTCAACACCACTTTTGCCATTGCACTCACAGATAAGATTTGGATTTTATAAAAGCAGTGCAGTGAGATTGGAATTTCTTTAGCTTCCAATTGCCCTTTCATTCATTCTGTGCTTGGGTTATATTATCAACATCATCTACAGCATTGTAATATCCTGAGGTCTTTGTCATTACATTTGTATCAGAATTGAAGGAAAGTGACTCTCCATATACAATCCTCTTGGTAAAACAGTCACGCAGGAGGTCAGCCCAATGCAGGTTGGGAAAGTTCCATCCTTTGCATGTTTACTCAGAAGTAAGTCCTACTGTGTCCAGTGGGGCTTACTCCCAGGTAAGAGTGCATGGGATTACAGCCTAAGATGATAGTGATGGTTTATACAGTGCCACCAGTGTTCATGTCACTTTACAGAAGAGTTTGGGCCAGGGAAGCATTGTGTCCAACCTTGAATGGGAATAGGACACATCAGTGTAGATGTGCACACACACAGCCAGGGCATAACAAGCAGCCAATGTAAGGTGGTGGAGGAGAAGAAAGAAAAGCTATCTCTTGAGGCCCTATTTTATTCCTGCCCATCTGCCCCACTGGAGTTGCAATGTAGGCACCACTGATCGCATATGGACTCCAACAACATCTGAAGGGCCATTGCATGTGGTCTGAGTAGGAAATTGGCCATGGTAGCAGGGTTTGTTTGTTTTTTGCCTACTCTACACTGCTTACTGGCATGGGGGTAATCAAAGTTGGTGTGCATTGCCTAAATAGGAGTTAGTTACAATAAGCACAATTATAACAAAAACATGATGGCACCATTATAAGAAAGGGTCCCTAGACTACAGATGAGGAACCTCACAACTGTGAGGCCAAAGGCCAGGCCTCAGGCCTCTTCCCAGGCCATACATCCTCCCAAGGCATACCTCTACACTGCTTACTACCTGCCTTGCACCCTCCTTGCATGTTTTTGCCTGGCTGGAATGTGTCCTTGAACTCTGACAATGCTTCTTGCTTGCCTGGATGGAAGATAAGAGGGGTGTGTGTGAGAGTGTGTGTCAAAACTAGCCTATAGTGTAAAGCTAAAATTCATATGTGCTGCTCTGTCCACTTCTGCCTCTGGTCCCACCCACTACCAGCATATGGCCCCCAAAAGGCTGTCCAGAAGTGAATGTGGCCCTCAGGCTGAAAAGGTTTCCCCATCCCTGCCATGATCCCAGAGCCCAGCAGCAATTGAGGTTCTGGGTCAAAGGCTGCAGAATCTCCTGCTATGGAGCCTGCTCCTGGAGGATTAGAGACCATTGAGCCTGAGGATGACAAACAGAAGCTTGTAGAACAACCTTCCATATCACTAGAGTCTGTTGGGCCAGAGCCAGGACCTGCACACAAATCTTTCCCCTGAGCCTGAGGAACCCAGCGCCTCCCACATCACCAGTCCAGCAGCACAGGAAGGAGACTATGGGATGGAGGAGAAGTGTCCACTTTGGCCTGGACCCTGGAAGAGGCTTAAAAAGGCTCACTTTGCTCTCTGCCTTTGTTGGTGCATGTTGTTGACTTGGGGCTTACAGTGATCCTGAAGGATCTGGCATCAAGCCAAAAAGCAACGTGACAAGACCTCTCCCCTCTCCAGGTTGTGAAAGGAGCCCCTCTGAGGCTCATGTGGCTCATATTAGAGTTGTAGTGTTTGGACAGAAGGAAGGGAAAGGACTCAAGAAAGTCTTGCTTGACAGTTGCAAAAGTATAGCTTGGGAGGGAGGTGTCAAAGCATCTGTAATGGAATTTACTCTCTACATATGCTATGTACTGTCCCTATGGAGGCGATTGCTATGCTGAGCTTCCAATTTCAAAGAGAGTAGTGCTGTTACATTTCCTTTCCCTATACCAATTCCCTGGCACAGGTATTCTGCATTATAGGCAGGATGTATGTGTGGAACTAATAACTATCCAAAGTGATCCTTGCTGATTTATTTTAGGACCTGCTGCTAGTTTCCCACAAATAGAATAATTTTATGCTAGAATAACTTGATGCAAATGAGCTTCATTTCTCAGTGAAAAGGACTGAGAAGTATGGACAGCAAATAGGTTTACTTTCGAGAATAGAAATGTACCTGAAGGAGGTAAAGGATATTCACTTCAACTTATACTTAATGCAAAACACCAGAAGGAAGTCAGGTGAGAATTTAAAACAACAGATTTTCAGTTAGTAATGATTGTATTATGTAAGGCTCTGTGCAAAGATCAGAGGGATTAACTCAGCTATCAATTTCTGGATGCATCTCTGTTACATTTTGTCTTCTGCAGGAGTCAGATGCTAATTGCAGACCTCCTTTTATAAGACATTGGTCTGTCAGAATAAAACAAAAAGTTCTGGAGGCCTCTCAACACTTATTTTGGTCCTTGGATTCCCATAATATTATGGAAATTTTTAATATGAATCTAAATTAGTTGTCAGAAAAACCAAAAAGAGGTGCTGCTGGTATCTGAAGTGCTTATATCCCATTGCTTTTTTGCAATCAGTTATAAAGAAATTCTGTTTGCTTTCTGTGCTGTGCCAGAACTCATTCCAGTGTGTGCTCCCCCTTTTTCCATCAATTAATGAGAAAATAAATTGTTTGAAAATTCAGATGAAATGAACATAAATGGGGTGTTCAGTTTTTGATGTGCATACTTTATTTTGTAGTGACCAAAAGGTGTTTGTGTTTCATTCTACAAATAATCTTGGTAGTGGCCTGCACTCTGTAGCCTTCTTGGATGTCCATGCTTCAGTTAAAGGCCAGGGGAACATACCCTGAGAAAACTCCTCCAATGAAGCTTTTTTGAATAAGCATGGACAGCCAGGCTGCAGAGCGCTGGAGAAATGTTTAGCGGAAAGAAAAACACATATACTCACCTTGTGGCCCAAGGCAGACAGGTGAGTGAGGCTACTCATGTCAATCAGAATGAAGTCAGGTGACTTGTTTTGCCTGTGCAGATGATCAGCTGGGCTTTCACAGCTCTGTGCTGGGTGGTTTGCAAGCCTCAACACTCACCTAATTGTGAGCACAAGGGCTGTCCTTTGCAAAACCCTTAGTCCCAGCCACATCGGCATCTGCCCCACACCTGTCATCATATATAACATCAAATATAGGGCAGGTGGGTGTGGCTTGGCCAAAATGCCTTTGTGGGCTAAATGGGGAGACGCAGCAAGCCTAATTAGACCCACATGCCAGAGGTTCACTGATCCCTGTTCTAAAAAGATTCTCAAGTACTGTGAGGCTGAAGCAGGAAAACTGAAGCTTCCTTCACAGAGGAAGTAAATCTTTTGAGAAATTGGAGGAGAGATTTTGGCAGAGCACTAATTTTTTCTTCATCCTTAAGCATGTGGAAAACTCTGTTGGCTTCCTGATGCTGCACCTGATCCTATTCACCAGACAAAGTCCTAATTTTCTTGTACCTTTCTCTAGTGAATTGTTATCTTGTTCAGGTATTCAAACACAGGGAGGAGTCGGATCATGTGTGCATGCCCAGCTTCTATATGTTCTGTATAAATATCTGAGAAAGCCCAAATGTATACCATTCCATGAGTAGAAGACTTTCTCTATGACAGGGATATCCTGGGGGTCTAATCTGAACTTTCAAGCATATTTTTCTCGCCCCAGGTTCCCACTGATTTTGGCAGCAGCTGAAAAAGGGAGAAAATTAAAGCAGACATGGCACTGGAGTAGGCCCGTCCAGTGTCTTGACTGGGACACAAATCACACCTTCCCTGGTCATCATACTGAACATTTGATGTGCAGGTAGGAGGCGATGCCTCCCTCCTCAGTTGATCTGCATGGATCTGCTAAAGAGGACATTGTGTGCCATTGTGTGTGTGTCCTGTACATCTTCTGTGTCTGTGCATGTGACCTTTTGGGGAGCCACACCCCCGATGAGCATGCAGCCCCTGGAGGGTTGGCCATGGCTGGACTTAGCTCTTGGGCCAAAAAAGGTTACTCACCCCAGTTTTGCACAACTGGGAACCTTACTTTTTAGATGCTTTTAGTTCTCCTTTCTTTGTTCCCTCCATGCAATCTCAAGGTCTCAGGTGTCATTTCTGCTTTGCGTGTGAGGAAGACTGTACAGATGCATTTTAAAAAAAATGTTGGTGTGGAGTTTTAAAGTAGCCCTTTCCCCAAGGTTCCTAGAAGTTACATCTTAACAGGGAGGTGGGGTGGGGATTCTTGTCCCCAGTGCACATGAAAGGAAATGCACATGCATGAACTCTAAGCAACCATGAAGTGCAAAGCCTGCCATTTCACCCACTGCAGATGGGAAGTTTCATTTTGAACAATTGATGACACTTCAGAAAATAATTGTGGTCTTCTTCATTTAAAAATATAATAAATACCCTTTGCTTTTAAATCAGTGCCGGACAGGCCACTGTTGAGTAAATGAATTCAGCAAGCTGAAACGAGCCTGTGGGAATATGTAGCACTGTAGCAAGCATGCTATCTGTTGCCAAGTGTGAAATGGTGGCGAGTAAGCTTAGTGATTTTTCTACCCCAGCATACTATGCTTATCTCCGGCGCATGCATTTTGAGCATCACAAAATCAAATGTTATCAGCCTCGGTGCTCAAGTTTGTAAAGTGAGTGACATTTATCTTTCATTCTGCCCTGTTCTTTTGTCTGGAAAATAGGACACTTTTAGGACTATAGATAAGACAGGGTGATTTTAGAAAATCCTTTGCTTTTGTAGCGGCACAGGAAAGATAAAGCTTATTAAGCACCTTTAAACCCAAACCCCATCATTAGTCTTATATCATAGAATTTAAGTGAGGAAACCAAATGCTGAGTTGCTTTGAGAGCAATGGTGGGTAGAGGGGAATGGGGCAGGTGGCACTGGTGCTTTGCCCTTCGGGTTCCCAGTTATCGCCTCTCAATAGGAACTTATGTGTATCTCAGGAAAAAGGAAATATGAAGGTCCTGTTTGGTATGAGATGGAGATGCAGTGAAACAGAAACAACACTGATTCATTCCATTAGAGTTTCTAGCTCTAAGAACTGAAGGGGCTCATGCAAGAATGCTTCCTGTTCTTCTTGTATTAAGGCCATGTCTGGAAATTGCTTTCGGAACTATATGGGGACAAGTCTCCTGGACGTTAAAATTATCTTTCCTAATCCAAGACATTGAGGGAATTGTTTATGAGGAAAATATGTTTTGCAGTCTGCTTTATATGCTCAGTGTTGAACTTTGACATGTGACCTGTTCAGGCTTTCACTTCCAACAGATGTAGACAGAAGTGGGGCTGTGTGCACTAGCCCCGCCCTCAATAGGTCAGTCTGCACCAGCTCCAACCTTGATCTTCACACCTTGAGCAGGAAGGCCTGAAGAGGAAATAGTCAAGCATCCAGCTGAACACACTTAGAAATCTCTACACAAACAGGAATTCATGTGTAGGATTCTAACTGCACTGCATGTGCAAAGATTTTGCCTTTAACATCTGTTCATGGTCCTACTTTTCTCACCACATGTTGTGATAATGAGTGGAGGCAAATTACTGAATAGGGCTACAAAAAACAAAGTCTGGGACATTTTTCAGATAACTGAGCAGAACTAAAGGACCATTCTGCACCAAGCTCAAAGCAGCTTGTTACTCTAATTACTCTGTGGTAACTGGTCCTGTACTGTACAGATTGCAGATACTGATGTTTGCTGCAATAATTAAAGTTTTGTGCATTCCATACATTTCTGTATTCCATACGTACATGTTGTGGGATGGGGGGTACGGAATCAACATAAGCATTAGTGTGTCCATTGCAAACAGGGCCAATGCCAAAGGGCGGCCAGGGTGGGCCCTGGCTGAGGGCCCAATGGTCCACAGGGACCCCTGAAGTGTCCCTCGTTAGGGTGGGGGAGTAGCAATCCCCTGCCGTGTATTGTAGGGAGGGAGCTGCCCGCCCACCCACTCACTTGCTGGCCCGCCAGCCCGCTTGCTTGGCCCCCTGCCTGCCCGTTCATTCACTTGCCTGCTTGCTCACCCTCTCACCCCCTTCCCACCCCCTTCCCACCCCCTGCCCACCCCCTCACCAGCCGGACCCTGGCTTGCTCATCTGCCATCCTGCCCCCCCACTTGCTGTCCTGCCCGCTGTCCCACCTTGCCTGCTCGCCGGCCCACCCCGCCCACCTGGTAGATAGGTAGGTAGGTAGGTGTGTGGTGTGTGCATGCGTGTGGGTGCCAGGGCCCAGGGCTTATGTCAAAAAGTGTATTTACACAATATGGAATGCATCTCTGTAATATTACTGAAGGCCAAACTACACATTACATAAAATGCATCTTTGCATTTTGCACTTTTAAAAAAAATGTAAGTAGTATCAGCTGAGGATGCTGATAATGATCAGACTCATAGTAAGTGTGGAGGGGAGAATTTAATCTTTTCCTCCCTGACAGCAGCAGCTGGTGCCCATTGGGACTGTTAGGACAGATGGCAGGAAGCGCAACAGTAGGTGAAGTCAGAGCCAAAAACAGGCAGGCCCAGATAATTTTAATTTTGTCCCCATCCTCCTCCCTACTGAGTTCTACAAGGGCAAAACTGAGGCGGAGGAGGAGGAAGCTGACAGCTAGTGCTGCTGCCTGAACTGTTAGTAAATAAGAAAGCAGGCATGTGGGGGTAGCTGAAGGCAGACTGAAGTTCACGAGGTAGTGGCCCACTTGCCCTAATGAACAAGTATCTGCAGCTCTCTGTTACAGTCCTGAGGAAAGCTGATGTGTGCTTTGGGAAAATCCTCCATTGGGACCAGTTTTGGAGCTTTGCAGTGGAAAGAGCTGGGCACTATTTGCTACCTAAAAATAAGATGAGAGTTTGTTTTAATATCATAATTTTCTAAACAGGTGAAAAGTTTGCTCAGCAACTTTAGCCTAAGATTACAGTTGTGTCTACCAATCTCTGATAATTATTATTTTCATTAAGAAAATGTCAGCATTTTTAGTTATTTTTTTTTCTTAAAAACACATAGGTTGCCAAGTGTTTTTTTTCCTGGTCTGCTCTGTGCTATTGTTTTGTTTACTTAGTGGTGTTTTAGCATCATTCCCCCCACCCCCAGCAGCTTCAGTTTCCTCCATCTTAGATTAATCATGTGAGTGGTTCCTCCCAATGACGAATCATGCAGTGAATGGGCCTCACAGTGCTACATAACCGATCAGATTTGACTATGTGATAATGCCACTGAGGGCAGTGAGGGCAATTAAGAGTAAAGGCAACTATGGGCATTGCAAAGAAGCCAATGGCTATTTTCACAAGGAGAGTCCCAAAATCACAGGGAAATGAATTCACCACTGCCAAATATTCACAGTTCACAAAGAATTATGAGCAGTGTTGGTCCAGCTCTATCTCAGATAAGATTTGCAGCTAGTTTTTAGAAATAATGTATCTGTTTACAACTACATAGAATGACATAGTGTTTTGCTCAGTATGGGCCTGATACTACCTCTGTTTAAGTCAGGATAATGGAATCAGGAACAACAAAACAGCATGAGTTTATTGAAAAGATTGATTTTTCATAGGAGGAGGAAAAAAAGATTGCTTTCTTGAGTACGCTGACAAAATAAGTGGTTGAACCAAATGTACTGCATCAGATACATCCACATTTTAGTAAAGCATTAGGCATGGTGCTTCTCAGACTAATTCTGTAAAATCAAATTGATCTGGATATGAGCACCATTATATGGCATAAAACTAGCTGAGTGAACATAAACAATAGTTAATAACGAGAGACAACTGATCATCTAGAGAGATATGTTCAGTGGCTTACCACTGAGAGGAGCTTTACCTCTCATTTGATTTAAACATTTTTATCATCTGTTATCTGAACTAGATAAAAGTCACACATGATATTACAGTAAGTTTTATATTAGGTTGTGAACAAAGGAAGGGGGATTGGATTTCTGCCTGCATTACAGTTCATGTAACTCAGTGGTTTTCAGGCTGTGTTCCTCAGGTTCCTTAGAAGGTTATCAGGAGCTTCTGAGTGAGAAGATCAATAATAGATTCTCTAAAGGTAGGAATGCTCAAGGAATTCAATCAGGATTCTGAGCCACTGCCAGCTTTGAGGCCCTGAGGCATAATAAATGCAGCCATGAAACAATGATGACACATGAAAACAAAATAAGGCACTGCCCCACCCAAAAAAAGGGAGACATAATTTGAATATTGTTTTAATTTAACAAATGCTTTTCTAGTCTTTTTCTGTGCAAATGCACTAGTTGTTGAGGAAAAATCTTCCTTTTCTGCAATGTCACAGTTGATGTTAACCATATGACAAAATCAGTTAACAAAAAAAATACAACTTTTACCAAATCACATTTCTCATTTGCTTAAATTTGCACCTCTAAGCTGAGAAAGCATGTCACAATTTGATTCAATACACATTACAAAAAGATGCAAAACTTATCAAATGCCAAAAAATTAACAAGTATCTAAATTTGAGCCCCCCTTTGAGCTTGAGGCCCCAGCAAAATGCCCTCCTGCCTCCATCCCCCTCTGATTGGCCCTACATTTGATGGGTCTGATACCAAAGTGGACTCAACTGATCTGCACTTCCTGGATTAATGTGTGGATTGGAATCTGTTCCTCTTTGGATCTTCATCCCCAACAAATTCTACAAAGTGGCCGACAATTGACTTTTAACCACCCCTGCCCCTGGGTCAATGGTGATATGTTTGTTTTTCATAGAATGGCCATGGGAGAAATAGCATGACAAAAGTCAATTTTCAATTGCCATTTTAAATGCATGCAGTAGGTTTAAAAGGGGAGAGGTTTAAAGTCAGCGCTCAGACCACGTCATGTTGTCATCACTTTTTAAATCATTATTCTAGGTGTTGTATGGATTTTTTGTTTTGAAAAAAATTAGCACATTAAATATGGAAATGGGATACAGTGGACTTCATTGTGAACACTGATCCATCCACCACTACCTAAAAGATAGCTTCCTGTCTGCTTCTACTTATCCCTTTTTGCAATGTAAAGCAAGTGGTAAGTGTTAGGTGCCCTTGATTCATGTGGGATAGGGTTGCCAGGTCAGAAGCATACAAAATCCTGAGATTTCAGGGGTGGGGCCTAGTGATGTCATTAAGCATGATACATTAACCATCAACCACAGTTGCTTGGAGCATACCACTCATATAAAAAAATCTCTGATTGGAAATTAAGATAGAAATCTTAGCTAAATGATGGTGTTTCTAGGCCCAGATGAAGTGACGGGATCATTCCTTCTCACCTGCTTAAGGAGCCTGGGTAAGGAACAGTTAATCTAGCCTACTTGCTTCTGGCAAGAAAGATTTAAG
The DNA here is from genome assembly GCF_030035675.1 of Rhineura floridana. Classification (NCBI taxonomy): domain Eukaryota; kingdom Metazoa; phylum Chordata; class Lepidosauria; order Squamata; family Rhineuridae; genus Rhineura; species Rhineura floridana. The sequence continues at coordinate 47,070,644 of NC_084484.1, read as the reverse complement.
TGCCCTCAAGCCAGGCCAGTCACTAGAAGCCCACTGTAGGAAGAAGGGAGCCTAATGTTGTGGAGATGTTAGATGGGAGCACTCAGGAGTAAAGATGGATGCCCCTGAAGGCTGCAATTCTAAATACACTTACTAAGGGACTAACCCCATAAAACTCAACAGGACTTTCTGAGTAGATATGGTTAGGATTGTGCTGTTGGTAAGGCTGGACTAGGGATCCTCTGCAACGATATCCATATCAAAGCAAAGTTGGCAACCCCCGCCTGGAATGCCCTGCCCCTACCTTTTAACATCCAAATTTCTTTACAGATTTGACCCTTCACTGCAGAGAGAGGTTTGAGAAATGAGTAAGAGTTAAGAAGATTCTCTACTCTTTCCTGCCTACTCTGTGGGCTGATATAAACTCACTTTGACAGCCAACCAAATTCCAGTGAGCAATAACTGAGAGTGAGAAAACACACATGGTTTGGTCTACTTTCACAGGCAGTAGATTGGGAACAACAGCAATTGAAGCCACACTTCCCAGTATGTGAATTCTCTTTTACCACTACTGGGCAAGAAACAAACAAACATGCAAATAACAAGGTGCACCATCAGTGGGTTAAAGGGGGTTGAGCTGAGCACATGGAACCACTGTTGTTTCTATGAATGTAAAGGAGTAAGGTCAGAGGTAAATGAAATGCATATAGAAAAACAAAACAGTGATGATTTCCTAAATGCCATACCATACCAACCACAACAAGATTCATATGAGAAAGACATAAAACTCAGCATCTCACAACCAGTCAGGGTTCCTAACTAAAATTAAAAAAAATCCTGGCAGCCAGTCAGCCAAGGTCACAGAAATCCCCATGCAGCACTACCTGACTTGGGCACTGCAGTTAGTGCAGAATGCTGTGGCACGATTGCTGACACGAGTGAGACCCTATTAGCAGATATATCTACTCTGAAATCTGCACTGATTGTTGATTTGCTACCAGGCCAAGTTCAAGGTGTGCTTTTCATGTTATGGATTCCACTTAGTACTTGTTCTGCTCTTGTATGAAATTGATCCTTTAGTGTGGCAGTATCTGTGCTTTAGAACTCCCTGCCTATGTACATTAGGCAGCCACCTTCATTGTACTCATTTTGGCACCTGCTTAAACATTTTGTTTAGGCAAGCCTACCCAGGCATGTAGAAGCTATTATGTTTTTATCTATTTTTAACTCATTGTTGGTTTTATTATTTTGAATATTTTTAAATACCTGTCATTAACTTTTTTGCCAATAATTTTGTTTTAATTCTTTGTGTAAACCGCTCTGAGATTTTTTACAATAAAATGGTATATAAATGTAATTAAAATACATGAATAAATTTTTCAGTCGCTGTGGCCCTTGGGTCTCTTTCCATTTTTAGGAAAAAAGGAATCTGCCTTATACCGACTCAGGCCATTTGGTGCCATCTAGCTGAGTACTAATGACAGAGACTAGCATTGGTTCTCCAGGATTCCAGGCAATAGTCTTCTCCTGAAATTGAATTCTGGACCTTTGCATGCAAAGCATGTGCCCTGCCACTGAGCTACAGCCCTGTTTAAAAATGTATCTTTTAAAATTGTTCTTTTCAATTCACTAATGAATGCATAGCATACTAGGGCAGATCCACACCATGTATTTACAGCACATTCAACATACATTTGAAACACATGAATCCCACTACAGAATCCTGGGACCTGCAGTACGTTAAGGGTGGTGGGAACTATAACTGTGGGGGGGAAACTTCACTTCCCAGGATTCTTTAGGGGAAGTCATGTGCTTTAAGTGTGAGTTGGATGTGCTTTAAATGTATTGTGTGGATCTGCATTACTTCATAAACTTTGCCTGTATATAAATAATTTTAATTAAATTTAAAAATGGAAATAAGCTACAAAGTTTACTGGGTGACCATAGGCTATGCACCATCTCTCATCCTAATCTCCCCCTCAGGGTGAAAACAACAGGGCACACTTAAAATGTAGAGGAAATAATAATTTCTAAATAATAATTTACAACCATATTGTGAAATCAGATACATATCAAGACACAGTATGAAGAAATATTTATATAAGCATGAATGTCAAAGATGTTTATTATTTACACAACCTGTAAATATATTTATAGTGCAATGCTATGCATGTTTACTCAGAAGCAAGTCCCAATGTATTTAATGGGGCTTACTCACACAGGGAAGCATGCACAGAACTGCAATTCAATGATAAGGAACTTCACTCACCCTATCTAAAATTCAGAATCATGCCACTTTAAGCTGTTTTGCAACTGTTTTATATTTGTTTATGGTTATTTTATGGATTTTAAATGGATTTATTTCTTGTTCTGAGCTGCCTTGTTTTCCAACCTTACCTCACACAGTTGTTGGAAATATTCCATACACACACTGGAGATGTAAAAACACATACACCCCATATAATAGTTTATTGTCAAAACCAGTTGACAATTGCAGAACATTTTTTGAAAAAAATAAGTATTAGTTTCCTGCCAAATAGAAGCATTGACACCTACATAAGCCCTGCCTACCTGCTTTAAAAAAAGGATTGGAGAGAGAAAGATTTACAACACAATCCTTTTCTATGTTCACTCAAAAGTCCCATTGATTTTCAGCACAATTCTAACTATGTGTACACAAAAGTAAGTCCTAGTGAATTCAGTGGGGTTAACTCCCAGGTACATGGAATTAGCACTTCAGCTTTACTTCCAGATATGCTTCATATTGGAAAAGTTTTCAAAAACAGGTAAGAATAAGACAAATAAACTGCCCTCTTCAATAGTCCAGTAAAATTTAACCTTGTTTGACTCCTTAATTAGAAAAGTGTAAGACTGCAGCATGTACACTTTTTAAAACTTCTGTTCAAAAATTATTTGTTAGATAAAAAGTATAATATGACATTTTTGCTAGTAATTAAAAAAACCTGCATGTGCGCTTTTGCCCCCACACCCGCAAAGAAGACTTGTAAGACGTAGCATTGGTTTATATGTTATATTTATGAAATATAACATATTTCAAATCAGAATTCAAACATATCCAATCATATTCAATCAGCAGCTTATAACATGTGGGCAGGTGAGGAATTGAACTATTCTGGTGGGGATGGAATCCCCCCAGACTCCTGGTCATGTATCACAGCAGATAGCTATGGCTTCTCAGACTAGGATATGGGCTAAGACTCCCTCCTTGGTAATTGAGCCTTGGGAGTGGATTCCCATGTGCATCCTGGCCAGAGCTTGGAAAAGTTACTTTTTTGAACTACAACTCCCATCAGCCCAATCCAGTGGCCATGCTGGCTGGGGCTGATGGGAGTTGTAGTTCAAAAAAGTAACTTTTCCAAGCTATTCCCTTTGGGATGACCCTTATCTCTCCTCATGGATGAAATCCTGTCACAAAAAACTCTCCCGATTAGGCTTCTCCTTAGAACAGTTAACCCTATTAGATTCTAAGTCAGCCAGTCTCTCCATTCTTACCAGACTCAAAGATTTAGACCAACAAATTTCTACTACTGCAGCCCTCAAAATTTGCTCTCCCCTACATCACAAACTGCTTTTAAATCCGTCAAAATATCCTTTATATCTTGAATACCTAACAACACCCAAATTCCGACACGCCTTCTCAAAAGCCAGATTTAATTGTCTGGACTCGGCACTTATGGATGGTAGATACTACGGTATTCCACACGATCAACGTTTTTGCCTGTGTAAAACGAATGCTCTGGAAACCCTCGCCCATGTCTTGTTTGCCTGTCCCTTTTATCAACAGGAACGATACCAATATATCACCCCACTTATAATGAAATTTCCCAATTTACCCCCTGAACGTTTGATAATCTACCTCCTGAGTGGTTCTAACAGATCTCAAACCGAGTTGGTGGCCAAATTTCTCTATGTTGCTCAATATAAGCATCAAAACAAGTTTGACACATAATGAGAGTCTCTCATCCCTATGTTTTACTTTCATGCTTATTAATTAACCAATCTTTACTTGTTTTATATTTTTATTCATTTTACCTTTGTACAATGTTGCTCTTTGTATTTTATCCAATACCTATATGGGTCTATGACCGTAATAAAACTGAACTGAACTGAACTTTTCCAAGCTCTGATCCTGGCCCCACTGTATACGCATTCACCCCAATGCATATGAGAATCAACACGGGCACCCACCAGTTACCCGCAGACCGGAGGCCTGCAAGAGTCCTGAGGGGCATCCTTACCCAATAATGCCTCAGTATACCTACATCTCTCTTCCTCAAATTCCTCACCTGCCCAAACTCAATGCCAAAACAGGCCGCAACCTGTAAGCCAAACAAATTAACCCAACAGTATAAAGTAGGCAAAATGTGAAGGGCTCCAAAAAGTGGGCCCAATGAAAAAATTCCTGCTTGGCCCCATTGTCGACCAACAATGTCCAGACTGCATTAGGGAGAGAGGGAGGGAGGGTGTAATCAAATGCAAGGACAAGAATTAGGGGGCAGAGCGGTCTTAAATACAGCCGCTCCTCTCCCTCCCACTGAGGCATGACAATACCTCACCCCATCCCCTCATCCAATTGGGAGTGGCCATCCTGAGTCTTTCCTGCCTAGTTGGGGTGAGGGCAAACCCAGCCCCACACTAAGGTGGGAATGCCATTATGCCTACCAAGATCCTGCTGTGATCTTCTGTTGTAGTGAATCCTATGCATGTTTACTCAGAAGCAAGTCCCAATCCTGTACAGAGAAAGTGCTCTTTATGCTGCTGAAAGCTGTATATTTACTGAATTCCTGATTTGAGAGAAGCAGGAAAGGGAAACTGGGAAATGGGATTAGCTATTGCTATTGTCAATCACAATCCTAATTTCACTTATTGGCTAAAAACCCGAAAGGGCAGATATTAGAGCATCTGGTACTAACAGAAGTTGGGGGGGGGGCTGACATTTTGATTTATATCTTTTGAACCAGACCACCTAGACTTTTTTTTAATGAAAGCTAAGAATCTGGAGATTAAGGTGACTCACCCAGAGAGGGCCCCCAAAAAACAGAGTTTCTGGGCAAAAACTGGAGACCTGGCAACCCTAATGGGATAACAGTGAGGCCCAACAGGCCTCCCCAGTGCACCTCATAAACTGACTATGCATTCTAAAACATGCCTTCCAAACTTGTGTATATACAACATACAGAGGCACTTTGGCAAACAAGATACTGTGGAGTCCATGAAGGTAAAGAATTTCAAAGCAAAGCTTTTAATTTACCAATCTTAGTAACTCTTCCTATAATACAGGCTATTATGTTATACACTATGTATGGAAAACATTCCTTAATAACTTCTTAATTATTATTGCGCAATACAAGTGTGTGTGTATTTTCAAGACAAATTCTCAGGTAGCTGAGGAGGCTTCAGAGTGCTGGTGAAATGTTTAATGGAAAGCACGCACAGCCTGCTTTCAGACATGGGGCTTACGCCATTAGTTTTAACAGTTTAAAATGGTAGCGCTTCTGTCCCAATTTCTAAAATCCCTTTCACACTGTAGTACCCGTTGTGTCAAGGAACAGTAGTTTTTCAGCCTATATACCTGCATTCCGTGCAAATGTCTTTCACATGGCTGCAATGAACATTTTGTTTTTGTCCCTCACCAGTTATATACATGCACACTGTAGTTCCCCACTGCGTAGGAGGTCTTAGTCCTCATCCTGTCACCATGTAACCCCTATTCCTTTATCATCTGACATACTTGTTTTTTTTAGTTGTATAGACACAGGGGTGTGTGTGGAAAACGCTGCTGCTAGCCATGCCTATGCTGGAATACCAGTACAATTTTTGTCAGGCAAAAAAACCTCATGCACCTAAAGGGCAGGAATACACTGCATGCTGGGATGCCTGTCATGGCAGCAGCTGCAGGTAGTGAAAAACTCCCACAATTTTCTGGGTTCCCAAGCTTGCAAACGGATTGTTTATGGTGTTATTTATCATGAAAACTTGCACTATATTCCACAAGATTTCTGGCACTAGCTTGTACGTCATGAGAAAGATCAGATATAATGCACAAATTACCAGATAAGAAACTGTCCGAATAAAGGAATAAAGTGCAGTGTGAAAGCAGACACAGACACACACATTACCTATCTGCAGCCCTCTTGCAGCAATAAAGCAAACTCAACCACACATCCACTGACATTATAAAGAAATTCTGAAATGTCCAGCAGAAAAATGGAAGTCTCTTTGACAGGGGAGAAAATCCAGTAAATTGGAGGACAGATTCTGGCACAGCACTAATAAAGTTAGTAACTCTATTAAATAGCATCAATGATACGCCTATGGCTTTAAATAAGTGCTTCATTCTAGTATAAGCAAATACATGACATCTCTACTCAGCTGGATCTATAAACCTTAGCATTTATTTTCTTTCTCTTTTAGCACTTCCTGATTGGGTGCATTTTTGCCCCCTGGCAAATGAGATATTCCTTATCAGGGAAGACAGTGAACTTGACAAACTCCATTGCAATGGACTCCTGTCTGTGAGTTTTCTTTCCAATAGTTCCTTTTCACTTTGCCATCGCTTTATTTTGCACAAAAGGAAAAGGCAGAACATATTGAGTAAAGAGCCTGACAGCAATGCAAAGACAAACTCTGCTCATCATTAAGGCAATAAAATCAAACAACGCATGAGTCTTAGGGGTGCTAAAGTAGCTGCGAAGCGTGACAGCTTGAGCTCATCTTATATTCAGTGAAGTCTGCACAAATGCTACTAATATGCTAGAAGGATTCAGCTGTTACCTCTTCCCAGGACTTGCATCTTCACAATTCTTGCAGTTCTAAACAGAAAAGAAAAAAAAATAGTAGAAGTAAGCACAGGTGAATGGATTTGTAGCAGAATTTAGAGCCTGTTGAAATTATGGCTAATAGACCAAGACGCAAAAACTGCAAATGGCATGAATGTGGCTTATGATTTCAGTGAGACTCTTTTGGTTCCATTGATTAGAAGAATTAAAGATGCTGTGATGAAAATGATGGTTTGTAGCCTGGCAGCCTAAATGACCTTCTGAGTTTGGCAAGCAGGTTCCCGTTTGTGTTTAATGTATCTTAATATGAAAAAGAAAAAAGAGGAAAAAACCATGAGAAATGTTTGCATCAACAATTTCATTCCTAGGATGCTCAACAAATTCCAACCATTTATATGGCAGGGGATAGGGATGGGTGAGAATTTCGATTCAGTTCTCATTTCAAGCAGAATTTAACAAATATGCAATTTTGGAAACAATATGACAACTGAAACACAGCCATCCTTCAAAATTTGTATTTATTAGAATATTGGGATGCAGTTCACCAAATAAACATTTACAAAAATGCACACATTAAGGGAAAGTGTGCATAAAGATGAATACAGGAGTAAAAATCACATGCAAAAAGGCATGACGGGATGAGAAATGGCTTGCAAAAAGTGTGCCTTTGTCAAAACTGCCTACAAAAATGTGTTTATTTTGAGAAATTCACACTAAAATCGTGGAGAATTTTCATGAGGATTTTTTTTTAAAAAAATTGCAGATTGCTGCAGAAATGTGGAAGACTGAATTTAATATTGGAAGAATGAGAAGCGGAGAGAACCGCAACAGACAGATCTTTCCGTCCCTAGCAAGGGACAAACTCAGAGGGATCAAAATCAACTATTGAGAGTGGAGAAATCCCAGTTTTCAACACAAGGTAGCTCAGTGTTGGCTCTGCACTAGACTTGGGAATCGCTCTGACAGCACAGCGCAAAACAGATTCACAAGCAAATCAGGATGACCCCTCATCATTGTATGGCTTCCCTTCAAACAGATCGGAACAAATGCTCAACAAAGACTGGGCACAATCTAACCTCCGGGTAAGCTTTCTGCAAGTAAATCAGACTGAATGCTCAGTAAAACAGCTCATCTGGAGAAGCCCACTGTGGGAAAAATACAAAATGTTCTTCTTTGGACATTTCATTCAAAGTCAAAAGAGCAAATGTATAAGTCACCAAGATGCATTTTTGCTGCTTTTTCGTAATACTCAGCAGGGTTTGGATCCCTTCCCCCCCTCTCCCTGTCACTCCTTTTTCTCCCTCTTCCTCCTCTCCCAGCAGACTACCAGGGAGAGGAACGAGTGTCCTTGCCAGAGGTCTGAACTGATTCCTTACAGAGAGCATTTCCCCACCCTCTTCTTCTTCCCATCTGTTTTGGCTTTTTCCATATGCCCCTGCCCACCTGCTCAGCTTCTTTCCCTCCGGGCTCCCACCAACCACATGGAATAAGGCCCAGGCAGTCCCCTCCCCACATTTATTCACTTGTTTCTTACATTTATTCCACACCTTTCCTCCAAGGAGCTCAAGATTTTGAGTGCATGATTTTCTCCTCCCCATTTTTTCCCTCACAACAACTCTGTAAGGTTAGTTAGGCTGAGAGCCAGTGACAGGCCCAAGGTCACCCAGTGAGCTTTGTGGCTGAGTGGGGATTCAAACCCTGGTGTCCCAGGCCATAGTCCAGGACCTTAACCATTATACCACACTGGCCCTCAGTGTGCTTGAACTGGCTTCCACGAAACTATGGTTTAGCAGATTTGTGACTGCTTCAATATCAAATAGAATTGAGACTAAACTACTTGCTTAGTTTTGTATGGAAACTTTGCTTCCTGTTTTAGTAGTTTTTGGCACATTTGAACACATTCATGTTGATTCAGTTGTGACCCGTTCTTCATTGCCCACAATATCATTTCATCTTCCTGGCTTTTGTGACCCATATGATTTTTTAATGATGTCATAATGCAAAATTGAATGTGGTGATGTATTGGTCACTCATAAACAAGATTATGTGTGGGCAAAATGAATATTTATATTTGGTAATCTGTACCACCGCATCGAAAGCACTGTTTTCTATGTGAACTGACAGAGTATTTAGTGCAGCCCTAATACTTAATTTAGTTCCATTGTCCTTGTGCTCATTTTAGGAGGCTGTAGTGAGTAGAGAGGCTGTCACTTTATCAGTTACAACTAATATCTCTGGGTTTAGTGGATAGGGACACCAGCCAAAAAGAACTGATACAATTTGCTCACATTTTATTGCAACATATAGTAATGAATACTTTACATGATACGAAACAGCTGGGCAATCAACTGGAATGCATAAGACATGAAAGGGGCTTTATTTTGCACAATGTGATATAGACTATTACGTAAATAACTCAGTCTCCAGAGTAGTCCAACTAGTCCAGAGTAGTTAGACATATTTTCTTTCCTGCAAACCTTCAACATCTCTGTTCCCTTGTTTGCATCATACCTTAAATGCTCATTGTCATTGGATTACCAGATAGCCTGTTCTCTACTGAACAGAATGATCTAAGCTACCACAGTTTGAAAGTTACCATAATTTGGTATTTCTCAACACAGTGCATCAGGTGTGCCACAATGTTTTTCATGGGAAATGGGACTTGTTGCATTTCCTTCTGCCAAATCTAATGGAATGGAAGAGTAAAACTTCAGATGCTTTCCTTTGAAAACTCCTATAGGAGTTCCATCTCCCTCTGCAAGCACCCTGTCCATGTGACTACTGGTCTGGAGTGTTTGCACCTTATGTTGGGTCAGCGGGACAGACTGGGGATTCTGTTGGCGTACCACCAATCCCGCTGCCCAACAGACTCCCTAGCTGAGCTGACGGAGGTGGTCTCAGGTGTACTGTTGAGATGCCCCAGACTGTCGGTTCTGGGGGATGTCAACATCCATGCCGAAGCCACCTTATCTGGGGTGGCTCAGGATTTCATGGTCTCCATGACAACCATGGGACTGTCCCAATAAGCCATTGGCCCAACACATGTAGCAGGGCATACTCTAGATTTGGTTTTTGCAACTGGACATGGAGTTGGTGATCTGAATGTGGGGGGCCTTACATCAGTCCCTCTGTCATGGACAGATCACTGCTTGCTGGTCCACCCCCAGAGACTAATGGATCCGGATGGTTCCCAAAAGGATCTGGGGAGTTTTCTGGCTGATAGGGCTGGCGCTTCTGTCGAAACCCTGGTCGAGCTGTGGAATACAGAAATGACCCGTGCGGTTGACATGATTGCTCCTGAGCGCCCTCTCCTGGGTAGAGCTCGTACGGCTCCATGGTATACCCCAGAGTTGAGAGCGATGAAACAATATCAGAGACGGCTTGAGTGCAGATGGAGATGAACTCCTAGTGGATGCAATTATACACTGGTAAGTGCCTATGGTAAGCTGTATTTAGGGGCAGTAAGGGCAGCAAAAAAACAATATTTTGCTGCCACTATCAAATGATCAATCTGCTGCCCAGCGGAGCTCTTCAGAATTCTCCGGGGGCTATTACACTCTGGCTCCAGGGACATGGTAGAACCATCTGAGGCCCGCTGTAATGAATTTGCTAGGCACTTCCAGGATAAAATCTTTAGCATCCACAGGACTTAGACTCCAGTGTTATAGCAGGTGAATCAACCAAGGTATCCAGAGCACAGCCTTGTTCCGATTTCTTGGATGAGTTTCAGTTGGTGCAGCTTGAGGACGTTGACAAGGTGCTTGGACAGGTTTGTGCAACCACTTCTGCGCTGGATCCTTGCCCTTCTTGGCTAATAAAAGCTAGCAGGGATGGAACAGCTGGCTGCGCCAGGGAGGTGATTAATGCCTCTCTGCGAGAGGGGGTGGTCCCTGGCTGCCTGAAAGAGGCAGTAGTGAGACCACTCCTGAAGAACCCTCCCTGGACCCAGAAAATCTTAATAACTATAGGCTGGTAGCAAATGTTCCATTCCTTGGCAAGGTCCTTGAATGAGTGGTTGCAGGCCAGCTCCAGACACTCTTGGATGAGACCGATTATCTGGATCCATTTCAGTCGGGTTTCAGGCCTGATTTTTGCCTGATGACCTTTGTCGGGAGAGAGACAGGGGGAGTGTGACTCTGTTGATTCTCCTTGATCTCTCAGCGGCTTTCGATACCATTGACCATGGTATCTTTCTGGGGAGACTGGCTGAGTTGGGAGTGGGAAGTACTGCATTGCAGTGGTTGCGCTCCTACTTGGCAGGTCGCCTCCAGAAGGTGATGCTTGGGGAACATTGCTCGGCACCCTGGACTCTCCAGTATGGGGTTCCGCAAGGGTCAGTTCTGTCCCCCATGCTGTTCAACATCAACATCAAATCGTTGGGTGCGGTCATCCGGAGCTTTGGAGTGTATTGCCATCAGTATGCTAATGACACGCAGCTCTATTTCTCCTTTTCATCTTCTTCAGGTGAGGCTGTCAATGTGCTGAACCGGTGCTTGACTGCGACAATGGACTGGATGAGGGCTAATAAACTGATGTCCAACCTGTCCTGGATGGGGTTGCACTCCCCCTGAAGGAGCAGGTTCATAGCTTGGGGGTTCTCCTAGAACCATTCCTGTCACTTGAGGCTCAGGTAGCCTCGGTGGCATGGAGTGCCTTATACCAACTTCGGTTGGTGGCCCAACTACGTCCCTATCTGGACAGGGATAACCTGGCTTCAGTTGTCCATGCTCTGGTAACCTCTAAATTAGATTACTGCAATGCACTCTACGTGGGGCTGCCTTTGAAGACGGTTTGGAAACTGCAGCTTGTGCAAAATGCAGCAGCCAGATTGGTAACAGGGACCAGACGGTCCGAACATATAAAACCGATCCTGGCCCACTGGCACTGGCTGCCTTTATGTTTCCGAACTCGATTCAAGATGCTGGTTTTGACGTATAAAGCCTTACATGGGTTGGGACTACAATACCTGATGGAACGCCTCTCCCGATACGAAACCACCCATACACTACGTTCAAGATCAAAGGTCCTCCTCCGGGTGCCTACTCCGAGGGAAGCTCAGAGAATGGCAACAAGAGGGCCTTCTCAGTGGTGGCCCCCAAATTATGGAATGATCTCCATGATGAGGTGCGCCTGGTGCCAACACCGTTATCTTTTCGGTGCCAGGGCAAAACTTTCCTCTTCTCCCAGGCATTTTAGCATGTGTTTTATATTGTTTTAAATTTTTAAATTGTGTTTTAAATTGTTTTTTAAACGATGTATCTTAAATTGTATTTGTTTTCAGTTACTGTAAACTGCCCAGAGAGCTTCGGCTATGGGGCGGTATACAAGTATAATAAATAAATAAATAAATGTGGTTGCCCTGTGGGCATTTTAGGAATGAGAATTGTGTCAGGTTTCTAAGCAATACATCAAAATGTCCTGTAAAATTAATTAGAAGAGAATATTGTTGAACAGAAAATTACTACACTCCTATCTCTAAGACTAAAGCCAAGCAAAGGTTCTTTAGGACTTTGTCCCAGAATCTGTTTTCTGTACCAGTGTTCAGCCTGAAACATAACGTTAACAAATTCATTGGTCATTTTCTTCCTTTTCCTGAAACTATTTCAGACTTCATTGAAACATCTTTTGGTAGTCATTTCCATAAGTTACGTAATTGTCTGTGATGCTGGCATACACTTTTAAGCTTCAATTTTCCCATTGCTCCTATTTTTCTTCTAGCATAGAGTGAAATGTTTTCCTGTTGCTATTACTATGATGTGTAGTTTTATCTTTTAAATAGTTTTTTAATATATATATATATATTTGTGAACTGCCTTAAGAGGGCATTTTGCCCTGAAATATGGTATTAAAATACTTAACTAAATAAACATCATGTGGCTCAGAAGTCACCAGTGAAGTATGACAGGGTGCAACAAATGGACATCACTGCTGAGTAGCAAGCAAGACGGAAGAAAGTCCTGTCTCCTACCCTGTGGTTGTCTGTTGGAGGCAACTGAGGTAGGGTATACTTCCCTTGACTGCCTCCAACAACATAAGAAAAGCCCTGTTGGAGCAGCCAACAAAATGCCTCTGGGGAAGCTAACAGAAGGACATGAAGACAATTACCCTTTCTTCTTGTTGTTCTCAGAAACTGGTACCCAGAAGGCATACTGCCTTTGAACTTTGGGGTGCAGATAGCCATCAAAACTAGTAGTCATTAATAGACTTTCCTCCATGAGTTTGTCTAATCACCTTCTAAAGCCATCTAGACTAGTGGCCATCACCATATCTTGTTTGACAAATTGTGCCGTGTAGCCCCCATTCCTCTTGGGCAGTGCTCGGTGATGGTGGTCATTCCACCACAGCTCACTAGCCTCCTGTATTTACCACAGCTCACTAGCCTCCTTAATATACTGCTAATCAGCTTCAGTGGCTGACCCCAAGCTCTAGAATGATGAGAGAGGGTAAAAAAATCCTCTCTCTACCTTGCTCATGATTTTCTAAGGCACAATCCAACTTATATTTATGCCAGGCTGAGGGGAGTTGGATATGGCAGATCCCCAGCTGAGACAGCAAGGTCCAGGCTCCACTGGGAGAAGCCCCTCTGCTGTGGCGGAGCTGGGACCCTACCAACTCAGCTGGGGTTCTGCTGAGGAAACCCAGCCTGACAGAAGGGGTGCTGGCAAAAGCCAGTGTAAGGCCCCCAAAGAGGCATTCTGGGGGCATGGGGGGACTTAGGCAACATGCAACACCCATTTGGAGCGCTTCTGAAGGTCCCACTCTGGGCCAAAGTTATGCCAAGAAAACGGTTGGTCTATGAAAATAATTCTAATGGAAGGCAGCGGGGAGCACTTCCTCGTCAGTAGGGATATTCCTGGGAACTGGCTTTTCCTTTTTTGTTTGTACACACGGTTCCTGGTAGACCCAATGTTCTGCTGGCACAGTGGCTCCCGAATGGGAAATGGAGGCCACGAAGCTTCTCGCCAGTTCTTCCTCCACCACCACCGGCTTCCCATGAGTTGGATTGCTCTGTAAACTTCTGGTTTGTCCCTCCACCTCAGTTATTGGGCCCCCCACCTAAAAAAGAAAGAGAAATACTTTTACACCTCCAATTCCTTGAACAATTTAGTTGATCTTGTCCTATTCCAATTGGCAGAAACAGCATGGGTTAGAATCATGTAACCAATACACCAGTTCTTCATCAGGCATTCAACAATTGTGAAATAATATCAGCTACTGCTGTGCAAAAATGTTTCCTGGTCCTTTTTTTGACCATTCTCCATTTTAAAAATTGCATTCAAAAGATTATGGAAGGGAAGAGAAAATTTGGCCAAGGAAAGTTTCCATTCTGCAAATCATCTTTCCAGACGTCTGCATTTTGCAGCCTTCCTGAGTGCCTGTATTTCCTGAAAAACTTGATGACATCCTCAGCAGGGCTTTCTTTTAAGCACAGGAAGATTGGGAGGCTGCCTACTGTGTGCTTGACAGCTGCTCATTTTTACTTTTTAAGTGGTTTTTAAAGAAATCAGTGCAGTTCTTTTAAAAAGATAAAAATAGGACTTCCTTTCAAAACAGATTCAGTCACCACATCATTCTCATGTGCCTGGGAGCCAGCCTCCCTGGCTTCCCATGGTTTAATTAAAGCCCAGAAGACATCATGAGGTAACATCTCACATGGGCCTTTTTCAGATTAGGAAGCGCAGGCGGCTGAAAGGCTGCAGATCACTTGAAAAATGTTTAATGGAAGGAAACACATGTACACACACACAGCCACTTTACAATGATAAGGTCAGCTCAGCCCTGCACCCACAAAAATGCTAAATAAATGCTAAAGTTCCCTGAGAGGCAGAAAAATGGAAGCCTGTTTCACAGAGCAGAAGAAAAATTTTGAGAATTTAGAGGGCAGGTTTCACTGTGCCTCATTTGGATGCACCCCGTGTGTCTCCCACATTGTGCTCTTTTCCTGAATTCCTTTTCTCATTCCTTTCATGTGTTAAGTATGCGAGGAGGTGGTCATATGTGAAGACTGAGGAGAGAGGCTGTGTCATTAGCATCAGGCATGGCACTGGCCCCGCCCCTTGAATGTCCATCCACATGAAGGAAGGAAGACTATGTGCAGAAGCAGCGCACTGGGCAGGCTGGAGCTGCTGTGCTAGCTTCCCAGCAGGTAAGTCACAGTTGCTTACCTGGAGGGGGAGGGGCTAGGCAGTGGGGAGATCACCATGGTGCAAACATACCAGTGGAGCCAATTTGGCAATCCTGGTCATGTGTTTGCATCGGACCAACCTCCCCACTACCTCTCATCTCCCCCTCTCCCTCCTGGTAAGCAACAGTGGCCCACCTGCCAGGAAGTTAGTGTAGCGGTTCCATCCCTCTCAGGGAGCCATTTCTGACTGTGTATGAACATCTGTCCCCCCATAGGTTTCTATATGATCACCATTCCCAATTATGTGTAGGCTTCCCCCCTACAGCCATCCAGGCCAACACATTGATGTCCAAGGGGTGGGGCTAGTGGCATGCCTGATGCTGGGGATGGGACAGCAATGTGGCCCCACTCCTCAGCCATCTCAGGGAGCCTCCTTCATGTAATTAACATTTGAAGGGACTGAAATCTAGTCTAGATCTCAACATTCCATTATTTTTTTCTGTAGGAAAAACCAGACATGCATTCTAAGTCTGTGGTTTGGACACATGTTCTCTGTACTGTAAACAGATGCCCCCCAAAGCAGCATATGTCGTCTTGCTAAGAAAATCTGGGAGTTACTTAGCAAGTTTTGTCAATTCAGTGTGCACACACAAAAGCCTGCAAAACCATCTTTGAGGGTTGTCAATTGATGGCCAGTAAATGCCACACTCTCTTTCCTAACTTGTTCCAAGTCTGCAGAAGTTATAGACAATGGATAAATAAATAGCTGGTTTCTTTGGTTACCGTTAACAAGAAAGTAATTATCCCTGTAACGTAGGATAATGCTGCAAACACATGTTGAAGTCTGCATGAGACTTTTGGCTATAGCTGCGCTATATCAAGTTCTCAAATGGCAAGAGCTAATCTCTCTAGCTATCCCATTAAAACAAGTGGGAAATTCCTCAGAAACAACAATATGGGACATAAATGGAAATATAGCTGGAGGGCAATTTTTAATTGACAATCAACAGAAGCAGCTGTGGAACTCTGTAATTTGATGCCATTCTGGGGTGAGTTTGCTCCCTCCTGTGGATGTAGTTATGAAGTTTAAATAGCTGTTCAGAACCGCGGTATTGTCAGTTGTGTACGTTGCTTCTCCTGTAAATGAAGATATCTGCCCCAGAGTCTTTCATGCATTGTCTACCAAGTCAACTCTTCACATTAATCTGATAGAAGTCC
Organism: Rhineura floridana; assembly: GCF_030035675.1. NCBI lineage: Eukaryota > Metazoa > Chordata > Lepidosauria > Squamata > Rhineuridae > Rhineura > Rhineura floridana. Next base: position 47,054,522 of record NC_084484.1, on the reverse strand, counting down.
TATTTGTGATGCTGCTCTTTTTCAGCTCTTGGCTTCTTCCACTTAATTTTTTATCAGCTTTCTGTTCCTAGTTGCAATTGATGTTTGTTACTTCAAAGGGAAGTATTCAAGTATGTTGGAGGCTATTTCACCTTTGGGACTTATAATCCAATTCAAATGACGTAAAATCTGACTTTTCCCTCTTAATCTTTTCACAGTTACCTTTTAGAATCACTTGGACTCGCTGAAGTTGTTGCAAGGGGTTGCAACGGATGGATAAGAAATGATTATGTCAAACATTCATGGGTTGCTTTAAGGCTGAATAACAATAGGAATCACAGACAGAGTGAAAGGGAGATGTATGCCATGGACTGACAGTTCAATCCCATTCATGTATACTTGGATCCAAGCCTCATTGAGCTCAATTGGGCTTACTCCAAAGTCAGTGACATAGGATTGTGGCCTGAGAATATTACGGGCAACACATTTCTTCCAACATTAGGGAAATGGGCTGCATGCTAGAAGTCCCTTCTAGAAAGAGGAGGTGAGTTGAGGAGCATGGCTCAGGAGGCAATGCGAGATAAGCTAAAGTAAAAACTGAGTGAAGGTAAGTAGGTCAGATATGAGTGGGTATGAAGGGAAACTGGCAACAGGACTGGTGAGACCAGATGAGGTTTGCAAGGCCAAGAATGGGTATGGGAATTGGAACCACCAAGAGAAGGAAGGACAAGCAGGGTCTATCACAGGGATGAAAAACCTATGGTCTTCCAAATGTTGCTGGACACAAATTCTCATCATCCCTGACCTTTGGCCATGCAGGCTGGGGCTGATGACAGCTGGAGTCCAATAGCATTCACAACTTCCTCACCCTGGTCTGTCAGATCAGCTGCACACTTGTAAGCAGCTTATTGAGCTGACTAAGATGTCACAGGAAGGGCAAGCTGCAGGGCCAGAGCCAGAGAGTGGCCAGGTTGGGCCCTGGATGAACCCATAGGTGCTCTCGTTCCACAGTCTGCAGCAGCATCAGGTCCTGCAACCCGACCCTGCCCTGGATTGCGGAGAGGGATCTCTAACAGTCAAAGCAAGGCATGATGACAGTCTCTCTGGGGCAAACTGGACACAGTGGGGCCATCGTTCAAGTGTCTGCCCTACTCAGATATGAAGGGAATGTGGGGAGGGGAATGTAGTAAAAGGAGTGGATGAAAAGGGGGGAGCGGAACCACCTCCACTTCTATACTTTGTCTCCCTGCAGTAGGTTGCTCCAATATCAGAAATGACCTGGAAGTAGAGAACAGTGTTCAGAGCAATGGGCTGAAGGGAGTTTCTTCTGCCACATGCTCTTTTTACTATCAAACAGAAATGGCTCACTGGGTGAGATGGAGCCTCTGTGTTTACCTTCCCAGCAGGTGGGTCACTGTTGCTTACTGGGAAATCAGTGCAGTACAAACACTGGTGGAGCCAATCCAGTGCTCCTCCCAGTGTGTTTGCACCACAGCAACCTCCCTCACCCCTTCCCCCTCCTCGTAAGCAACAATGAGCCACCTGCTGAGAATCAAGCATAGCAGCAGCACTCCACTGAGCAAGCCACTTCTGTTATCAAAGTGACAACACTATGCCCTGCTCTCTATGCAAGTAGGAGAGGAAAGGTTGTCCACCAATACCACCATCTCCTTTGGCCCCAGCTCCAGAGTGTCCAGTCCTCCAGAAAGGGAGATGCTCTGGGCTTATGCCATCTGTGATGGGCCCCCAGCCACCCTGGGTCCTGTGCCATCTAAGGGGAAGGGAGTTCCTGGCTAACACAGAGTGTACTCCCCTGTTCAGCCCACTCTGCCCTCATCAAGAGCTTGCTGCCACCAAATAAAGGGAGGGATTTTTCTACAAAGCTGCCCTTTATAAATCAGTCTAAAAAACCACACCCCTTTCTTGTGTAGCCCCAAGAACACTTCACAGTAGTGTATGATTTGACTTCAGATGTGGATAGTGTAGAATGGGAGTCCACAAGGTTTATATTAAACAAGACAAAAAGTGTACTAAAACTAAAGTAAGGATGGTATTACTTGAAAAGGTTATAGGAAAAACTATCACAACCACCAGTGGAGAAAAAAGAATAAAATAACGTAGGTGAAAACACCATCCACTTTCCATGAAATGAAACACTTTCTTACTTGCCATAACATTCTCTGTAGAATCTTCTCTAGAGTTGCAGCCCTTCCTTCTTTGTTCTTACCTTGCTGAATTCCAACTTTGAGCTAATCCTTCCAGGCTGGCTATTTGCTGATATAATCACTGTTTTTCTTGTCCCCTGCCAATCCCAAGCTCCACCCAGCTGGCTACAGGAAGTTATGGTGCCCCTCAAATGAGAGATGTGCCAGAATCTACATTGAATTTTGAGTTCCTTCTCATTTGAGCCCATAGGCGAGGTCAGGTATAGCAAGTTAACCCTATAATCTCCAAACAGACAAGAAAGATATGCATTTCCACATAATACATAACAGCCCGTATAACAGCAGAATCTGTACAAAACAGTCCACCTGAGCAAAGTCCATTTCCTTCTAACCACAAACACTTTCAGCTGTTGGGATCAACTGCAAACAGCACCAGTGGCAAACACCTGTTGCCCAGTTATACTTCAGCTGGATGGGGCTCAGCTGTCACATTTCGAGGAGCTGGTATCAGTGCAGTGGCTAAATTGTGATTCACAGCTTTTATTTATTTTAGTATTTATTATTTGATTTATATCCTGCCCTTCCTCCCAGCACGAGCCCAGGGCTTGGGGAGCTTTTATCTCCCAAGTGATATCAGTGCACAGTTCAAGCCACATATCCAATCCGGCTTCTTTTGGTAAGATGCAGAGCAGCAGAATAAATTTCAGCATGCCCACTGGACACATCAGAATGCATACACAAGAATAGCATTAAACAAAAAAAAATTAGTTTATTGAACAGTCTCAGCTTCTAATGGCTGCTGTACAATTGACCCTGTCTGCGTGGCGAGTTCAGTACATACTGCAGCTGAATATCTTGGCAAGCAGATCATCTACCTGCTCTGTCATGTGGCCAAATTGATTTTAAATCTGCAATGAAATAGATTTTCTTCCCCTATGAGCCTTATTGTGGACTGAAAATCACTCTGGATATTCAGTAGAGTATTCAGATGACATTTTACCATTCTTTCAGAAATACAAAGTACGTTTTAGGCTGAGTCTCTTCCACATCCTTGCAGACTGTGAAAGGAGGGGCAATTTGGCTATCTTTGGGGGTGGGTAGTATGTGATGGAGTGACTGGAATGAATTTATGACAAAATAGACCTATTGCAACACAAGCCATAATGCTTTAACCACAGATAATCAATATTCCACTTGTAACTATTAGCTGGGGTCTACTAGTATAGCCTGAGCAAGCAAGGTTTTATTCGCAATGCATTTTTGTTTTAATTTTTAACGGTCTTTGTCACAAATAAATAGATGCCTTTTCTTTCCGTTTAGTTAGCCCAGGGATAGATAATGTGCCCTCCAGATGTTGTTGGACTCCATATCCCATCATCCTCAGCCAGTATGGTCAGTGGTCAGGCACAAGGGGAATTGTAGTTCAGCCATATCTGGAGGTTGACTACCCCATAATTAGTGTGAGCATCTTTGAGAGTTGAGGACATGCCAAACCTGCACAACTAGCAATCCATTAAGTTAAATGTGGCCCACTGGTAATGCACAGCAGTTCTGCAGGAGATAAATAAACTTCTGCTTTTGCTGCCTGCTTGGAACTGCAAAAAATGGGTGGGAGACACTGTCAGCATGCCAGTAGCCCTAGAGCTTGGAAGTAACTAGTTACAAGTAACGAATTACTTGTAATTTATTACTTTTTTGAGTAACGAGCAGGTAACTTCATTACACTTTGCTGGTAACAGAATGAGTAGTAACTTCATTACTTTTGAGGAGTAACTGTAATGTTTCCAGCATTACTTTTGTGCATTACTTGGGGGGGAGCAGGGGAAGTCTTCTGCTTCTCTGATTTGTGAATAAAAATCATGTGCTTCAAATTGGGCTTCTGTGCAGCACTGTTCTTCCTTCATGCTCTATAGGTGCTTAAGAGGCAATGAGGGAGGAGGTGGAGAGCGAGACGGCATGGAGAAAACAATTGTTTAAAAATTGGCAGGAGTGGAAGGAGAAAAGAGCTGGAGGCAATATATATATATACAAAAAATGTGTGTTGGTGTATAATCATTGCTGGGGGGTGGGGTGAGGGGATGTGAGATTCTGTTATGCTGTTCTGTTAATCTTATGGATTAAAAAAAGTATTCTACTACCCTCTCTCTGTGTGTGTTTATTTTTAATGTTATTTTAGGCTACTTAGATGTGCAGCAGCCGAGGCCAGCACCTTGTAGGCAATTTTTTAAAGTAACTAAAATGTAATTGTAGCAATTACTTTTGAGTAAAAGTAAAGTAATCAGTTACTTTCAGAGCAATTGTAATTGTGACGGTAATTACTACTTTTTGGGGGCCATGTAACTCTAACTGTAATTTATTACTTTTTGAAAGTAATCTTCCAAGCTCTGAGTAGCCCTGGATTATACACAATGAGTATTTTAAAATATAAAAAATGAGCTGCCTGAACTCTTATCTTGGTCCAAGTGCTCTAGGTACCACTACCAGCACAAAATGGGTGCCATGGGCAGCAAAAAAAAGATGAAGGTACTCTGTACCAGTGAGTACCATCACAAAACAAGCACTGACTATACAGATCTGAATTTGAGGAGAAAGATGTAGGTCTGAAACAGGATTGACAGGTCCCAAGCATCCCAAACTCTGAGATTTCAGGGGCAAGCCCTAATAATGTCATGAGGGCATGCCCTGATGACATCACAGGGCAGGCCTTAGTGACATCATGGGGCAGGCCTTAGTGACATCATAGGGTGGGGCCCCAGTGAGATGTCACAGAGTGGGGTCCTAGTGATGGCAGTCCCCCTGTCACATTCTTATCCCCACGCACCAACTCATTCTCCCTGGCACATTCCTACTTACCACCCCACTCATTCCCAGTGGTGCCTTCCTAACCACCCCACCCCACTCAGCCCCCACCCCACTTACTCCCCCAGGCACTTTCCTATCTACCCCCACCCCACTAATTTTCTCTTGTGCCTTCCTACCCTCGCACTCACTCCCCCTTCCCACCCACCCACCCACCTACCCACCTGTCATGGCCCCGTCAGAGGACTCCTCAGATGAGAACAACTCAGGAGTAACAGCAGCAGACCCAGGAGCAACAGGAGACACAGAGGAGCCTCCTGAGAATCCAGCTCCTTCTGCCCCTCAGCTGCAGAGCACCCCAGGGACAGCAGAGGCCCTGCAGCCAGACACAGACAGTGAACAGGATACTCCCCCCTCACCTGCAGAACGTAGACAGCAGAAGGTCAAGCAGAAGACAGGCAGGCCTGTCTCCTTAAGGCCCAAACGCTGAGGGCTCACACCTGCTGTCCATCCTGCTCTTTATAATGCACACCTTGGCTGCAGCTTGTTGCTGACTGCAACGTCAGGCGTGGCTTTGTGTAGACCTAGTTTCCCTGCAGCATCTCTTTGACTGACCTCCTTGGCAATTGATCCCGGACCTCCACTGACCTCGCTTCTGGACTTCTAACTCGGCAAGTACGCTTTGGATAGGCCTGGCAGATTTACAACCCAACTGCTGGCTAAGGACTTTCCTTCCCTGCCAAAGACCCAGGAATTCCCAGCCCCCCCTGACACTGCTGAGGCAGTGTAGAGCTGACAGTTTGCAATCAGCCCAAACAAAGCAGGCAACAAAGGAGTGGGGGAAGTGCTGACCATGGAGCAACTCCAGCAGGAAAACTGGCTCCTGCGTTCACAAGTAGACCAGCTGCTGTTGGCCGTCCAAGGCTTGCAAACCCAGCTAGCAGCAGCCCCACCCCCTCTCCTTACAGGGAGAGCCAAGTGCCCTGTGACTCTCCCAGAGAAATTTACTGGGGCTTCCGACCAGCTCTCAGCCTTCTTGGCCCAGGCCCAGCTCTTCATGGAGTTATGCCCAGAGGCCTTCCCAGATGATAAGACCCGGGTGGGATTCTTGATTAACCTCTGCACCGGGGCGGCAGCCAGATGGGCCACGCCCCTGCTCCTCGCGCGGAGCCCCGTGCTCAACGACCTAGCCGCCTTCACCAGAGAACTGAAGGCTATGCTCGAGGACCCAGTCCAATCTGCCACAGCCAACCGCCGGATACGCAGGCTGCGGCAAGGCCGACGCCCCTTGGGGGAATATGTAACAGACTTTCATCTATTGCAACAAACCCTGGGCTGGAACGAAGCCGCTCTCATGGACCAGTTTCAGGAGGGACTGTTGGATGAGCTAGCTAGGGTGGAGCGCCCTGGAACCCTGCAAGCCCTCATACGCCTGTGTCTCCAGATTGACGGGAGGCTGGAAAGCAGGCGTGCTGCCAACCAACCCCGGCCAGTCTACAGAGCATCAGCCCCAGTGTTTGGGCCCTTGGAGCCTGTCGGCAAGGACCCTACACCCCCGGCAGAACCGATGCAGCTGGGAGGGGCTCGGCCACGTCTCTCTGCGGCCGAAAAGCTGCGACGCTGGCAACAGGGCCTCTGCCTGTATTGCAGGGCCCCGGGATATTTTGCAGCCCAGTGTTCCGCAAAACGACCCACAGCCCCTGCCTCGGGAAACACACATGCCCTGGCCGTCACAGGCCCCTGAGCCAGGGCAACCTCATGGTTCAAGGGGCCCGCCACCTCAGTTCCTCACCGCCCAAGCATCTGACCATGTTGATCGCACTGACAGTCCCCGGAGGGGGACCCTACAAGTACCCACCATGCTGGACTCAGGATCCACCAGCAATTTTATGGACGTGTCCTTTGCCAAGCTCCACCGGGTTCCTAGTCAACCCATTCACCGCCCCCTCCTGGTGGAGACTATTGATGGCCGGCTTCTCCCCTCGGGCCCTGTAGTACAGGAGACAGTGCCGCTCGACATGGCCCTGGGGGAGCACGAGGAAAGCCTCCAGTTCTACCTGGCTGCCGCACCCCACTTCCCGGTCGTGCTGGGCCTGGCATGGCTCCAGCGGCATGACCCCATCATCCAGTGGTCCACGGGCCGACTGACCCTCAGATCCCCCCATTGCCAAGCCAACTGCTGGAGGCCGAAGGAGCGCATCCTGATGACCCAGGAGGCAAGCTCCGTGCCCGAGGCCTTACCGGAACAGTACCGGGAGTTCGCGGATGTGTTTGGGAAACAAGAGGCAGACCAGTTGCCGCCCCATCGTCCTTACGACTGTCCCATTGATCTGCTCCCCGGAGCCAAGATTCCCGTGGGCCGGCTTTATTCCCTGTCAGAACCTGAACTCGCAGCCCTCAGAGAGTTCCTCGACAAGAACCTGCGCCGAGGGTTCATTCGCCCTTCCACGTCACCTGCAGCCGCCCCTGTCCTCTTTGTCAAAAAGAAATGTGGGGAACTACGGCTGTGCAATGACTACCGCACCCTCAACCAGATTACAGTTCGGAATCGCTACCCTCTGCCCCTGATCCGAGAACTGTTAGAGCGGCTGCGGGGCGCTTGCATTTTCACCAAACTAGACCTGCGAGGGGCCTACAACCTGGTGCGTATGCGGGAGGGCGATGAGTGGGAGATGGCCTTCCGCACCCATTATGGGCACTTTGAGTACACCGTGATGCCGTTTGGCTTGTGCAACGCGCCTGCCATCTTCCAGCACTTCATGAACGACATCTTCTGGGACCTCCTAGACCGCTTCCTGGTGATCTACTTGGATGACATCCTGATCTACTCGCGGAATCCCTCTGAACATAAGGAGCACGTTCGAGCGGTGCTGCAGCGCCTGCGGGAGCACCGCCTCTTCGCCAAGCTCAAAAAATGCGCCTTTGACCTCACGACCGTGGATTTTCTAGGCCATCGGATCTCGCCCTCGGGTATCCAGATGGACCCCGCCAAAATTGAGACCATCCTCCACTGTGCCGCTCCGCAAAGCCCCAAAAATGTGCAGCGCTTCTTGGGCTTTGCCAACTATTACCGCCGGTTCATCTCCCACTTCTCCGAACTCACCACGCCCATATCAGACCTGCTTCGAGGCAAAGAGAAGTTTGTTTGGACCGAGGCCGCTCAACAGGCCTTCCGGCACCTCCAACACGCCTTTACATCTGAACCCATCCTCCAGCAACCCGACCCTACCCGATCTTACATAGTGGAGGCCGATGCATCGGATAAGGCAGTGGCAGCGGTCCTACTTCAGCCGGTGGGGAGCAAGCAGTCCCTGCTCCCCTGTGCGTTCCACTCCTGGAAACTCAACGCTTCGGAACAGAACTACACCATTTGGGAGAAGGAGTTACTGGCCATCAAAGTAGCCTTTGAGACCTGGCGTCATCTCCTGGAAGGGGCACGCCATCCGGTCCAGGTACGAACAGACCACCGAAACCTGGAGCACCTGCAAAGCGCCCGACGACTGAACCAACACCAGATCCGGTGGTCCCTGTTTTTCTCCCGGTTCCAGTTCACGGTCACCTACCTCCCTGGCCACCGAAACACCCTAGCAGACGTGCTCTCTCGCAAGCCAGAATACCGAGCCGAGCAGGCCGATCGCCCCCTTCGCCCAATTCTTCGCCCAGAGAACTTCGCCGCTACCCACCAGCCACAACCCCTCCTGGACCGGGTGCAGGAACAGCAGCAAAAGGACCCCTATGCCCTGGCCCAGCAGCAAGGGCTCCAGTCCGGGATGCCCGCCCGGGACAGCCCCTTTTCCTTGCAGCAGGGCCTCTTGTATCACCGGAACCGGTTGTACGTTCCCCCGGGAGCTCTGCGGGGAGAGGTGCTCCACCTCTGAAATGACAGCCAGCCGGCAGGGCATTTTGGAACGTATAAAACCCTCCACCTGGTCCTATGGGATTTCTGGTGGCCCCGGGTCCAAGCGGACGTCAAGGACTATGTAGCGGCCTGTGATACCTGCCAGCGAGCCAAGAGCCACCCTGGCAAGCCCCCGGGGCTCCTGCTCCCACTGCCTACCCCCCCTCCCAGGCCCTGGCGCTCAGTCTCCCTGGATTTTATCACGGACTTACCGGCCTCCCGGGGAATGACCACCATCCTCGTAGTCGTAGACCTGTTCACCAAGATGGCCCATTTCCTCCCCTGTGCCGGCCTACCCTCTGCCCCAGAAACTGTGCAACTTTTCTTGACCCAGGTTTTCTGGTTACACGGCCTCCCCGACCACCTGATCTCTGACCGAGGAGCCCAGTTCACCGCCCGGTTCTGGCAGGCCCTGTTTCGGGCCCTGAACATCCAGATCCACTTGTCCTCCACCCACCACCCTCAATTAGATGGACAAACAGAACGTACCAACGCCACCGTCGAGCAATACCTGCGGTGTTACACCTGCTTCCAACAGGACAATTGGGTGGATCTGTTACTGCTGGCAGAGTTTGCGTATAATAACTCCGTGCATGCCTCCACGCGCCAGACCCCGTTCTTTGCCTCCTACGGCTACCACCCCTGATTCTTCCCCTCAGTGCGACCCCCGTCGCCGGTCCCCGCTGCGGATGTCATGCTGCAGTAGTTGCAGGCCCTGCAGGCCGTCCTGAAGGAGCAGCTGGAGCAGGCCAAGGACACGTATAAGCACTTTGCTGACCGCCACCACCAACCAGGCCCACCACTGAAGGTAGGTGACCGGGTATGGCTCTCAACCAAATTCCTGCGGTCGCAGCGGCCGTCTCACAAGCTGGCGGCTTGGAATGCAGGTCCCTTCCAGATCACCCAGCAAATTAACCCGGTGGCGTTCTGGCTCCAACTCCCTGCCTCCTTCCGCATTCACCCTGTCTTCCATAGATCACTGCTGGCTCCCGCTCTCCCGCCTCACCCCTTGGGTAGTAAACCGCAGCCCCCACTGCCGATACAAGTCAACGGGGAAGAGGAATTCGAAGTGGCGCAGATCCTGGACTCCCGGAGGCATTGGGGCAGCCTCCAGTACCTCATAGACTGGCAGGGGTACGGCCCTGAGGAACGCTCATGGGAAGATGCGACGCAGGTGCATGCCCCTTGTCTGGTCCGGCACTTCCACCAGCGCTATCCGGATAAGCCGGGCCCCGGTTGGAGGCGGAGGGTTGGTCGTGGGGTGGGGGATAGTGTCATGGCCCCATCAGAGGACTCCTCAGATGAGGACAACTCGGGAGTAACAGCAGCAGACCCAGGAGCAGCAGGAGACACGGAGGAGCCTCCTGAGAATCCAGCTCCTTCTGCCCCTCAGCTGCAGAGCACCCCAGGGACAGCAGAGGCCCTGCAGCCAGACACAGAGAGTGAACAGGATACTCCCCCCTCACCTGCAGAACGTAGACAGCAGAAGGTCAGGCAGAAGAGAGGCAGGCCTGTCTCCTTAAGGCCCAAATGCTGAGGGCTCACACCTGCTGTCCATCCTGCTCTTTATAATGCACACCTTGGCTGCAGCTTGTTGCTGACTGCAACGTCAGGCGTGGCTTTGTGTAGACCTAGTTTCCCTGCAGCATCTCTTTGACTGACCTCCTTGGCAATTGATCCCGGACCTCCACTGACCTCGCTTCTGGACTTCTGACTCAGCAAGTACACTTTGGATAGGCCTGGCAGATTTACAACCCGACTGCTGGCTAAGGACTTTCCTTCCCTGCCAAAGACCCAGGAATTTCCAGGCCCCCCTGACACTGCTGAGGCAGTGTAGAGCTGACACCACCCAATCACTCCCCTTGCCCTTCGCTCACCTACTCATAACACTCACTCATCCCACTTACTCACTCATCCCACTTACCCACCCACTCACTTACCCACCCACTCACTTACCCACCCACTCACTCCCCTAGGCACTTTCCTACCTACCGCCACCCCACCAATTTTCTCTTGTGCCTTCCTATTTTCCCACTCACTCCCCTCCCTCCCCCTGCCCCTCACTCACCTACCCATCCCACTCACTCATCCCACTTACACACTTCCCCATCCATTCACTTCCCCAACTCACCCCCCCTCCCACCCAGCCACCCCACTCACTTCCCCAGGCACTCCCTACCCCCAACCCCTCATTTTCTCTTGTGCCTTCGTACCCTCCCACTCACTCCCCTCCCCACCCCACTCACTGCCCCCACCCACCCCACTCCAATCGCTCCCCCTGCCCCTCACTCACCTACCGATCCAATTCACTCATCCCACTTACTCACTTCCCCACCCACTCACTTACCCCACTCACTCCCCCCTCCCACCCCCACTCACCAGCAGGCACTTTCCTTCCTACCCCACCCCATTTATCACATTCTTTCATCAGTGCCCCACATTGGGTACTCATGCCTCCCTCCTGCTCAACCTTTGGGGAGGCCTGGGCTTGTTTGCTCACTGCTGCTGCTGCTGCTCCATGTAGGTTAGGGGTTGCACAAGTTTGCACATGACACTCACGATCCCTTGCTTGCTCAGAGATTGGGGTGAATCCCCAGAGACCTGAGGAGGAACCCCAAAACCCAGAGAGATTGCAAAAGTCCTTGCCCGGCCCCTCCCATCCCATTCTCTGGTTGGTGGGTTGTCCCACCCAGAGCTTGGAAAATTACTTTTAAAAAGTAATAAATTACAGTTACAGTTACATGGCCCAAAAAGTAGTAATTACTGTTACAATTACAATTGCTCTGAAAGTAATGGATTACTTTACTTTTTCTCAAAATTAATCACTACAATTACATTTCAGTTACTTTTAAAAAAAAACACCTACAAGGTGCTGGCCTTGGCTGCTGCACATCTAAGTAGCCTAAAACAACATTAAAAATAAACACGCACATACAGAGGTAGTAGAATCATTCTTTTTATCCATGATAGCAATGGTGGTCTCTCTGCTGGTAAGGGAGGTGGGGAGGAAGGTAGAGGCCACTACTCAGATCTTTGCATGTCAAAACAAGTGCACCCCCCCTCTCAGCCAGCAAGCATAATCTCTCTCACTTAACCACCTCCCGGACCCTGCCTTGCCACCAACTAAGGGACACTCACCCAAGCAAACATTTTCCCCTTAGATGCAAAAAAGTTAAAATACTGCAAATGCAGCACAGTAGCCAAAGAGGGTGGTGGAGGCCACTTTATGTGCCAAGCGCAAACACACACACAAACGTTGTCATCTTTCACCTCCACAGTTCTTTATCTCCATTCTGCTGCTGCCTCCTTCTCCTCCTTTATCCATGTTCTTTCCCTCCAGCTCCTTTCCCCCTCCACTCCATTTTTTGTTTTCTCCACTCCACTCTGTCTCACTCTCCACCTCCTCCCTTGTCTCCTCCTACCCACCCACAAACCATGATGGTAATGAAAGTTAAAGAGGAAAGCACAAAAGCAGGACTACAGCTGAATGTTAAGAAGACTAAAATAATGACAGCAGAAGATTTATGTGGCAGAATTCTTACCCAAAAGATTACACACATTCATTTTACTCACGACCCCATGGTTCATACTCGAGACAGGATACAATAATGGTCACAAGGGGTATATTACCATGGTTAGTTAAAATAGATATAGGCCAAATAAACATATCTGAACATGCCCCAGTGCTCCTGGAGATGGCAATGTGTGCCAAAGAAAAAACAACACCAATATGGCGATTACACCCTACCCTAACAGCACGACAGGAATGAAAAAATAGAATACAGGAGGGGATAGTAAATTATTTCAGAGAAAATCATATTAATGACACCTCAGAAGGGGTGAGATGGGATTGTATGAAAGCAGTAATCAGAGGGCAATATATCAAAGAAATGGCCATTATTAGAAATACTAAAAAACAGAAATCGGAATTAGAAAAAACAATAGAAGCCCTAACAGTACAATACAAATGCACTGGTTCACAAGTTATTAGACAAAAAATGGAAAAGAACAGAATTAAACTCGCTAGATATTGATAAAACAATGGTAGATTTGCTCTATGTTAAACAAAAATAGTATATTTGATGGAAAAGGATCAAGAATGTTAGCAAATAGAATAAAAAAAGGAAAAATAGCAATAGAATTGTAGCTTTAAAAACTAAGGAAGGAACAAAATCCTATAGTGTAAATGAAATGAAGAAAATATTGACCAAATATTATGAATTTTATATAAAGGAACAAATATAGACAGGGAATATATAAAAGAGTATCAACAAGAAAGTAAGATTATTGATTTAACAAGGGAGCAGTCAACATATTTAGAACAGCCTATATCAGAAGAAGAAATAAAAAATGTAATAAAAAAATTGAAATCCCATAGAGCACCCAGCCCTGATGGTTTCACAGCTGAATTTTACAAAGTATATGCCGAATTACTGATTCCGCAACTTTTGAAAGTTTTTAATGTAATATTACAGGGAACTCAACTACCGGGTTCTTGGAAACAATCAAGGATAATTCTCTTACTAAAACCTGGTAAAGCTCCAGAACTTCCAAATTCATATCAGCCCATTTCATTATTAAATGTGGACTATAAAATCTTTGCTACTATATGGGCAAACAGATTAAAGCTAATGATAGGAAAAACAATCCATCCAGACCAGTCTGGGTTTATTTCCAAAAGGCATATAGCAGATCCAATTAGGAGATTACATAGTGTAATCACGTACGAAAAACAATCCAAAATATCATTAGCAATTTTGGCTCTAGACCTCTATAAGGCCTTTGACAGTGTAAACTTAATTTTTTTGTTAAATATTTCACAAGTATATAAATTTGGCCCAAAATTCTCACATGTTCTACAAACAATTTACACTGAAACATCAGTGACAAAAAGATTTAACAACATAGAAACATCTCCCTTTAAAATTCAATCTGGTACCAAACAGGCATGCCCTCTACCTCCATTATTATTTGATCTGGTAATTGAATTTTTAGCAGACAAATTAAGAAACAATGATAATATTAAGGGAGTGCAAATTAAAAATCAAACTCATTTAATAAATTTGTGTGCTGATGATACGGCACTTATGTTAGAAAATCCACAAATAACTATAAGATATATTAAAGAGGAATTAGAACATTTTCAAAAAACATCAGGATTGAAAGTCAATTAAACAAAATCAGATTTGTTATGCTGCAATATACCTCCTAAAGATCAAATTAGTATGTCCAATCAACTTAAAATCCCATTAGTTCACAAGTCATTTCGTTATTTAGGAGTTCAAATTACAAAAAATATGAACAAATCCTTCCAATTAAATTATGGAAGGATCTGGAATCAAATAATAGTAGACATCAAAAGATGGAATAAAATGAACTTGTCAGTAATGAGTCGAATATCGGTTATAAAGATGATGGTGCTACCAAAATTTACGTACTTGTTTTATGTATTACCCACGGATATTGCACAATTTTTTAAAAAAATATGGCAATCAACAATTGACATATTTATCTTCAAAAGAAAAAGACCTAGGACACCAAAAAACTTGAGATATAGGAGGGCAGAGGAAGGAGGATGGGGAATACCTCTATTGAAAGTATATTATGACGCTTACCAGATTAGACATTTGATGTCCATAATCAATGACTCTCAAGAAATAGATTGGGTTTGTATAGAAAAGTCTTTATTCCAAGACACAGATCTTACAGTATTACCTTTTATTAAAAAAGAAATTAAAAAGGGAATACAACAACACACAAGTATTATTTCTATATTAAAGGTCTGGAAATATAGAAAGGAATCTTTGATGCCAGGGATATCCCCACTGATACCAATTTGTGGACACCTGGATTTTTATCTAAGAGAATAATAAGGCATTAAAAGATAATCAACTTTATAGATTAATGCATTACTACACTGACTTATTACCCACATATAGGACAGTTTGGAGGACATCATTGAAGAATTCAAATATTACATGGTTAGCATGGTATCAACTATCTACATTTATCAGAAAGCAACATGTTATACAACAAGGCACTAGAAATTTGCCAGATTTTGAAAGAATGGTAGTTAATACAACAGAAAAAGATAAAGGGTAAATAACTACCCTATATAGATTATTACTTAAATAGGACTTGGGATCACAACAAGGGTTACGAACCTGTTGGGAAACCAACTGGGCTATCAAAATTGATCAAGAATATTGGACGAAAATGTGGGGGAAATTTCCTTTTAAAGCCACATCAGCTAAATATATAGAAATATCACTCAAAATATTACAAAAATGGTACTTAACGCCATCCAGAATAGCAAGGATAAACAAGTCCTACTCACCATTGTGTTGGAGAGGATGTGGAGTCCGAGGATCTTATGTTCACATGTGGTGGGAATGTGAACATATTCAAAGATTCTGGATAGAGGTCTTTGAAGAAATATCCAATATAATGGGAACGAAAGTAATAAAAACACCAGAATTGGCATTACTTAATAAATTTGATGGTCAAAATCAAACCATACTACACAAAAAGCAAATTGAGTATCTCCTAATAGCAGCACGTATGCTGATAGCCAAATGTTGGAAGGAGGCAAAAGGATTAAACATTAGGAAATGGTACAGTATAGTATGGGAAATAGTGCTTACAGAGAAACTCACTCAACGTCTCAGAGTAATAAGAGGATAAAAGAAAAAAGACAGTTTTGCTACAGAATGGTCGTGTTTTATTACATATACAAACAAAACATCAGCACCAACACAGGTTCCAACTGCCTTTAATAGCTAATAGTTGTAATAAAACTAATATCTTGATTCGAGATTTGTCAACTTCTAAATTAATCATCATCAAATAACCAATGTTAAGTAATATGTATTGTATTTGTATTGTAAGTGGATAGCGATAGACTGAATACAAACAAATATATAATGTATCAATCTTTGTATATATGGTCTATGAACTAAGTTAATATGTAAACCATACTTTATCTATATATATTCCCTTAAAAATTCAATAATAAAAAATAAAAATAAAAAAGAAGATTTATGTAACTTAAAAGTTGACAACAAGGACATTGAACTTGTTAAGGACTATCAATACCTCAGCACAGTCATTAACCAAAATGGAGACAATAGTCAAGAAATCAGAAGAAGGCTAGGACTGGGCAGGGCCGCTATGACAGAACTAGAAAAGGTCCTCAAATGCAAAGATGTATCACTGAACACTAAAGTCAAGATCATTCAGACCATGGTATTCCCGATCTCTATGTATGGATGTGAAAGTTGGACAGTGAAAAAAGCCAATAAGAGAAAAATCAACTCATCTGAAATGTGGTGTTGGAGAAGAGCTTTGCGCATACCATGGACTGTGAAAAAGACAAATAACTGGGTGTTAGAACAAATTAAACCAGAACTGTCACTAGAAGCGAAAATGATGAAACTGAGGTCATCATACTTTGGACACATCATGAGAAGACATGATTCACTAGAAAAGACCATAATGCTGGGAAAAACAGAAGGGAGTAGAAAAAGAGGAAGGCCAAACAAGAGATGGATTGATTCCATAAAGGAAGCCACAGACCTGAACTTACAAGAACCGAACAGGGTGGTTCATGACACATGCTCTTGGAGGTCACTGATTCATATGATCGCTCGAAGTCATAATTGACTTGAAGGCACATAACAACAACACTTACCTGTTAAGTGTACATAAGAGGTACCTTGACACCCAACCCCAAAGAAATAAGCCCCAATAGGAAGAAATTACCCCCAAAGAAATAGGTCCCAATGAGGGGGGATTGCCCAGCCCTGCTCTCAGTGCTACAGTAAGCCTTCTGTTAGTAACTACACTCTTAATGGACTTTTCTACTTGTCTTGTGAGAAACATGTGCAATTATTTCTTCAGCCACATGATGTGGAGGTGCAAGCAAGAACGGACTATAGGCAACTTCTCAGGAAACGTCGCTTGCCCTTGCTAACTCTGTCCTAAATTACCAGCCTGGCACATTTATTTACTTATTCCCCTGTAAGTATGGATATTTGTGATATGATTTAGAAAGGGGAGGGGGAGAGAGAGGAGACAAGCGTACCTATCAAGAAGATCTATGAAATCATAGTAGCCAGCCTTATGAAATTCATGCATCAGGAGTAGTCTAAACTTCAGACTTGCACAGTTTATTTGTGCAAGAATATCGTGGTCTATCAATATGATAAATGTACAAAGCAAGAGTGCACACTCAGGATCTATTATTATCTATACACAGCATGTGCCTGGCATTTTGCAATGGTCCCTGCCCCAAGGAGATTGTCATCTGAAATCTGACAAAGAGCAAACCACAGAAAAAGCGGTGGAGGGAGACAAGAGATGAAGGCAGCAGTAGAATTATACATATGTTTTGGTTATATACACTTAGGAGCAATCCAATACATGTCTACTCAGAAGTAAGCACCACTCGGTTCAACGCGACTAACTCCCAGTAAGTGTGTATTGGAATGCAGCCTTAAACTTAGTAACTGTGGAGTATAGGCAGATTAAGGCACACCTAAGCAGTGCAAGGTGCTCCTGAGTATGCAGTCCTGCTAAAGAAGTGCATTGGTTGCTCAGACCAAGGCCCATCAAGCCCAGCATGCTTTGCAAGAATCCCAGCAGGCATTAGGTCAGCCACCAGAAATTGGCCAGAGGTTCATCAGTGAACCATGGTCTATCTTCACAGTACATCCTTTTGGTAGAATTTCACCTACTGCTTTAAGGTGCTTTTTCTGAAGTTGAAGACCCAAAAATAGCATTCAAAATATTCTCCCTTCTCCTTCCATACACGTCATCATAAGACTCCCAAGTAAAAAATATACAAACACAGAATGCTATTTTTTTTAAAAAATCAAGTCATCTAAAATTACATCTTTGGTTTCCACAAATCCCCTAACCACTCATGCACCCTCTCCCCCCAAATTCCTCTTTATGCTCCAGCGGTGGCTATTTTATCCTTAAGTCTACACACAGAAAATGCCACATGCTCCCTCCCCCCTTTACCCCCCAAGCACAGCAGATCAAAGTAGCAAGTGAAAAGGAAACAGTGCTCAAATGCACAGAGGGAATTAAGACAGGGAGAGGGGAGAACCGGAGTTTAAAGTCCCCAAATCGAATCTATCTGGAAGCCAAACCCAGAGGTGAACGTGCTCCTCAGGGACAGACACGCTCTCTCTCACACACACACACGAACTCGGAGACAGAGGAGGGGTTCAATATATACACATATGTATAAACTCTTTTTTATGTTGGAGATTTTGGACTCTGATGTTGCTAATCTGTCCGACCAGCTCCTCCCGCTGAAACCAGTCCCATTCGCTCTCGGCCATGAAGGAACAAGGCAGAGATGAGGACAGAATCACTGCAGCTGCAAAAACAGGGAACCCTCCCTCAGTGCTTGTCCCCCCTCCTCCACAAACAGACTCTGATGGAGGCAGCGAGAGAAAGAGAGAGTGCAAAATGAGGAGGAGGAGGGAGCAATCGGCAGGGAAGGGATGGGAGGGAGCTGGAAGCCAGAGAAGAGTTGTGGGGGTGCCCAGAGCCACAGAGCACACAGGAGTGTCATAGGGAGGGTGGGTCCGAAAGCCCCAGACCTTACATTGATGCACAGGAAAAGGGCAGTACACCAGGAGGAGAGGGTTGCACAAGATAAGGCAGGCGGGCTGGCGGGCTGCGTGGGAATGTATCTAGAGCCTCTTCTGGCCAGGATGGGAAGGAAAGCCCCACACTCACCCCTCCCTGTTGGGATCATGTTTTAAAGGATAGAGGTGAAGACTGAGGTTTCTAAGTCACATATTGTGCTGTTTCCCATCGAGGTGATGCAGCCGCAGGTTTGGGTGAGAGTAGCAATGAGGAAAGGAAAGGCATGCACAGGGGGGCGGCTGGACGAGTGGGGGGGACGCACACACACACACCATCGTCACTCACCTCCATTCTGCTGCTGCTGCCTTCTCCTCCTTCCTTGTCCTCCAGCGCAGTCTGGCTCTCCATTTCCTCCCTCGTGCCTCCTAACACAGAGCACGAGGGAAGAGTGAAGCTGCGCAGAAGCCCAGTGTGAGGCACATGTCTTTTGTCCACCAGTCAGAGGAGCAGAAGACTTCCCCAGCTTCCCCCCCAGTAATGTCCTAAAGTAACAATGGAAACATTACTGTTGCTGCTAAAAAGTAGGGAAATTATTAGTCGTTTTATTACTAGCAAAATGTAACAAAGTTACCCAGTCATTACTTTAAAAAGTAATAAATTATAATAAATTACTTTGAAGCTCTGGTCCCACCACAAGGCCCTCTCTGCGTGCCAGGGCAGATAGCACAATGTACTGATGGATTGAAGGGGTGCACATGTAAAACAGAGAGAGGGAGACCGTTGGAACGGTTGGTGCCCCTCCCCCTGCCCGTCCTTGCTGAGGCAAAGGAAGGAGGTGCTGAAGTGGCCATGAAGGTGTAAGATCAGGGAGATGGTGTATGTGTGTCTGAGAAGGTAGAATATGCATGTGTGGCTGGGCGGGAGTCCAGAAAAACCAGAGATGTAGGAACTTGGGGGTGATCTGACCGGAGGTCCGGAGAGCACCCCTAGAAGCCGGAGTCTCCAGCTGGAAGCCAGAGGTCTGGTAACCCTAGTCTGAAATGGATTAATATCTTGAAGTGCACTCAAGTATTTGAAAGATAATAATTTTGGGACACCAAGAAAATACTATCATGGTACAACTAGACACTAGAGAAATGACGATTACCACAGAAAATGGCATATTGATCCCCCCACACACACACACACAACATTTAATAGAATTTATTTTGTATCCTGGGAAAATTAAGTGGAATGTTTCCACTAACCTGATGACTAGCCTCAAACAATGATGTAATGCAGGGACAGGAATCACTTAGCACAAAGAATATACCATGATAAAACATAATATATACCAGAAGTTGTGGAAAGGGCTTGTATGAGGCAAGAGCTTGAAGTGACAAAAATGACAGTCACATATAGACAGCCATGTTTGTAACCTGATTGCATACAAACCCCACTGAAATGCCCTTCCTCTGCTCCCAGTCATTGCACTTGAGAAGGAGAGCTCCCTGATGGACTGTGACCTTCAAATCCCATCACTTTTTAAAAATACATAAATAAATGGAATAATAGCTAACGGATGTCATTTATTATTTTCAGCTGGCAGTCTTTGCTCCTCTCTAGTAACTCTTGTTCTACCAGTCAAAACCCTATTAATTAATTGGAGTCAAAAACTAGCCTAAAACTCTCAGTAATTTCATAATCTCTCCACATGCTATTTCTAGGCAACACAGAGATAGATGGATGTCTGTTTCTCCACACTGTTTTTCACAGTCTTCATGTTAACTTTTGTTTTGTTCCTATAATGTGGATTGTTGTGAAATCTACATATATAGATTGGTTGAATCACATATAATGATTCATAATTATATGCAAACCTTTTTTGCATCTCCTGCTTGCTCTTCCTTTCTACCTGGCTAGCCCAGTTGTTTCAACTCAATTGTTGCCGGTCTAAGCACTGTAAATATACTTTCTTTGCTTATGTGCAAAGACATGCACATATCCACAAGTAAGTAAATGCATTGCTCTTACATTGTTATATGCACATTCTAGCAGCCTCGAACCCAATGTTGCTCAGGAATTTAAACTTTTTAATATTGTATTTTATACTGTTGTGACCCAACTTGGGACCTTTTAGTGAGGGTTGGGTAATAAATATCATCATCACTGGCTGCCCATTTGCTACTGGCCAAGTTCAAGGTTCTAGTTTTGGTGTACAAAGCCCTATGCCACTTGGGACCAGGATACCTGAAAGACCATCTTATCCCTTATATAGCTAGTTGATCACTGCATTCTGCGGGCGAGGGCCTCCTGCAGATACCATCTTATCAGGAGGTCCATTCTGCACAACATAGGAAACGAACCTTTAGAGTGGCAGCACCTACCCTTCGTAATTCCCTCCCCTTAAATATTAGACAGGCGCCATCTCTGTTATTTTTTCAGTGCCTACTGAAGACCTTCCTCTTTCAACAACCCTTTTAAGTTGAGATCTTATCCCAGTCTTCGTCTGTGTTGGAATAGCTTTTTAATATGTTTTTAAACCTTCTTTTTTAAAAAAATATGTTTTAAACCATTTTTCTAAAGATGTTTTTAAAACTATTTTTAAAGCGTTTTAAAGATGTTTTGTTTTAATAAAAGTCTATTTTTATTATGTTTTTAAGTGTCTTTAGTGCCCTTTTAAGTCTTTTGTTTGCCGCCCTGGGCTGCTACTGAGAGGAAGGGCGGGATATAAATCAAATAATAAATAAATAAATCATCATCTAAAAGTTCAGTGCAGTTTTTAAATGATAATGCCTCTTGCTTGCCTCAGTGGAGAGGTATGTGCTTGTGTAGAAACCTTTAACATTTGCATGTTTGGAATGTAGCCTGCTGTACAAAGGTAAGAGTCACATCCATTACTCCACCTACTTTTGCCTCTGGCCCCACTCATCCCTAGCACGCAACCCCTACAAGGTTGTCCATGAGGGAATGTGGCCCTTGGGCTAAAAAAAGGTTCCCCATCCCTGTCCTATATTGTGTGGATTCATAAAGTTTGAAAAGTTTTACGCTGTGCAGATTCCTCAAGCATGCCTAATATAATATGGAGCCCAGCTTCAACCAATCCTGCAACGATTGGACTTCTTGGGGGGGGGTGGATTTTCATGACCCACATATTTTCTGTCCAATCCAATTCAATCCCAATAGCAACAGAAATCATCACAAGGAGGTAGAGATTTATCACTGATGACCTACACATTCATGTTTCTTGGGAATCTGTGTTACTATGATAAACAACTATTTCCTCAATTTTCTGGGTTTCAGCAGATGGATTCTGAAGACGGTAGATAAAGTTATTTGGTGCATGGAAAACACAACTTCTTTGGGCTTTTTAAAAACAGTATTTGCTATGATTATTATACACACTTATCAGAGGAAACCATTTGGTATCTCTTTTCCATGTCTGAAATACAAATCATTAAAGTTTAGCTCCTTTGCTCCCAAGGTTGAAACTCAGAAGTAGTTAACATCTGCAATGCAAATTCAAGATAGAGTTATATAGAAAAGAACCTATTTTAGAATGTAAGAATCCAAAGGCTTCTAAAGGCCTGGATTCTAAAACATACCTTACAGACTAATTCCATGACATATAGTGCTAACACTGCAGGCAAAAGCGTCTGATTCCAAGTGCAGTAGCTTTAAAAAAAAGGATTGGACAAATTCAGAGGATAGGTCTACCGGTGCATATTAGTGATGCTAGCTAAATGTCAGATGTTGCCATTGGGAACAAGCAACAGGTTGTTTGTGGCTGTTATGGCCTACTTTCCAGATGCATCTGTCTCAATTCTTTAGAAACAAAATTGTGAACCAAATGTGTGGACTAACAAATTGGCAGGTGTAAAATGATCCCATAACTGAGCATCCACCAAACATCCTTGCTGTTGCCTTTGGACCAATTGCATTTCCCAAATATTCTTCAAGGGTAGCCCCATGCATAGGACATTGCAGTAATCCATTCTTGATGCAACTAAGGTATGTGTTACCATGACCAAGTCTGACCTTGTCAGAAACGGGCACAGTTGGTGAACCAGACTAAGCTGGCCAAATGTACTCCTGGCAACAGCTGCCACCTGAACATCCAGGTGCAAAACTGAGTCAAGAAGCAAACTGCCAAATGTACACATTTTCCTGTTTGCTTTCCATAAATACTAATGAGAAAACATGCCTGACAAAACTGAGGAGGAAGAGGAAACTCAGAGTACCAAACACCGAGGTGTCTGAAAGTGCCCTGATATATACCTTAAGGAGGATCTTCTGTGAAGCAAAATCTGCCTTGGAAAGGAACAAATGTAAATATCTTTCTTGCATGTTCCTTAGTATTACCACCTTCCTTTTATAAGATAAAGCTTTATTCCAATACTTTTATTAGACACACACACAAACACACAAATTGGAGATTTGCTGATGCCTTTTGGGGGAGACATTTTTATCACTTCCTCTAGCAATGACTTAATGACACAAATAATGCACCTAATCCTGTACTAGCAAAGGGTTATAAAAATCAGATCACTTAGTCATTCAAGTGAGAATTTCCTTCCTGAACACTTTAAGTAATCATGTACCTTTAAGACTATTTTTCCTTCCATAATAAACCACATATTACCTACTAACATTACTTTAGTTTTATTTTGTGGCGCTGTGCTTTTCCTTATCAAATTAGCGTCTGTGGCATAAGACACAGAAAAGTGTGAGAAATGAAATAAGGCAGAATAAAAAATACAGGGACAACATGAAGAGAAGGGTTTTTCTAAAAAATGTAATTAGAAGAATACTCTGTGGAGCAGCCTTGAACTATTAATCATGATTATTCCTTTACAACAATGCCACCCTTCAACCAAAGGTTAAACCCTTTAGAGTTAGCTTTGAGAGAAGCTGTTGAAGAGCAATTGCTAAAAGAGCTATCACTGGAAAATAGAAAATAGTATAAAAAAGAATGCAAAGGCTCTGGATGGAGATGACTCAACAGCACCACAAGGTTTTTTTTTAAAAAAAATGTACTATAGCCAGCATGGATTTGTCACATTCCGCCATGTTAAATTGAAAATACTCCCCATGCCATTCTGCTGCTTCCCGTAACCTCATTTCAAAACAAAACCTTACAAAACATATAGTCCTGAACTCAGAAACCCTTGTTTAACAAACCTCTAAGTTTTCATGGTGATACACAAAACACTCAGAGAGAACCCAGAGTTCAAAGTATAAACAAGAGGAAAAAAATCCAGACCCCTGTCGACTTCTTTCTGTTAGTGGTCTCATAATTTTTTGAATTAAAAATCAGCCATGTTCACAGAGTACTTGTAATCCTATTACTGGCCCTGCCCCATACTCTGATCTTCATCTTCTGCAGTTAAAAAGAAATGTGTCGCTGGTTTTTAATTAATTTAATAAATTTAACATTGAAGTCTATTACAGTGCCAGGCATGCTCAGTAAGAACCGTCAGTGTCCTAAAAGCCAGACTCAAAGCTCTTTGCCTTGGCTAATCAGGTGGTCACACCCATGCCAGACCTTTATTTCACTTTAAACAGTCATGGCTTCTCTCAAAGAATCCTGGGAAGTGTAGTTTGTGAAAGGTGCTGAGAGTTGTTAGGAGACTCCTATTCCCCTCAAAGAGCTCCAGTGGCCAAAGTGGTTTAACAGTCAGCCCCTCTTCTGGGGATTGTAGCTCTGTGAGGGGAATAGGGCCTCTCCTAGCAATTCTCAGCACCCTTCACAAGCTACATTTCCTTGGGGGAAGCCATGACTATTTAAAGTGGAATAAAGGTCTAGTGTGGATGTAGCCAGGGACAGCTTTAGTTTAAATCAGGATGGGAGATTACATGTGCCTGCTGTAGTATAAAAAGGTGGAGAAACCCTGAAAAACAATGATACTGTTCACAATGGTTTCATTTTGGAAAGAAAAGGGGCTTTCCCTCTGCCTGCTGCCTACCCACACAATCTCCTATCCTCCCCCTCCCTCTCCCCCTCCCTCTCCCCCTCCCTCAGGTCAGTTTCATCTTTCCTAAGCATGATTGTACAGGAGTAAATCCCACTGAACTCAAAAAGCATGCAAATGATCAAACCTGCCCTCCCCCTCCTAGCCATTCCTCTTTTGCCCCTTCCCTCCCCCTTCCTTTGCCCTGCCCTTTCCCTTTTCATCCCCTTCCAATCCCTTGTGGTTTAAGTATGTACCTATAGACAACAGATATTTCTAACAAACTTTAAAAAGCAGGGAAATTGGGCAGCTATATTGAATGCACCATGGGAGCAGAAGATCTGATCTCTCTGAGATATTGTACTGCCCTACAAATTTGTCAAAATGCAGACACAATTTGGGTTGGTCTTTCACAGTCCAATCCACTTTCCATGTAGCTTGGAAGAATTTGCTAACATGTGCCTCTGAACATATGATGAGTGGTGGAACACCTGCAATCAGCCCAAATAACAGAAACAAGACGTGCTATGATCTTGTTTTAGCAGGGAGGAAGCAACAATATTTTTTTAATTAGCTTTTTATTTTTACAGAAAAAGAAAGATCTACATTGACTCCAGAAAAATCAGATAGTCACTTTAAATGTTTGATTTACTTTGCAATTTTAGTGTTTTCCATAGTAAATCATTTCATTTTGCTTCTGTTTCTGTGAATATGTAAAGTACAGCAACGCTTTGCAAAATTTAAACTAAAACAACTCCAAAAACAATTGTGGAATAATGTCCCTGTAGCTTGTTAAGGGTGCTGAAAGTTGTTAGGAGACTCTCACATAGCTACAATTCCCAGAACCCTTATGAAACTACAGTTCCTAGGATTCTTTGGGAGAAGCATGGCTATTAAAGTGGTATGGGTGCTTTAAATGCATGGTGTGGATGTGACCTCACTTTCTAGCATGTGTGTTTGTTAGGACTGAAGCCTTAATTTATCAAAATGGAAGGAGGCCAAACCATAGTATCATAGAATTGTAGAGTTGGAAGCAGCCTATAAGGCCACTGAGTCCAACCCTTATTTTATTTATTTATTTATTGCACTTGTATACCACCCCATAGCCAAAGCTCTCTGGGCGGTTTACAGCAACCAAAACCATTAAAACAAATGTACAATTTAAAACATATATCTTAAAAACAATTTAAAACACAATTAAAAAATTTAAAAAAATTTAAAACACATGCTAAAATGCCTGGGAGAAGAGGAAAGTCTTGACCTGGTACCAAAAAGCTTATTTGATTTCTATCCCGCCCTTCCTCCCAGCGGGAGCCCAGGGCGGCAAACAAAAGCACTAAAAATACTTTAAAACATCATAAAAACATTTATTGGACCTAATAGATTTGACAAGATGGATTAATCAATATGTTTATTTGGATTATGGCTATGACAACAAGATTATTATGGGATACTGATAATGGAAGAATGGCTACTGAAATTACTGGACTTAACAGGATTATTGAAGATGGAAGATGGAATTAATATAGAAAATGGAGGAATGGCTATTGAAATTATTGGACCTAACAGATTTGAATCAGATGGATTAAGCGACATGTTTATTTGGGGAAAAATTGAAAGATATATCTTTCAAGGAATTGAAATCTCTTTTGGACTTTTTGTGGAAAGAATAAAGTAATGTTTATGAGATTTGATGATTAATTAAGATAACTACTGGAGGAAAGTGATTTTGTAATATAATTTTAGAGACAGGATTGTTATATATTGTAGACCTATGGTTGATCTGCGACAAATCGGAAGTCAACATTTTATTTTTTTTGTATAATTGTTTTTGTTTTGTGTTGTTTTTTGTTTTTGAAAATTTGAATAAAAATTAATAAAAAAAATAAAATAAAACATCATAAAAACAGACCTTAAAATACATTAAAACAAAACAACTTTTAAAACATTTTTTTAAAAAAGCTTTAAAAACATCTTAAATAAAAAGAGTTAACATATTGTTTAAGGAAAAAAAGGTTTTAAAAAAAATATTAAAAAGCAATTCCAACACAGATGCAGACTGAGATAAGTCTCAACTTAAAGGCTTGTTGAAAGAGGAAAGTCTTCAATAGGCGCCAAAAAGATAACAGAGATGGCGCCTGCCTAATATTTAAGGGGAGGGAATACCACAGGGTAGGTACTGCCACATTAAAGGTCCATTTCCTATGTTTTGCAGAATGGACATCCTCATAAGATGGTATCTGCAGGAGGCCCTCACCTGCAGAGTGCAATGATCGACTGGGTATATAAGGGGTAAGACGATCTTTCAGGTATCTTGGTTCCAAGCTGTATAGGGCTTTGTACACCAAAACTAGAACCTTGAACTTGGCCCGGTAGCAAATGGGCAGCCAGTGCAATTCCTTCAGCAGCAGGGTGACATGTTGATGATACCCTGCCCCAGTGAGCAGTCTCGCTGCCGCATTTTGCACCAGCTGCAACTTCCGGACCAACCTCAAGGGCAGCCCCACATAGAGCACATTACAGTAATCCAGCCTGGAGGTTACCAGTGCGTGGACAACAGTGGTCAGGCTATCCCGGTCCAGAAATGGCCACAGCTGTCTTATCAGCCGAAGCTGGTAAGAGGTACTCCTAGCCACGGAGGTTACCTGGGCCTCTGGTGACAAAGATGGATCTAGGAGCACCCCCAGACTACGAACCTGCTCTTTCAGAGGGAGTACGACCCCATCCAAAGCAGACAACTGACCAATTATCTGAACTCGGGAACCACCAACCCATAGTGCCTCTGTCTTGCTAGGATTCAGACTCAGTTTATTGGACCTCCAACCCTTAAATTGGAGGAATCCAACTTAAAGCATACCTAGCAGATGGCTGTCCAGCTGCCTCTTGAATGCCTCCACTGTTGGACAGCCTACCAACTCCCTAGTTCATTGGTTCCATTATCAATGTTTGGCTAATTTTGGCTAATGTTCAGCCAAAATCTGGTTTCCTGTAACTTGAGTGCATTATTCCGTGTCCTGCAGTCTGGGACAACCAAGAAGAGATCTTGGCCCTCCTTTGTGTGACAACCTTTCAAGTACTTGAAGAGTGCTTTCATATCTCCCTTCAGTCTTGCCTTCTCAAGGCTAAACATACCCAGTTCTTTCAATCTCTCCTCATAGGGCTTTGTTTCCTGCACTATCTGAGCACAGAGTAGTTCAGTTTATCATATTTCAGACTCAGCTACATTTGCATCAGCAGATAGCCATGGAAGAAGCTCACCTTTCTATGTAAATGGAATTCAGTGTGATTTTAACCGATTTTGAAAATGAAATTCAGTTGCAGGGTAAAAAGCTGCTAATGGAACTCAACAAATGGAATAAAATAAAGGTGGCAATCTGTGTGTGTGTGTGCCCTTTTCAGTCTATAACAATATCTAACACTCAATGCACATAGAAAACTTGCAGCTTCAACAAAACTCTACATGGTATGTTTATTGCCATCTTTCCTACCAAAAGATGGCTCCCAGCATTCTCCGATAAAGTGTTAGCTGGCAGCATTATCATTCTCGCTCGGTTGGGTTTGTGCAGAAAACAGAGAAGGTACGATTATGGCCAGAATCTTACATCATGACAGAAAGAAATGCATAGCATATTTCAGAGGGCTCACCTTCATTAACTCAGCACTTACTTAACATTTTCCCAGGATGTTTTTATTTTACTCACATCGCATCCTATCTTGCATACATGTCTTCACCCATGATTTATGTCAAAGTAATGAAGTGAAAATGCTGTACCTTTCTTTCTAATCAAAAAAGAAAAAAAGAGTCAATGCTTTATTGAGTTCTGTACTTTTCTTTTGCATAAAACAAACTTTAGGCATGAGTTTAACAGCATAACAACCATCCTAACAGGTGAGAAGCTGTCAGCCTACAAGGAGCTGGGGAAGGAGGGATTCAATTAGACAGCAGATAGAACAGTAAGGGCGAGGAATTTGGTGAAAGAATCATGACATTATTTACTGTTAGGCTGCCATCGTAACCCTACTTACTTGCGGTAAGGTCCCATTGGATTCAGTAGATATAGTACTCTACTTCTGAGTAGATATGGTTAAGATTGTGCTGTCTGACATTTCAATTTTATTTCAGGTTGAGAACAACTGTGGAGTGTCCAAGCCAGTCAAGCAGAAGTACCAATCAATACCGCCCAACTATCTTGATGGATTTATTTTGTTTTTATCTGCCTGTACATTACAAAATCTGTCACAGCAAACTCTGGTAGCCTCTCTTGCCGTTGCTCACAATTGAAAACGAAGCTATGGTTTTCGAGTTCTAGATGACTACCCTTTGCACCCTATTAAATTTAAATATTTGTCCCATAAAGGTATCAAGTGAATCTTTGGGTACTTCATGAAGAGGCAAATCAGTCTCTGGGATTGCGGGAAGTGGCTGGGGACACATTTCTGCAACAACCTATGAAGCTGCCATATGCTGAGTCAGACCATTGGTCCATCTAGCCTAGACTATCTATTTCAGGTGGCAGAAGCTGTCCAAAGTCTCATGGTGAAACCTTTCCAGTCCTGCTATCTGAAATTATCATTGCTGACTGTTGCCAGTCAGTCAGTGTGGACAGTCCTGAATTAGATGTATGAATGTTATGACTCAGTAGAGTGCAGTTTTCTATATTCTATTTTCTCTGTGCTCCTTTTGATCTGTTTAACTATACATGCCAGGAATTTTATTTTGGAATCAGAGCTTTTTGTGTGCAAAGCATGTGCTGTGCTACAACTATAGCTCTTCTCTCCAGTCTTTGAATGTCTTTTGGGGATTTACAACTCCATCTTCCAGAAATTCAACATTTTCTCCATTGCATACATCAGTACACATTTACTGGAAATCCTTCATACAGAGCCAGAATAACTGGTCTTAGCTTTATATTTGGTATTTGAAAGACTGGACTCTTTGAATAGTGTTAATTTAGGAAACGCTATATAAAGTTTTTCCTTGTGCATGTGTGTGTGTTTAAATGATTAGCCATAGGTCAATACCATATGAATGTTTCTAAAATGACCTCCACCACATGAAACTGCTCAATGTATGCTAAAAGGGCCAAGGGCAAGAATTACTGCACAGCAGAGCAGAAAAAAAACCTTAGGATTAATATTTAATAGGATGTTGTCCACTTAGGATGTTCTAAGTGCTATTACTGGCATTTGGCCAACTTCAAAAAAAAAGGATGAAGAAGCTTTATATTGCTTCTTTTAATTAGGTAAAATTATCTGATTCAATAAAGCCTGACTGCAAAGTGAGAGGAAGTCTATTGCTTCTACAAGAATTATGGATGGCCAAAATGTTGGCAGTATGCAACTGAGAGCAGTTCTTGTTATCTTTTCATTCATAAACTTCCACAGCATGCTTCCAAACATGGTATCTTAACATACAGGAGGAGGTAAAGGCAATGCTTACATTATTTCACATAAACGTTCAATTTGTAACCTTCTGGAGCTCCAGTCAGAAGAATGCCAGCGGAATAGGGGAAAAGAGCTGTAGTTCAAGAAACAAGGCAAAACGGAGAGCCTTTGGGAAAGACTGAAGGCTGAGCATGAAAGTGATTTTATTTTCCCCCCTTTTAGTTTTACCTCTTTAATTCTGTAATAGAACATTCTATTACAGAGTTCCCTTTTGAAATCACTCCCCTAGGTTTCTGAACTGTATTCTATGTATTTTTTATCTATTTTAATGTTTGTTGTATATGTGTACAATTGTATTATGTGCTGCCCTGAGTGCCTTATTTTAGGGTCTAAGGGCAGGGTAGCAACACTTTTAAAAATAATAACAATTTAACATGCTATTCCTCATCCTCACCAAGTGCCACTGTAGTCTACTATATATTTTGGAAAGTTGTATGTTTGTCTGTTCGCTATGCCTCTTAAGATACCATAACCAAATGTTGCATGTTGGTTCCTGACATCAATAAGAGGGTTTTTGTCTACACTTGGATGCCATTTTGAATTGAGACAGTTTCAAAACAGCACTGTTGTTTTGGGTTCTTTGAATTCCCAAGCAATGCCAGACAAAAGGTTCTATCTATCTATCTATCTATCTATCTATCTATCTATCTATCTATCTATCTATCTATCTATCTATCTATCTATCTATCTATCTATCTATCTATCTATCTATCTATCTATCTATCTATCTATCTATCTATCTATCTATCTATCTATCTATCTATCTATCTATCTATCTATCTATCTATCTTCATCATCAAAATTTCAAACACATTTTCAGATCAACAGCTAGTCAACAGTAAACTGTCAATTCAGTTGCTTCTAACATTTATTTTTGTTCATTGGAGTTTATTATTAATAGGAAGTCATATCAATGGTGAAGGACTCAGCCTGTGCCTGTCTGCTCATGAGTCGGAGAACAGTATTCTGAACAGACCAAAAAGTAAAATAATTCTATAGTAAAGCCTCAGATATTTTTCCACTGTAAAAATATTAACTATGATTACATATGGAGCCAGTCAACTATTCATCTTTTACAGTTGAGCAGTGAAACCATGTCAGGCAGTATCAGAGTCTGAAAAGCTAGTAAAGTAAAGCTGAAAGTTGGGGCAAGCAATCCTAGCAGAACATTAGCTGTAAACTAGTGTGTGATTTCCTTAAGTGAGATTTTGGAACACTTTGTGAGTAATGATTGGTCTACACACCAAGATGGTCTCCACATATTGCTTTAGGAGCACATGGTGCTGTTATTGAGCTCTCATGAAAGCACAATTTGAGTGAATAGGCATTTATGTCCATGTGGCAGCTATAATTGCCATGACAAGAGCCTTTGCACAAAGTGCAAGCCAGCCATACAGCAATCCACCAACCCTCCATTTATGCCATGTTTTCAACAACCAATTCAATACCTGTAAAGAAGAGACAGAGTATAGGGACCACCCACATTACACTGGCAGCACTTAGAGCTGCTGCAGCATGACTCCTTCTCATGCCACTCAAGTCATGTGAGAAAGCCCATGAGCCACATAGGGAAACCCCATGATCTCTACCCAGAAACAGAGCAGGGAAGGGCCTGTAGCTCAATGACAGAGCACTTTCATGGAGGGTAATGCTATCAATGCCTACTAATCATGACTGCTGTGCTGTGCCTCCATTGTCAGAGTTGCTGTAGACTGTAGGAGGGAAGACTGCTCTTCTGCTCAGGTCCTGCTAGGGGGCTTCCCATGAGAACAGAATGCTGGACTAGATGCGCCACTGGCCTGATCTAACAGGCTCTTCTTATGTTCATATGCTTTTCACATGGAAGGCCCCAGGTTCAGTCCTTGGAATCTTCAGGTAGGGATGGGAAAGACCCATGTCCAAGTCCCTGCCACTCAGTGTAAACATTCTGAATCAGGCCAACCAATAGTCTAACCCGATATACAGCTCGTTTGTATGCATCACAGGCTCCTCCCACATAGCTTTGGACTTCTCACACTACCTGAATAGCATGGAAAGGGAGATGATTCCATGCCTTAAATGCCCTTGGTGGGGTAGGTGATGAAATGTGAATGGGTCCATCCAGAAGGAACATGTGAAACTAGCATTTTAATGGAGTCATAAAACAGCAGTGCAGGGAGAGGTAAATTCTCTAGTGCTGAAAGTAGGTCTTACTCTCTATTATATCCCTTCTTATTTCTCTCCGCCCCCCACTCTCCTCCTCCTCTTTTCTTCCTAACATGACTTCAACACAGCCCTTACTTGCAGTGGATGCTGCAGTCCTCTTTCCCGCAGGGAGAGGTGTTCATTCAAGATTTTAGAGAACAAGAGCCTTTTCATAACCTCAATTACCACAAGGTCAATCTGCGACTGAGTGTTCGAGAGTGACTCAGATTGCCTGGTAGGCAGCTGCGGCCCATGAGCTGAGCTGAAAACCAAGTTAGACTGTTGCTGGTGTCTATCTACTAATGACTGTCACTGGAGGGAATCTTTGCTGATAATTGGCTTTTTGAGGGGCCAGGAAAGGGATTTGTTGTGAACAAATAAAACCTGCTGTCAGGATTATACCTTCGTTTGTAATTCATATGCAATGCTTCTCTCATTCCTTTCTGTCCCCAGTACACAAAGTTGGGATAAAAACAATAACAAGGATTTGCTGAGCAATCTGCTTTCTGCACTTTCATCATGACTTAAAGCATTAAATCACATGTTTTGCTAGCAATAAATATATATTACATTATTTTGCAATAAATATATTTATGCTCCATCCTGAGACCCGTGCATAAAAATTGAAAATTACTGTGAAGCCGTGAGCAATTGATTGAGAAGCCTTCCATCCTTTCCATTTTTATTTATTTAGTAAGGTCTCCCAATAGGTCAAAATTACTGTATATAAAAAGTAACATTACTATATCTCTTCAGGGATGGCTAGTGGGAAGACTGTGCATAGATGCAACTTTCAAAGAAATGCTGTCGAGTCCTACCAAATGTTAATGGAGAGGTGGTACAATTTTTGTTCTGTTTCACTCACAAGAAAAAAGTGTGAGAACTAGAGAAATACTGTATTTTAACATTACATCTATTTGACTTGTGTATGTATTATGATACAACTGATACCCGTATGGAGACTTTATTATAGGAAGCATAGTAGGAAGTGTCCTTATATCAGATTTGTCCATCTAGTCTGGTATTGTCTACTCTGATTGGCAGCATGCTGTCCAGGATCCCAGGCAGGAAGTCCTTCCCCATCACCTACTATCACCTACTATTCACCCCATCACCTACTATTGAATCTTTCTTTAGCTGGAGAGTTAAGGGCATGAAGCTGAGACTGTCAATATTCAAATCATGTGCTCTGCACAGTGATATAATCTCACCCAACTATTACAGTGTCTGACCAGCATCCAAACTGATGGATCAAGCTGAGCAACACATATGTGGGCCATTTTCTGGAGCAGGGAAGGTTGACTGACAGCCTATAGGCTGGATGCATCTCCCACATCAATTTTTATCTGCCCTCTGAAGGCTATTCCCCACAAAAATGGAAACAGAGATTCCATGTTGAATGTTACTTCTTTCTTTTTGGCTTTTGTACGTATACTTATTTGTAAGTAATGTTCAGTTCTTGTCTGTATGTGCTTTAGAAGTAAAGCACCCAATTCCCTGAATACTGAAAAGGTACCTCTCTCACTGGACTCTGATGATGGACC
This sequence comes from Rhineura floridana, assembly GCF_030035675.1. Classification (NCBI taxonomy): domain Eukaryota; kingdom Metazoa; phylum Chordata; class Lepidosauria; order Squamata; family Rhineuridae; genus Rhineura; species Rhineura floridana. Next base: position 47,020,975 of record NC_084484.1, on the reverse strand, counting down.
TTAATTCTCCTGGGAGAATTAGGAAGGCCTTGAGAAGCATCCACTCTCTAAGTCTCCACAGTGCAAAACTCCAGTATCTTTAAGAAGCCAATGGCTGCATTAAAGGGCACTGGACTTTTAACTGTCTGGAGGCAGCATCCAGAGAGCAAAGTTTACTCTTGACTCTTTAGTACAGACTATAAAGTTCTGGCAGTTGCTCCAGACTAGTCCTGAGCCCTCTTTTTTCCCTGCAGGATTAGTGCCCATTGTCCTAGACTCTAGCCACTGAACCAGCTCCTCTGTGCCTGTCTCAGGGTCCTAACTATGCCATAGCACCAAGTCAGCTCCAGAACCCTGGGCACGCCTTCATGATTTCTCTTGGTGTCAGAAATCATAATGGGTCAGGACAGAGCTTAGAACTCCTAGTCACTGAGCCACTGTTTGAACTATAGAGCAGTCCTGGAAAATCTAGAAGTTGGACATCCTTGTTGCAAATGAAGTGATCCAGTTAAGCTGAAAAGTATTTTCCTCCTGCCAACACCTATGGCTGTCTGTTTCACATCAGACTGAATCCAGTGATTTAATTTAGGAGCTACTACATATCTGCAGCTTAGAGCAAAATGTGTTGTAGTCACAACCATTTGGATTGTTTGTAATCTATTATAAACATGGCCTGCTTTATGAAAGCTCACTTTGATCTTCCCCTTGGAATTATAAGTCCTTGCTGACAATTGCTCAAGTCTGACAGGATTCTGGAGAAAAGCCATTAAATGCATACCAAGAAGAAAAAAAGGAAGCTATCATTATTCAATAATTTATTCTAAAAAAGAACCTTCAACCTTAGTAGTAGCTCAGTTTTCTGAAATTCAACTGTAAATCCTTTCTGCCAGTGACAAATCCACATATATGGCAAGATGATGAGTTGCTAAAGAGGAGAAGCTTTTGGGCTCATTCTGGCTCTATTTGGTCTCACAGAATGGCCTTTACTCTGACCAGACAGCTGGTGACATCAAAGAGATTCTTATAAGGTAACTACCGCATGCTCTGACCCATAAGCCTGTAATTTCAAAACCATTACTTTGATTTCTGCTCTTCTGTGATGAAGCCTGCAAACTCTTCTGTAGCTGCTTAGCTTAAGGATATAATCAGACCCACTAAATCAATAAGATTCCTTGTTGCTCAGGGCAGACATCAGCCACTATACAATTTGCACCTAGGCCATCATCGCAGGCTGTTCTGACAAAACTACCTCTTCAGCAGTACAAACGCAAGTAACTGTGCGATCAGGGCACCAACGTACTCATGCATCATAGGACAATCAGGTTGTTACACAGAAGTGACTGCTCTAACCTTAACTGGGGAAGATTGGTTTTTATTAGGGATTTTCAAGCTTTAACCATTCAATCAAGCTGCCATTGGCTTCATCCTAAAGCTCAATGCAAAATTGTTTCCTGTCTTTGACAAGACAAAAGGAATCATCATTACCAGCTTGAGCCTTACATCTGGTTTTCACATTTAACCCTTATGCATGAAAAAAAGACAGTAGATCAGCCTCTGTGGAACAAAACAAAACACCTGCCTCTAGAACAGCCTTTTCCAACCAGGGTGCCTCCAGACGTTGTTGGACCACAACTCCCATCAGCCTCAGCCAGCATTGCCAATGGTCAGGAAAGATAGGAATTATGGTCCAACAACATCTGGAGCCACACTGGTTGGGAAAGGCTGCTCTAGAATAACCCTAGATGAATTACATTGATTTGTAGGAGAGAAAGGGCCGTAGCTCAATGATAGAGCATCAGCCTTGCATACAGAAGGTCCCTGGTTCAATCTCCAGCATCTACAGGTAGGGCTGAGAGAGATTCCCTGTCTGAAGCCCTGGAGAGCTTCTGCCAGTCAGTGTAGACAATACTGAGCTAGATGGACCAATTGTCTGACTCAGTATAAGGCAGCTTCCTATGGTCCCAACTCAGTATTAAGGGTGATATCCAGTGATGCTAGTCCTACCCATTGAAGTTAATAGACATGGCTAACTAAGGTTTATTTGTTTCAGTGTGTCTACTCTGAGTAGGACTTAGATGAATACAAAGCTAAGTGTTTCTGACTTGTACAGTAGAAGATAAACGTTTCCAAATGCTAAGATGGACATAGTGTTCTGAAGCTGCAATCTTAAACACACTTGTTGAGAAATAAATCCTGTTGAATTTAGGATGGTTTCTGCACAATACTAGGTCACCTTCTGACTTAACAGACAAAACCAGCTCAGCAATGCATGGGCCCACATGTTCGAAGGCTTGGCTTCAGAGGTGGGCATCAAACAACACTTGTAGGGGCCCAGACATTGGGAGAGGCCCAGTAATGACCAAACCCCACTACCTTGGGTACTACTACTGCTGTTAGTCCTTCTCATTGCTATGACTGCTGGTTTCTTTCCTGGTACTTGCTACTTCTAGAACAGGGATAAGTTAGTTCCAGCCTGTCCACTGCACAGCCATCCAAGGTACGTGGGAAGGAATGGCCACCAGAGTTCTCTTGCTCAAGACTGATAAAACCTGGAGCCAGCCTACATAGTAGAGAACCTATACTGGCACAAGAACAAGGAGACAAATTATCTTGTTGTGTCAACATTAGGCTCTTATTCTGGCCCCAAACAGGTATAGCAGCAGCCACTGTAATATTTGCCTAGGAGATTTCCTTGTCTCAGTTCTTACCAAGCAGTTATTCAACAAAGAATCTCTTCATGGGAGCCCAGTTACCTCACCTGCCTCAAACTCAGCAGTTATGACCTGAAGTCCCTGGTCCCAAGCTTTTCCATCAAGAGGCCTACTTCCTTATCCTAAGCCTACTCTCCTAGTACCTCTGACTTAATCACATGAAGCTGCTGTAGGTCAGCTGATCACCTGAGTCCCACAATTCTCCAAGAGGTCAGCTGTCCATATGATTCCCTCACACTCTAGCCTTGTGAAGATGACTAAGGCTGCAATCCAATACATGTCTACTCAGCAGTAAGCTCCATTGGGTTTAATGGGACTTACTCCCAGGTAAGTGTATTGGATTGCATACTCCCAGGTAAGTGTATTGGAGGGCAGAATCAGGGAGTGTGACAGCATGCCCTACCTACCCTCCCCATGTCCATTCTCTCTAGTGCATAGAGCCGCTGCACATCCAAGCTACGTGCATGTCATCTCTGTAAGTGTAATCTGTACCCTTAAAGAATGCAGGTTAGACACTGCACAGAGAGAGCTTATGTATGCAGAGATCAGGGGGTGGGGGCATTGGCTGTAGTCATGCTCCCCATTGATTACAGTTCAGAAAAGGTTCAGAAAGGGGCAACCAAAATGAGGGGAAGGAGCAACTCTCCTATGAGAAAAGTTTGTAGCATTTCGGGCTTTTTAGTTTAAAGAAAAGGCAAATAAGAGGTGACACAATTGAGGTGTATAAAATTATGCATGGCATGGAAAATGCGAATAGAGAAAAGTTTTTCTCCCTCTTTTATAACATTAGAACTTGTGGACATCCAGTGAAGCTCAAAGGTGAAGGACAGGACAGACAAAAGAAAAGACTGCTTCACTCAGCACATAGTAAAACTATGGCATTCATTCACATGGGCGGCAGTGATGGCCACCAATCTGGATGGCTTTAAAAGAGAATTAGACAGATTCATGGAGGATAAGGCTATCAATGGCTAGTAGTTATGCTCTGCCTCCATGGTTGGAGATGGTATGCTTCCAAATACTAGTTGCTGGAAACCACAGGAGGGAGAGTGCTCTTCAGCTCAAGTCCTGCTAGTGGGTTTCCCATAGGCATCTGGTTGGCCACTGTGAGAACAGGATGCTGGACTAGATGGGCCATTAGCCTGATCCAGCAGGGCTCTTCTTATGTCCTTATTTTCTTATATCTAGAATGTATCCAGTTGCGTGGGGCTTCTGATACTGCTGAGCAATAGATTTTTCCTTAGTCCCTAAACAAATGAAACTGATATGCCCAAGAAGATAATTTTTAGCTTGTAAGGCCAACAAATCCAAAGAGCTGTGAGAGTACAACTGCAAGAATTGTCCAGTGTAATTATGAAGTTACTAAGATGGAATGCTTTTCATCTGCCAAAACATGGGCAGATCTTCAAAGAAAAAAGGAAATGTATCCTCAGTGCAATATTTAGGTCTATATGAATTTGGTAGAGAAAGATTATGGCTTAAGGTTTTTTCTTTGTTTAAGGAAGGGGACTTGAGCTGACTTAAAAACATGATGTAATTAACAGGGCAGCCCCACCCTCTGCCACTACTTCATATGCTTTTATCTTTGGGAGCATCTGTTATCTCTATCTGTTTTGAACTATAACATGTAATTGCAATATTGAAAAATACTTTGGCAACTGGATCATGAGGATCTTTGAGTCTCAGCCTTTAAAATTTGCATAAGAAATGGCACCTGAAGCAGGCAAATGCTCTATCCTCCCCTGCCAGTATATAAGGGGAGGGTATGTGAGGCTCAATGCATGACTGAGAGCAACTGATTTTGAAGGTGAAAGGATGTTGCAGCATAGCAGACCCATGAACTGACCTTGAAGAGGGAACTTATTACAGGGTAACTGGGAAATGCATTGATAAGACATGTGAAGTTGACTCCGTAAACAGAGAACAGAATTATGAGGAGTTCTGTAACTAAGGCCACATTCACACTGTACCTTTATTCCACTATTTATTCCACTTTAAACAGTCATGGTTTCCCCCAAAGAATTCTGGGAAATGTAGTTTGTGAAGGATACTGAAAGTTAGAAAAGCCATAGTCCCCTTACAGACCTGCAATTCCCATACTTCTCTGGGGAAAAGGACTGACTGTTAAACCACTCGGGGAATTGTAGCTATGTGAGGAAAATAGGGATCTCCTAGCAACTCTCAGCACCCTTCACAAACTACATTTCCCAGGATTCTTTGGGGGAAAACACGACTATTGAAAGTGGAATAATAGTGAAATAAATGTACAATGTGAATGTGGCCTAGTAAGGAGCAGGCAGACATAATACATGACAAGTGTGGGTGCCCTGTGAAGATAAGAGTCCTGGATTTTCTTGCTGAGAAATAAAGGACACAACCGAACCCATTATTATTATTATTATTATTATTATTATTATTATTATTATTATTATTATTATTATTATTATTATTATTATTCTAGATTTATTTGTATCCTGCCTTTTGGCCAGAAGGCCCTCAAGGCAGCTTACAAATACATCAGTATAAGCAATACAATTCAAAATCAGGTAACATCATTAAAAAAAAACAACAACTATCAGAAAATGTACAATGTACAATGTATACAATACAGTAACTAAATATAAAATAAGGTATTTCCCACATCATATCATAACAGTTATTAGAAAACAAAAACAAAACAAAACAAAACAGTAAGAACAAATAATCTTCCATGGTCTTCTTCTCCAAGGCAACCCCAAGACGACGCCAAGTGTGACGCCTCAGGCAGCCCCTCTCCTTCATATACCTGGAGCAGAGAAAAAACAGGATGGCAGAGTTGTAGAGTAAGTGGCCACAGCTGCAGCAGCACACAGAGTCCTTCCAAACACAGAGTCCTTCCACACAGTGAATGACAGATGGTTTGGGGGCTCTGAAGGTACTCTTACACAACTGAAAGTAAGGCAGCAAGTAATCTCATGCCTGCCATAAATTGTTGTCCCCTTTTTCCTCCTCACACACACTGGAAAACATAAGAACATAAGGAGAGCCTTGATGGAACTGTCCAACATCCTGTTCTCACAGCAGCCAACCAGATGTCCATGAAAAGCCTGTAAGCAGGACCTGAATGCAATAGCTTCTCCCATTTGTGCTCCCCAGCAACTGATATACAGAGATATATTGCCTTTGACAATGGAAGCAGAGCATAGACACTGGTATCCTTATCCTCCATGAATTTGTCTAATCCACTTTAAAAAGGCATCCAGATTGGTGGCCATCATTGCCTCTTGTGGGACTGAATTCCACAGTTTAACTATGCACTCTGTGAAGAAGTCCTTTCTTTTCTTAGTCCCATATCTTCCAACATTCAGCTTCATTGGATGATCCTAGTTTCTAGTATTAGAAGAGATGGTGAAAAATTTCTCTGTATCCACTTTCTCCATACTATAAATTATTTTAAACATCTCTATGATGTCCCCCTCCTTACTTGCCTTTTTTCTAAACTTAAAAAAACTCCCAATACTGTAACCTTTCCTCATAGGGGAGTTGCTTCATCCACTTGATCATTTTGGTTGCCCTATCCTGACTTTTCCCAGCTCTCCAATATGCCTTTTGAGGTGCACAATACCCCCTTACTCTGGCCCTGCAAGGTCCAAGGCACCACAGCAATCAACATCTCTCCCCCACCCACCCCAAAAATGGTACCCCTGCTTGGAAGTAGAATGCTATGATCTCATTGTCCTCCTAAATCAGTTTTTAGGTGACTGAAAGCTATAGAAAATACATGATTCTTCAATGCATATAAAAACTGTGTTTGCTGCCAAAATTGTGTGGAAGACCACAAAGGACTCAAGCTTGACATGTGCAGTGTAAGACATTTGTAAGTGAATTTCTAGCCAGTATTTGAAAAATGCCAGTGATTTATGATCAGATCTTTCACTTCTATAACTATCGTCCTTGCTACTTCTTTAGCATCTCTCTCCTTTTACATATGAATATCACAGTGACTAGCAGGAGTACCCATTGTGTTTTTTTCTTGTGTGTTCTTTTTAAGTTATTCAGAGCAAGGGAGTTCTAAAATAGCTCTAAATGAAGGCATCAGAAATCTAGGCATAATTTAGCTCCTGCTTCTTTCAGAGATGTTTGATTTTACTAATAGGGTAGGAAGATGGGGGAAAGGAAAAGATTTAGCTAACAAATTTTGTCCCAAAAGGCAAATTACACAGAAGATCATTATTACACTGTCATCTCGACTACAAGCTCAATAAAATGCATAGCACAGACTGTCTGTGTGCAGAGAGCACTACAAAACAAATGGAACCCCTGGGCATTTGTGAGAATAAGGAAGGAGACCTGATCCCAATCATCTGTCATCAATCTTGTTGAAGGTCTAAGTGGGGGTGCTGGTGAAAGAGACCCAGGTATGAAACTCATCATCATTAACCATCAAAACAGGTGTTTCCTCTTATCATTTAAAGAGTTTACATTTTTTAAATAAAAATCTCTGCATGCTTCACCCTGCCACCTTAAAAATCCCCCACAGCTATTGTAAATATAGGTCAGGATCCTAAGAAGAACTCTTTAGCCAAACCCTGAGAGAATTTTGACTCCCCACTTTAGAATAGCAGACAACTAGACTATATTACAAACAAAATTTTGCTCAGTTTCAAAAAAGGTTTGCCATATGGCATGGTGGGATGGTAGTGGGAAGCTATGATTTGTGAATTGCAAGTACAGAAGTGCATTGGACATGCAGAACTACTTACACAGTTTCTTAAGCTCCATCCATTATTTGCTGTTCTAATAAGCAAACTACAAGTAAAATGCCATTCATGATGATAATTAGGACTAGCCACAAGATTTGGTTCAGATTCTGATTTGGAACTGTAAAAAACAGCCCACCTTGGTCTGAAGTGGTTTGGAGGCTGCCCAGTTTGGCTCAGGGTCTGAGTCTGCTTCAGGAAAAACAAGGCTTCATTTCCCCTCACCCATCCAATAGACTATTGAGAAATCAAACCATGACTGTATTTTCCCCCTTTTGACATAAGTGGATTAAATTTGCAGAAATAGTAGTCTCTTCATACAGACGGATTGATGACAGATGATTGTTTTTGTGCTGATCATCTCCAAAATTTGATCTTAAAGATAATGTAAATAATGTTTTTTATTTTCTTTGCAAGAATGGATGAAATTTGCAGGCATGTTTGGCCTTCTGAGGGGGTAGCCTTCTGGGAAGGATATCTACAATAGTTTTTTTCCACCAGGGCAGTCTTTAGAAGGTGGGAGCTGGTAAAAGATAGAATAATTTAAATTCCCCCTAGTGTTTGAGAGACAATTGATCTGAAAATAGCAGATATGAGAGAGATGTCCCTAGGTAAGAAGGTTGTCAAATTACAGACAAATAGATCCAAGTTTTTGTTTGCTTGTTTTTTGTGCTAGGACACCACTGTTGTTTTTATTTTTAATGAAAATTTGTTTAACCAACAAATATTTAAAGAAAACAAATTTCAAAGTTAACAAAACTGGATTGTGACAAAGAAGCCTCCGTGTTGCTTCATTTTCATTTTAAGCTTTTAAATCCTTCTTTGATACAAGGATTGACAAATGATCTTCAGATATTAGCGTTCTTTGTATTGTTGGAAAGGTCTTACAATGTAAAACGTAAGAAGTATTTATTAATTTAAAGAAATGCAAAACAGTATCAAGATGTAGATACTGCTGAGTAAGAGTGACAAAAAGGGAGCTGAATCTTCAGCTATATTAATGTATAGTTTGTTGAACATCTCGCTGGGTAACATATCTTTGAGCAAACTGTTGGTACCAGATATTACCCAGTATAACATTTAAACATAACACATAATATGCAACAAATAGGTTCAGACTTATTTTCTCTTATGATGCACTTGTGCATGGTTGCTGTTTTGAAAAATGGCTGTCATCATCTTCAGAAGGCAAATCAACAACACCCCAATATCCAAATCTGTTTAATATTTAGTAAGCAAGCTGTGAGCCAAATTTTTTCATGCTTTTATCACAAAGTGCACAATTCTTATATATTTTTCCGCTAATCTGTCCCACTGTGGTGCTTTCTGTGCAAGTGCATGAGGCTGGTGGTGGTATAGTGCTCTTGAACCTTCCCTTTCCTCATCTGCTTCCTTCAGTGTATGCAGCTGGCAGAGATAGGCCCACTTAATGAAAATCCAATTTACCTAACACAGTCACTAAAAATCACAGCACCAACACTGAAACATCAGTTCTGGCTCTAAACTCCAATAAAAGTCCCTGGGCAAATAACCAGCTGGTGTTGAAAACTTAAAAGAGTAGGCACCAAACATATCTCAGAGGGAAGGGAGTTCCAAAGCTTGAGCACCACCACCAAAAACTATTTTCCCCTATGTGCCTGTAATTAATAAAAGTAAAAAGGGAGAGGTAGCTACATGCTATGCCTGAAGTGTAGCATGTAGTTTGGCCTTCAGGTGAAGTAAAATTTGAACCAGTGTCTTCCAGGCCTTCATCTATTTATTACTTTGCAATTCTAACCATGTCTACTCAGGAGTAAATCATATTGAACCCAATAGGGCTTACTCAATGGGGGGTTAGGTCTACAATTCTAACCATGTCTACTCAGAAGTAAATTCCATTGGGTTTAATAGGACTTACTCCCAGGTAGGTGTGTATTGGATTGCAGCCTAAGCCAGTATTTTACATCCATTTTTAGTTTCCCAAAGAAATGTTCTCAAATTCAAGAAAAATTACCTCAACAGTGCATACTTACAGGAATTATATTCCTACATAATTTATACAATATAATACCAGAACAGAATTGTTTCCTTTAGTAGAGGAGCATAATAAATTAGTTTTTTTATTAATGCAAATGAAACATTCTGCTTGATCAGGAAGAAGGTGCAATGGACTTTGTTCATTTGAGGCTGTTTTATAATGTCTTGCTGTGCTTTACATTGCATTAGAAAGTATGTGACATTTCCAGCTGATCCTCTACTTGAGTTTCAGTCTTAACATGCCTGTTCTCTTTTTTCTTTCTTTATGATTTACAATTATCAATGGCAGTCAGAATTAGCTCAGTGAGAGTTTGGTCATGCAAACACACACACAACACACACACACACACACACACACAGAGAGAGAGAGAGAGAGAGAGAGAGAGAGAGAGAGAGAGAGAGAGAGAGAGAGAGAGAAGGATGAATGGTTTTCCATATAAAACTACTCCGTTCACTTCATTTTTTTCTTTTTTTTCCACATGTCTTTTTGACCCATTTATCTAAAGCTCACATTATGCTCACATTAAAAGCCATATAGATAACAAAATTGATCACCAAGTGGTGAGAAACAAATAAGGATGGGGGAATGTGCCTATTTCCGCTCTATGCTGTTTTCATATGTTTTCACCCATAATACCATTCTGTTCCACTCTATTTCCATGTTAATCAGTAATTTAAAAGAAAATTTTCAAGTGTATATCTGAATGTGTGTTTTCTCTTAAAATACCAGAGAAGAGTGAGCAGAACTCTGCTCATATGACTGGGATTTCCTGGTGTAGTGGTTAAACTGTTGGACTATGACCTGGGAGACCAGGGTTCGAATCCCCACATAGCCATGAAGCTCACTGGGTGACCTTGGGCCAGTCACTGCCTCTCAGCCTCATGAAAAAAAAATTAGATCCTCCATGGCGCAGAGTGGTAAGCGGCAGTAACGCAGCCAAAAGCTCTGCTCACGGCCGGAGTTCGATTCCAACGGAAGGAGGAAGTCGAATCTCCAGTTAAAGGGGTCGAGGTCCACTCAGCCTTCCATCCATCCGTGGTCGGTAAAATGAGTACCCGGCATATGCTGGGGGGTAAAGAAAGGCCGGGGAAGGAACTGGCAATCCCACCCCATATATACGGTGTGCCTAGTAAACATCGCAAGACATCACCCTAAGAGTTGGAAACGACTCGAACTACAAGTGCGGGGACACCTTTACTTTTACCTTTTACCCCATCTCACACTGTAAGCATGTGGACCCCACTAAAAGTGTCTCAGAATGGCATGGAATGGGGCAAGGAGGCCTGCAGCAAGACTAGGAAATTGGAATAACTAAGCTGGGCTGACTTGTGCAGGCAGAAGTGTCTTTCCACTCATGCAAGAAACCTTTGGGTCCAAGCCTGTGTATCTGATACATTAGGGTTAGGGAATTGTGTCACAACAGTCAGAAAAATGTGAAATCTGGTGGAAAGCTAAGTTCTGATCTGCACATTAGCCTGACTGGTGCATTTCATATAAGAATTTACAAAAGTTAAATTTCTCAAATTTAAATTCCTGAAGCTTTTTTAATGTGTGAGGAGGAGATAGGAAAACATAATTTAAAAGAAATCAACACATCTAGTATCAGCAAACCATAGTGCATCTATGTGCAGCCTACACTGATCTTTGAATAGTCTTAGCAGGAGCAGCACAGGGAAAGCATGCATGCACCAAATCTAGATCATTATACCTTATTTCTTCCTAGTACTTATATACTTTCAGCTTTGTATTTGTGTGCCCACCGCCATGCTCAGCTTGGAGCTGGGGAGTAGTGGAGCAAAAACAACACAGAGTCCATTTGTGTGGGTTAAATGAGGCCACAACTGTTATTGGTCATAAAAGCACAGAATTTGGCATAGCATAGGGTATGGATCCAGTCATGGAGCAGCCAAACCGCCGGTCAACGTGCCTGTTCAGCTTATTGCTGGATCCCCCTCACATCAAACAGGAATTGACCTGATATTTAGGGATCACCATGGCATGGGCTGATACGGTGAGTCCCTCAGGCCACCTGATGTTGCTGAGGCTGGACAACCCCTCCTCCCTTAGCTGGGTCTGTGTGCTGAAAGTGGCACCCCAGGATCCCTTATGGGGAACCTCCACCTGCTTATAGAACCTGCCCAATGCTCTTCTGCTGGACCAAAGTTGTGACACAAAAGGTTATGCCCAATATTGCTATGAGGAAGGTGACGACCCCTCAGAGTCTGGCCCAATCTGGCCTGCAGGTAAAATTCCATCCCAGCCCTGACAGCAAGGCCAGCCCCAGGAACACATGCAATGTTAAGAAACATATCAAACACAATAACCTGAGAGAGGTTGGGCAGGCAAGTTAACGACAGACTGGGCAGGACCATGGGGCAGCCCCCCTTAATGTATTAGCTGGAGGTGGACTGAAGCACAGAAGTCTTCACTTTTGACTGCTCCCAACGCCCTCCCTGCAAAGCCAGCTAGAAGCCCTGATTGGCTCTCAGAGGGTGGATCCCCAATCCATGCTCCTGCATGCATGGTGGCATTCAAAGGCTCTCTCCAGTGGGTGCGCAGTCATGCCAAAACTGCTCCCTTCCTTCCTGCCTCTCATGGGGCCACAAATTGGGTCTACCATGAGTTTGGAACCCAGGACTTTCACAATAAACAAAAACCACAGAAACTTCCTCAGTGGAGATTATTTTAGGGATTGATGCAAGCAATGGAGTCTTCAGGAATACAGAAAGCACCTTATTTTCCACAGCTCATAAGCAGGATCTCTTTCTCTCATAGCTAATGGTTCCTAATCATTGATCTCACATCTGGTCCCTCGGTGATAGCTGTTGCCTGGCAACTGCCAGCAAAGGAAGCCTTCATCATGGGCTGAGTGAGTTGTAACTGCTGAGCCCTACTCTCTTGCCTCAGGGGTCATCAGTAGACTGCTGCTTAATAGGCAGAGGCTGAAGGGCAACACCAAAAAAAGCCAATCATGGGAGCAGGAAATCCCACCTGAATCATCCTGACATCATAGGGACACCATGTTATTTCTGTTCGTGACACCTGACATGAATGTAATTTTTATTGTGCCACTCTCTTGTAAACCACCGAGAGCCTCTTGTAAGCTGCTTTGAGGGCTGCACAATGGGAAGTATGTATTCTAAATATATAAATACTGAAGGACTTAATGTAATGAAAGTTTATTTTACTTTTATTTGTAAAAGTTTATAAACCCCTCACATTATAAAGATGAGAGAAGTTCACATTATTGATAGGACTCCTTTACTTTAGGGTGGCAATACTCATATTATTAAACATAGAAATATGTGTACACTGAATTATCAGACTCATCCCTATCATTCCTTAGCAGCTTACAAGAGATGCAAGAAATATAGTGGAGATCTGGTATAAAGTAGAGAGGTGTAAGGTGTGGGCGAGGAAAATCTAGAGATGTGTGAGCTCCATTCAGCACATCCAGAAAATCAATTCCCCTTGAACACTTGAAAAAACTCAAGGAGCCCAGCTAATTCAACTTATCCTCGCCCTGCCAGTCCTTCCATCTTCCCCAAAGGGGAAAAAAATACCTTTAACTTTGAAAAAAGGAAATAATAGGCAACAGAAGCCTCAGTTCAACACAGGAGTGGTCCACAGGTCATCACCTTTGCAGCAAATGGTTATTTACTGCCAAGAACAGAGCTTGGAAGATTACTTTTAAAAAGTACTAAATTACAATTACTGTTACATGGCCCCAAAAAGTAATAAATTGCCATTACAATTACAATTGCTCTGAAAGGAACTGATTACTTTACCATTACTCAAAAGTAATCACTGCAATTACACTTCAGTTACTTTAAAAAAAAAAACGGGGTGCCTACAAGGTGCTGGCCTTGGCTGCTGCACATCTAAGTAGCCTAAAACAACATTAAAAATAAACACACACACACAGAGGGTAGTAGAATAAATGTTTTTATCTATAAAGTTAACAGAATGGCATAACAGAATCTCACATCCCCCACGCCCCCAGCAATGATACCCCAACACACATATAATTCACTTGAAACCAAATTTTACAGTTGAAATACTGCTTTTACAATACATTTCTGTTGTGTCTCAAAAGAACAAGATGCTCAAAGAGCACATTTGACAAGGAATATCTTTTTACAGTAATTACATTGCCACTGGTACTGAACAGGCATTCTACTGCGGTGCTTGAAGGCATGCCTGTATTGTGCTGCAAAAGGCATGCAGCACACGTGGAAAGCCATGGAGTGATGACACTTCTCTGCTGGGAGACCTCAGGTGCCTTAAGAATTCCTCATCAGCAGTGTCCACTGTTGACTTCTTGCCCTGGGGCTGAATGTTAAAGAATTCATCTTCTAAGTCATCTCCTTCCTGGTCTTTGTCTGAAGACTGATCACTGTCCTTATTAAGTGCACCCATCTTTATTTTAGCTTTCAACATGGCTTCCATTGTGTATCTAAGAAAGAGGATATGTTAACACATATATGTTAGGAAACCATCATATGCTCTTGAATTCCTGATGCTTATCATGTCCCCTGATTCAGGGAAAAACTCTCAGCCTGTGGATGATGACATGGAAGGTAGGAGGGTAACCAAGTCACCACACTTGAAGGGCAGCACAGGTTTGTTTTCCAGGCCTTCTAACTTGCAGTCCAGATTGCAGAGCATTGGTAGCAAATACCCCATTAACATGCCATTCTCCTGTTGCAGGATGTCTAGGGACTGGGCTAGTGGCCCCATGATCTCTGTATATTCCTGCACCACTACAGTCTCAGCAGCTGTAATCCTGGACAAGGAGCACTGGTCTATTATGGCACTCATTTTTAGTGACACAGTTGACAGGAGCTCATATAGTCACTTCAACGCATCAAAGGTGGAATTCTACCTGGTCTTGTTCAGTACCTTCAGATATACACCACATTGTGCATGGATGTACTCAGCAATCTGTGCTGACTGGTTCTGCTTAGACCACAACTTGCTGCACTTTCCCATCAAGGAATGAAAGTGTTTCTTGAAAGAACCAAGAGGACTACTTTTGGAGGAGTCAGAAAGCATGGCCTCTATGTGTGTTGCCACCAGGTTGAGGGTGTGGCTAGCACATCTCTGGTGTGGTGGTAAAATAAAATCTCCGGAGCCTGCAGCTTCTTCCTCTGCCTCAGGTCCAAGATCTCACAGATGAGCACAAACTCCACCTCAGCCTCCTCCTCCTGGTTATCACCATCACCGTCATTTGCACTGATGTCTGCAGCTTCTGCTGGGTCTTTGGCCATGAAAACTCTGAACACTTTCACAAAGTTGGAGCCATTGCCTGTAGTAGTATACATAACTTTGTTGTGAATCCTGTACAGCACATGCACATCATGCAGTGCTTTTGCAAGGACATTGTATGTATGACACCCCTTCAAACACTTGCAAGCCAAGGCCCCTACCTCATTCTTCAGGGTAGTTGGGTTGATCCAGTGGGCTGTTACCCCAAAGTAACTCTTCTTGCCATTGGTCTAACAATCTGCAGTGGTTGCTATATATGCCACAGCACCCATTCAGTTTGCAAGTTTCTCTCATGTGGCATGCTCTCTTCTCAATTCTGTCTCTCAGAGCCTCTCAGAGATGGTGAGATCTTTTCAGAGTCCAATGTGAACCAGACTAATGAATGATGGTTTGTCCACAGTCTGAAGTGGCAATGTCTCCTCTACAATGAAATCAATGGTTTTCCTGTTGAGATTGCTCTGGGTGACAGCCTCCCTGCCAGATCCCCACCTCTCAAGAGTTGTCTGCTGCTGCTTCACCATTTTGAAGGGAGGGGCATCATGCATTGGTTTAGGATGGCCACGTCTCCTTGCCTTTATTGCATCTTAAATTGCTCTCAGCTTCTCAGGGTGTACCCTCTGAGGAAGAAGAAGATGAACAAAGTATGAATCCTAGAAAAAATGGTACAGGCACTTCACAATTTAAACATAAATAGACAATGGACACTCTTTGAGGACCAGCATGACAAAGGCTCACCTCAAAATGTTTCTTCACATTGGATGAGGAGGAAAGAGTTGATCTCAAAGTTTTGATCCCTGGAAGGCAGTAATTGCATCATACAATGACGTTTCTCCCACTCTGGCTCACAAATGTACAAGCTTTCTCAAAGCCAAACCATGGTACTTGCTGTTCTGCAGGTGTGGCTGTTGGCAACTGGCACTGCTTCATTTTGTCCTTCTTATAATGCACAGAGCCTCCCTTGTGAACTTCACTTTCTAGTTTTGCCACCTCAGGATCAACGAGCTGTGACTCAAGTGGCTGCACCAACTGGCTGTTGCTCTCAGCAGCAACAACTGCAACAGGCTTGTCTGTGATAAATAAGAGAAATTTGTTTAGATATTACCCCTATATGGATGAACTTCAGCTATGATGCCATGTGAAGTGTACCCCCCATCTCTTCCCCATCCTGCAAGATCCCCCCAGTCAGAATGCAAGTAAGCAGGCTGATAGCACAATTAAGAGAGATCCTCATTGCATAATTTTTGCTCACTGTATAACCCTGCCTGGGCCAGGCGCTCAGTCTAACCTACTAGCTCACAGGGTTGTTGTGAGAATAAAATGAAGGGGGGAAGAGCCAATTGAGGTAGGATCTGAAGATGATGACTGTGATAATAATAAATATGCAGAATTTCAAATTAATTCTGTATGAGAAGCATTCCATGCCAAGCCTGGAACACTAAGGTGGAGGTACAAAATGTAGCCAAAAATACTTTTGACGAAATGCTATTTATCCTTTATATCTATATCTAATTAGTAATATATTTTCTTATATATATATATATAAGCTGAATGATTTATTATTATTTTAGTACTACTTTGTAATTTTCTTTTCCTTAAAAAAATTATTTAAAAAATTATTATTAATAATAATGATTAATTAATTCTACATAAGCCCCTATGCACTATTACAAAATTGCCTATAGTGTGTGGGGGCGTGGATGGTTTCAAATGGGTTTGGTTTGGAACTTTGGAAGGAGGGACCTATATGGAACAATCTTCCCCTGCAGCAACTAACTTATGTGCGGGGCTTGCCTGCCCAACCAAACATTATGAGAATGTGGGAGGCAGGCTGGCTAGCTGGCTAGCAGTGTTGGTCTCTCCGCTGGTAAGGGAGGAGGGAAGGGAAGCAGAGGCCACCACTCAGAGCTTTGTACACCAAACCAAATGCAACCCCCTCACTCTCTTAGCCAGCAAGCGTCGCCTCTCTCACTTTCACTACAAACCCAATATTAACAAGCATACTCTCTCAGCTAGCAAGGACTGCCTCTCTCACAATCCAGTCACCTCCCAGACCCTGCTGTATCACCAACTAAGGCACACGCACCCAAGCAAACTTTTTCCCCGGGGGTGCAAAAAAGTTTAAACATTGCAAATGCAGCACCGTAGTTAGGGAGGATGACAAAGGCCGCTTTGCACTCTAAGTGCAAATGCAGCATTAACACACACACTCTCTCTCTCAGCCAGCAAGCATAGGGCTCATCCAGACGACTGCAAAATTTGTGACATGCCCACTATGTGTGTTCATTATTTTTCGGTCGTCCAAATGACGTCTCATGCTGTTACGCATTTTCGCGGGTTAAATCCGCTCCTTGCAATACCAGCAAAAATGCGATTTGCTGTTTAAAATTGGGAATCATCTGCTGTGCCTTCAGGAGGTAGGATGCAATACCGCAGACTTTACAGCTGATGGGTGGTTCTTGGGCATTTCGCCTTGCCCCTTCTCCTCATTCCAGCCAATCACGTATCTGCACTTTTGTGCATGTGCGAGAATAAGCCTGGGAAAATTGAACCAATCATTGCAATGGT
This sequence comes from Rhineura floridana, assembly GCF_030035675.1. Taxonomy (NCBI): domain Eukaryota; kingdom Metazoa; phylum Chordata; class Lepidosauria; order Squamata; family Rhineuridae; genus Rhineura; species Rhineura floridana. The sequence goes on along the minus strand of NC_084484.1, from coordinate 47,003,696 downwards.
GGGGTGTTGGGGGGGGGTCTGCAACTACTGCACAGATGCATTTTATTTTTTGCCAGCCTGCAAACTGGGCGGCCGCTCTGGGTGAGATCTGCAATGCACAGCAAGCAAGGGACTGCTGGTCGGTTTCACTCCTGCCTCGGGAAAGCTTTGTCAATTTCATTCTACTGGCTGGGTTTTTTGTTTCAGATCATTTCCCGAGGGAAGGAAAGGGAGAAGGAGGGGTGTGTGACACGTTTCTTGCTTTTTTGGAGAAATAAGTGCAATCGCCAGCATGTGTATCTCCTTAGAGACTGGAGAACCATAGAGAATGAAATTGACAAAGCTTTCCGGAGGCAGGCGTGAAACCGACCAGCAGCCCCTTTTTTGTTTGTATTTGCAATATTACGCTTAAACAAATGTATGCTTTTCTGCCTTTATGGATATTTACGGAGATACACATGCTGGCAATTGCACTTATTTCTCCAAATGCAAAAAATGTGTCACCCCCTCCTTCTCCCTTTCCTTCCCGTGGCAAAATGATTTGAAGCAAAAACCCCAGCCAGTAAAATGAAATTGACAAAGCTTTCCAGAGACAGGCTGAAACCGACCACCCTCCACCTTCTCCCTTTCCTACCGCAGCGAGAACTCCTTTACAGCCATATTGTGCTTCGTTGCAAAGCGGGAGAGGAGCATACGTCATATTTTTGCTGACCAATTGGTTGATGGGGGAGGTTTTAGAGGCGGAGCTTGGAAAAAGCAAAAAGAATGTAGGGGTCTTACCACTGCATGTGCGGGTGCAAAAAAGCATTTTTTTTAATTGGGAAAGAGCGAACTAAAAGGCAAAGTGAGAACTATCAGATGACAAACCGAATATGGAAACCGTGGATTATCCTGCTCCGTTTGGATAAGCCCATAGTCTCTCTCATGATCCAATCACCTCCCGGACCCTGCCCCATCACCAACTAAGGCACACGCACCCAAGCAAACATTTTTCCCAGGGGTGCAAAAAAGTTTAAACATTGCAAATGCAGCAAAGTAGCTAGGGAGGGGGGCAGAGGCCGCTTCACACACTAAGTTCAAAGAAAGCATTAACACACACACACACACCATTGTCTCTCACCTCCACAGTTCTTTTATCTTCATTCCACTGCTGCCTCCTCCTTCTCTCCCTTCATCCACGACCTTGCCCTCTGGCTGCTTTCTCCCTCCACTCCATTCTCCTCCACCACTGTCCATTTTTGAAACAATTTTATTTTTTCTTTCCACTCCACCACCGTCTCACTCTCAACCTCCTCCCTCATTGCCTCCTAAACACCCACAGAGCACAAGGGAAGAGTGACGCTGCACAGAAGCCCAGTATGAGGCACATGACTTTCATCCACGAATCAGAGGGGCAGAATGTTTCCCCTGCTTCCCTCCCAAGTAATGCCCAAAAGTAACACTGGAAAAGTTACAGTTACAGCTCAAATGTAATGAAATTAGTCCTCATTCTAACACAAGCAAAATGTAAAGAAATTACCCACTCGTTCCTCAAAAAAGTAATAAATTACAAGTAATTCATTTTTCCTAATGAATTACTTCCAAGTTTTGGCCAAGAATCATGGGTCTTGTAGTTTTTGAACAAAACATCATTTGCAGGTAAGAACAGGCCTTGTGGAGTCTCTTTGTCAAAGTGAAAGCTCCACTTCCTGATATTTCTTCCCTTTTATGACTCCCCCTTGGGAAGGTCAGGGTGTGGGCTGACAAAGAGAGCAGGGAAGCCATGGAAACAGGGCTCAAGCCTTTGGCCCTGAGTCAGACCCAGTTTGGAGATAGCTGGACATGATTCAAATGGGCCAGAGTTTTCAAGCCAAAGGGATTCACATGTCAAGCCGCCCCCCCCTTTGAAATCTCAACCCATCTCTAATTCTCACTAGGTACTATGCCCTCACCCTCAATTCCTTATCTGTAATATGGGGGTAATACTGGAGTACCTTACCAAGATCATGTATGTGAAGTGCTTTGAATATTGAAATATGCATTCTTACAGCACACAGAAATCATGGATCTAAAATGCCCAATTCCCATTCACTCCCATCTGCCTTGGAGAAAATCTCTTTTAAACAGTTCCCCCTCCCAAAGTCTCATTAACAAACAATTGGAAAATGCCTCTAGATTATTTAACGCAATTGCATCATTTTGTCCCTCCTCTAGTGCTCTTGTCTCCAAGGAATGTGAAACAAGCCTATAGCAATAGACAGGCAAGAAGGATACTTTCTATAAGAATGGTGACAGATGGGATAAACAGGTGTGAGGAAACATCTGCTGTTCTGCTGCCCACTCTAAACTCAGCTGAAAGATGTGTTGGTCTTTCCTCTGATTTCAGCAAAGCATCAGATCTTTTTGAATGAATATGTTTGATTACTCTAACAGCTATTTGTTGTTGTTGTTTTCCTTAGCATCTGGAATTTTTGACTCCTGGAACACCACTGTGCTCTTGGCATAGGAAGCCACTATTTCTGCCTTTTGTATGGTTACCATGACATCCCATCAGAGAAAGGAGTACAGGCCTTGTACATGCTTCTACTTGGAGGCAGGGATGTAGTCGTCCAGGGTCTCAGGGGGTCTTAGACTCTTTACTTATTTTGGGAGCAGGATCCCAGCCAGGTTCCTGTGTCTCCAGTGACCTATGAGCCAATCAGCATGAAAGGGGAATGTGTTAGCCACTGAGAAGTGTCTTCTAACTTGCTTCCTTTTACTTTCTTGCTGATTGGAGCCAATCAGAATGAAAGGAGGTGTCTGAGAAAAACTCTTCTTGGTAGCTAACACACTCCCTTCTCATGCTGATTGGCTCTTAGGGACATTTATCGTTATGGGAGAATTCACAGGGTGGAAGGGCTGAAGAGTGTGGAGATGATGAAGGAGAGCAAACAAGGGGGTGAGGCTTTCATGAAGGGATCCTGCACTTCTGCATTTGTCACTACACTACTGCTTGGAAGGCTGTAAAGGAGAGGGAGACCCAAGATGGAGAGATCAGGGAGTTCATCCATCATACAACCGCCGTCTTCCACACGGTTAGTTTGGCTTATCACAGCCAGCCTTTTTTTCGCAGGTCCAGATGAGAAGGACCCCTGTGAGCCAAGACCCTTTTGCTTTTTCTTACCTGATCCACAAACACAATGAGAACCTGGATCCTAGTCTGAACAAGCAATGAAGACCCTGGATAGAAAAGGAAACTTCTCAGGAACTAAGGCTAAGACTGTGGCCCCTGAAGGGAAAAAGAAGCTGTGAGCAGGCCCTCTTCCCTGAAAGAACTACAGTGGTTAAAGGAAAGAGTAGAGTGAAGGGAGTGCATTGGAAGGAGGAGAAAGAAAATTGGTAGAGGCAAGTGAAGGACAGGAAGAGAGGGAAAGACAAATCAACACACAAAGAAGATACCGAAACAAAATGCAAGGAAGACAGGAAGGGGACGCTTAAAGATATAATGCTAAAGAGACATGGTATTTTGGCCAGGCTTCCCTTCCCTAGGGTTTTGTTTGGGTCCACCAGAACACTTCTCCAAGCACTGTGATGCTAATGCTATCTCAAGGCAGCACTCAAGGGTGACATTACCAGGAAATGCCAGCAAGTGTCCCAGCTGAGAATGATAGAAGCAAGTAGGGCAGAACTGGAGGACTGCCAGGGGTTTCAGAAGGCCACAGCAAGAGCAAGTTATAGGCCGGACAGCAGCAGGGAGACTGGAGAAGAAATGGAGACCAAGCTCAAGCCGGTAAAGGGTCTAAAGAGGAGCAAAAAGGGCCCAGCCAGAGCTGAGGAAGAGTCAGGAAACTCTCAGAAAGCAGCAGTAACGGAGTCATTCCCAGACTCCCAGAGACAAGCTAGTAAAGGTATCTAACTACTAGGGATGGTTAAATCTGTCAATTTTGATTTCTCTCAGATTCTCATTTTTCCCAGTCTTAAGTTCATTTCTCCACATTTGTCCAAGTGTGTTTTTTTTTAAAAAAAATTCAGCTTCAAAGAGACTTTGCAACTTATTGGCAGATAAACCGTTCACCCTCCAGGTGTGGCTAATGGAAACACTTTGTTCTGCTGACTAGTGTGTTCACAACCTTACGCTTAATGTGCAAAAAGGGGTGAGTGGAATCATGCCTGCACCCAGCCATGTCCCAATATGTGGTCAGCAGAATGTCTGAAAAATACTATACATATACAACTGTGTATTTGTAGGTCCTATAAGAACAATTGGGGATCCTGCCTCTGTGTACAGAGCCTATGCACCTATAGTTTATATATGCATAGGCTCTTTCAGGCATTATGCCAAGTGAGCTAAGGGAGCATAGGATGGGGCCAACACGCATGATCCCAATCTCCCCGTATGCACGTTTGATGTTGGGACAATGTTCCCTGAAGTTATGATGTTTGAAAATAACATCTATAGCATCTTTGGAGTTTTTTGGCAAATCTGATCTTAGCGAATACAACTAACCTGTGGCTGTTGCTGCTTATTGCAGTTTGCTGTTCACCTTCTCACTGATACTCTTTCTTCTGATCTTCCCAGGTGGCTGGGAAGTACTCACACAGTCTGCATATGATTAATAATTGCTTTGGCCCAAGTTCTGTGCCTGCCCTTGGGGATATTACACACAGCACAGTGGGTTGTATATGCATATCAGAATGTAGCCCAAGGAGATAAACAGTATGCATTCCATGTTAACATTTTCCCAGCATTATTAAAGGATCAAAGGTAGACATTTGCTTTTTGCATTATATATATATTTATATTTGTAAAAAAAAAAAAAAAAAAACCACAGCCAAACACCTGTATGTTTAGAAGACCAGCTCTCAAATGAGCAGTGCTTGATTTCCATGCAGTTGGGACATTTGCTTTGGGGGTGGGGGGATTATGTGGAGAAAATGCACAGAAATTATTGCTAGCAACTAAGAATGCTGAATCTTAACTATGACATACTGCTCAATGAGACCCTAATGTACAATATGCAAACTGCTTGGAGATTCTGTGAAGATGAAAAGCATGAAAAAAATGTATTATCCTAACCATCCCACGTAATTAATAGCATCAGGTATGCATCAAGAGGTGCACATTCTCTACATGTGCTATTGAGTGCCAGATCTAAACCAGAATCATTTTATGCATTTGAAATCTAGGAAACAATTACGGTAATCATTTTTGATGCATGCACCATCTGAGAGCATCTGTTTCAATCCTCCTGGCTGGGGCTGCTGTCACAGAAATCAAGGTATTGTGCACCAGATTTAAGGGTCGTTGACGTAGGAGCTATTTTCTTAATCATGGGGAAGGAGTGGGAGATGGCAAAGGTGTTTCCCACCTGCAGAGAAGGAAGAAACAGAACTGCTATCATCACAGATTGTTTAAAGATGTTGCTGATGCAGCAGCACTAGTGAAAAGGCAGCAGCTGTGGGGGAGGGTTCTGGTTATTCCTGTCTCCACTTGCAAATATGCCTTTAAGGCAGTGTCGGGATTTGTTAAACTAAAAATATTCATAGCAAAAAAGGGGAAAAAATAAAAAACATCCGGATTGCTTTAAATATGATAGGATTGCTATACCTTGCTCTTTTTTTGTTTCCAAAATATAGAGAGCATTTTAAAAAGATTCCAAGCATAAGGAATGATTCCCAAGAATTTCACATGTTGTCATTATCCTGTAATGAAAAAGCTGATCAGCTGTTAACAATAAGAAAGGGCATTGCAGTTCCACTGTTCTTGGTGACCCAGGCACTTGCCCTTCTCATTCACAAAACAGCATAGGTTAATTAGTAACTGGTGCTACACGTGTGAAGTAACCGCCATCACCAAATCTCTTTCTTTATACCTGCAGTGATGACACCCTGACTATATAGAGCTTAGTCTAGATCTGGGTGGAGAAATATGGAATGAAAGAGTGGGGTATTAGGTTCCAGCAGATTTGATGCTCTCTTGCAGTGCCGGAAAGCTGAAAGGAACCACCTTGGAAAGAAGTGGCGAAGCTGATTATGTAGAGTCCTCTTAGGTACTGAGGACAGGGGAAAGTAGTAGACCCAGGAGCCCCAGAAAAGGCCTCTGCCTCTCTCACTGGGCTGGATTGCATGATACATTGTCCTATTGCTCACCTTACCCCTCCAGGCCTAACCAGCCCTGTAGCCAGGGGTAGGGGTGGGTGCAAATGGGGCATCATCCCTAGAGCTGTGCGTCCCCTTCCCCTGGATTTTTTGGGAGATTGTCTTTGTTTAGTTTGTGACATGATAGACATAACAACCTCCATTCATAGAATGATAGCTTGTTTTAAGAATAGGAGCCATTTAAGAATAAAATAACATTGAAAATAAAATCAAACAATAAAATTTGAGAATAAAATTTAACTGAAAAATTCAATTAATAAGGCAAGGTGAGTGCACAACAAAAGTCTCATCTGGAAGAGAACCCAAAAGTCTGCTCACTCAGGCTTTTCACTAGAGTGGATTTTTGATTATCACAATTGCCCTATAATTACTTAAGTGATCCTAGGGGGGAAAAACATAGAAGAGTTAAATATTACAACTTTGTATTAGGGGCTAGAATTAAACCTCACCCCTTTGACTTTCCTTTGATCTGCTTTTCAGTTTCAGTTGTGTTTTCTACCTAGCCAGCAATAAAGAAGCATGTTTCACAAACTAAGAGTTTGTTTATTTTGCAGTTATTATAATGTGTAGAGCAGGATCGGGTGCTTATTGCTAAAGGGTAAAATAAAGAGATAACTTAAAGTGATCTGAGAAAAATATCTACCCCAAGTTACCCTTTACTCTTTTAAAGCACTCACTATACTCACTATTATAGTGGCTATTTTCTTCTTCTTTTTCTTGAGTACTTCATGGCAAAGGATGAAAGCAGCCCCAAAGGCATAGAAATAGTGCTTTTTGCACTACAGTTAGCTAGCTGGCTGGCTACATAGGCTGTAACTCAGGCCTAATTTCTGATTTTCCCAATATGTGCAGCTCAGCATGAGCCTTTTCATGGTTTCTGGACAGAAAAATCAATCCAACAACTAGTAAAAATCCAATTGCTTTTCACTATTAGTTTCCAATTGCTTGGTTAGTCCTTTATATAGCAGCGACTTCAAACGTTTTCCCTTGATTGTCCAAAAGGATGGAAAATCTAAAGGTCAGGAACAAGACTAGAAGGAGGGACCCTCACATAGGAGTTAGCAAACACACCATAAAATATTTATTTTCTCTCTTGGGGTGTATTGTGAACCAAAGCTTACTTGCATATTTATCAAGCATTTTTATATGTTTACCAAAGGAAGTCTGTTATGCAGCAAATATTTTACAAAGTATGAACTCAATCTCATTGACTTCAACAAGAAAGCTATGAATATTGTTCTCAGCACCACTCTCCCTAAATGCTTGGCTATGGTTGCATATTAACGTGCTCTTACTATTTATAAACCTGTTTTTTTTTTCCTGCTGGTGTTGTGATAACAAGATTAAAACTGAATTTTTGAGAAAACAAGCTCTGCACTAGTTTTTAACTTCTTAGTTATAGCATAAACTATTTTATTTGCTTTACACCTTTTGGTATCCCCTTGTTCACTGTATCTTTACCATTCTTTTTTTCTTATGGAACATAAAAACCACACGTCAGTCATTTAATTCCTGGTGTTCATACTAAATCATCTGTTAACTTGACCTTCACATAACCGATTATGTAAGTTAACATACTCTCTTTATGGAGGAAGAATGAGGAGGAAGGTCACTGCCTTTCCCTTCCCCTGGTCTGGCCTTCACATCCTCTCCACCAGTAAGGGAGGCGGATTGGCTGGCACTAAATGCCTCCCCCCCCAAACAATGCCCGACCTAGAAATGTGGCTGCCCCATCTAATAGGGAAAGCTGGCTCTCCTAGCCTACCCTGTTTCCAATGCTATCTGCCATTCACATGGGTCATACAATTCAAGAGGTGTCTATACCTGGACAATGCAGTACATACCGGCCTGTTTTACATCTGGGAAATCCAACCACACAGCCTGAGCCTTTGTGCATTGGATGGTCTGTATGAAGGTCCAATTGGAATATTACACTCCTCCATTAATTACCAGGTCGGGATTGTCAGATAGATGAGAAAGAAATGTGTATTCTCATTCCCACTGTCCAGTACATGTAGAGGAGCAATTGGACAAGCATCACCTCACCTAGCTCTTGCTCTCCCTCTCTCCCTCTGGAATGAGCTACATCCATTGATTTCATTCATTTAATGAATTTGTGCAACTGCCTTTCTGCCAAGGCAATTCACCATTTAAAAATACTAAAACAAAAGTTAGCTTTTTGGGGGGGGGGTTCTCTCAAGCTGACTGATTGTTCCTTCAGGAGCTGGTGGCAAGGGCTCTCCATCCTAGGCACTTCTTGCTATGACGCTAAGTTCTGTGTAACTTTCCAGCAAAAAGCAACCATTTCAGCTGCTTTTCTCCACATGTGAAACGTGGGCCCTCTGCTCCAGGCTATAGCCTCTAGAACAGGTGGGAAGGAACCTTTGGCCCTCCAGGTGTTGCTGAATTACAACTCCCCAGGTCATTAGCTATGCTTGTGTGATACTGCTTGCTGTGAGTTGTAGTTCAGTAACATCTGGAAGGTCACTGGTGAATAGTTACATGGAATATGTTGTTCAACCCAGTTTCTGTTTGATCATTTCGCTTGACTATTATAGCTATCTAGAGGACAGCCAAGAGATATGTGCTGAAATAGCCACATGACCTAGGTAAACAGGGTTTCTGGAGAACCAGAAGCAAGAGGAAAACTAATGTACTTTTTGGGGGTACACTTTTCTAACATAGGGTAGTTTAGCTAAAGCAGAATGCCATGGCTTATATCTGCCCCCCCAAAAAACATTGTACCCACCATGACCTCCCTTTTGATTAGCTACATACATGCATACTATTCTATGGGTTGCCCCCCTACAAAGCCTACCCCAAGTGTTTCCTTTAAAAATAATTTAAAAATTACTGATTATTCCCTTATGTCTCCCGGTGTGATGTGATGATGCCAAAAGGTCTTTTTGCAACCCTCTCCAAGCCCCACCCCCACTACTGGAGTCTAAAACATCTCTTAAACTACCATTTAATCCTTTTTGTAAAATATCGAAAGTAACATCCAGCTTTTTTCATCATGGGGAGCCAGACATCTTTTGAAATGCAAAATGATCCTAGCATTGCATCCCCCACATGCTAGAAGAGAAAAAAAACTTAAACAAGAAAGGTGGAAAGGTATTCATCTAATATATTATAGAAGGCAAACAAACAAAAATTGGGAAGAGTCCCAAAGAGGAGTCTCCAAAGAGAAAAGCCTTCTTCTGAATTTGTTCCCCTTCTGCTCACTCAAGATTACACCTGAGAAGAATGGGGAGTTTCTCTGTTTCCGACTTGTGAAATAGGAGAAGTGGCAGGCAGGCTGCCTTCACAGGAAATGTTTTTGTGGAGTGAGGCAGCTTGATTAACTTTCTGGCAGCAACTTGCAGTTTGCTGGCTGCCTTTGCTGCTTGAATCCAGTGGCATCTTTTCCCCCTTTTTCCTTTCAGGGAGTTTATCCCTGATGATGCTACAACAAGCCCATTGCTGTTCTGTGCTCCACTGATTCTTCTCCCTCATTTGTAAGTGAACAATTGTTTCAACAGGAAACACACACACACACAACGTTTGGCTCAGTTCAGACTTCTGCAAAGGCTGGATCCAGTTCTCTAATTGTATCTATAGCCATTCTTTTAAAATCAAAGTGTGGGGAAAAGAAAAGGAGGGGGGTTATTTTATTTTATTTTAAAAATCCTTCCTTTTGGCCACAAAAGTGGCCAAACTGCACCTACTGACCAGTAAATGGCAATTAAACCCATAAAATGGCACAAAATAAAAATGGCACAAGTAGCAGAACATATGTTATTTGGTTGCTTTTAAACAAATAAATAAATTGCACAGGTTATCATTTGTTCCCTTTCAATAATAAATGCCCTCTCCCTGTAGTTAGAGTGTACATTATGACACTTGTGTGTGTTTTAGAATGGTTGGGAGGAGCTGGGAACTAGGAAGACACAGAGAGGCTTGCTTTGTGCTCTATGGCTTTGGGGCGCCTCCCTACAAGCCTGATGGAAAAGCAAGATTTATTGGACTGTTAGATTTCTGGTCTATGACCGTAATAAAGTTGTTGTTGTTGTTGTTGTTGTTGTATTGGACTGTTAATGCTTTGAATCCCTCCATACTAAGCTCAGGTTGTGAATATGTGTAAATAAGCCATATCTCAAAAAGAAGCCATAATATCTGCTGACCTTCTTTCCAAGGAACCCAAGCCCTGGGTAAGTGCAGGAGCCCCTGGAAGTCTTGCACCGCTTGGAGATTGGGGTAGCATGCAGCAATATGCTAGAAGATGGAGTCAAGTGCTCAGCAATGTTTAATAATGTGTGCGTGTGTGTTTGCATGCACAGGTGTGTGTGCACACATAGATGTGCTCAGGCAGCAATCCTTGATATGAGAATTAGCATGTTACAAGCATGCTCATATGTAAAATGTTGGTGGGTATATAATGTTGAGTTATTTCATTGAGGTAGCCATAATAATAATAATTGTATTAGACAAGGAGTCCTCCAATTCCTATTCCAAGTCCAACCATAATGTCCACTGTTACTAAAGGTGCCTTCCAACAGTAATATGATGATTAAGTAGGGTGTAGAGCTGATTCTGAGAGGATTAGTTTCTTGGAATTTCTGCTCTAGTCTCCACACATCTATACCCTTGCTTGCCTTACAAGGATTCCACCTCAAGACTGAAAATATTCTCTGAGATATTAACAGTGGCCCTGTTATTCCCCACGTATGATGCAAGTACACAGCAGGAGAAGAATCAGATTTCCTTGAAATGAAAAAAAATTTTTTTTTCATTTCAAATCCATAACCCTCACACTAAAGACCTTTTCTCACAAACTCTGGAGAGTTTAGTTCCAGGGCACTGCAGTGACAAAAAGACCACGTTAGTTTAGAATATTTGTTATTTATATAGAAATTTGGCATTGAATGGATGTTAAGCAACAGCTATAATAAAAGAGATTATGGGCCCATCCACATGACTGTAGAATCTGTAATGTTATTACTTTGTGTCCTCATTAATTCACAGTTGTCCATATGACATTGCAAGCTAGTAAGGATTTTCGTGTTCACATATCCACATTAGAAATACCACCGAAAACCCTATATGCTTTCCTGTATCGATAATCAATCACATTAAACTCTGTGCGCTCAGACACAATGACGTGGACTTTCCTACAATAGATGGTCCATGGGAGTTCCTCGATCATCAGCCGTCTGAGCTGCGTGTGTGACTGTGTGTGTATTTACCTAAGTAGCAGGCTTTTACCCTGCATTTAGATCACTGAGACTTAAGACTTAGTAAAATAAGAAAAGCTACTTTATTTATAGAAATACATGGTAGATAGGAAAGGCATACCTAGTTCTAACTAAGTTGGAGGCACAATCCCAGACTTGGGTATTGCCCTCATGGCTCAGGAGAAAGAACAAAGACAAAGATGTCTCCTCTCTCCTCAGACAGTCGAAGAAGAAGACAAGGAAGGAGGGGCAGGTCAGCTTCCCTGAGCACACTAGTTAATAATGGAAGGAAGTCAGGTAGAAAACAGCACAGCTAAAAGTAGGCAAGCCTAGCCAGCTGGAGGACCCTAACTCTATCTTCCTTCTGGAATACAAACAAAAGAACCCAACCAGGAGTTGCTCTTGCCCCACTTCCAACATCTTCCCACCAATAGCACATCCATAAACCTGCACGTGCATGGGAATTAAAAAAAAAAGATATAGGTTTCTGTGCTCTTCTGAAAAAGCATGCAAAAAGCAAACGGCCATTATGGACCAATCACTGAAAACGGTTGGAGGGTAGCCAGTGTTTAAGCAATTTAGACAAAAAAAAATAAGCCCACATGTATGGATACTTGATAATCAGGTTTCCACAATAATCCCACCACAAACAGGACATGTGTGATTCTCGAGGCCACCAACCAAATGTGGAAAACATGGATTTTGCAGTTAGGTATGGATGGGCCCTATGTCCTACTGAAAATTAGCAAAGAGAATGATTTTCAATTATTTCATAGATTTATACACTTCAGTAAATATTTCAAAGTTGCCTTGGAATCTACAACAGTGAATGTAAAGATCAGATTGTAGCAGTTCAAATATTTATGGTTGAATGTCTCTACCAAAATCCAAATAGAATTTGAGTAATGTGGTAACCTTTGAATATTAGACTAAAAGCCTATGAATTCAATTTTGTTAAAGCATATGGACAGACACTAACCACAGACTTTTCAGCTTTGAATGTTTCACTGAATGTAGTTGTGATCACAAAGTGTAAAGGTACTTTCCTCTTTCAACAAGCCTTTTAAGTAGATACCTTATCTCCATCTGCTTTTTAAGGTGTTTTTAAAGATTTTAAAAATATGTGTCAAGATGTTTTATTTGAAAAATGTTTTAAATATGTTTTGTTTTGTGAGATGTTTTAATACGTTTTTAGTGTTTGGTCCTTTGTTTGCCATCTTGGGCTCCTTCTGGGAAGAAGGGCAGGACAGAAGTTAAATAAATTAATAAATAAAGTAAGTAAGTAAGTTCCATTTCTGGTACCAACATTTTTAATGCAAACACTCCAGTTAAAAAGTAAAATCCATATTAGCATGTGTCTTTAACGCTTTACTGTTTTTCTTTCTGCATAGGAAATATATCCCTACTATCTACCTCATGAGCAGTAGAGTTGTGTTTCAGACTTCATTGTGCCTTGAGAGTTAGGCAGAGAAGGCAAATTTGATCTGTTTATAATTGGAAAGTGTTGATCGACATTTCACAGCCCTATGTACATAAGAAACTTTTGTTAAGCTAAAAGATTTCTGTGATGAGAGAAATTTTGCCTCAAGTCAAAGCAGCACTGCTACATTTCAGATCTGAACTTGCAGAAACAGGATAATGCAATTTGAGTTGGATGCATCACCCAAGCAATAGATGAAATGCCCAAAGACTTCAATAGGAATTCCATGTTCTGAGTGGGCATGGCATTAGGTTTATAAGGTAGCAATCCTATATCCACTTAGTTGGGAGTAAACCCCACAGACATTAATGGGAATTATGTCTGAGTAGACACGTACAAGATTGCACTGTTAGGATATGCTTTTCTGATTGTAATGCATTATAGCTCCTTTAGGAAAGCCAATAGTGTCTGAGTGGAATTTCTGACATAGTAGTTGACTGCATGCACTGAAGATGGAACATTCCACATGTCTGTGCGCTCTCTCTCTCTCTCTCTCTCTCTCTCTCTCTCTCTCTCTCTCTCTCCATTCTTTAGATGTTTTCTTTATATTAATAACAATTGTGCACACAGTTATTTTCAGATATTAGCTGGCTTCACTGTATTCCGTAGATATATATTTATTTAATGCTACACTGAGCAGATGAAAAACACACAATATTAGCTTCTGGGAAGAAATAATGTACAAATGCAGTATAGTTTCTTGAGAAAGTTCTTTCTAAACTCCTTTCTACAGAAAATCTGTAGTTGTTTTAAACATATGATTAACAGTGCAATTCTGAAAGATCATCTCACTTGTTATATACCCAGTCAAGCACTGTGCTCTGCAGGTGAGGGCCTCTTACAGATACCAGTTTATCTAGGCTTGCCAGGTCAGAAGCATCCCAAACCCTGTGATTTTGGGGCCATGCTTGAGTGATGTCATGGGGCATGCCTGAGTGATATCATGGGATGGGTCCAAGTGACATCACGGGGCGGGTCCAAAGGACATCATGGGGTGGATCCAAGTGACATCATGGGGTGGGTGTGAGTGATGTCATGGGGCAGGCTCGAGTGATATCATTAAGCATGATACATTAAACATCAACCACAGTTGCTTGGCACACATATTTCACACAAAATCATTTATCTGATTGGAAATTAATATAGAAATCTTAGCTAAAAGATGGAGCCTGGGTAGGGAATATTTAATCTAGCCAACTTGCTTCTGGCAAAAAGGGTTTAAGTGCCCTCAGGAAAGAGCCAGACCAGTCACCAGAAGGCCATTGTAGGAAGAAAGGAGCCTAGTGTTGTGGAGATGTTAGATGGCAGCACTCAGGAGTAAAGATGGATGCCCCCAAAGGGCTGTAATTCTAAACACACTTGCTAAGGGACTAAGCCCCATAGAACTCAATAGGACTTACTTCTCAGTAGATATGATTTGGATTGTGTTGTTGGTAAAGCTTGACTAGGGATCCTCTGCAAAGATATCCATATCCAAGTAGGGTTGGCATCCCCCTGCCTGGAATGCCCTGCCCCTACCTTTTAACATCCAAATTTCTTTATAGATTTGACCCTTCACTTCAGAAAGTGTTCTGAGAAATGAGTAAGAGTTAAGAAGATTCTCTACCCTTTTCTTTCTCCCCTGTGGGCTGCTATAAACTCACTTCATCAGCCAACCCAATTCTAGTGAATATAATTGACAAAGAGAACGGAGACATAATTTGGTCTACCTTCATAGGCAGCAGCTTGGGAACAACAATTGCAGCCATGCTTCTGTATGTGAATTCTCTTTTACCACTATTGGGCAAGAAACAAATAACAAGGTGCTTCATAAGTGGGTTTAAGAAGGTTGAGTGGAGTACATGGGACCACTGTTGTGGCTTCTATGGATGAAAGGGAGAGAGGATAAAGGTAAATGAAATGCAAATAGAAATAGAAAAAGAAAAAGAAAAGACAGTGATGATTTCCTACATGTAATACCATACCAACCACAATACGATTCCTAATTGTAAGACAGAAAATTCAGCATCCCACAACCAGTCAGGATTCCTAACCAAAAACCAAAACTAAAAAAATCCTGGCAGCCATTTAGCCAAGTTCACAGAAATCCCCATGCAGCACAACCTGACCCAAGGGCTGAAGTTAGTACAGAATGCTGTGGCACGATTGCTGACATGAGTGAGACCCTACCAGCACATACTATCTCTGCTCTGAAATCTGTACTGGTTGCTGATTTGCTACCAGGCCAAGTTCAAGGTGTGCTTTCCATGTTACAGGTGCCACATAGTACTTGTTCTACTCTTGTAAGAAACCAATCCTTTAGTGTGGCAGCACCTAAGCTTTGGAACTGCCTATTGACATTAGCGGGTGCCTTCATTGTACCCTTTTTGGCACCTTCTAAAAATATTTTTGTTTAGGCATGTAGAAGTTATGTTTTTATCTATTTTTAACTCGTTGGTTTCATTATTTTGAATATTTTTAAATACCTGTCTTTAACTGTTTTTGCCAATAATATTTTTGCTTAGTTCTTTCTGTAAACTGTTTTAAGATTTTTTTACAATAAAGCGGTATATAAATGTAATTAAAATATATCAATATATTTTAGTCACTGTGTTCCTTTCCACTTTTAAGAACAAAGGAATCTCTCTTATACCACTGAGGCCATTTGGTGCCATCTAGCTGAGTACTGATGACATGGACTAGCATTGGCTCTCTAGGATACCAGGCAATAGTTTTTTCCATAAATTGAATATTGCACCTTTGCATGCAACGCATATGCCCTACCACTGAGCTACAACCCTTCCCCTATTTTAAAAAAATGCTTTTAGAATTGTCCTTTGCAATTCACTAATGAATGCACATCATACCCAGTGCAGATCCACACCATTCATTTAAAGCATATTCAACACATATTTGAAGCATATGGATGACACCACAGAATCATGGGAACTGTAGTTTGTTAAGGGTGGTGGGAAATGTAACTGTGAGGGGGAAACGACACTTTCCAGGATTCTTTGGGGGAAGTCATATGCTTTAAATGCAAGTTGGATGTTTTTTAAAATGGAAATCAACTATTAAGTTTAGTGGGTCACCATGGGCTACTCACCATCTCTCACCTTAATCTGCCCCTCAGGATGAAAACAACAGATGAGAACCATGAACACCGCAAGGAAGAAGGGCACACTGAAAATGTAGAGAAAGTATTGTACAACAATAGTGTGAAATCAGATACTTATTGGGACATAGTATGAAGAAATATTTACATAAGCATGACTATCAAATATGTTTATTATTTACACAACTTGTAAAGATATTTATAGTGCAATCCTACGTTTATTTACTCAGAAGCAAGTCCCAATGTATTCAGTGGGGCTTACTCAAACAGGGACAAAACTGCAACCTCAAGTGACAAGCAAATTCATTCATGCAACCCAAAATTCAGAATCATGCTTCTTTAAGCTGTTTTGCAACTGTTTATACTTATTTTTATGGTTATTGGATTTAAAGGGATTTATTTCTTATTGTGAGCTGCCTTGGTTTCCAGACTTCAACACTACCTCACAGGGTTCCCATATACACACACACACTGGAGATGTAAAAATACATACACCCCATTTAATAGTTTATTGTCAAAACCAGTTTATCATTGCAGAACATTTTTAAAAAACAGTATTAGTTTCCTACATAATAAAAGCAGTGACACCTAACTAATTGCTTTAAAAATAGGATTGGAGGGGAAAGATATACAACACAAACACAATTCTTTGCTATGTTCACTCAAAAGCCCCATCAATTTACAGCACAATCCTAACCATGTCTACTCAAAAGGAAGTCCTATTGAATTCATTGGGGTTTACTTTGGGTATGTGGGATTAGCATTGCTGCTTTACTCCCAGAAAAACAAGTACTTCATATTGGGAAGGTTTTCAAAACACTGCCCTCTTCAAACTTTAATCCTGTCTGACTCCTACACACAAGAGAGAAAAAGACTGAAATCTATATACTTACTCAATTTGTGAGATTTTCAGAAAAGCAGGAAAAAGCAAGGTTTCTGATTTGCAAGGAAAAAGCAAGGTTTTTTGACTTACAAAGCTCTCTATAGTTATTGCCTTATCAATCACAACCCTGACTTCACTAATTGGCTACAAACCTGAAAGGACAGAATTAGAGCAGGAAGGTATGAGTGAGTTAGCTGAAGTTGCAGGAGGGCAGCTGATGTTTTGGTGTATATCTTGAGAACCAGACCACCACAAAACTTTTTTTAAAAAATGAAAGCTGAAAATCTGGAGATTAAGGTGAGTCACCCGGAGACCCAGATAGGAGCCCAAAAAACCAGAGTCTCCGACTGAAAGCTAGAGATCTGGTAACCCTAACATGAGGTCAATTCCGCAGAATTTAGGAATTGTGTGGCACCTACCCTTTGGAATTTATCCTGTTAAATATTAGACAGATGCTGCCTCTGTTGTCTTTTCGGTGCCTACTGAAGACCTCTCTCTTTCAACAAACTTTTTAAGTAGAGATCTTTCCTAACCTGCAACTGCATTAGAATTGTTTTTAAGATGTCTTATTGCTGCTTGTTTGCTACCTTGGGCTCCTTTGAGAGCAATGGTGAGATATAAATTTAATAATAAATTAACTAAATAAATAAGTTCCCCATGTGATGTACAACCCTGGAAAACAGGACCCTACACAGTGTGGGAAGCCTACATGAGTAGAAGCAGTCTTCCTGATTCCAACACTTACCTTTTAACTCACAGAGGTCAATGGGCATAAGTGCAGAGCTACTGCAGTCATTGCTGTGGTCCCTCTCACATGTAAGTGGGCCTTAGACAACAATCATATCTACATTTTTATTTGTTTGTTTAAGTTTTATACTGTTTAAATTTTTAAATTGTGTTTTAAATTGTTTTTATAAGATCTGTTTTAAATTGTATTTGTTTTAATGTTTTTAGTTACTGTAAACCGCCCAGAGAGCTTCGGCTATGGGGCGGTATACAAGTATAATAAATAAATAAATAAATAAATAAATAAATATCCTGCCTTTCCTCCCAGAAGGCGCCAGGGTGGCACAGAAAACACTAAAAACACTCTAAAACATCTGGATCCACTTCAGTCAGGCTTCAAGCCTGGACACGGGACTGAAACAGCCTTGGTCGACTTGGTGGATGATATGAGGAGAGCGCTGGATGGGGGTGAATGCACCTTCCTCATTCTCCTGGATCTCTCAGCGGCATTTGATACTGTTGACCACAGTATCCTTCTGGACCGCCTGGAGAGGTTAGTCACGGGGGGCACTGTATTGCAGAAGAGGCAGAAGAGGTCCTCCACACACACACTTTCTCACACTCTCTCTCGTATACACACACGCCGGGCTAGTCGTAAACAACAGTGCCAAAACCACAGCTCTGAGGAAGGAATTTTACGAGCTCCAGCCCTGCTACCCTTGGGGAGTTGATGGTGTCACTGCAGAAGAGAGAGAATGAAGGGGTGGGGAATGTGATTGTATTTAAAGGAGCGGGGGAGGAAATGTTGCTAGTCGGGTGGTATATAAATTTAATAAATAATAAATAAATAATAATAATAATAATAATAATTGCAGTGGTTCCATTCCTTCCTCTTGCGTAGGCACCAGAGAGTGGCATTGGGAGATGAGGTTTCGGACTCTTGGCCTCTCACTTGTGGGGTGCCACAAGGTTCCATCCTCTCCCCGATGCTGTTTAACATCTATGTAAAGCCGCTGGGGGCCATCGTCAGGAGATTTGGGCTGCAATGTCACCAATATGCGGATGACACACAGCTCTATCTCTCATTCAAGTCTTCCCCAAGAGTGGCTGTAGAAGCCCTGTCCAAATGCCTGGAGTCTGTGAGTGGCTGGATGGGAAGGAATAAGCTGAAGCTGAACCCTGACAAAACCAAGGTACTGTTTGTGGGAGACAAGGGAAGGCTGGGGGATTTGGACCTGGTGCTCAATGGGGTACAGTTGCACCTGAGAGACCAGGTCCACAGCCTGGGGGTCATTCTCGACTCCCAGCTGTCCATGGAAGCTCAGGTCTCAGCTGTGAGCCGGGCAGCGCTGTATCAACTCCATGTGATACAGAGGCTACGCCCCTACCTTCCCAATCACCTGCTCCCATCGGTGGTACATGCCCTGGTCTCCTCTCACCTAGACTACTGTAATGTGCTCTACATGGGGCTACCCTTGAAAACAGTCCGGAAGCTGCAACTGGTACAGAATGCGGCGGCACGCCTGATTAAAGGCAACCGCTGGTGAGATCACATCACTCCAGCGCTAAAGGAGTTGCACTGTTTACCAGTTGCTTGCCGGGCCCAATTCAAGGTGTTGGTTTTGACCTTTAAATCGCTACACAGTTTCGGCCCAGTCTATCTGAAGGAGCACCTCCAGCATCATCAGCAATACCGCCGAACAAGATCAGTCTCAAAAAACCTTCTCTCCATCCCACCAGTTAAAACAGCCAAACTGGTGAGGACTAGGGAGAGGGCTTTTTCAATTGTGGACCCCACCCTATGGAACTCCCTTCCAAATGATCTCCATCATGCCCCCTCTATAATGAGCTTCCGCTGGGCCTTGAAGACCTGGCTCTTCAGGCAGGCTTTTGGGGTGGGTTACATTTTATTACTCTGGTTCGAGATTTTAAATGTTTTAATGTATTGGATGTTTTATTTTGTACGTTGCTCAGAGTGGCTGGATAACCAGCCAGATGGGCGACTAATTAATTAATTAATTAATTAATTAATTAATTAATTAATTAAACATCTTTAAAATATATTAAAACAAAACATCTTAAAAATATATTGTTGCTGTGCCCACACATTAGCATGTTAACTGCGGAGGCGGGGAAGGGGCGGTGTTTCCTTAAATGAAGGAATAGGCGCTTGAAAGAAAGGGAATCGCTCCCACCCGTGGCTCTTAGGCTGTCCCTGAGCAAGATTGGTGTGCCTTTGGCACCCTGGGACAATCCTCAGCATGCGTTCTGGGAAACATAACCCCCCCCCAACAATTATCTTTAGAGAGACATTAAAAACAGGTACTAAAGGAAGCATTGACTGTTTAATATTATTGCTCTCTGTGAGTGGAGCAGATGCTGGGATGAGATGCCAAGGCAGCTCCCCTTTCCCCTGCGCTTTTGGGCACCTATAAATTACCCCAGCGGCACCTTCGCCAGCCTCCTCTCGCCATGGCTGTGAAAAGGGTGCATGCATCAGCCTGAGAGGGGAAGAGATCCAGCTTTGGGGGGGGAGTGGAGGGATGCTACGAGGCAGAAGAGGTCCTCCACACACACACTTTCTCACACTCTCTCTCGTATACACACACGCCGGGCTAGTCGTAAACAACAGTGCCAAAACCACAGCTCTGAGGAAGGAATTTTATGAGCTCCAGCCCTGCTACCCTTGGGGAGTTGTTGGTGTCACTGCAGAAGAGAGAGAATGAAGGGGTGGGGAATGTGATTGTATTTAAAGGAGTGGGGGAGGAAATGTATTGGGGAGGAAGTGGGAGAAAGTGGGAGAAAGGAAGGCAAGAGCAACCGGAAGTTGCTTCGTCAACAGCAGGAAACAAAATGATGCTCAGAGACAGTTAAAGGGGCGGAGAAAAGGGAGGATCTAATGGCGAAGAAACTGCACAGCCAAAAAAGGCGCTTAAAAGGTAATACACAGTAGAAGCAGGTGCAGATTTTAAAAGCAATTTTGGGGTTTTGTCGCATCCATTTGATCCGGAGTTAAAAGCAAAAGCAGTAGAATGCACAATCGTTGGCTAAAACGTCAAGTAAATGGTCCAAATTAAAAAGGATCTGCAAAAAGCACCAGATGCAGATTTTTCCGGCATGTAAACAGGCCCAGAGAGATGCACATGTGTGATATAGGCTGCATCTGCCCTGAACAGGGATGTATTGAAATCAGCCAGTTTGAAAATACTGTAGGGGGCACAAATATCTGAGGGCAATGTAGCAACGCAGGATGTTTGTAGTTCACACAGTGGTAGGGGCTCAGTTCTTTGAAGTCCTGAATACTTCCTGAGAAGTGCTTATCACAATCAGCTTCCAAAGAAATTGATTTGAGAGCTCACTACTTCCTACCTCTAGAAGTACCACAAGAGCAACAAGATGCTATTTTTTTCTCAGAGGCTTCTTAAGGCAGCTGTTCCTTTGTACATGTATAGAGCTAACTTCATTTTTGCATAAAGAGAGCAAGCTGTAGTTTCATATAAAATGCCAAGTGAAAGAAAAATATTCTAGAAGAGTGTACATCTCTCCCCCTATGACACCTTTTCTTCCCCCAAATAAATTACATTTGTTAGACTGTGCACTTTGATGGGTAATATGGAGAGTCCAAAACATCCATATACAGGTTGCTTCCATGGCACTGCCTTCCATGGCAGTGATGTATAGATGTTAGTCCTTGCTTTCTGTAGTGACATTCCTACCTCTCACATAATGGAAGGTGATATTGCTGCTGGGGAAGGGATTAGAGAGTCATGTTTTTCAAAATGCCATAGCCAAGATAAGAAGAATTAATGGCATGCCTAAGAATGCCTAAGAGCCAGTGTGGTGTAGTGGTTAGAGTGTTGGACTATGACCTGGGAGACCAGGGTTTGAATTCCCACACAGCCATGAAGGTCCCTGGGTGACCTTGGGCCAGTCATTGCCACTCAGCCTCAGAGGAAGGCAATGGTAAACCACTTCTGAATGCCGCTTACCATGAAAACCCTATTCTTAGGGTCACTATAAGTCGAAATTGACTTGAAGGCAGTCCCATTTCCATTTTTCAAGAATCATGTCACATGGGCATCATCGAAGAAAGATGCCAGTGACACATGTAGCAAACACGATGGACTCTCTCTTACCTGCTAGCTTCAAAATGGCTATTTTCAAGCAAATTTAGAAAAATCAGTAGCCCTGTTCAGACATTTGCCTGAGAAGGGCAGGGGTAAACATGTAAGTCATGCCCTCACCAACCATAGGGGCAAGGTCTACATGTGCACCCTTATCCCCCTGTATAATTTTTTTATACAGTAGGGCCCCGTTTCTCAGTGCCCTGCTTTTCGGCATTCCGCTAATACGGTGCCAGCAGGGCGATCAGCTGGAGGGGGGCTGGAGCTCGTGCCGGAGGAGGGGAAGATCAGCTGTAGTGTGCTGCAGGTGATCTTCTCCTCTTCTGGTGCGATCAGACTCTCACTGGAGCTGATCGCACCCGAGGAGGGGATCTGATCTTCTCCTCCTCTGGTGTGATCAGTGGGTTAGGTTCCAGACCCTCGCGCTACAGCTGATCCACTTTTCAGTGGTTTTTGCTTTTCGGCAGGGGTCTGGAACCTAACCTGCTGTATGAGTGGGGCCCTACTGTACTGATGACGTCAGTGTTGTCAGACTCATTTAGAATTATAATGGCATGCATACCTATATTTGTGGGATATTATTTGGCCAGTACCCAGGTGGTATGTTTGAATTTAGACAACCACAGCAGATCAGGTAGTCATTCTGCCCTGAGCAGAACAGCTGCAAAAGTAGTAGGGGACAGAATGGTGGGGTGGTGGCACTTACCTGATCTCCAGTGGTCCTGTCACTGCTGTTTACCAGGAGGTAGAGGGGGAGGAGCAAGGTGGTAGTGAAGCCAACACAGAGCAAACTCAGTGGCAGAACAATCTGGAGCTCAAACTGGTGCATTTGCACCCCACTGACCTTGTAGCCACCCCCTCCACCTCCTGGTAAGCAACAGTGATGTGACTTCACAGTAAGCAGCAGCAATGCCGCACCACCACCTGCTAATGAGTAAAATGTTTGGAGTCTGAGGGATGAAGTAGATGAGACACTAATCACACAACTAGCAATTGCATGAATGGCTTGAAAACTAAATTGCAGGCATGCACACACCCACACCCAATCCAAATCAGGATTATGGCATGAGAGATGGGGGACTTTAACCGTTTGACCCCATCTGCAGTCCTGATCTGGATCAGGGGAATGGTTCCTCAATTGCTCTACCCATGAATACAGTAGCGAATTTTCAGAGTTCACTTGCACACAGCTGAACCCTAATGGTGGTATTCATAAATTACATTAATAGTTCTAACAATGTGTTGTGGGGGGGGGGAAGATAAAGATTCAAATGACTTGTTTAAGAAGTTAAATTATACATGTTTTCTGCCAAGAGTTATGTATATTTTTGTCCTCTAATTGTGATTTTGAATTGCAAATTTGCTTCATATTCAATTAGTTCTGTTTAGATCAGCTCATCCAAGTTTATTCTGGCTACCTAAAATGTTTAAATCCTATACATATACTGTTTCAACCATGGAAGTAATGTTCTGTGGATGCCTTCAATGTGGTAGCTTTTATTTATTGTAATTAAACACACGTCTATTTTCACAGCAATTTTTTTACTGCTTTCAAGTGTATCTCCTAGAAGAAGCATATCTAATTAAATTATCCTTTCCTTCGGTGTATTTCAAAGAATTCTACACTATATCAACTAAAGTCTGTGGGAGAGGATTTCCTGTTCCCCACAAGAGAATTCCTAAATCAGTTTTAATATTTTCCAGAGCTCTTAATCTAACCATATGCCATGTCTTAGCCTAAGTTAGAACATATCCACAAAACTATATTTTGTGTTTTAACTTCAGCTGCTAACATTAATAGGCAGTACACTGTTCCTTAAACTGGGACCACATCACAAACCCACATTTGCTTTTGTTGCTATGATGATTAAAATTAGCCAAATACCTACATCCTAAATGTGGCTGACACCATGAGACATTGGGGATGATCTGTGAGGGAGAGCAGACTTCGTTCTCTGAAGGACCGAGACTGTACGCTTAGTTGAATGCCTAGGATTGTATGTGTAGGGTTGTTTATGATTTTGAGATATTGCCTTATTTGGGGCATTAGCCAACCCTTTCTGAAAAGCTGATAATTTGTGGACAGACCCTAATGCCACCAGGAGCTATTGGAGCAGCAGAAAGCCTGGGACTGCAGTACAAACTACTAGCTTTCTCTACTAATTAAAGCTGTGTTCTGTGCCAGTCCTTGCTCTCAGCTTTCATGGACTCCAAATCATTACAGTATTAACAGCTCCAACACTGGACAAGGACAGTTTGTACAGGACTACAGAAATTGTCAGGAGTCTTTGACAAATGCTTGGTTGGAAGGAATAATCCAGGTGCCCCTCAGCTGACAAGGTGACAAAACACATCATATGTTAGCAGAGAGAGAGAGAGAGAGAGAGAGAGAGATCTTCATGCATAACATTCTACTGTTTTCAATACCATGACATAAAGCATGAAGTACCCATTATTTCAGTCGCAATTATTACCTTGCATGTCTGGTCTGAGAAATATACATGAAGCATTTAGTCTCATAGATGGATGCTAATTCTATTCAGCAATAAAGCTGTAGAATCCACAAAAATGGATAACTGCATTGGAATTTGTATTTCTGATTAAATCACCTCATTAAAAGCTGTCTAAAAATATGTCTTTATCCAGGGTACCAGTACACGTGGTGATTTGATCACCACGTGTAGACTCTTTCTCAAGAGCAGCTGTACCCAGGTACAGGGAGCTTCTACCTGGGTACAGAGTAAAGTGTGAATACCCCTTAAATGTTTCACTGGAGCTACATACTCTGATAAAAACTAAGGCCACATTCATACTATGCATTTAGTCCACTATTATTCCACTTTAAACAGTCCTGGCTTCCAAAGAATCCTTGATAGTGAGGTTTGTGAATGGTGCTGAGAGCTGTTAGGAGACTCCTATTCTCCTCACAGAGTTACAACTGTCAGAGTGCTTTTACAGTCAGTCCCTCTACCCAGAGAACTCTGAGAATTGTAGCTTTATGAGGAAATGGGGGTCTCCTAACAACTCTCAGCACCCTTCGCAAACTACACATTCCATTGTACACATTTGAGGGAAGCCATGACTTCCATAAAGTCGAATTGTAGTGAAATAAATGTATGGTGTGAATGTGGTATAAATTTCTGTCATCTGGCATGGACTGATGATAATTTATGCCTGAGTGTCTAGCAGAAGGTTTGTAGAAGGGGGCAGGGATGACGGGCTTGTGAGGTTCAAGTACCAGCAACAGGCCTGTTCTGTGGCCAGTGAGATGGGGAGGTGTCATTTGTCAAGCACTAATTTTTGGTTCTATCCTGCCCTATTAAAATCAGTGGGAATGTTGACATTGGTTTTATATAAGGAGTAGGATTTCACTTTTATTTTAAAATTATTTCTAAGACACCTGTTTGGGCATAGCCCTCTCAAGGCAGCTTACACATCATAAAAATGCAATGCAGATTCAAATTACCAAGGCAGTGATATTAATCATTTAAAGCCAGTAAAAATAAAAAAATAAAAAACCTTGGCAGAAATAAGAAGTTATCCTATTTAATATAACTAATGTAACTCTCATACTGAATAAAAAAGGCCTTATTTAAGACAAGGTGGCCTAAAATAAATAGGTTTTTAAGCCTGCTTAAATGTCTACAGCATTGAGGACATACACACCTGTACTGGAGAGAATCCCACAATTTTCAGTGGAACTACATATATTTTTACTAAAGATTATACTGAGCTTTAGAAGTGGTTTAAAATATGAATCTGATGTGTTCATAATATACCCCTGCATTCTGAACCACTCTTTCCTGTAATACTAGAACAGAATGTCAGCCAATGACATTGACTGACAATAAATTCAGACAAAAGAAAGTAGTTCTTCACACACAGTGCATACTTCCCACAATGCAAGACTGCATTTGATTATCTTATATTTTTCTGTTTATTATTGTCTTGATTGGTTCTAATTTACATTATTGTATCCTGTCCTAGTTAGGGTTGGCATCCTGCTTGCTGTTCCCAATCTGCTTGTATTCCATCAAATTGGATTGCAGTTCCGAACCTTCTGTGTTGCCACTAACTTCAGTTCAATACTTCAATTTAAGTGTAGGAAGTTAGGAATAAGGTAGAATGACATTTAAAGGGTTAATTCTACAGAGATTAACAAGAAAAAGCCTAGAGAGTCTTCCCCCCATTTTCTAGGCTTGCCTTAAGGTGGACAAGACTATCTAGGCTTCCTTTTTAATCTCTAGTATTAACACTTGAATTAAGGTGCTTCCCCTTTTCATCTTTAAAAGCAGGAGGTGGGAGTAGAGTTGCCATATTGCCCGGTTAGCAGGGTTTTATCCGGATTCTTTGCATGTCACCTGGCACCCGTTTAGCCCCTTAGGTGGCCTGGATTCTCAGCTTTAATTAAAAAAAATTAAGTTTCTAGGTGGTCCGGTTCTCGAGATATACATAAAAATGTCAGCCGCCCCGACTGTTAAATCTTTCTTTAAACAGTACTGTATAGCACTTTGTAGCTTTAACCCCGCCCCTTCAGGATTGCAGCCAATCAATGAAGCCAGGGTTGTGTTTCAGTTTCATTGACCTGAGGCAGTGTCTAGAAAACCTCATTGCAATGCCAGAAAATGGTGCTTCCCCCCCTCCCCATTTATCTGAAAATCTCATGAATTGGGTAAGTATATACATTTCAGTTTTTTTTCCTCTTGTGTGCAGGAGTCAGATCCTGGGCAGTGTTTTGAAAACCTTCCCAATACTTGCTTTTGTAAAAGCAATGCTAATCCCATATGCCCAGAGTAAATCCCATTGAATTCAATAGGACTTACTTTTGAGTAGACATGGTTATGAATGTGCTCAATATCAATGGGACTTTGGAGTGAATGTAAAAAAGAATTGTGTTTGTGTTCTAACTATTTCTGTCCCCTCCGCCAGTCCTATTTTAAAGCAAGTAGGCAGGGCTTACTTAGGTATTACAGTTTTTATTCTGTAGGAAAGTAATACTGATTTTTTTGAAAACTAATACTGATTTTTCTGCAATGACCAACTGGTTTGACAATAAACTATTATATGGGCTGTATGTATTTATACATCTGCAGTGTGTGTGTGCATGTATGGAGTCTTTCCAACAACCCTGTGAGGTAGGGTTGGAAACCAAGACAGCTCACAACAAGAAATAAATATAACAAGGAATAACCATAAAAACAAGTATAAACAGTTGAAAAACAGCGTAAAGTGGCATGATTCGGAATTTTGGGTTGTGTGAATGAAGTTGCTTATCACTTGAGGTTGCATTTCTGTCCCTGTTCGAGTAAGCCCCACTGAATACACTGGGACTTGCTTCTGAATAAATAAACCTAAGATTGCACTATAAATATCTTTACAGTTTGTGTAAATAATAAATATATTTGATAGTCATGCTTATATAAATATTTCTTCATTTATCATGTTTTTGGTTTTTGGTTAGGAATCCTGACTGATTGTGAGATCCTTATTTTTCTGCCTTACTCATAGGAATCTTGTTGTGGTTGGTATGGTATTGCATTTAAGAAATCATGGTACGAAATGGCCTGAATCAGTATAAGGCAGATTCCTTGGTTCCTAAAAGTGGGAAGAGACTCAAGGGCCACAGTGACTCCAACATTTATTTATATATTTTTATTTACAACATTTATAAGCCGCTTTATTGTAAAAAATCTCAAAGCGGTTTACAGGAGGAATTAAAACAATAAAATTATTGGCAAAAGCATTAAGGACAGATGCTTAAAAACATTCAAAATAATAAAACCGACAATGAGTTAAAAACAGATTTAAAAACACAATAGCTTCCACATGCCTGGAGAGGCTTGCCTCAAGAAAACTGATTTTAGCAGGTGCTGAAAAGAGGCATCTGCCTAATGTCAATAGGCAAGGAGTTCTGCCACTTTACAGGACTGATTTCTTACAAGAGCAGAACAAGTACTGTATTATGTGGCACCCATAACATGGAAAGCACAGCTTGAACTTGGCCTGGTAGCAAATCAGCAACCAATGCAGATTTCAGAGCAGAGGTATTATGTGCTGATAGGATCTCACTCATGTCAGCAATTGTGCTGCAGCATTCTGCATTAACTGCAGTCCCCAGGTCAGGTTGTGCTGCATGGGGATTTCTGTGACCTTGGCTGACTGGCTGCTAGGATTTTTTTAGTTTGGGTTTTTGGTTATGAATCCTGACTGGTTGTGGAATGCTGAGTTTTCTGTCTTACTCATAGGAATCTTGTTGTGGTTGGTATGGTATTACATTTAGGAAAGTGTTACTGCCTTTTGTGTTGTTTTTTTCCTATTTGCATTTCACTTATCTTTAACCTCACTCTGTTACAGCCATAGAAGCAACAGCAGCATATGCAAGATAATTAACTCCTATTAGTGATAAGAGCAAGAATTTATAATTATTATTTTAATTAAAACAAGAGGCTTATCAGTACTTTGAAAAGGACCAGATATTTATTTTCTTTCTGAGTCCAGGACTGGGTGTTTCATGATGCCCGGTGGGGGGGGGAGCAGGAGAGTAGTCGATAAGACAGACATCCTGGCATTGGTAATCTAATTAGCAAGGTATGTATGGGGTTGTTGCACACTTCCAGGCCCAGTTTCATTTTGAGTATGGAGGTGGAACCTGTGTAGATGTGGTTGATCAAAGGGAGAAGAAATTTTGAGTTAAGCAAAGCTCTGCTTTTATAAAACCTAAGAAACATACAGATACTTTGAATGTCTGAGTGCCTGCACCAGTGGAATACTGGAGGAACTTGTAAAACTTGCTGCAACAGTATTTAGAACTGAGCATGTGGTGTGAAAGACTCCTTTTCCTAATATTTTGGCTTCTTGTTTTTCTCCACCCACCACATCTCTGAAATATATCGTATATGTAATGGTTAACCGTACTGCTGCCCTGACTTACTTTATGTTTGTTGCTATTTTGTGTTTTTATTATGTTTTTATATTGATTGTGCATTTTTATTGTTTTTATTATATTTGTAATAAATTATTTAATTCAATTTTTATACCGCCCATAGCAAAGCTCTCTGGGCGGTGTACAACCAATGAAGATATATAATTACATTTCAATTTTAAAAAACACCAAATCCTCGAAACAACAGTTAGACAAACAGACAGGACATATAACTAACATAAACAACATTAAATACAAATACTAAAATACTAAAATGCTAAGATATTAAAAAATATTAAAATGCCTGGGCAAAGAGGAAGGTTTTCACCTGGCGCCGAAAAGATAGTAAAGTAGGCGCCAGGCGTACCTCATCAGGAAGGGTGTTCCATAGTTCGGGGGCCGCTACTGAGAAGGCCCTCTTTCTTGTAATTGCCTTCCGGGCGTCTTTCTGAGTAGGCACCTGGAGGAGGTAAGTTTGTCTTCCAAAATGAGGTCTCTAATGGTGGGTCCGTAAGTGACTACGGAGGCCAATTCTAGATCTACACAGCCTTCCATACTGAGGACATAGGGTTCCAGAAGGAAGACAGTCATGATGAGGATTTGCTTGATGTGCTTTCCGCTTAGCTTGTTTGCCCTTTCACCCTGTGTTTGTGCTTCTTCAAAGTCCATAGCACCTTTGATAATAGCCAACCTCCAATTGAGATGCTCATGGGTCAAAGCTTCCCAGTTCTTGATGTTCACATTATGTTTTTTAGGTTATTTTTAAGCACGTCTTTAAACCTCTTTTGCTGTCCTCTGATATTCCGTTTTCCATCCTTAAGGTGGGAGACAAATAGTTGCTTTGGAAGACAGGTAATCAGGCATTCGAACAACATGCTCGGTCCAGCGAAGTTGATGTTGAAGGATCATTGTTTCAACACTGATGGTCTTTGCTTCTTCCTAAATGCTAACATTAGTCCATCTATATTCACAAGTAATTTGCAGAATTTCCCGGAAGCAGCACTGGTGGAATCTTTCAAGAAGTTGGGAGTGGTGTTTATAAATGGTCCGTGGTTCACAGGCGTACAGTAAGGTCTGTAGTACAATGGCTTTGTAAATAAGCATTTTGGTCTCCCTGTGAATATCTCGATCCTCAAACACTCTATGCGTCATTCAGGAGAATGTGGCACTCACAGAGCTCAGATGATGTTGAATTTCAATGTCAATATCAGCTTTTACAGAGAGATGACTGCCAAGATAAGAAAAGTAATCAACATTCTCCAGCGCCGCATTATTAAGCTGGATTGATGGTGCTACAGAAGGACTAATTCGCACCTGTTGATGAAGCACTTTAGTTTTTTTATATTAAGCAAGAGGCCAAGCTTTCCATATGTTTCTGCAAAGACATTTAGGACAGTTTGAAGAACTTTCTCAGAATGTGGGGAGACTACATTATAATCTGCATATTGAAGTTCTACGACAGAGGTTGTAATTACCTTACTTTTTGCTTTCAGTCTACTGAGGTTAAAAAGCTTTCCATCTGTTCAGTATATGATTCCCAAACCAGTAGGAAGTTTCCCCTCAATAAGATGTAGAATTATAGCAATGAAAATAACAAGGTCAGAGCAATGAAGCTTCCCTGTTTTCTGCCTGAACCAACTCTGAATGGATCATTCTGAAAGCCATTGTTGTCCAAATTTTTGCCATCATGTTGTCATGAAGGAGTTGCAAGATATTCACAAATATATCAGGGCATCAAATTTTCAGAAGAATGAGCCAGACAACAACTCGATTCACAGTATCAAAGGCCTTAGTCAGATCAATAAACATCATATATAAAGGTTGATTCTGCTCCCAGCATTTTTCTTGAAGCTGTGGTCAGTGAAGATCATATCCACTGTCCCCCTGGAAGGGTGAAAGCCATTTTGGGATTCTGGGAGAATATATCCTGAGATAGGTAGGAGGCAATTTATGAGGACCCTTGCAAGGATTTTGCCTGCGGTAGCAAGAAGAGAAATACTTTGGTAGTTCCCACAGTCTGTTCTATCACCCTTCTTAAAAAGAGTGATAATTATGGCATCCCTAAAGACTTCCAGGATCTCCTCTTTCATCCAGATCTTTTTGATGAGCTTATGAAGTTGATATATAAATTCAGGCCTCCCTTCTTTAAAGACTTCAGCAGGAATCCCATCTGGTCCATCAGCTTTGTTATTCTTCCTTTGTTTAATGGCTTTACTGATTTCATCCAAATTAGGGGATACTGCAAGCTCATATCTAGTTTGTTGTTGCGGAATTTGTGAGAAGACCTTGTCAGCCACAATAGAGTTACGATTAAGGAGGTGGTGGTAATGCTCTTTCCAATGCAGTGCAATAGACTCTTTATCCTTAAGAAGTTGGTACCATCCATTGGATGTAAGGGATTCGTACCATAATTTGTGATCCATATATGTCTTTTGTGGCATTAAAAAAGCCCCATATATCATGAGCCAAATGCTGGATTTCTTGAGCTTTATCTACCAGTCATTATTAAGTTCTCTACTTCTTTGTCGGACCTCAGCCTTGCACTGGCATAGATTTTTTTCTTAGCAGCACAGTCAATGTCATTCTGCCGTATCTGGAAGGCTTTCCTTTTCTCGCCAATGATACGTTCAATCTCAGTATCATTCTCATCAAACCAATCTGATGTTTCCTAGTATAGTATCCAATAGTTGATTCACATGCTACGATAATGGAAGTCTTCAGTTTAATCCAATGTTCCTTGACGTTTTCAAGGAGTTCCATAGGTACTGAAGAAATGTTGCTTGACAACAAGCTCGCTTAATAGGATCCTGAAGGGCGTGGATGTTGATTTTATGCCTTGGTTTTCTTCCTTGGAGCCTACGTTGAGGAATACTATTAATGGCCATAGTGGATTGAATTAATCAGGGATCTGTCCAGCAGTCATTAGCACTTGTCATGGTTTTAGTAAGAAGTACATCATGACGATCTCTAGCACGGATTTTTACATAATCCAGGAGATGCCAGTGTTTCAACTGAGGGTGCTTCAAGGATGTTTTACATTTATTTTTCCGGTGAAAGGGCATGTTTGTAATGGCAAGACTATGCTCTATACATTTAGTCAGAAGTAGAATTCCATTCAAGTTGCTATTGCCAACTCCTTTCCCTACGGTTTCTGGCCACAATTCAAAATCACACCCAATTCTTGCATTGAAATCACCCAGAAGGATAATTTTATTCTCCTTTGGTATCTCTGATAAGATGGTGTCCAGCTGGGTACAAAAATTTTCCTTGATGTCTTCATCAGCATCTAATGTTGGTGCATAAGCATTTACAAAAGTTGCCTGCTGGTTTTTGGCGAGTTTTAACCCGAGAGTTGAGAGCCATTCATTAATGCCAATAGGAACTTCTGATAAGAGCTTCACAAGATTATTTTTAATAGCAAAGCCTACTCCATGTATTCATCATTCTTGTTCAGACAGTCCTTTCCAGAAGAAGGTATAACCTCCCTTTTCTTCCTTCAGTTGTCCTTTTCCTGCTCTTCAAGCTTGTTGGACTGCTACTACGTCAATATTAAAACATCTCAACTCCCTTGCGATGATTGCAGTCCTGTGTTCAGGATGTTCACTCTGTGTTGTCCAGCAATGTTCATATATTCCATGTTCCAAAATTCAATTGTCTTTTGTGACCTGTAAGTGGTGACCCACTGGATGTGGCAATCCAGTCAGGGAGAGATGAGGCAGACTATGTTTAGGGCACCTTTTCTAGCCCCCTCCCCATATGGGGAGAGCAGAGTGGATCCTGAATAAGACTGCTCAGATGTGGATATAGCTGCCAAACTAGTCAACTGCCTCAGTCCTTAAGCCAGGACTGAATCTGTATCCACTGCCCATGTACCAGTCCATGAATAGAGGCTTCTGGATTTCACAATCCTGCCCCCATCACCATTCACCAATCGCCAAGAGACTTTTCTTTTCTTTTGGTTGGAAGACAACTGTGCATGAATTTGTTTTATGTGAGGAGATCAGCACACAACGATCAACACACAATCTTTGATCCAATGGCATGGGTGCTATGATTGGAAGTCTTTTATCTGCTGCAGCCTTCATCTGCCTTCACAGCCATTGTAACATAAACATTGTTATCCTCTGCTTGTGTTGCCATTGAGGACATTCTTGGATCATTCTTTGTCTGGTTCCTGTCCCTTGACCTTACCGCTATGGGTGACCCTATTGGAAGTACATGACTCCCTATGGCATCACTCACAGGTTTATTGGAACACACAAACACACTCACTCCTACAAGGTGATGATCCAGTGAGTGGATAATATTAATTTCTAATTAATGTTAATGTCTGAACTTCCATATGCCCCAGCATTCCTAGATACTGAGAAAAGGATTTGATCATGTAGAGTGGGATTTTCTATTTCAAACTATAGAGAGAATGGGACTTGGGAACCAATTCTTGCAGTGGATTAAAATTTTATACTAACCCTAATGCTCGAATAGCAGCTAATGGTATCAGATGTGTTGTTTTTAAAATTAAGGCAAAGATGCCCACTTTTTCCTCTATTATTTGCCCTTTCAATTGACCCATTAGCTGAAGCTATAAGGTCAAATAATTTTATAAAAGGCATTCAAGCAAGCAGGGAACATTTTAAGATTAATTTATATGCAGATGATGTAATTATACTGCATGATCCTATGAACACCTTTGCCGCTTGATAGACCTTATACGACAATATAGTCAAGTGTCAGCGTATATAATCAATTTTACTAAATCTGACTGGTTGGATATTGCCATTAAAATGATATTGCAAAAAACTACTGTACTGTGGAAAGATGGACTGGTAAAATATTTAGGTATATGGCTTACAGCAAATTTAGAGATCTTAGCTGAGTATTATTATGGTAAACTAAAGGAAGAAGTGAAATCAGATCTGGGTAAGTGGAACAACAGAACATTTCCTGGATGGGACTGATTTCTACCTTAAAATGAAGATTTTGCCCAAAATTCTTTTTTTTTTTTTTAATATCCCTCTAAAACTATCATTACCTATAATCGAAGGTTGGCAAGATATTTTTATGAACTTTGTCTGGGAGGGGGAAAAACCAAGCGTTTCACAAAAAACTTCAATAAGATCTACCATACTTGGTGGGATGCTGTTTCCTTGCATAAAAACATATTACTAAGCAACAATGCTTATGCGTTTGAAGGCTTGGCTCCACTCAGACAAAGCCATAACTTTAGAACAAATTAACATCTCTACAGAATTAAAAATTTTGCTCTGGCATCACAATAATCTTGATAAGAATTTACTTAAATCCAATCCATCTACATGCAATTTGAAGATGTAATATTTGGACTAAATTTAAGAGGAAACTGTGCCCAGAATTCTCACCTTTAACTACTGTTACCTATAATGAGGAGTTTGAGGATGAATCATAATTAGGAGATCTTTCACCTTGAAACAAGTATAATTTGATAGAAATGTATAGATAATTTAATGAAGGGAGGTTTAAAAACTTTATTAAAATTTAAAATGAAATGCAACAGGCACAGCCCTCCTTTTTACAATATTTACAGTTTAAGATTATAGCATTAAAATTCATAGCAAAGCACGGTGCATTATGGCAGAAGACCGTAACCAAATTTTTATTAAGTCAAAATGTTAAGAATGTACTGAATAAAATGTACAAAGTTCTGATTAATCTACATGTATCAAGTAATGCATATCAGAGTAAGTGGGAAAGAGGACTAGGTCAGCAAATAATACCACACAAATGGAAATGGATTTGGCAAAATGTACCTAAATTAATATATAGTATCAAGTTGAAAGAACTTTTTTCAAGTTCCTATTTTGTTGGTATCTGACTCCAACATGGCTATCCTGTATATATATAACACCACTCAAAGTAGCTGCTGGAGATGTCAAATGCTACACAGACATGTTACATACCTTTTGGTCTTGCCCCCACATAAAAGTCTTTGGGAAGTTATCATAAATGAAATGAAAATTATAGCTGGGTATAGATTACCACTAGATACAGTTATTTTATTATTTGGTTTTGTCAAGGACCTGGTTCTGTTGGAAGATTGGGAAATAGTGATCCATTTGCTCACTGCTGCTAGAATGACAATCTCTTCTAATTGGAAAAAAAGTAAGATCCCCTAAAATTGATGAATGGCTTCTTAAATCTGGGAAATAGCTAGTATGGTCAAGTTGACATATCTAGTTAGAGTTAGAGAAGGAAGGCCTGCAGATAACTCCTTTGTAGAAAGATTGTCCTTATTTATTGCATATTGGATTAAAAAAAACACTGAACAAAGTTCAACCATATGTTTTACTCAATTCAATCTAGTCATGAACACCAGAATATTAAGAAATGCAGCCACACAATAATCTGAAATATGACCCAATAGAGATGAATTAAGATCGTGTTTTTTTCTTTTTTCCCCTTTTTTGAACATAAAGTTAGAAAAGATGTATAAATATATGTGAACTTTTGTATTTTATTTAATTACTTAATTTGAAATCATTATATAATTATATAATATCATGTAACTTTGCTTTTCTGTTTTTCCCCAATAAATAAATTAAAATACATTTTTTAAAATTGCGAATTGCTGCAAAAATGTGGAAAAATGAGACACAGAGAGCTGAAACTGACAGATCTTTTCATCCCTATAATACATACAGCCTAACAGCTGACCAACACGACAATATTATTGCCTATTTCCTTCTTGGTTGAACCCCTTTCCACCAACCGCACACATCCTACCTGCCTTTAGGCCTTGCTCAGTTGAAAATATCCCCGAAGGTTTGCACCACTTAGCTGAAAGTGAGGCTAGGGAAGTTTCATTTTATACTGAAGCAAGAGCTTAATACTTAATGATGGCTTCAAAAACTAGCCCATTTTTATCTATGTTCATTTTTCTTTTGTTAAGGAAAGATTTCTTTTGAGGAGTAAAATTTGAAAAAAAACCACGATATCTCTAGAAATGTGTTCTAATTTGACATTTGACTTGTGTCTCTAGATCACTAGTTGCAGTAATGGACTGGATAGGGCCAATAAACTCAATAAAAAGGCTTCTCTGGCTTTTGGCTAAGATCAAGTGTAATAGACTGAAGCTTAATCCAGAAATGACTGAGATGCTATTTATGGTTGGGTCTTCTGACTAGCGGAGTGGAGTGTGGCCTGCTTTCAGTGGGGCACATTCCCTCTGAAGGAGCATGTTTGTAGTTTGGGCTCTGATAACCTCCAGATTGGATTACCACTATGTGTTTCACATGGGCTGCCTTTGAAAACTGTAAAGAAGCTTCAGTTAGTGCTTGACTGTCGACAAGCTCAAGGTGGATGGATCACATATCACCAATTTTGTCACAGCAACACTGGCTGTCTATACATTTCCAAGCCCAATTCAAAATGCTGGTTTTGACCTATAAAGTTCTGTACAGGTCAGGACCCCAATATCTTCTGGAATGCATCTCAAAATATGAACCTACCTCAACCCATAGGTCTTCATCTGAAACCCCCCTTTGGAAGGTCCCTCCTCTGATGGTTGATTGGAGGATGACGACAAGGGAGAGGGCCTTTTCCGCTGTTGCTCTGTGTTTGTGGAACTCTCTTCCCAGGGAGATCTGCCTGGAGCCTTTGCTGACATATTTACAGCACCAGAATCACTTATCTTTTCCCCCAGGCTTTTGATGGACTACAGTGATGTTGTTTGCTGTTAGTTGTTTTGCCAAAGCTTCTGCTACTGTTATTGAGGATTGCTTTTGTGCATTTTTTACAAATTATATGTGGTTTTGTGTAAATGTGTTTATATTATAATGTATTTTTTTACTTATGTTGATGCTTTTAGATGTGTTGTAAGTTACTTGGAGACCTTTTTGTGTAAGTAGAGACTAACAAGGTTGATTAAAAATATGAAGACTCTATTTTATTTATTTTATTTTATTTATATACCGCCCTAAGCCCGGAGGCTCTCTGGGCGGTGTACAAAAAGATAAAAACCAGCACAATATATAAATACAATAAATACAATAAATCAAGAAACAAAACAAACAAACAACAAAACAACCAAACAACGTCCAAAATACAGAAATGCTGTTAAAATACACTTTAAAATGCCTGGGAGTATAAAAAGGTTTTCACCTGGCGCTGAAAAGATAGTAGCGTCGGCACCAGGCGCACCTCATCGGGGAGACTGTTCCACAGTTCGGGGGCCACCACTGAAAAGGCCTTAGCTCTAGTCACCACCCTCCGAGCTTCTCGATGGGATGGTACTCGGAGGAGGGCCTTAGATGTTGAGTGCAGTGTATGGGTAGGTTCATATTGGGAGAGGTGTTCCACCAGGTATTGCGGTCCCATGCCGTGTAGGGCTTTATAGGTCAAAACCAGCACTTTGAATCTAGCCCGGAAACAAATAGGAAGCCAGTGCAGACGGGCCAGAACAGGTGTTATATGAGCGGACCTTCTGGTCCGCGTCAACAATCTGGCCGCTGCATTCTGGACTAGCTGTAGTTTCTGAACAGTCTTCAAGGGCAGCCCAACGTAGAGCGCGTTGCAGTAGTCCAATCTAGAAGTTACCAGAGCATGAACAACTGAGGTGAGGTCGTCACTGTCCAGATAGGGACGTAGCTGGGCTACCAATCGAAGATGGTAAAAAGCGTTCCGTTCCACCGAGGCCACCTGGGCCTCAAGAGACAAGGAAGGATCGAAAAGAACTCCCAAGCTACGAACCTGTTCCTTCAAGGGGAGTGTAACCCCATCAAGAACAGGATGAACATTCACCATCTGAGCAGAGAAGGCACTCACCAACAGCGTCTCGGTCTTGTCTGGATTGAGCTTCAGTCTGTTAGCTCCCATCCAGTCCATTATCGCAGCCAGGCAACGGTTTAGCACGTTAACAGCCTCACCTGAAGAGGATGAAAAGGAGAAATAGAGCTGTGTGTCATCAGCGTACTGATGACAACGCACCCCAAAACTTCTGATGACCGCACCCAGCAGCTTCATGTAGATGTTAAAAAGCATGGGGGACAGTACCGATCCCTGTGGGACTCCACAATGGAGAGTCCAGGGTATCGAGCAATGTTCCCCAAGCACTACCTTCTGGTGACGACCCACCAAATAGGAGCGGAGCCACTGCCAAGCAGTACCCCCAACTCCCAACTCCGTGAGTCTTCCCAGAAGGATACCATGGTCGATGGTATCAAAAGCAGCTGAGAGATCAAGGAGAATCAACAGAGTCACACTCCCCCTGTCCCTCTCCCAACAAAGGTCTTCATACAGGGCGACCAAGGTTGTTTCGGTGCCAAAACCGGGCCTAAAACCAGATTGAAATGGATCAAGATAATCAGTGTCATCCAAGAGCCCCTGGAGCTGGCCGGCAACCACCCATTCCAGTACCTTGCCCAAGAACGGAACATTCGCCACAGGTCTATAGTTGTTCAGGTTATCTGGGTCCAAGGAGAGTTTCTTCAGGAGCGGTCTCACTATCGCCTCTTTTAGGCAGTCAGGGACCACTCCCTCTCTCAAAGAGGTTTTTATTATCTCCTTGGCCCAGACGGCGGTTCCGGTCCTGCCAGCTTTCACCAGCCAAGAGGGGCAAGGGTCCAGAACAGATGTGGTCACCCGCACCAGTCCAAGGATCTTGTCAACATCCTCAAGCTGTACAGACTGAAACTCATCCAATAAATAAGGACAAGACCGTGTTCTGGATGCTTCATTAGATCTCACTGCCATAACATTGGAGTCTAAGTCCCGGCGAATGCATGCGATCTTATCCTGGAAGTGCCTCGCGAACTCATCACAGCGGGCTACAGATGAATCCATAATATCCCGAGGGCCAGAATGTAAAAGCCCTCATACAATTTTAAAAAGCTCCGCCGGGCGGGAGAGAGATGCCTTAATTGTGGCAGCAAAATATCTCTTTTTTGCTGCCCTCACCGCTACTATATACCACTTAGAAGAGGCACTTACCAAAGCATAATTGCATTCGTTAGGAGTTTGCCTCCATCTGCACTCAAGCCTCCTCCTCTCTTGCTTCATCACTCTCAGCTCCACGGTATACCATGGAGCTGTATGAGCTCTACATAGGAGGGGGCGCATGGGAGCGATCTATGGCATTCCAAGTGTCAGGGACCCTAGGAAATGTATTTTCCTTTTGCTCCTTTCTTTTTCTTAGACTCCCCTACCCTTTGAAAATGTAGTTGCCAGGTGCCAGACAGGGAAAACAGGAAGGTAGAAAAAGAGGCATCCTCCAAAAACTACTTTTTCTAGGGTCTGTTGCCTTTGAGATAGTAATAGTAGTATTCCAAGTGCCAAGAAGGGTGGGAGAAGAGGAAGAAGAAACAAGAGGGAGCACAGATCAGAAGGAGGAAGATGGAGGCTTCTCTCTCACCCTACTGCCATCACAGCCCAGTAGGTAGCCAAAGCTGCTAGGTAATGGAATTTAGGGACTCAAAAGAGGAGTGGACCTTTATGGGTGGAAGAGTTTGTTGACCCAGGAGAGGGTAGCAATAGCCATTCTTTTAGAATTCTCAAGATGAAAAAAAAAAAAGCTTAAGAGAATTTCCCAGTGGCATTTCCAATCGAGCCCAGAGGAGGTTGCCCATCTCTAAACTACTGTTGTTCATTTTGTTATTGATGCTAAATTAATATTTCATAGGCTAAAATACAGTGGAATTTCTCCATTACTTAAAGTCTTGATTAGTAGGAATGGGGTATTCAGTCCAGATTTATAGCTGTTTAATTTCTGGGCAGTGTTTCAGATGAACTCTCAACTCTCCAACTGGGAAAATCATGGGAGAAAATACATCAGACTATGAGCCCATATGCATCTTAGCCAGGGATTTAGTGAGTTATATTACCCCGTTTAATTGTTTTCAGAACTGCTTTATTTTGCATTTATATTTGATTTGACATACCACTTGCATCTTCTACTTTGACAATGAAAAATGTCTAGTTTGATGTCATGCCAGTGATTGAATATAGGAAAATAGGCTGGGGGAACTGAGAAAGCTGTGCTAGATTGGATAGCAAAGTGTATTATTCTTTATTGATTTATAGTATGAGAGACACTGGGTGCCGTTGCTTT
This sequence comes from Rhineura floridana, assembly GCF_030035675.1. NCBI lineage: Eukaryota > Metazoa > Chordata > Lepidosauria > Squamata > Rhineuridae > Rhineura > Rhineura floridana. The sequence continues at coordinate 46,964,078 of NC_084484.1, read as the reverse complement.
TCCTAAGAATATTGTCTTGTGCTCTTCACTTCCCCAGAGCAATAAGAAGCATTACCAGGGCTAATGCTACAAAGCTGTTTCCTTGGGATGAGAGGACACTGTAGATTTATGGTATCATTGTAATATCTGTTTGATTTACAAATACATAAGCAGAGCATAGTGGAAGCAAGCAGACTCCTATAAATATGCAGCAAATGCCTTGTTTCTGAATCAGATTCCCAAAGAGAGACCTTAAACCTTCAGCATGCTTCATCTTCACACCCCACTCATAACTTCTTAACTTGCTAAAAATGTTTATCTGTCTCCTCAGATGCTGATAGAGATGGGTTCCAGGTTCCTGGACATTAAGGACTTCTTTTTAAAAGTTTGTTAAACAATTACATCTACTTGTCATCATCAGTATTCTTCACACTGACAACAATATGTTAAGCAATGTGAATGACACAGAGCAGTATTTTCCAAACTTCTGATAGTCATGGGACACTTCTTTCTGAGATAAAACTGAAGTTACAATCCCCATATTGCTTCCAGAGTGTGAAATCTTTTAAATTGCCTTCCCACATTGTAGCTAACCCTCTGTGATTGTCTAGGCATGCCTCCTGATTGGTTGGACACAAGCCAAGAGCTTCTATTCATGCAGTGATATAATATGCAGACTCCTCTTCAGCCAGATATTCTAGGTTTGCAATAGCCCTTAATTAATGACTAAAATAATTCCTTATGGCACACATAAGGAAATTATGGACACATAGGACTGGATCCAGACTAAAGCTCCTATGCAGGAATCCTGCTTGCATGCCAAACTTACGCACAAGCAGGGAGAGTGGTAATGAATATATTAAGCCACCAACTTGTGAACGATGAATCTCTGAAGTGGGGAGCTCCTGTACACATGGACTCTCCCCATTCAATTTAGAACCCTGAAAAAAATTTTTTTTTTAAATTGTGTAAGGAACATGCATGAGCACAGGATGCTCCCCTATTTCAGATATTTGACCTCCATGAATTGGAGGGGGATGGGGATGGCAACAGGGGGTCCCAGAGCTAACTACACTTGACTCTGCTCTCCATCCTCGTGGTATATAAGCAAGCAGATAAATGCCTTCATAGGGCTTAATTGAATTTAGTTCCTTCCCATACAAGTCAAAGGGACTTAAGTTGTATTTAGCTTGTTCAATTTATTTCAAGTTTAGTTCAGCTAACGTAGTCTGGATCTAATCCAAGGATCAGTAAGCTTGTCTAAACGCTTCACTCAGTATGGAAAACACTGTGTGCTCAGCTTCTACAACTGCAGATTACATTCTATCTGGGAGTGTGTGTGAGAGAGAGATGTATACACACACATGCATATAAACTTGTTTGAGTTAGTTTGATTTATAAACAAATACATGATTAGAGATAGCTAGTGAGGTAAATCTACTGTAGGGTTGTGTAAGAAGCAAAGAGGAGAGGAAGGGGTATATCAAGTTTTAACATCTGGCTCCTTACTGTTTTGACAGGCACCTGCACAGTTTTAAATGAATAATTTTTAACCATATTGTAGACTTGTTTGTGAAAACACGGAGACTGATTTGTTTCAGTGTAAAAACAAGAGTGAATCTGAAATTTGCTTCATAGCTTAGAGAGCTGGTGTGGCATAGTGGCTAAAAGACTGTGCTATGAATCAGGAAGTCCCCAAGTTGATTCTCGCCTCTCCCTTGAACTAAGTAGGTGGCCTTAAGCAAGCCAACTCTCTCTGTTAGTTTCAGGCCCCCATCTACAATATGGAGGATAATAATACTCTCTAACCTTACAGCAAAGATGGGAGACTTGTAGCTAGGATGGAAACAGAACTGCAATGGAATGGAAACAGCACTGATTGTGACAAAGACAGGTCAGAATTGAAATCGATGTCTTCTCTTACCTCTATCTGGAGCCTTCTAGATGTTCCTGGATTATTGGACCCATCATCCCTAGACATTGATCATGCTGGCTGGGGCTGATGGGAGTTGGAGTCCAACTACAGCTGGAGGGCCACAATTTACCCAGCATTGTCTTAAAGAGTGGAATTTTCTGGAAATCTTGACAATGAAATTATCTGCGATTTGTTTTCTAATTTCTATCTTGCTCCCGGTTCCTCTAAAAATACAACCTCACACACACCCTTGCATGTTGTATGCATTATTATACACATTATTATCTGTAGCGGATGACATGGTCAGATGTGCTCACCTGACTTCCCAGCAGCTGAGTCACTGCTGCCTAGTAAGAAGGAGAGCAGGAGTGGGGGTTGGTACAGTGCAAATGTACCGGCAGAACCAATCCAGAAATTATTATACAGCCACAAGAGTGGCTATATACTATAGTCAGCATGGATTTTTCACATTCCGCAATGTTAAATTGAAAATACCCCCATTCTGATCCTTCCCATAAGCTCATTTCAAAACAAAACCTTACAAAACATATAGTCCTGAACTCAGAAATGCTTAGATAACAACCCTGTAAATTTTCATGGCGATATACAAAACAGCCAGAGAGAATAGAGAGTTCGAAGTCTAAAAAGAGAAAAAATAAACCCAGATCCCTTTTGGACATTTTTCTGTCAGAGTTCTCATAGCCTGTTGAAATGAATTAAAAATCAGCCATGTTCACAGAGTACCTGTAATCTTATTACTGACCTTGCCCATACGCTGACTGTCATCTTCTGCAGTTTAAAAGTTTAAAAAATGTCTGGCTGATTTTTAATTAATTTAAGAAAATTTGGCTGGAACTCAATGATAATGTCAGGCATGCTCAGTAAGAACCAACTGTCAGTGTCCTAAAAGCCAGACTCACAGCTGCTGGGCTTGCCTAATGAGGGGGCCACACCCACACCAGACTTTGATTTCATGAGATACAGTCATGGCTTCCCCCAGAGCATCCTGGGAAGTGTAGTTTGTGACTGGTGCTGAGAGGAGACTCCTATTCCATTGACAGAGCTCCAGTGGCCAGACTGGTTTAACAATCAGCCACTCTGATTAAAACTCTATGAGGGGAACAGGACATCTCCTAGCAACACTCAGCACCCTTCACTAACTACACTTCCCAGGATTCTTCGGGAGAAGCCATGACTGCCTAAAGTGAAATAACAGTCTCGTGTGGATGTGGCCAGGGACAGCTTTCGTTTAAATTTGGGTGTGAGGCTACATGTGCCTGCTGTAGAATAAAAAGGTGGGGGAAACCCCGAAAAAGAATGATACTGTTCACAATGTTTTCCTTTTTGAAAAGGAAAGGTGCTTTCCCTCTGCTCAGTACTGACACACCCAATCTCCTCCCCCCTTCCTCCTACAGATCAGTTTCAACTATCCTAAGCATGGTTACAGAGGAGTAAATCCCACTGAACTCAAAAAGCATGCAAATGATCAAACCTGCCCTCCCCTCCTCCTCCCTCCTATCTCCTACCGCTTGCCCCTTCCCTTTCCCTTCCTTCACCCCTCCCCATCCCCTTCCAATTACCTCCTTCCCCCTCTCCCTCCTTCCCTCCCCTCCCCCCAATGGTTAGTTTTACCTATCCTATGACTACGACCTGGGAGACCGGGGTTCAAATCCCCACACAGCCATGAAGTTCTCTGGGTGACCTTGGACAAGTCACTGCTTCTCAGCCTCAGAAGAAGGCAATGGTAAACCCCCTCTGAATACCGCTTATCATGAAAACCCTATTCATAGGGTCGCCATAAGTCGGAATTGACTTGAAGGCAGTCCATTTCATTTTTCAAGTAAGATTGGACAGAAGTAAATCCCATTGAACTCAATAAGTATGCAAATAATTGAACCTGCCCTCCCCTCCCCTCCTCCTCCCTCTTATCACTTCCCTTTTGCCCCTTCCCTCCTCCTTCCTTCACCCCTCCCCCCTTCAAATCCCCTCCTTCCCCCTTCTATTCCTTCATCCCTCCCACTTCTTCCTTGCCTCTACACTCCCCTTCCCTTCCTCTTCTCCTGTGGTCATATATACCTATCCTAGCCATGATTGCACAGGAGTAAATCCCATTGAACTCAATAAGCATGCAAATGATCATACTTGCCTCCCCCTCCTTCCCCTCTCCTCTCCCTTCCTCCTCCCTTCTTCTTCTCCATCCCTCTTCCTTTTTCCTCCTCCCCTGCCCACTCCAGGCTTCCATCCCCATGGTCAGTTTTACCTATCCTAAGCATGATTGCACGGGAGTAAATCCCACTGAACTCACTAAACATGCAAATAGTCAAACCTACCCTCCTCCCCTCCCCCATCCTACCTGCTCCCCTCCCCCTCCTCCCCCTCCCCATCCCCTGTGGTCAGTTTCACCTATCCTAAGTATGATTGCAGGGGAGTAAATTCCACTGAACTCAATAAGCATGCAAATGATCAATCCATTCTCAGCAAACTTGCACAGGATCCCATTTCTTACCTCCCAGACCAAAAAGCAGGGAAATTCACTAAGAGGCAAAAAACCTCGCGGTTTAAGAATGTACCAATAGCCAACGGTGCCAACAGTTATACATGTTGTATTTGTTTATGTGCTGGCTACTTGAACAAACTTGTATATGGATATAATACACATATCACTAATAGGCAAAAACCCTTGCGGTTTAAGAATGTATCTATAGCCAACAGATATTTCTATCAAACCTTTAAAAGCAGGGAAATTGGGCAGCTATAGTGAATGCACCAGGGGAGCAGGAGCCCTGATCTTCTCTCTGAGATATTTTATTTCCACTGAAATTGCAAAGTAAAGCAAACATATTTAAAGTGCATATATGAACTCTATCAACATAGTTGCTTCCTCCCTGCTAAAACAAGATGAGCACAGTACATGTTTTGTTTCTGTTATTTGGACTGATTGCAGGTGTTGCCACCACTCACCATATGCTCAGAGGCACATGTTACAAAATTCTTCCAAGGTACACAGGAAGTGGATTGGACTTTGAAAGACCAACCCAAATTGTGTTTGCATTTTTACAAATTTGTAGGGCAGTACATATCTCAGAGAGGAGGTCAGGTCTCCTGCTCCCATGGTGCATTCACTATAGCTGCCCAATTTCCCTGCTTTTAAAGGTTTGATAGAAATATCTGTTGGCTATAGATACATTCTTAAACCGCAAGGGTTTTTGCCTATTAGTGATATGTGTATTATATTCATATACAAGTTTGTTCAAGTAGCCAGCACATAAACAAATACAACATGTATAACTGTCGGCACACTTGGATGAAACAGATTATTTAGATCCATACCAATTGGGTTTCAGGACTGGACATGGAACTGAAACAGCCTTGGTCACTCTGGTGGATGATATGAGGAGGGCATTAGATAGGGGAGAATTCACCTTTCTTGTCCTCCTCGATCTCTCAGCGGCTTTTGATACTGTTGACCACAGTATCCTTCTACATCGCCTGGAGGGATTGGGAATAGGAGGCACTGTACTGCAGTGGTTCTGCTCCTTTCTCTCCGATAGGCATCAACAAGTAGCACTGGGGGAAGAGGTTTCAGACCCTTGGCCTCTCAATTGTGGTGTGCCACAGGGCTCTATCCTCTCTCCCATGCTATTTAATATCTATATGAAGCCGCTGGGGACAATCATTAGGAGATTTGGGCTGCAGTGTCACCAATATGTGGATGACACTCAGCTCTATCTCTCGTTTAAATCCTCACCAGAGTTGGCTGTGGAGACCATGTCCAAGTGCCTGGAATCCGTGAGTGGATGGATGGGAAGGAACAGTTTGAAACTGAATCCCGATAAGACCGAGGTGCTACTCGTGGGGGACAAGGGAAGGTTGGGAGATATTGACCTGATGTTCGATGGTGTGAGACTGCCCCTAAAGGACCAGGTCCGCAGCCTTGGGGTTGTTCTGGATTCCAAGCTGTCCATGGAGGCTCAGATCTCGGCAGTGAGCCGGGCAGCTTGGTATCAATTACACCTCATACGTAGACTGCAACCCTACCTTCCTGTTCATCAGCTCCCATTGGTGGTACATGCCCTGGTCACCTCTCGTTTGGATTACAGTAATGCGCTCTACGTGGGGCTACCCTTGAAAATGGTCCGGAAACTACAACTTATACAAAATGCGGCGGCTCGACTACTTACAAATTGTCGTCGCCGGGAGCACATCACTCCAGTGTTGTTCGATCTGCACTGGCTTCCAGTTGTTTTCCGGGCCCAATTCAAGGTGTTGGTATTAACCTTTAAATCCCTACACGGTCTCGGCCCAGTTTATCTCATGGAGCGCCTCCAACGCCACCAATTATGCCTCCCGACAAGATCAGCCACACAGGGCCTTCTCTCAGTCCCGCCAACTAAAACAGCTAGGTTGGTGGGGACTAGAGAGAGGGCATTCTCAGTGGCGGCCCCCACTCTCTGGAACTCCCTCCCGTATGATCTCTGGCATGCCCCTTCCCTGAATGTATTCCACCAGGCCTTGAAGACCTGGCTTTTCAGACAGGCCTTCGGGACTTCGGGGGAGGGTTAATCTCTATGACTAATTGCCTATTACTCTGAACTGTCATTGTTTTATAATTTTTATCGTTTGTATTGTATTATTATGATGTATTTTATTGTAACTGAGTTGTACGTCGCCTAGAGTGGCCACTGGCCAGATAGGCGACACATAAATTAAATTATTATTATTATTATTATTATTATTATTAAATATGTATGAAGTAATACACTTATACATTTGTGCTGCAGAAATAAAGTACAACATAGAACTTGACTCTTTTATACATATAAAATGTATAAGATATGTATTTGTGCATATAATTTTGCATATGAGTCAGGCTTTTGAAAAAAAAATTAAAACAACATTGAACGAGCAGCTCAGACATAAGCAGGCACTTACTACAAGAGGCAATCAGATGCAAGAAAAGATCAGTCGGGTTGGAACTGCCAAATTCTGTGAATGAAGCCATTTAAAACAGATCCATCCTCAGTTACAGGACTGTTGAAAGGATTATACCTAGGCAATCTATGTGAAACACTTTGAACACTTGAAAGTCTTCACCTACCTGGTACTTTCCAGATGTTTTGGACTACAGCTCCCATTAGTCCCAGGTGTGCTGGCTGGCTCTGATGGGAGTTTTAGTTCAAAGCATCTGGAGGGCATCTGGTTGGCGAAAATTATGCTATACAAATGTTAAGTATTAGTAATAATATAATGAAGGCTTTGTTTCAATTTGAAAACTTAGAGGAAGGGTCCCATGGTTCCGTTGTATTCAGGCAGAGTGAATTTGTTGTGCAGTGTCTACTTAACTTTAGCCCAGCCTCCAGACTTCCCCCTTTTTCTCTTGCTTTGGACTAAGAACATTCCTGCTGCAGGTCCATTTTTATAGCTTTGCCTGGAAGTTGAGGCAAGTAGCAAAACCAAGGCCCCAGCATTATAAGCATCGACATTCAATAGCTTTGCAATTTTGCTAATATACTCATTTGGGCCAAACAATTTCCCTTAAAATAATGCATGTTACGTTATTTTCACTAATATATGTATGTATATGCACAATTTATCCTAGTATATTCATCGTTGTACACATTACTTGGTTGAAGAACTGCACTGCAAAATTTGGAGAAGTGTGGTTTCAAAGGCGGGCTGTATTTTGGTTGGGTATTGTTTTGGAAAGTGATAATTAGGTAAGTTCACCTTTAAATCTGAACTGAATCAAATCGCCCCCCATCCCTGTTCCCAAGTAATTCACTTTTTAATATCTTTGTGAGCCATACACACTCACCTGCACCATCACAGAGTAGTTCTTGCAATGGCAGAACAAGAATATTCTTTCTGTAGTGTTTCAATATGGCGAATAAGGTTCTCTTTGCACCAGCCCAAGGTCACTTCTGTGTGGTCATGTTCCGTTCCCATGGATTTGGCCTGACAATATGAGATTATATGTGGCAGTTTGAGACAATTGAAAGATCAATAGAGCTTGGGGTTGTTCATTCTTTAACAGCTTATACAGTGTATTGGCTCTGGTCACACACACACTTGCCAAAATAAAAGATATGTAACCAAGTTCATTATATTGACATCTCTCCTCTCATTTGTTTTAGGTCTAAATATATTAATCTCATTTCTTCTTCCTATCAAAGTAAATTATACCGAAGACTTGAAAGCTGTTGAGGCTGTTCTTTGTGCTGTTATCTCTCCCCACCCCTTAAAAGCTGTTCTTCTCTTTTAACATTCATGTTTTAAATCTGTTGGGAAAGTAATAGATGCTGGAGCCAGAAAGAGACCCATGAGAGAGGATGGCAACATTTGTTGTTTGCCGTACCTAGTCAGGACATCAACAGACATCTAGCAGAATAAACAATATTTCCTACCCAATTTTCCTGTGCAGTTTCTCAGAACATTTCAGGGTTTAGATGATATTGCCATATGTTCAGAAAGTCTGCTGTAATACCATAAACCACAGCATTCCCAATGGATGGAATTGTATGTTGAACTGCTTGCCTTTCTTGAGCACTGTAACATGTGGTTTGCCCGCCGAGTCTGGAAGTTTTCTCTCTCTTGTTAGCTGTATCTCAAAAGCCACTTGGAAAAAAGTTGCAAATTCCAGACTACACAATTTACTGATCAATTTCCTTGATCACTCATTCTTGCCAGGAAGAGAGTGAATGAGACACAATCCAGAACGTCATCTTAGCTGGCAACTGTGGATATGGTTTGCTTCAGTTTTCTCTCTGCAGATGATGCCTGCCCATCCACTCCAAACATATTTTAAAATTGTTTTTTGAGGTATACAATGGCGACAGGAGCCTTATTTCATCTACTTACCAAAAGACAGCATCTTGCACCAGTTCTGAAATAGTCAAAGATCCTCTTTGGTGTTTGTGTTTGTGTGTGGCGGGACAGGACAGGGGGAGCACCAAAGAAGAATGCACATGAAGAAGGTGGAAAGAAAGAAAGAAAGAAAGAAAGAAAGAAAGAAAGAAAGAAAGAAAGAAAGAAAGAAAGAAAGAAAGAAAGAAAGAAAGAAAGAAAGAAAGAAAGAAAGAAAGAAAGAAAGAAAGAAAAAGAAATTCTCTGTTCTTAAAAAGAAACAGCAGCAACCATTGTGGAACTGAAAAATTCTAGGACTGCCAAAGCAAATTATGACACAAAAGCATACCAGTTCCCACAAGAGTTCAGTCACAAGATGTTTAAAAAAGAAGAAAAATCAAACCAGTTGGCCTTCAGAGAATTCTGGAAGTAAAATTCCTGCTAATTTTACATGTGTAAAATTAAAGCCCAACTGAAATAATTAGCAAGGTAGCATTTGCTTGAGAGATATGATGCTGTAATGCTTGTGGCTGTATGGATTGGGCTCCTATCAGGCCCTAAAGAAAATCTTTAAAAACTTGATTGATTGAAATGTACATTTTAATATTCCTGGCATAGAATCTAATTGGTTGTATTTTTGTGCCTCTTTTCCTTCCAAGTGTCCAGAAACCTTTTAACCAAGCCTGCAATTAGGGCTTATGCAATAATAACCTGCAGTATATTATTGTTGCTGTTGTTCTTTTAATTTATGAATAACCATTTATATATGTCTCAAGGCAATTTACAGATATACCACAAAAACAACTAAAAATAGTTTTAAAAACATTACACACACACACACCAAAAATCAATTTAAAAATGATACAAATGGAGCACCTAAGGCAGAGACCTTTGTATCCAGCGGGAAAAGCTTGTTGAAAGAAAAAATGTCTTAAATTGTTTCTGGAAAGTACAGATAGTGGGCGCCTGGTTTTTTTTTTCCTTTTTAAATATTTATTTATTAACTTTTAATATCAAAAGAAACTAAACAAATATATATAATAAATACCTTTCTTCTCCCGCTTCCCCTTCCCTCTCGTCTTTCTCCCTCCCCCCATTTCCTCTAAAGAGTAACCTTAATCTTTCACTTTTCTTTGCAGGTGCAATATGGTGGAATTCCGTCAGTCAAGTCAGTCACAGTGTTTTGAACAAAAGGGAACTTGTCCAGCTCTACTGCTTGTTGTTGATGTTAAAATAAAATGCTTCAAATGAGTCTTTGTCCTTCTTTTTCCCTTCTGCCAGTTTCATTTTATGTGACAGTTTTTCTGGAAGGGCTATTTCCCATAACTTTTGTTGCCGTTTTAAAATTGACAGGCTGTCCAGAGTCTTACAGTGTTAGCTATCAAGGCCCTTGTGGCAGCTAGCATAATCCCGCTCCACACTCGGGACTTACCTGGCAGTGGGGTGTGCTTTGTGTCCCGGGGTGAATCCCAAGCCGCCATCTCTGATGAGGGCGAGCGTGCCAGGAACAGCGGGGCGCTGTTGCAGCACGCTATGGGGTGGGACAGCCAGGACTATTTAAGCACATGCTGCCTACCCCACAGCTTCTTTGAATCTTTGGCGCCCAATGATGAGCCGGCGCTTAGGTGTTCTCCCGCGGGCTAGCGGGACTCCATTTTGGAGAGAGCTTGGCTGCAGCGTGGCAGGTGCCATTTTGGAGTGCATTTCCTGCAGCCTGTTAGGCCTTTTCAGAGGCAGGCATTTCTCTCCTCATTCTGCTGGGTCTGTCAGTGGGGGGGCTTTCTTTCCCCCCCTTGTGGCCCATATTAGGCTGCTGGCTTGGGCTTTAGGCTTGCAAGTGGGGCCTAGTGTGGGTGGCTGGTACAGGTCTGTTAGGCCCTTTCGGAGGTGGGGTTCCCAGGCCTGCCGAGGTCTTATTTGGCCTTTGGGCAGCACAGCATTGGGAGGCGGGGTTTAGGGCTTGCTTCAGGACTGCTAAGGCCTCCTTCAGTCACCTCAGAGCTGCTCAGGCCCCTGCAAGGGTGAGGCTTCAGGCCTTTTGAAGGCTTGATGGCCTGTTTAGGCCTGTGTATGTGCAGCAGTCTTTTTAAACTGACAATGCCACCTAAGAAAGGGCAGAGGGGCCTAAGGGGAAAGGCAAGGCCCCCAGGGTGGTTAGGGAGCCTACTCCTCTGGATGCTTCCAAGGCAGGAGAGGACAGCCCACCTTAGGCTGCTATCCTGGCTCACTTGGAGGCCTTGGAGAGTGCTTTCTCCCTACAAGCACATCCCATCCAACTGGTAACTGCTAAGGCTGGTGGGCCCCCAGCTAAGTGCTCCACGGGGCATGGTCAGCAAGTGGTAAGTGCGAGCGGGGCTAACCAAGCAACTAATCCTTTGAATGGTGCTAACCAGTTGACAGTGGATTTGATTTTAGTGTGACTGGACGCACTGAAGGCAGAGCCCAGCAGGACAGTTGGAAGGACACCCACCTCGGAACCTGCCACAGCTTTGACCCAGGGAAGAGATATCGGAGGTAACTCTGGTGAGTATATGACAGCTAGGTCACAAGGGTCAGGTCCCCTTTGGGGCTGGCCCCCATGGGGTTACCCATATTGGCGTCCTGGGCAAGCTTGGCCCTCCTCTGCCCCAATGGGGGCTGAGACGGATCAACAGGCTGCGACTGTGGAGGGAAGCGGCTTGCATTACTGACAACCCAATTTGCTCGAGGCCTGCGGACAGGTTCGGGGGTCTTCCCAGGGGGGAGCTGCAGCAGGGGAGTTGACTCCCAGCCCACCGCTCTGTCAGGGGTTGCTGAAGACCCCCTTGGGGACACCTCGGCCTCACAGTTCCTCTTTTCCAGAGGTCACAGCAGACCCTCTAGGGCATATTAGGGAGGGGGCATTCCATTTGAAGAGACTTCACCCCCCTTAGGTTTTCATCTGCTTCCCACAACCAGGGAAAAACTTTGATCTATTTTCCCTTTTGTATAGGGAGTTCGTTAAGAAGGACAAAGATAAGGACAAGAAGAACTCAGAAAGGCCTAAGTGGCGCCGGGTTGAGCACACATGGGCTAACTGGCTCCCTGCTTGTTTAACTTATATGGGGGTGGTACTGCAGAAACAACCTCAGTGAGGTTCGGTGCTGATCGAGTATCTGGACATCATTTACCGCGGCTATACAGAGTTCCTGGGGCAGCCTGGCTCTCATATGATGAGGCTTTTCATGAGAGGGTGGCTTATGACACCTCCCTCCCCTGGGATAAGAAGGAAGCTGACGTGTTTGCAATTCATGTCTCATTCGCAGCTGGTGGCTGAGGATAGGATGGATAGTGGCCACCTCCTGGCTAAGCAGTCGGTGCCAGCTCCCTCCCACGGGCCAGCAGGACAGGGGGTTCAATCCCACCTGCTCTACTGGGTGTTTAGCTCCCGGGATTCTTGCAGCCACAACCCATGCCGCTTCCGGCATGAATGCGCAATCTGTGGGGGGGCATGCCTTCACTGCTTGTCCTAGGAGCCAGCTCTTTGGGGGAGAATAGGGACTCCTCTGGCCAACAGAAGCAAAGACCTACTGGGGCAGCTCAAGAAAAAGGGCCCCAGTCTGGTTAAGCTACTGGAGTTGCAGCATTCACTGAGTTTTTACCCCCTAGTTCAAGAGGGTCAGTTTTTGTTGGAGGGCTACAAAGTTGGTTTTTGAATCCCTTACTCAGGGCACAGGCGTGTTTTTATGTCCAGGAACCTGAAGTCAGTTGTGGGCAGGGAGCAGGTTGTCAAACAAAAGATTAACAAGGAGAGAGACACAGGTAGAGTTTTAGGCCCCTTTTCTTCACCACCCACCGCTTCTCTCAGGGTTTCCCCACTGGGCATTGTGCCCAAGAAAATGCTAGGTGAGTTCCACCTTATCCATCACCTTTCTTATCCGCAGGGTGAATCAGTTAATGATTTTATCCCTCAACACCTGTGTTCGGTTTGCTACATGTCTTTTGACTGTGCAGTGCGAATGGTTAGGAGTTGCGGAGTTGGTGCCCTCATGGGGAAGTGCGATATAAAATCCGCATTCCACCTCCTCCCTGTCCATCCCAGGGATTTTGATTTGTTGGGATTCACTTTTGCAGACAAATTTTATGTTGATCGTGCATTGCCCATGGGCTGCTCAATCTTATTCTCGGTTTTTGAGCATTTTAGCTCTTTTCTGGATTGGGCAGTGAGGAGGTGGTCTGGTCTGCAGTCCATGGTTCATTATTTAGATGATTGTTTGTGGGTGACACAGATATGGACGAATGTAGATGTCTTATGGATCACTTCGCTGGCTTGTCAGTGGAGCTCGGGGTTCCGCTGGCAGGGGAAAAGACAGAGGGCCCTTCCTCTATTCTCACCTTCCTGGGAATTGAAATAGACACTTTGGCCCAATGCTGTAGGTTACGCTTAGCCAAACTGAGGCTTCTGCGAGACAAAATTTTGCATATGCTAACCTCCAGGAAGGTAACCCTGCTTACTCTGCAGGAGCTGGTGGGTTCCGTGAACTTTGCATACAGGTGTCAGCTTTTACAGGGAGATGTCAGCATTGGCGGGATGCAGGCTGGGCTATAAATTCCATAGTAACTGTCAAGGTCATAAAGTCTTTAGCTGGCAGCTTGGGTTATAAATCTGCCAGGCTAGAGATATAACCAGGGGGAAGGCAAGATAAAGTCAGAGGGTTTTTTTCCGAGCTCATTTGCCAAGTCAGTGTCCAAGAAGCGAAGTCAATGGGGGATTCCTAGTCCAGTTTTTCGAGAGGTCAGTCTGAGAGTCTGGGTTCTGGAAGATAGGAGGAATGCAGAGGTCATGCCAGACGTAATCAGCAGCCTGCTGCAGTCATGAACTGCCTTTTAAATCCCACTTGCTAAGGCAGGTGCACGTAATCAGCCTCCCAGCTTCTTAGAGCTTGCTTGTCTTAAACAGCCAGGCTGGCTACGCTGCTGCATGACTCTCTGTCATCTTCACTCTGCAGGTGGGAGGGTAGTCTCTTGTTCACTGTCTTAATCTGGTTGAGGGCTTCAGCTGTGTCTTGGACACTCTCCAGCTGAGGGAGAGCTGGTGCTGCATCCTCAGGAGTTTCGTCTGTTCTTCCCTCTGGGTCTGCTGCTGTTGTTATTATTATTATTGTTGTTGTTGTTGTTGTTGTCTTTATTTATACCCCGCCATTTTTCCAAAACTAGAAGTCATGGAGGCTTCCAGATAAAAAAATACATGTAATTAAAAACATACAAAATCTACATTAAAATAAGATTAAACTATTTCCAATATTAAAACCATACACACATATAGCTAAAAGAGTTCAAACTAGTTTAAAAATAATACAATAGACATTAGCAATGTTGCACCCTTCACGCCCTATCCTTAGACTTCAATTCCAAAGGCTTGTTGGAATAAGAAGTTCTTTGCTTGTCGGCAGAAGGACTGCAAGGAGGTCGTCACTCCCGAGTTGTCCTCCTTTCCCCCTCTGGAGACTCCTCTGAAGGGGGCATGACAGCAGGGTGATTGCACCTGGGCGCACCTTTTTGAGATGGGTGTGTGATACCATGTCGGCACTGTCTTGGCCCTGACATCACGTCAGGGTTTCTGCTGCACTTAGGGCAGATCCTCCTCTGCGGCCATAGGGGTGGCAAAGGCACATTTTGGCATGCAGCTGGGGCTTAGCCAGTGGGCCTCAGTGCAGTGGTTGGGCCACCGAGGGATGCACTGGTACGGGCTCCTTCCTATGCTTTTCCAATCTGCTTTGGTTCGGGAGGTGCCACAATTTTTGGTCATTCACCTCAGGGGTCATTCACTCATCAGGAGGCTCCCGCACTTTAGTCCCCCTCTGCAGGTTAAATATTCTAATATGAATTTGGTTAATTAAAGTGCCCCATTACTTAACCCAACATATGTCTCTGTGTCTTATTTCACCACTGGGCCACAATCCCACTCCGCACTCGGGACTTACCGGGTTGAGGGGGATTCTTTGCAGCATGGGGTGAATCCCAAGCCACCATCTCTGATGAGGGCGAGAGTGCCAGGAATGGTGAGGTGCCATCACAGTATGCTACGGGGTGGGGCAGCTGAGCCTATTTAAGCACACACCGCCTAACCCGCACCCTCTTTGAATCTTTGGCACCCGCCCTACCCTCCCTCTGCTACAGTGTGATTTATTTGGTCACTCTGGGGCCGACTAGGAATATTTGGTCTGCCTGCGCTCTTTGCCGGTGGGTTTCTTTTGCCTACTCCACACTGTGGTTAGCGGTGAGGGTGTGCAGGGTTAGCATGGGTGTTTTGGTTAATAGGTTATTTTGGCTGTTTGGTGTTAATATTTTAATTGGTCGCTTTAGCGAGGAAGTGTGGGAAAGGTTAAAGGTGAAGGGCAGCTAGGTGTCATCTTTAGGCACCTTTGGGAGTGATAGGCAGTTCCGGAGGCCTGAAGCTTAGGGCTATATGGCCCAGGGGTCACCTTTTGGGCCAACATGACTCATCCACTCAGAGTTTTAGGGCATCGGGGGGCACTGACGCAGGTTGGCCTCCCTACGCACCATCTGGGTGCGGTTGGGGCAAGGGTTTGGCAGATTGGCAGGCCCTTGCCCCAGCAGGGGTTGGGTCACCTGAATAGCTGCAAGCAGGCTTTGCCTGACTCATCAGGAGGCTCCATCATTTAAGTCCCCCTCTGCACGTTCATTATTCTAATATGAATTTGGTTAATAAAGTGCCTCGTTACTTAACCCAACATATGTTTTTGTGTCTTATTTCACCCCTGGGCTGCAAACCCAATTACCTTTTTGTATTGCAGGTCCAAGTTGTGATCCGTAAAGATGTTTAATAAGACCAGTTCCGGGGTAAGAAATATTATCTGTTTTGTCAGTCTTTATATTTCTTCTTTGATCTCCTTCCAGAATTTTATGATTTTGTCGCATTCCCACCACATGTGTTCTCGAGTCCTGGCTATCGCATCCTCACCAGCAGGCATGTGAATTATTTTTTAAAACTCGCACTATATATACTGGAGTTAGGTGCCATTTTTGTATTATTTTCAATGCTGTCTCTCTGTTGTTGAGAGAGATTTGTACGGAAATGTTCCTCACATATTTTGCCATTCTTCGTCTTCTATTTGGCGATTTAGATCTTTATCCCATAATTGTTTTAACATTAAATTTGATACTAAATTTTGGAGACCATCCCCTTTTCCAAGCTCTCAAGGTTAATAATTAAGATGTAGTAGTAATGACTTCAGCTATCCTGATATCTGTTGGGAGACAAATTCTGCCAAACATGGCCCCTCCAACAAATTTCTGACTTGTATTGGAGATAACTTTCTTCTACAGAAAGTGGAGGAAGCAACCAGAGGATCAGCTATCCTGGACTTGATTCTAACCAATAGAGATGATTTGGTGGATGAAGTGGCAGTTACGAGAACTCTGGGGGAAAGTGACCACACCATACTTGAATTCTTGATTTTAACAGAAGCAAAAGCTGAGTAGCCATACGCGCACCCTGGACTTCTGGAAAGCTGATTTTAATAAACTCAGAACAATTGTAAGTATGCTTCCATGGCAAGCAACCCTAATGAGAAAAGGAGTCCAAGATGGGTTGAAGTTTCAAAAAAGGAAATCCTAAAAGCTCAATGGCAAGCAATTCCAACAAGGAAAAAAGGGGGGAAACAACAGAAGAAGCCAATGTGGCTTCACAAAAAGCTTAGAGATGACCTGAAAACAAAAAAAAAGGACACAAACAGGACGTGGAAAGGCGGCCAGACCAAAGGAAGAGTACAGACAGGTATCATGGAATTGCAGGGATGGCATCAGGAAGGCTAAAGCTTAGAATGAGCTGAGGCTAGCGATGGATGCTAAAAGCAACAAAAAAGCTTTCTTCAGATATGTCCATAGTAAAAGACAGAAAAGAAATGGTGAAACAACTACTCAGTGAGGATGGCAAAATGATAACAGATGACAAAGAAAAGGCAGAAGTGCTCAATTCCTACTTTGGCTCATTCTTCTCCGCAAAAAGGGTCTATGTTTTCCCAGGAAACATGAAGTGGAAGGGGCAGGATTGGAGCTTGAGATTGATAGACAAATGGTCAAGGAATACCTAATCACTTTGAACAAGTTCCAGTCGGCAGAGCCCGATAAACTGCATCCTAGAGCATTGAAGGAACTGGCTGAAGAACTCTCAGAACCACTGTCTATTATCTTTGCGAAATCATGGAGGACTGGTGAAGTGTCGGATGACTGGAGGAGAGCTAATGTTGTCCCTATCTTGAAAAATGGCAAAAGGGAGGAACCCAGGGACTACACACCAGTCAGCCTAACATCAATCCCTGGAAATACTCTGGAGCAGATTATAAAGTGGTCAATCTGCAAGCACCTTGAAAACAATGCAGTGATTACTAGGAGCCAACATGGATTTATGAAGAACAAATCCTGCCAAACTAATCTTATCTTGTTTTTTGATTGGGTAATCTCCCTTGTAGACTGTGGGAATGCTGTGGACATAATATATCTCGACTTCAGCAAAGCTTTTGACAAAGTGCCCCATGATATTCTGATTAGCAAGCTAGCTAAATGTGGGCTGGATGGAATAACTATCAGGTGGATCCACAGATGGATCCAGAAATGTACTCAAAGAGTGCTTATCAATGGTTCCTTCTTAAACTGGGTGGAAATAATGAGTGAGGTACGACAGGGCTTGGTCCTGGGCCCAGTACTCTTCAACATTTTTATTAACGACTTGGATGAGGAGGTACAGAGCATGCTTATCAAATTTGCAGATGATACAAAATTGGGGGGGCACAGCTAATAGCCTGGAAGACAGAAAGAAAATTCAAAGGGACCTTGATAGGCTGGAGCATTGGGCTGAAAGCAACAGAATGAAATTCAACAGGGATAAATGCAAAGTTCTACAATGTGAAAAAAGAAACCAAATGCACAGTTATAAGATGGGGGCAGAGCTTGGAAAAGTTACTTTTTTGAACTATAAGTCCCATTAGTCCCAGCCATCATGGCCACTGGATTGTGCTGATGGGAGTTGTAGTTCAAAAAAGTAACTTTTCCAAGCTCTGGATTGGGGGATACTTGGCTCAGCAATACAACATGTGAGAAGGATCTTGCGATTGCTGTTGATCACAAGCTGAATATGAGCCAACAGTGCGATGTGGCTACAAAAAAGGCAAATGCTATATTAGTCTGCATTAACAGAAGTATAGTTTCCATATCGCATGAAGTATTAGTTCCCCTCTATTCAGCACTGGTTAGACCTCACCTTGGGTACTGCGTCCAGTTCTGGTCTCTGCACTTCAAGAAGGATGCAGACAAACTGGAACAGGTTCAGAGGAGAGCAACAAGGATGATCAGTGTGTACTGGAAACAAAGCCCTATGAGGAGAGACTGAAAGAACTGGGCATGTTTAGCCTGGAGAAGAAAAGACTGAGGGGAGATATGATAGCACTCTTCAAGTACATGAAAGGTTGCCACACAGAGGAGGGCCAAGATCTCTTCTCGATCATCCCAGAGTAAAGGACGTGGAATAATGGGTGCAAGTTGCAGGAAGCCAGATTTTGACTGAACATCAGGAAAACCTTCCTAACTGTTACAGCCATATGACAATGGAACCAATTACCTAAAGAGGTAGTGGGCTCTCCGACACTAAAGGCATTGCAGAATTGACTTTTTTTGAATGAAGGATCTCAGTTGATATGAGAGCCATGACAAGCCCCATTCTTTAAGTTTGGCTCTCCAGGTGTCTCAGGGTAGTGTTGGGTGCCTGTTGTATCTCAAAAATATAGGGGCAGCAACACTGAAAGCCCTGATCAGAGTTACTGTAAGGTGAGCTTCTGATAGTTTTGGAGAGTTGAAGGAGAAACTCTTCCTGCAGATGCAGTGACCTGGTGGGTATGTCAGGAATAATACAGTCTCTCAAGTAACCGGTCTTGAGCTGTATATGGCCTTATATGTACTAAACCCTTAAACTTGGCCCAATAGCATGTTGGCAGCCAGTGCAAATCCCCCAAACATGGTGTAATATGCTGCCATGTGGTATGATTGATTAATTAATTAATTTTATCCCACCAGTCCTCCCAAAGGAGCCCAGGGCAGCAAACATACAAGAAATAAAACAATTAAAATATCTAAAAATATCTAAAAACAATGCCAATACATTCAGTAAGCACTGAAAAGGTAACTGTGAAGGTGCCTGTCTAATATTTAAGGGAGGGAATTCCAAAGGGCATGTGCCACAACACTAAAGACCCAATTCCTATATTGTGCAGAATGGAGCTCCTGATAAAATGGTATCTGCAGGAGGCCCTCACCTGCAGAGGGCAGTGAATATGTTGGAATAGGCAAACTTGCATGTTCACTTTAAGGGATATTTGGGGAAATATCCCATGTACCCGTTTACCATAATGTAACTTCCTAATGGATGGTGTTAGTTACCTGGCTTCCTCCTCCTTTGTCCTGGAGATTTTTGAATAATCTCCATTGCTGATTTTTTTACCTCTGGGAGAGGCCGCATGGCAGATGCTTTCCTCTGAGAGCATCACTACCAAAGACTAAGACGGACTAAGACTTCTACTTTTTCTTTCATCTAAACTAAAGCCTATGTTTCTGAACATATGAAAGGTCATGAGTAAATATTCTTTATCTTTTACCTAAGAAGATTGTGTCTGTTGTTATTTGTGCCTAAGGAAGGTGTGGACTAGTTTACATTCTCACTTTGCTGCTTGCATTTATCTCTACTAAGAAATAGGACCACGAAACTTAGTTTCTATTTCATTTTATATTTTTAAAATACCAAAAAATATAAGGAGTAAGATGATATTTCAGTTATCCTAGTTGCAAGCTGCATAGGGCTTTATATACCAAACCCAGCACCTTGAACTTAACCCGATAGCTAATTGGCAGCTAATTCAATTCTTTCAGCAGCAGTGGCAATATTCTGCTCCAGTGAGCAGTTGAGCCACCACACTTTGCATGAGCTGCAGCTTCTGGACAAACCTAAGGGCAGCCGCACATAGAGTGCATTTCAGTAATCCAACTTGCAAGTAACCAGCACTTGGACAACAGTGGGCAGGCTATCCCAGTCCAGAAACGGTCACAGCCATCTTACCAGCCAAAGTACTAACTTATCAGTACTAACTGCTGTCTGTGGGTCAGCTTCAAGGGTACTATGTTTGCTACTTTTTTTGAAGGAAGTGAGAAGCAGAGAAATGGGTTACAGTAGCAGCTCAAATGGACATAGGCAAGAAGAATCAATTACCACTTTTTCTTATGTTAAACAAGTCAGAATGAATACTAAATAATGGTTGGAAACTCTTTTTATTAAATTATAATTGTCAAAACAAAGTATAGTTTTTCACATTGTAACAAAACAAATTTTTGCAATGTAATCAATACTGAAAAGTACTAAAGTCTGTATAATATTGAAAAATAAAGCAAATAAGAATTTATAACTATGTTGTTTTCATTTTCATTTTAGAGTACTGTATATACAGAATATGGATATATATTGTCTTGAATCTAGTTATTCTAAAAACATGATAAAGACCACCATTCTACAAATCTATTTGGACACTCTCATTACTGAATAAGCAAATAAGGATGAATGCTTAATGGATAGGTAATCTGGAGGAGCCTTTTGACAGTACTCAAAGTAGGCTGGGATCAGTAGCAGCCAGTGTTGTGAGGCAGAGCTGTGGAACTGCCCTTTGGAACATCAGCATCATTACAGCTTAAATGAATGTGGTAGGGCAGGATAGTGGTAAGGTCAGGGCTGCATTGACATGGGAGTGACAAATTGCCCAGACCTGTCCACATAAGTTGTAGTGATGCCCCACTACATCAGCTTCCACTGGAAGGGATACCATTCCACATCTATTCAAGTGGGGCATCCTATTTCTTTGCAATGGAAGTTGAAACCCCTTCTCCGCATCCTGTGGTTCCATTCCTATTCCCCAACCCCCATCATGGCAGGGGGAACACCCAGACACATGAAATGCTTTCACATGTTGTAACACCATTATTAGGTTGGCCCTGAGTCTCAGTAAGCCATATAAACTCACATAGATTTTCAAATGTTTTGGTGAGACAGCATGACATTTTCATTTTCTTTTAAAAAAATGATTATTTAGATTTATATCCCTCCCTTCATCACTTTTGTGATCCCAGAGTGGATAACAGCAATTTGAAAAGCTATTAACTAAATTAAAAAATCTACAGTAAACACACAATAGAAAATAGCCACCAGCAACAATTATCAAAGCCTATCCCATCAAGATACAGCAGCAAATAGCAAAACCTCCCCTAAGGACATGACAGCAGCAGGTACATCCAACACAACATCAGTCTCCACAAAAAGTCTAGGAGAATAAAAATTGTTCAAACTGCTGCTGAAAGTTTGCCAAAGATGGTGCCAATCACATAGCAAGCCCCTCTCCCATTATTACACATTTACAATTGGGTCACTCTCCTTTATACATTATATGCATGAAGAGGCTCAAAGAGCAGAAGGAGAATAGAGACCTCCCTCCACCCTCTCACTCTCTGCGCTAGGGCACCTACATGTGAACAGCTGCTCACAAATAGATGATCCATGCAATCAGGATCCCAGTCACACAGTGATCCAAATCACATGGAGCAGCTGCCTTTAAGGCCTTTGCCTTCTCCCTGTGTCCTGGAAACTCAGTTGGAAAAAATGCTCTGACTGATGACTGTCCCCAGGTGCCTGGTGTTCCCATGTTATTAAAAGTCTATGGAGGCAAAACAGGTAGCAGAAACGGAACAGAAGTCTTTCCATAGGATCACAGGAAATTTCCTTAAACTGAGACAGATCATTGGTCCATCTACCTCAACATTGTCTATATTGACTGGCAGTGATTGACCAGTGTTTCAGACAGGGGTCTCTCTCAGCTCTACCTGCGGATACCTAGGATTGAATCTGGGGCCTTTTGCATGCAGTGTATGCATTCTACTACTGAGCCATTGCCCTTCCAGCAGAAAATGAGAAAATCTATAGTCTTGCCTGAGGATATCATCTCCAAAGTATTCTCAACCATTCTCCCAGACCCTCTGGCCTTTTGGAAAAGGAGATATACAGAGGTGGCAATGAAAATGTGTCAGTCAGGACAGGTTTGATACTCCTCAGTCAAGGTGATCTCCACAATATAAGCATTTACTTAGGTTTTATAAATTTTGTGTTTGCCTCTTTGCTTAAGAAAGGCCAGGGGATCAAGCATAATCTACCTTCCCCAATCCCATACAAGCTAGTAGAAGAGGACCCATACCAGTCAGTGCCAGGATTGGTAGGGCCCTTTCAAGACATCTTAAATGGATCAGAGTAACAGTAAAATCCAACAGCAAGGTGGTGGTGGGATATATGTATGGGTGTCTATACAGAGAGATAGAAATATATAGATATAGATATATGCAAGTGTTTTTTAAAAAAGACGTTCAGTGTGTGGGGCAGCGAATACTATTGAGCTTGATTGTGGGTTCAGATCCCCAGTCAGCGACAAAGTTCCCTGAGTGACCTTGGGCAAGTCTTTCATCTTAACCTAATTCACAGGGTTTGTAGGAGGATAAAATGGGAAGAAGCTTATATATTCTTGAGTGCTTTGACTAAAGACAGATAAACAACAGATAGATAGACAGACAGACAGACAGTACTTAAGTTATAGCATGAGTACATAACATTTGACTGTAAAGCCCTTGAACCATATGCTCCCTCATTAATGTAGACTATTCATCATCTCTGGGGTGGTACCTGGCCATTTTCCTCAATCAGAAATTTATGAATTAATGGAAGAGCTTAGGTCGGTACATTTTCTCTGCAATGGTTGGGTGGAACAGTTTTACTGGATGAAATAGTTGCATAAGAAGTTTATCATGGTCTTCAGTCTTGGCCTCTTATTTCATCAGAAAGCACTTGACAGGAACATTACATATCAGAGAGGGAATGGCAAGATTGCATCAGATAAAGGGATAAAATTAAGGATTATAACTGGAGGCTGCCTTTTGAATGGAAAAAATTGAATAATTTCCGTGCTACTGTCATGTCAGGTGATAAAAATTAAATAGTGCCATCCGTTTTCATTTTGACTTCCCATAAATGTACATTGCATCAATAAGGTTGAGCTAAGGTAAATAACTTACTCAGCAGGTAGGAAGTGACTTGGAGGAACTCAAAAGCTTCTTAACAGAAAAATAAAAAAGAACCTTGTCCTGTTCATCCATCATGACATTCACTTCACGTATACACACATTATTTCAATAACATTATTTCAATAAGCCTTGCTTCTTTTCTGACAGACAGATCCCTCTGATAGTACCACATTTCCTCCTAAATTGCATAATGCCAGAAACCTCTCCTCAGAGAGATTTCAAAGCTGTTTGGTGACTGGATGCTGAAATATGAAAAGAAAGGGTTTTTTCCCCCTTCTTGCTGTATATCCTGGGTACTATCACCCTCAAAGACATTTTCTTATTGATTGACTGAGAAGTTAAACATTTTTCCTTCCCAGTGCTTCCATTTTCTCTTTCTTTCATGCACCGAAGAACAACACCTCACTACTACTAACTTGCATGAATTACTAGGGTCGGCCCTGACATTAGGCAGAATGAAGTCACATATATTGAGGGGCATGGAGTGCCCCTCTCTGCCTTCAAAGCTAGCTTGCTGCCCTCTGGTGCAGGAAAGTATGCTATCCCTTTACCAGTGTTAAAGTAAAATTCACCTGCTAGCTTTGCGAATCGTCACAAGGAGAGTAATTTGGCACCATTTTCCTTATAAGTAAGTAAATAAAAAGGCATGGTTTGGCTGACTGCATTTCCCAGGAACCTTCTGGGAGAGTTCAGATTAACTGGCAATCTCCTCCGGCTCTCTCACCTTTGCATTGTTTTAATGGGCTTGGCAATTAAAATGTCAGCAATAGCTAGATTTATTTTTTAAAGCCAAGAAAGTACTTGCAGTCTTTTTTTAAAAAAATACTCTTTTCTTTTGAGGAACTTATCCTGGTTCTTTCTTTCTTTCTGATGTTTGGTGAAGAGGAGTTCCTGGTTAGTGCCGCTTTATACAACCCTCCCCCCTTTTATGAATATGCCAAATCAATTTTACAGAAGGCTTTTCATCTCATTCACTTGGCAAATGGAAATATGTATGTTAAAACTAAACTATCTGTTAAGGAAATGAGAAGGATACCCAGGGGGCTTCATGGTCTTTGAGAATTAGCAAATAAAAATTTGCAGATGTCATTTATTCTTTCCTTTAAAAAATTACAATAAATGTAAACAGAAGGATGAAATTTCTTAAATGTATCCAGTCACCCTGCAACTGGGCAGCCATTTGAGGCTTCATATTTGGTAGCCACAATACTGTTGAGATGTTCTGCATAAGGTATGGCATTTGTATAGTGGCAAAGAATCTCTAGCTCTTTCCTCTCATTTCTTCTGTTTGCCATTTGTTGGAAGGAAAATGTCAGCAAAGGGAGCAGCAGCTCCAGACTTGCTTGGAGATTAATCACGCATGTTACAGTACAATACTGAATCCACTGACCCATACATAAAGGCATCTTTCCTTTCTGCAACAACACGGTCAATACATGGCATCCACTGAAAAAAGTGAGAGTGCAGTCCCAGCCAATGCAGTCATTAAAGAACAAAAGTCCAAATGGCAAAAACGTTATCATAGGTTTGACCAGGCTTCATTAAAAAAAATACTGATACCTTTTGAACAATGAAAGTCCACTTTAAAAGAGGCAAATGCCTGCTGTTGGACATCTGAGCCTATGTGCAAAGAACCTGCTCTTCTAGTTAGAGTAATCCTCCTTGGAGTAATCATGGACCTTCAGTTATGAACCACAACAGGCTCTGTATTTATTAGCTCTGTTAGGCAAAGGAAGGTACCATGGCAGTTGGGCTAGTTAGGCCTCAGGTGCCTTCAAACTTTGCAGCTGTAGAATTCTACCACCCTATTCCTAAAGATATTGTGGGACCGGTTTTACATGTTCCTCTGCAGTTTTAGCCTTAAGACATCACTTTCATGTAGGCCAGACTCAGAGATAGTCACTATGGTCACTCTGTAACCCCCATGACAACAGCTGACATTCCCCATCTACATTTGCAGGGAGAGAGGGAGTGGTGCCATGGAAACAGAGAAAGAAATTTGACCCACCACTAGGTTCCATAAGGGCTAGAAGCATGTGTGTGTTTTTAAATGAAAGATAAGAAGACAAAGCTGAATTCAGTACACATTTTGCACTTTTTTATGCTTCCATAGAATTGCATTGTACATACATACAATCCTGACTACAGTGCCATAATTAACAAGAGGAATAGATATTTACTGAGCTACCAGAAAACACAATGTTGTACGTCTCAATTAATATATTGATGATGCTGTTTATTTGGAGCCAGCTCTCCACAATCCTTTCATTTGCAATCTATTGGTTAGTAGAATGAAAACACAAAAAATATTCCTGATAGTGCACAGTCTGCATTTCTTGCAAAGTAGTAATTATGTTGTTGCAATACACTGATCTGTATTTAGTGTCTAGAGTTTTCCAGATACAGTGCCTAGAGAGTTAGTGGTATGAATTCCATTAATGTCAAATTGCAAACATATGGCCATCATGCTCTGAAAATATATCCTTCTGTTTGCATTGTATTTCAGTTGAAATTACATGGTAAATATGCTATGATGGTAAACAGTTAAGCCCAAAGTTTATAGGAAAGGGATTATTCATTGTATCATTGATAAAAGAATCCGGGTGGGGGCTTGAAACAATCTATGTCTGTGGCTTTCTCTTAATGTACAGTTTACAGCTTCATGTAAGGGACAGCTTGCTGAATATTTACTGCAATGGATCATATTTCTTATTTAATTAAAAGAATTCTATCCAGGCTGTGCTTGAATGTCCTGTAATTGCATCCATGCCATAGTCGCTGCTGCACTATTGAAATCTGAAGGTGGTTCCTGACAATAATTTGTTTTTGGATGATCATCAGCCATTTTGTTTGTTTGCTACTGGTCATTCAATTCTTTTCCAATGGAGACTGGGCTGATTCCTCTGAAAAGTTTGACATATGCAAGTTGACCGCAGGAGCAGTGCACATTGACTGTAACATATAGACAGCTACATAGCATTCTACACACACCCTCGGCTAACCTGACACTAATTACTCATCTATAAAACACTTTTCTCCCATTCAGTTCCTCTTTGGTGTTGTTGCTGGTGAGAGCAGTCATGAGGGCACAGTCTCATAATTTCCTTGTTAAAAAAATAAATACCCAGACTCCACTGATTGCCTGATAATATGTGAAGGAAACTCACCTCCAGACTGTCAGCATTCTGTGGAAGGGTTCCAATAACATGCCAGAAATTTAGGATTGCACAATTCAAGTTGATTAAAGTGCTCTGTCACATCAAATCCCCTTTTTTTCTTTTGCAAACAGAAAGAAAAAAGAATGTCAGTTCATATGAACAAAAAGAACCTATCAATCGTAACTGAAACACATTCAGAGCTTGGAAAAGTTACTTTTTTGAACTACAGCTCCCATCAGCCCCAGTCAGCATGGCCACTGGATTGGGCTGATGGGAGTTGTAGTTCAAAAAAGTAACTTTTCCAAGCTCTGACATATATATTAATAGACGCAGTCCATATGTCCAAGCAGATATCCAAATGTGATTAATAATTATAAGATTGAAGTGTAGAAAGGGCAGTAAGACCTTCAGACAATTGAGTGATGGATGGTGGGTGTTTATCCTTTCAACCTTGAAGTACATCTCTTTGCAACCATCATGGTTCACAGGATCCACTTTTGTTGTTCATCTGTTAGACCCCACATCACAGGAATAAATTTGAAACTGCATGAACATCTGCATGTCAGGGATTTTTTTTAAAAAAAGTTAATATGAACAACAATGTCTGACCAAAAAGAGGACACCACTAGACACATCCACATCATAAATGTCAAAGAGGCATTATCAGCATTACATCGCCAACATCTATCTGAGTTAGCCAATTTCTTCCTATAAAGATGTTGTGGAGTCCAACACTGTTTAATCAAGTTTTAATTTTAAGTCTAAAGAAACATTGCATATAGATGCTAAAGCAACTTTCCATTGATCAGACTGCATGGAACTCTCTAATTCCATCTTCTATTCATCTATAATATCCTGAACATCCAATTTACAACATTCCAATAAACATTTATAAACAACTATTACAGTTTTTACTTTCAATAAAGATCCAATTACTTCCTCCAACATAAATCTTTTAAAAATAAAGACTTTTGTGGTTAGGAAAGTGACAGGGAAATGCACTAAAAGTATAGAATAAACAATTGATTAATGGAAAGATCCACTTCACAAGCAAATCAGATTGAAAGTTCATTGTACAATCTCTCACAAACAAATCAAATGAATTCTCAATGAAAACCAAACATTGTCTAATCTCCATGCAAGCTTTGTGCAAGCAAATCAAGATGAATGCTGAATCAGCAGGTTGTTGAGAGGAACCGTAAAAGACAGATCTGGGATCCTGGTAAATATTTGTTTTATTGTTTGTACTTATAGCCTGTCCTTCACCAAATGAGAAATTTACAAAAATATACAAATTAGAATAAGTACAATGTATAATTGAAATCATAAAATAAAAACCACAAAACCTATCATTTTCAGAATATTTAGACAGCAATGCAGATTAGCAGTGCAGAGCAACACAGGAGGAGGGAAGATATCCACTCAGTTAAAGGCCTAGGTAAAGAGGTGTGTCTTGACCAGTCATTGAAAGGCATAGAATGATAGTAATAATAAATAATAATAATAAATTTAATTTATATGTCGCCTATCTGGCCAAAGACCACTCTAGGCGACGTACATGAAGAGTTAAAATACAATACAATAAAATACCGTAATAAAATAAGACAATGCAGCAACAATAATAATAACGAAGGGTATAAGGCGTTTGATCATAACAGTTAACCCTCCCCGGAAGTCCCAAAGGCCTGTTGAAAGAGCCAGGTCTTTAAGGCTTTACGAAATGTATTTAGGGAACAGGCGTGCCGTAGATCTTGTGGGAGGGAGTTCCAAAGAGTGGGGGCCGCCACTGAAAATGCCCTCTCTCTGGTTCCCACCAATTGAGCTGTTTTTGTCGGCGGGATTGAGAGAAGGCCCTGTGTGGCAGATCGTGTCGGGCGGCATAATTGGTGGCGTTGCAGGCACTCCTTTAGTAGACTGGGCCGAAACCGTATAGGGATTTAAAGGTTAATACCAACACCTTGAATTGGGCCCAGAAAACAACAGGAAGCCAGTGTAGATCGAACAACACAGGCGTGATGTGATCCCGGCGGCGACTATTCGTAAGTAATCGAGCCGCCGCGTTTTGTATAAGTTGTAGTTTCCGGACCGTTTTCAAGGGTAACCCCACATAGAGCGCATTACAGTAATCCAGTCGAGAGGTGACCAGGGCATGTACTACTAGTGGGAGTTGATGATCAGGAAGGTAGGGCTGCAGCCTTCGTATAAGGTGTAGTTGATACCAGGCTGCCCGGCTCACTGCCGAGATCTGAGCCTCCATGGACAGCCTGGAATCAAGTACAACCCCAAGGCTATGGACCTGGTCCTTCAGGGGTAGATTTACCCCGTTGAACTTCAGGTCAACATCTCCCAACCTTCTCTTATCCCCCACGAGCAGCACCTCGGACTTATCGTGGTTCAACTTCAGCCTGTTCCTCCCCATCCAACCACTCACGGACTCCAGGCACTTGGACAAGGTCTCCACAGCCAACTCTGGTGAAGATTTAAATGAGAGATAGAGCTGAGTGTCATCTGCATATTGGTGACAGTGCAGCCCAAATCTCCTAATGATTGTCCCCAGCGGCTTTATATAAATGTTAAATAGCATGGGAGAGAGGATAGAACCCTGTGGCACACCACAATTGAGAGGCCAAGGGTCTGAAACCTCCTCCCCCAATGCTACCTGTTGGTACCTATCGGAGAGAAAGGAACGGAACCACTGCAGTACAGTACCTCCAATTCCCAATCCCTCCAGGCGATGTAAAAGGATACTGTGGTTGACAGTATCAAAAGCCGCTGAGACATCAAGGAGGACAAGAAAGGTGAATTCTCCCCTATCTAATGCCCTCCTTATATCATCTACCAGAGCGACCAAGGCTGTTTCAGTTCCGTGACCAGTCCTGAAACCCGATTGGTATGGATCCAAATAATCCGTTTCATCCAAGTGTGCTGACAACTGGTTGGCCACCACTCGCTCAATGACCTTGCCCAAGAATGGAAGATTCAAAATTGGGCGAAAGTTATTAAGAACTTGGGGATCCAAGGAGGACTTCTTCAAGATGGGCTTTACAATTGCCTCCTTGAAAGCTGATGGCATCACACCCTCTTTCAAGGATGCGTTTACCACCGCTTTAATCCCCATGCCCAATTTCTCTTTGCAGCTCACAAGGAGCCATGATGGGCAAGGATCATTCAGGCAAGTATTTATTGTATTTATATATTGTGCTTGCTTTTACCTTTTATGTACACCGCCCAGAGAGCCTTCGGGCTTACGGTGGTATATAAATTAAATTAAATAATAAATTAAATAAATAAGTGGTAGGCTTCACAGTTGAGAGCACCTTGTCCACATCCTCAGAAGAGAGAAGCTGAAATCGATCCCAATTTACCGGCTTGCAACTGGCCAACTCATTTACTGTGTCCACAGCGCACGGGATCGAGCTCCACAAGTGTTCGATTTTATCGGCGAAGTGCTTTGCCAATCTGTCACAGGAGGCTTTTGACTGTTCCAAGGGTTCCTGAGCAACTGGACCGACCAGGCTTCGGACCACCTGGAACAGCCTCCTGGGACAGCACTCCGCAGACGCAATAGAGGCAGCAAAGAACGCTTTCTTTCCTGCCCTAATTGCCACTTGGTAGGCAGCTACTGCTGCTCTAACCTGTGTCTGGACATCTTCGGAGCGGGATTTCCGCCACCAGCGTTCTAGTCGTCTCACCTCCTGTCTCAGCGAACGCAACCGTGGTGTATACCACGGTGCTAACTGAGTTCTATTCAGGGGGAGAGGATGTTTCGGAGCCACCCGGTCTAATGCCCTGGTGATCCCATCATTCCACTCCCTCACCAGGGTTTCGACCGGGCGGCCTTCAGCAGGTTCCAATTCCCCAAGCGCAGTTAGGAATCCTTTTGGATCCATCAGGCGCCTGGGGTGGACCATTCTAATAGGTCCTTCACCCCTGCGGAGGGGGTGTGGCATTGAGAAGTCTATGCTTACCAGGTAGTGATCTGACCATGACACAGGGGTGGAATAAACCACTCCCAACTTCAGAGCACTTCTCTCCTCTTCCAGGACAAACACAAGGTCGAGAGCATGACCGGCTACATGGGTGGGTCCCCTATTACTAAGGCGCAGTTCCCAGGAAGCCATAGTTTCCAGGAAATCCCGAGGGGCTCCAGTGAGAGTGGACTCGGCATGCACGTTGAAGTCACCCAGTACTAACAATTCTGGGGACAACACCCGTACAGCCGAGACCACCTCCAGCACCTCGGCCAGGGAGTCTGTTGTGCAGCGGGGTGGGCGGTACACTAGCAGGATCCCTAAACTGCCCTTCGGGCCCAACCTCCAGTACATGCAATCAACACATTGAGTCCTATGGAGAGGGAGTCTGGCAAAAACCAAAGACTCTCGAAAGATGACTGCCACACCCCCTCCCCGCCTGCCTACCCTCGGCTGTTGTGCATAACGGAAACCTGGTGGACACATGGCCTCGAGAATGGGAGCAGAGGCCTCGTCCAGCCAAGTTTCTGTAATACATGCCAGGTCTGCACGCTCATCCAAGATCATATCATGGATGAGCGAAGTTTTTTGTGCCACAGACCTGGCATTACACAACAACAGTCGAAGGTCGGCAGGAACCTTACGTCCCCCAGTTTTCGTCTGGTTCTGGACAGACCCGGAACAGGGGATGGGTATAACACATCTATCCCCTGTTCCCCTATTCTGGCGTGGTCTGCCAGCAGCACCCTTCCAGCACCTGCCGCCCAATGTTCCAATAACTTGGGCCCCAACTCCCTCCCTGACTTGCACATGCCTCTATCCCTATCAATCAATCAACAGGCCACCCACCCTAAAACAATATTGGTCCAGAGACCCGCCTCCATACCCTATAACAATTATAATTAATTAAATTAATTAAATTACATAAATAAATTAAACAATCAATATAATAACATACCAATTCCACATTCATATATTCAACATCCACCCCAGTATCACATTCATACATGCAGACATTTACATATGCATATACACCCCATCCCATCCCAACCAGCACAGCCACCTCCACACTACAACCAGCAGCAATCCAACCACTTTAGCGCTGTAAAGTCCAGGCAGCAGGGGGGCGGCAGTGGCGATAAAAAACAAAAAACAGGCTACAGAGAAGACCCCCGGAGGTAGCACGGCCCGCAGCAGCAACAACTGTAAAGTAGGGCCATAACAACGGCACCTCAGCAGTTATCCAGTGCCGTAATGGCAGTGTTCTTCCATTGGGATTGCTCTTGCTACCGCCACTGTTGTCATTCGTCGGCTCCCGCAGCGCTCTCACCGCCGCCTCCCCGGTGCACTGTCGCCATCCACCGGCTCCTTCAGCGCTCTCACCGCCGCCACCCGGCGCATCAAGGCTCTCCCCGGCCTCCCAGGCCCAAACGCCGCCACACCTCCGCGGCTCCCACGCCACTATCAAGCCACTCCTCCTCTGCAGATCTTCACGCTACCTCCCTGCTTCCTCGTCGCCGCTGGGCCAGTCCTCCCGTTGCCGGACAGGGTCGGTTTCTGCGGCGCTCCCACCGCCGCTCACCACTTCCCAGTCTGGTAGCCTCCCGCGACACTCTCACCGCCGCCGAAGACACACCTCAGAAAAAAAAAATGTTTCATCTCCTGCCCCACCAATCCTCAGCAGTATTTGGGAAGGCATGACACATTTTCTTACAACCAATTTAATACATATACATTTTATAATAGCGCTTTTCAGGAGAAGGTAAAATACCTTTGAATTATTATTTAGTGAATAAGTATGTTCCCCTGTGAGGCTACTGTGATAAAATGTAGCTAGCATGTGAAGACTTAAGAGAAAGGCCAAAAGTGCAATCCTACCCATGTCGATTTTGAAATAACTCCGCTGTATTGAGTGAGGCTTGCTCTCAGTGAAGTGCACATAGGATTGCAGCAATCCTAGACATATGGTTGCAATTAGGGTTGCCAGGTCAGAAGCATCCTAAACCCTGAGATTTCAGGGGTGGGCCCTAGTGATGTCATGGCACAGAGCCCTAGTGATGTCATTAAACATGATAGGGTAAGCATCAACCACAGTTACTTGGAGGATACCACACACAAAAATTTCTCTGCTTGGAAATTAAGAAAGAAATCTTAAGTAAATGAGGGTATTCCCGGGTCAAGCTAAAGTGACAGGATCATTCTTTCTCATCTGTTTAGGGAGCCTGGGTAGGAACATTTAATCTAGCCTACTTGCTTCTGGCAAGAAGGGTTTAACTGCTCTCAGGCCAGGCTAGTCACCAGAAGGCCACTGCAGGAAGAAGGGAGCCTAGTGTTGTGGAGATGTTAAATGGGAGCACTTAGGAGTAAAGATGGGTGCCCTTGAAGGCTGCAATTCTAAACACACTTACTAAGGAATTAAGCCACATAGAACTCAACAGGACTTACTTCTGAGTAGATATGGTTAGGATTATGCTGTTGGTAAGGCTTAACTAGGGATCATCTGCAAAGATATCAATATCAAAGCAGGGTTGGCAACCCCTTGCCTGGAATGCCCTGTCTGCCTTTTAATGTGACTGCTCCAAACCTCTTTTATTGTTGTTGTTGTTGTTGTTGTTGTAATATGTTTTATATTATTTTGTTCACCACTTTGGGGGCCTTTTGGCCAAAAAGTGGTTAACAACAACAACAGCAACAATAATAATAATTACAGACTTGACCCTATGAATATATTAATGAAAATGACATACAAAATGCATTATATTAGGAGAAAGTGCTTGCAAAATGTATACATTAGTCAAAACTGCATACAAAATGCGTTTACCAGGAGAAATTCACACTAAAATGCTGAAGAATTTCCATGAGAATTAAAAATAATTGCAACTCAGGAAAATGTAGAGAACTGAATTTAAAATTGGAAAAATGAGAAAGCAAGGGAACTGAAATTGACAGATCTTTCCATCCCTAGGTACAGCTCACAGCAGTACTGAGCTGCTATCAAACAATACCAGCCCTGTTCAGGTATTTTTCCACACATGGTTCATTGCATATATTGGGGGGAGTGAAGCTCACCTGCCAATCCCCCATCCTCATCAGCTATATCTTTGTTCACTGAGGTGAAAGAACTTAGATTCTTTGGGTCTTCAGAGTTCCTGATCATGTGGGGATGAATGCATGAAGAATCTCACTTCAGATGATTAAGTTTCAATGCACAAAGACTGGGTGTGGAGCCGGTGGGGATGAGGACACAGGAGAAGGGTCCACCATGCACACTATCGGGGCCAATGGTCTGAAGGTGTAAAGCCATTCCAGTACTCCTATCACTGCATTTGCATTATGCCAACATTGCTTCTGGCGTACCCCTCTCCCCCTACCTCCCAGAAAGCAGCAATGTGACCAACTGGACATCAGGTGAGCAGCAGTACCCCATCATTGCATGGTGGTGGTTCCACTCCAACTTGGCGGGTCGGCTCCAGAAGGTGGTGCTTGGGGAACATTTCATGGCACCCTGAACTTTCCAGTATGGGGTTCCACAGGGGTCAGTTCTGTCCCCCATGTTGTTCAACATCTACATGAAACCGTTGGGTGCGGTCATCTGGAGCTTTGGAGTGCGTTGCCATCAGTACGCTGATGACACGCAGCTCTATTTCTCCTTTTCATCTTCTTCTGGTGAGGCTGTCAATGTGCTGAACTGGTGCCTGGCTGCGACAATGGACTGGATGAGGGCTAATAAACTGAGGCTCAATCCAGACAAGACTGAGATGCTGCTAGTGGGTGGTTCTTCTGACCGGATGGTGGATGTCCAACCTGTCCTGGATGGGGTGGCACTCTCCCTGAAGGAGCAGGTTCGTAGCTTGGGGTTTCTCCTAGAACCATCTCTGTCACTTGAGGCTCAGGTAGCCTCAGTGGCACGGAGTGCCTTCTACCAACTTCAGTTGGTGGCCCAACTACGTCCCTATCTGGACAGGGATAACCTGGCTTCAGTAGTCCATGTTCTGGTAACCTCCAAGTTAGATTACTGCAATGTGCTCTATGTGGAGCAGCCTTTGAAGATGGTTTGGAAGCTGCAGCTTGTGCAAAATGCAGCAGCCAGATTGGTAACAGGGACCAGACGGTCCGAACATAGAAAACTGATTCTGGCCCGCTTGCATTGGCTGCCTGTATGATTCCAAGCTCGACTGAAGATGCTGGTTTTAACCTATAAAGCCTTACACGGCTTAAGACCACAATACCTGATGGAACGCCTCTCCCGACATGAACCCACCCATACACTATGCTCAACATTGAAGGCCCTCCTCCGGGTGCCTACTGCGAGGGAAGCTGGGAGTCTGGCAACAAGGGAGAGGGCCTTCTCAGTGATGGCCCCCAAATTATGGAATGATTTCTCTGACAAGGTGCACCTGGTGCTGACACTGTTATCTTTTCGGCACCAAGACTTTCTTCTTCTCCCAGGCATTTTGGCATGTGTTTTTAAATTGCTTTTTAAAAAATGTGTTTTTAAATTTGTATATTTTTGTTTAATGTTTTTAATTGTTGTAAACTGCCCAAAGAGCTTTGGCTATGGGGTGGTATAGAAATGCAATAAATAAATAAATCATTATACTATGATTAGGGCCAGAGGTTACCAAATTAGTTAGGCCAGGAGTTGCCAGTGTAGTGCTGGTAAGTGTACTTGTGCCTAAAGAGGCCTTATCAGGCACTTACAGGGTTGCTTTTCCCTGCAGAAATTAGCCTTGAAATAAGTGTTCCATTGTTTCCAAAAGATTAGACTGTGGTGCATGCTTGGTCCCAGGGGTGGTGGTGGGTTACTAGGGATGAGTGAGAATTTTGATACAGTTCGCATTTCAAGCAGAATTTATCAAATTCGCACTTTCTGAATCAGTATGAGAACCAAAACACAGGCATCCTTAGAAATTTTTATTTATTAGAATTTTGTGGTGCAGTTCACCAACTAAATAATGTTTACAAAAATGCATATATGAGGGGAATGTGTGCATAAAAATGAATATATGAGTGAAAACATGCAAAAAGGCACAAAATGATGAGAAATGGCTTGCAGAAATGTGTACCTTTGTTAAAACTGTTTATAAAAATATGTTTATTAGGAGAAATTCACACTAAAAAGTTGGAGAATTTTCATGATTTAAAAAAAAATGCATATTGCTGCAGAAATTGGGAGAACTGAATTTCAGATTGGATAAATGAGAAACTGAGAGAACCAAAACAGACAGATCTTTCTATCCCTATCGGGTACTCATTGCAGTTTCATGGGTTTGCAAATGCGCCCCCTGCCCCAATAAGTTTGGTAATCCCTGAGTTAGACCAATTCTTCTTTACCCCCAAATCCTGTGACCACTTTTAAATTTGGTACATATGGATAAAACTTTGTTTTGTCAAATACCAGACTAGCTTGGAATGCTGAATTATAGGAAGAGACTCAGGAATGAATTCCCACTGGTGATCAATTACACAAATAATGCATTTTCACAGATTAGTTATATTTGTTCATTGAACCTAGTCCCCATTTCTTTACACATTTTTGAGCTGCGACAGGAGGGGTATTTCTTGTGTGTGTCCATTATGAATAAGGTAAATAAATTGTGCAGCTGTCTTGCGTAAAACAAACAATGCACCAGCACACAAATCCTACTGTGACACTAACAGAAAAAGGCCTCTTAAGAAAATAAAATAAACAAGTTCGTTTTCTCTCAAGCATGTTAATCAGTCCTTGACGAAGCATAGCCACAATGGCATGCCATAATTAGAAATTCAGCATTCCTGGTGATTTAATGAAGAGGTACATTTTATTTCAAATGGCCTCACATACCTTAAAAAATGTGGATGAAACCATGATGATTGAACTGGGGGTTAGAGCTGTTCTTAATTAATTAATTAATTAAATTTATACTTCTCTCCTCCCAAAAAGAGCCCAGGGCAGCAAACAGATGATAAAGCACTAAAAACATCTGAAAAGCCAATTCCAATACAGATGCAGACTGGGAGAATGTTTCTCGTTAAAAGGCTTGCTGAAAGACAGGGGTCTTCAGTAGGTGCTTAAAAGATAACAGAGGGTGTCTGTCTAATATTTAAGGGGAGGAAAATCCAAAGGGTAAGTGCCACAGCACTAAAGGTCTGCTTCCTATGGTGTGCAGAACAGACTTCCTAATGGTATCTGCAGGAGGCCCTCACCTGCAGAGTGCAGTGATCATATATATGAGGTGAGACATATATGAGGTGAGACAATCTTTCAGGTATCGTGGTCCCAAGCTGTACAGGGTTTTATATACCAAAACCAGGGTTCCCTGGGGGAAGAAACCATGACCATTTAAAGTGGTATAATATTGCTTTAAATGTATAATGCAGATAGGGCCTCAAGCGCTCCTTTCTCACAATCTGTTTAACACACAGGCACCACACGGTTTGGCCAATGAACAGCTATATTGTGTCCCACCATGGAGTCCTTAACAGTAGAGGCTGGACTACGCAGGAATCCATTTTAAATGGGTTTGTTGAATCCATTTTAAATGGATTTATGTATGACATTTGATGGTTCCAATCCCATCAGACCACCTTTTGCACCAAGCACCTGCTTATGTCTAAGTGGCTGGTGCATTGTCAGGGGTGGGTGGGTTTTAATGCCTTACTAATTATATGCAAAATTATACAAAAAGTATATAATATGTATTTTATGCTATAATATGTATAAAAGAGTCAAGCCCATGCAGTACATATTTCTGCAGACATAAATGTCTAAGCATGAATATAAAAGTATTTTTATTGTTATATGCATTGTTGTATATATCAGTTTATGTGCTGGTTACTTTAGGAAACCTAGAGTGTATATAAGTATATGCTTATAATATTATACATATAATATATATAATATGTGAAAGTTGTTAGTATTTTTATCAGGACCGTAAAAAAATAATAACTTGCTTTGTGTCAAGATCAAGCAGAAAGACGGGAATTAGAAGAAATCCGTGCAGATACATTCGACAACTAGATTTTCAGAAAATTCCATCCCTCACTCTATCAGAGGCACAGGTCAGTTTTGTATTTTACCTCCACTCCAATGGTTGTACCCTAATGTACTGATTTGATCTTTCCATTATGGTGAGGACTAAACTTGAACCCTGTGTCTTTTAGGAGTGAGATCCCCCCCCACTGATCTGCTCACTCCCACTCACCCCCAACATCACAGAGGAGGAGGAAGGAGAGAAGCTCCCCCCTGGTAGAAGGATAGACCGGCAGCCACAGCAAAAGCCTCCCCAACAGGGCCAGACCGTGGAGGAGGAAGAACAGGAAGGGAGGCGAGCATCAGACTGCAGGCTGCAATGTGTGAATATCCACTTAATTCTGACCCCCACCCTAGCCTGCAGGCTGTCTCTTCCCTGCAGTGTGGCACCTCCTCTTCCTGTTCCTCCTCTGCAGCCTGTCCCTGTTCCGGGAGGCTTTTGACGTGGTAGCAGCTCTATCCTTCTAGTCGGGGAAGGCTCCTTCTCTCCTGCCTCCTCTTTCTCTGTGATGCCGGGGGCAAGAGGGGTAGAACGGATCACCTGGGGACGAATCTCAGCCCTGGTCTCTCTTGACTATAGTTTCAGTAACAGAGCAGATTTGACCCGCAACAATCTTGTTGCATGTGGCCTTATTACATTGTCCTTTGAAACTTATTATGAGTCATCCCGAAGTCCCACCCCTTCATCTGCATACTCCTGCTCTAGGTACCATTGTTTGGTTATACTACTGTGATGCTAGATTGTGACAAAGAGATGTAATCCGTGATGTGACTTCTATATATAAATGGTAAAGTTGTCCATGAGGATTTGGATTATTCATAGAAATGTCAAGACTTTTTTTCAAAAAAGGGTGGGGGAACAAGCTGAATCCTTAACTTCAATGACATTCTGTATCAAAACTTTAAAAGCATGAGGTTTTTTAAAAAAACATTTAAACATTTATTGTTTTTCAGTTTAATCCAGTAGTGCCTCTTTGTCCTTGTAATGCATAAAAAAGTATGTAGACCATACCTTCTTGGTAGCGTAGCTCTTTTTTAAGAACGCATAAATCTTGTTAGGTTTATGTCTGTGTATTTGATAAACTGAGTGGGTACATTATGCTCAATTTGTCTTCAGACTGGAATATTTATAGGCCTCATCCTGAAGTGCTAATAAGTTCCCATAAACTTGCAGGAAGTCTGAAAGAACATAATTATGTATGGATCAAACCAGCAATTTGAAGTATCATAAACCAATAAGATCAACAACAATAGATTGATTTTAATCTATACCAAGGTTGCTACTTGTGCTCTGCCAAAATGCTACATACTGTTTTTCGGAGAGCCCAGAAAACATGATGATATCTGTGTTACCTCAGCTGAAGAAAAGGTCAACTGCTCTATCACACATCTTAAGTTTTAAACCATTTCACTATTTTCACTAGTTGAGTATCAGTTTTTTAGACAGCAGCAAATGCATTTTTGTGACAAGAGACTTTATCCCTGTCAGAAAGTGATGTGCTTTTTTTGAGCTGTACATCAAAATGAAATACATTTGGTGTAATTCTCTCTTCTCAGTTGCTGGGACAGAAGAACATAATTTCATTAAATGTCATGTATCTACCTCAGAAAAGTTTGAAGAAATGCAAGATGGCGGATGGAGAAATAACCTCATAAAACGCTATTGAAAGTCAATATTGGTTGTTTAAAAAAGGCTTTCAGTGTCATTCTATCCATTGACTGATATTCATTAATAACATTCAATGAGGAAAAGCACAGATGTGAAGCTGCCTGGTCTCCAAACCTTTCTAGGACATCAGGAGAGCCTGTGAGCTCATGTGCTCATTCTCCTGCTTTCCTTCTTTCTCCTGCCCCCCTCTCTTTTACAGCTAATCATGACTAGTATTATGTCCAGACTTTTTTGCTAACCATCATTTGCTCAAATGGCAATTTTCAAATCTCCTTCTAACCATGGTTGCAATCTATGATTTGGAGATAATCACTGTTAAGTTACTGTAAATGCCAGATGTGGAATCCATTGAAAAGGAACTATCAAGAGGATTTCCTTCCATCCATCTATTCCACCACCTCAGGGCATGGATTCTTGCTATGAATGCTTTTTGCCTTAGTTCTCTGCTACATTTTCTTTAAATGTGCACATTATACATAAATAGATACATTAATTGCATTGTAATTTAGATTATTTACACATTCATTCATGTCTCACTGCTGCTGTCTTAATAGGGACCTCATTGCTTTTCTTGTTTTTAAAGTGTTGAATGTTGACTTTGTGTGTGCATAGTTGTTTATTGCTAGAGGGACCCTTGCTAAAGGGAAGCAATCCAACTGGAGGGAAGCCAGGAGGGAGCGGTGGAGGAGGAGCTGGTGGAAAGATCCATGGGATCCTCCTCCTGTTTGGGAACCACTGGCCAAGCTGAATGCAAGCTCTGTTGGGAGCCGTGCACACGAGCTGGTCGGAAAGTGCTGGCTGCAGCCAACAGGCCTCCTGGGAACTAAGCACTCCCTGTAGGCCTGAATGGGATTTTATTTTTTTTTAATTGTGCCGGCCTTATGACCGGCAGAGTTCTAAGGGAAATTGGGACCTGGGGGAGGAGTCTGAACATGAGAAGGATCTCGCGTAAATCTCCCCATGGCTCCTCTCCCACCACACCTCCGGAACACCCATTTTCAGGCTTTCTGGGGATCCATGGCATCCAGTTCACTCCAGCTCGGTGGAAAGATGAGTTGGATTGCTCCATAAGTCTCTAACATGTCTTCTCAGAAGTAAGTCCCAACTGCAGGTAAGTAAGGATGCGATTGCAACCTTAATCTGATTTCAACTGTTAATTTTTTTAAAAGAAACATCAGCCATACATGGCTTTGTGATGGACTATTAGTCACTTCATTAACTTTGTCTTTCAGGTGCCACAGAAGACTTTGTTGTTCTTGCTGAAAAAGACTAATAGGGCTACCCCTCTGGAAATACACTAACTTTGAAAGGGAACACACAGTAACTGACTTGTAAATTGGATGGCTGAGAGATGCATGTCTATCTTGTGCTACAATATAGGTACAGTATGGCGGGTTAGGGACCAGGCCCCTGCCGTAAAGCGGAAATCACCGTAAAGCAGAACCCATTGACTATAATGGGTTGCGTTGCGCGAAAATGATGCGAAAATGCTGCAAAATGCCGCAAAAGCGCAAAATCGGCTTTAAAATGGGGAATTTCTCATAATTGAAAGCCACCGCATCAGGAGAATGCCGGAAAACAGAACACCGTAAAGCGGGGCCCTACTGTAAAACATTACATATATTTCCACATCAGCAGATGACAAAATGGAAGAAAGACTGGTACAAAATAAACCAATTGCAGTGGAATGGAAAATACTAGATGACAGAGCAAATGAGTGTCAAGTGAAATGTGGCATGTTTGTACACCTCTAACACCATGGCAGGCATAATGTTAAGCCACCCATTCAGCCACCCAATTAATTTCCCAGAAGGCCTCCAAGTGATGCTAGGTCAGATCCACTGTGGGAAATTAAAAGTGTGGCTAGAATCCAGCTGCCTGTTACTGTCCTGAGCACCAGATCAGAAAAAACACACACATAATGATAGAGCAGAGCAGGCATCACCAGCAGTCTCTGTCAGCAGTCTGAGGCTTTGGCAGCTGCCAAATATGCCAAGCTCAAATGCTGGTCCTGGTTACATTCCTTCTGAGCATCACTTGACCCCTCCTTTCAACAAAGATTTCTGATCCAGCTACAGGAAAGACCAAGCACTTTCCTTTGCCAGAGTGGAACAAATCACAAGTGCAACTGTGAGCAAATGTAGAAAATGTATTAAAATTAATAAATATAATACATTAATGTATATAAATGTAAGAAAGAAAGAAAGAACTGCTGGGATGGGGGAGAGGGAAAAATAATCAGAGGTAGCACTCTTTTTCTTCCTTCCTAATGATCCCATCATTTTGTTCTACTTAGTAAATGAGAAGAACATCCCTTTTCACTTTCATTATTCATTTACCATATAGATGCAATCCAATGATTATTTAAGAAGATAGAATCTTCTTTACTTTGGTAGGAATGGATGAGGAATCCATAACACTATAGATGGCTGTTTCCATCAGAAATGTGACAAATGTGTTAGAAAATTGTCTTTCCTTTAATTAAACATTCAATAAAGGCAATAACTTAAAATGTCATGTTTTGGATGTTATGTGCTGTTTCCCTTTGATCAATCCTCCTCATATATTTGAAGGCAGACAACAAATCTTGATATATAAAGCTCTGCAGATGTAATATCGTTCTCAAAATAAAGTTGTAAGTTCTAATATGTACGGTAATGTTCACTTTTAAAAAATTCTTTTTCAACATTGTCTATTTGAAATACAATATCATGATGCTACCATGATATAATCATCATGTGCTGTGTCACAGATATTCATGGCACTCAAGCTACTATATTGCACATGCTACCATATTACACAGAACATTCACCAGAACATAGGTGTGCTGTTTAGAATGGAGATTGTATTTTCCATAGGCAGAATATTCTGATTTGAGTACTGGGAAGATGTGATTACCCCCACAACTGAAGTATTACCTTGAAGAAAGACATCTGGATCCCATTCACCAATTGAATGCCAGCTGTATGATTACTGGGGGGAAACCCTCTGGAACAGCCTCTAGTATCAGGTTGTTGTTTTTTCCTAACCATTTTTTGGTTCTGAGGACCTCCATCTGGATTTAAACAACAACAACACACACACACACTTGTCTTGAATAACTAAATTGTTTAAATTATTCACACCCAGAAATGTATTTTTAAGTAATCATATGCACTTCATACAAATGCTTTCACCCCATCCCATGCCATCCAGTTTTATTTTACAAGAATGTAGAAAGAAAATAGTGAGAAGTATTAAATAACTCTCAACATATTCAAAACTAGTCATTCACTAGTAGGCAAAAAAAACCACCCCTTGCAGTTTAAGAACATACCTATAGCCAACAGATACTTCTGTCTACAGAGCAGGGAAATTGGGCAGCTATAGGGGAGCAGGAGACCTGACCTCCTCTCTGAGATATTGTACGGTTCTACAAATTTGTAAAAATGCAAACACAATTTAGGTTGGTCTTTCACAGTCCAATCCACTTCCTGCATAGTTTGGAAGAATTTGGTAGCATGTCCCTCTCACCTGTAAACAGCCCAGATAACAGAAACAAGACATATGCTGTGCTGATCTTGTTTTAGCAGGGAAGAAGCAATTATATTAAGACAGTTGATATAGTTCAGATAGTCACTTGTTTGATTTACTTTGCAATTTTATTGAAGTTTCCCATAGTAAATTATCTTCTTTTGTTTCTGTTTCTGTGAATATGTGAAGTACAGCAACACTTTGCATAATTTACACTAAAAAAAAACCTCCAAAAGCTGTTGTGGAATAATAGCACTGGCTATTCTGCAGAATAGTCTCCAGTGGACATGAGGAGTGTCTCACTTTGCACAAGTTAAAACAGTGGGAGGTGAAATATATTCTAGCAAATTTCTAGGTGTGCTCTATGTTTTTAATTGACTGTGCCCATCCTTCCTTAAGTGGAGTGGTTTAAGCATCGATCTTGGGCAGGCCAACTTTACTTTTTCCAACAGCTGGATTCATTGCTTAAGTAGCGACATATTGTAATCAGTCTAATTTTACATCAAAGCTGCATTTTCAGATCCAACTGTTAATGCACCCAAAAAAGAAATAGAATATAACCTCCAATTTGGAACACAAAAGGCTATCTTCCATCATATGACATTGATGTCAATTCCCAGAATTCTTTGGGAAGAGGAGCTGAGTGTTCAACCACTCTGGCCACTGGAGCTCTCAGGGGAATAGGTGTCTCCTAACACCTCTCAGCACCCTTCACAAACTACACTTCTCAGGATTTTTGGGGAGAAGCCATGACTGTTTAAACTGGAATAAATGTGTGGTGTAGGTGTAGCCTCCTGATTAGCCAAGCCAAACCGCTGTCATTCTAGCTTTTAGAACACTGACAGTTGGTTCTTACTGAGCATAGACTCCAATGTTAATTTTCTTAAATTAATTAAAAATCAGCCATACATTTTTTAAACTTTTAAACTGCAGAAGATGAAGATTACATGTACTCTGTGAATGTGGCTGGTTTTTAATTAATTTCAACAAATAGTGAGACCACTGACAGAAAAAAGTCCAATAAGGGTCTGGATTTTTTTTTACTCGTGTTTTAGACATTGAACTCTGGATTCTCTCTGAGTATTTTGTGTATCACCATGAAAAGTTAGAGGGTTGTTAAGCAAGTGTTTCTGAGTTCAGGATTATAAATTTTGAAATGACCTTATGGGAAGCAATAGAATGGTATGGGGGGTATTTTCAATTTATCATGGCAGAATGTGAAAAATCCATGATGACTATAGTATACAGGCACTCTTGTGGCTGTATAATTTCATTTGTTACATTCTGTACTTGCGAACGTTTTTCCAAGTACAAAATGCACATGAACAGCACTATGATTCATTTTCTTGGGAAAACGAATGCTTGCAGGAGAGTGATTCTTAGTG
This sequence comes from Rhineura floridana, assembly GCF_030035675.1. Lineage (NCBI taxonomy): Eukaryota > Metazoa > Chordata > Lepidosauria > Squamata > Rhineuridae > Rhineura > Rhineura floridana. Next base: position 46,920,497 of record NC_084484.1, on the reverse strand, counting down.
GGCCTTCCTCTGTCACAAAAGCTGTAATTCACACATATGCCCACCAATGACACTGGCCATGTGAGAACATTCACTATGCAGATGGAAAGGGGATTGTGATTAAAGTAGCAGGCCCAGGCTTGGTGCTCACACACAGCCAGGTTGGCCACTGGCTGGAGGGCCCAGGATCTCATGCAGGGCACCAAGGGCCCTCCCGGGATAAGCACAGGTCAGCAGCAGGCAGCTCTATAGCATCAAAGTCTGTCCTGCTCAGCTTTGCGGTTGATGTGGAAAGATAAGCAGTAGGCCAGTTGTTAAGGATCTGCTCCAGTCTGTCCTGAGTTTCAGGCATGGGAGCAGGGGCAGATCTTACTGGCCTGTAGCAGCAGAAGCGAGATAATGCTGAGGGGAGGAAGCCGATGAAAAACCATGTCAGTTCTAATGTCTTCTCCAAAGTAATCCCTGCTGAATTCAGAAGGACTTCCTCCCAGGTAAATGGAGTTTGAATTGCTGCCTAAGGCTGCAATCCAATGCATGTCTACTCAGAAGTAATCTCCATTGGGTTCAATGCGGCTTACTCTCAGGTAAGTGTGTATTGGATTGCTGCCTAAGAGTGAGATGTGGAGCTTGAAAGGAAGGTAAGGTATTTCAGGTATCCTGGTCCCAAGCTATATAGGGCTTTGTACACCAAAACTAGAAACTTGAACTTGGTCTGTAAGCAAATGGCAAGCTTCCATTGTTCAGGTTCTGTACTGGGTCTTTTGTATATGAATTTGCTCTCTTCCACCCCCTCACCTCCCCACCACTTCAGTTGTATCTGGGAAGCTCCAATATTATTTTCATTTGTATCCTGCTTTTTATATAAGGAGCTCAAAGATGGTTCTTCCTCTCTCTATTTTATCCTCTCAACACCCATGTGAAGTAAGTTAGACTGATAGACAGTTACTCGCCCAAGGCCACCCAACGAGCTTCATCGCTAAGCAGGGATTTGAAACCAGGTCTGGCAGGAGATCCTAGTTATCATGTGTCTCTTTAACTTGGAAACTTGTACATTTGTAATGCCTCATAGTAACATGGCATGTTCAGAGACTAATAGCTTGTCCCTAGAAAGGCCCCTTTTTCAGTCCTTCATACAAAGCACTATATTAGTACTACAAATAACATAAAATCTCACCAGTGTTGCGTGTTTATTCTGACCTAGATGTTAAAGGCAATTCCTCTCATTATACATTTTTATGAGGGTTTCTGATGGACTGGGGCTTGTTGGAGTATTGTGTTATATCTGCATTTATATGGGTCTACAGTATCTGCAAGTTTTATTTTCTCTGCATGTAAGCCATGTGATGTGGAAGTATCCCTTAGTGTCATTTTTGTACACTATACGCACTTCTTAACATATAGGTGAATTGTAGCTGAATTATTGTGAATGCCTTTTTGCTGGAAGAAATGGAATTTTAACTTTTTAAAAATAGTATTTGTTTAAGAGTGCAGTGTTCATCTACTGTTCTGTCCTTGGTTTGACCTGGTGCTCTGATATAACACTGCCACTTGGCAACAAGGGGTTCTAAGATTAATTGTAAAATGCCTCCTAATATCTCAGCACAGTTGAGTAAGTTGTGAGTGCAGGGAAAGGGCCATTGCTGCATCTACTTTGCATGACAAATGTCCCTCAGGTATAGTCCCCAATGGCATCTCCAGGTAGGAGAGATGCCATCAGGGACTGAACTCTGGGAGAGACTCCTGCCTGAAACTCTGGAGAGCTGCTATCAGTCAGTGTAGACAGTACTGGGCTAGACGGACCAATGGTCTAACTCAGAATAAGGTAGATTTCTATATGAGAGCCAGTGTGGTGTAGTGGTTAAGGTGTTGGACTATGACCTGGGAGACCAGGGTTCGAAACCCCACAAATCCATGAAGCTCACTGGGCGACCTTGGGGCAGTCACTGCCTCTCAGCCTCATGAAAACCCTATTAATAGGGTCGCCATAAGTGTGAATCAACTTGAAGGCAGTACATTTACATTTCTATATGAGAGGAAAATCCTGGTGGAGATTGATTGATTGATTGATTAATTGATTGATTTGATTTATATCCCATCCTTCAACCCAGTAGGAGCCCAGGACGGCAAACAAAAGCACTAAAAATACTTTAAAACATCATAAAACAGACCTTAACATATATTGCAACAAAACACCTTAAAAACATATTAAAACAAAATATCTTTAAAACATCTTTTAAAAAAAAAGAAAGAAAAAGCTTTAAAAACATACTTTTTTAAAAAGCTTTAGAAACATATTAAAAAGCAATTCTAACACAGATGCAGAGTGGGATAAGGTGTCTACTTAAAAGACTGGTTGAAAGAGGAAGGTCTTTATTAGGTGCTAGGGTTGCCAGGTCTCCATTTTTTGCCCAGAGACTCCAGACTGTTGGGGTCCTCTCCAGGCCTCAGGGTGAGTCACCTTAATCTGCAGACTCTCAGTTTTCATTTTTTAAAAGAAGTTTCTACATAGTCTGGTTCACGAGATATACATCAAAATGCCACCCCCTTGCAAGTTCTGTTAAATGAACACGTAGCAGGCTGCTCTAACCCTTCCCTTTCAAGTTTGTAGCCAATTAGTGAAGTCAGGGTTATGATTGGCAAGGATTTGTTGACCTCCGCGCAGTAGTTAGACCCCACTGCAAGGCCAAAAAATGGTTGTTTTTTTCCTGCTTTTCTGAAAATCTCATAAATTGAGTAAGCATAAAGCTTTCAGTCTTTTTCTTTTTTGTGTGCAGGAGTCTAACAAGTTTAAATTTTCCTGGGCTGTTAAAGAGGGCGGTGTTTTGAAAACCTTCCCAATATGAAACTTGAATCCAATATTCACTTTTCTGGGAGTAAAGCTGCAATCCCACATACCCAAACCCCACTGAATTCAATAGGACTTACTTTTGAGTAGACATGGTTAGGATTGTGCTGTAAATTAATGGGACTTTTGAATGAACATAGCAAAGAATTGTGTTTGTGTTGTAAATCTTTTTCTCCCTCTCCAATCCTATTTTTAAAGCAATTAGGCAGGGCTTACTTAGGAATCACTGATTTTATTATGTAGGAAACTAAAACTGATATTTTTTTAAAAAATGTTCTGCAATGACCAACTGGTTTTGACAATAAACTATTATATTATGTGTATCTTTACATCTTCAATGTGTATGTGTATGTGTGGAGTCTTTCCAACAACCCTGTGAGGTAGGGTTGGTGATTGGAAACCAAGGCAGCTCACAATAAAAAAATTAATCCCTTTAAAATCCAATAACCATAAAAACAAGCATAAACAGTTGCAAAACAGCTTAATTTGCAAAACAGTTGCAAAACAGCATGAATCTGAATTTTGGGTTGGGTGAGTGAAGTTCCCTATCATCTGAGGTTGCAGTTTTGTAAACACTTCCCTGTTTGAGAAAGCCCCATTGAATGCATTGGGACTTGCTTCTGAGTAAACATGCCTAGGGTTACACTATAAATAACTTTACAGGTTGTGTAAATAATAAACATCTTTGACAGTCATGCTTACATAAATATTTCTTCATCCTATGTCCTGATAAGTATTTGATTTCACACTATGGTTATTTCCTCTACATTTTAAGTGTGCCCTTCTTCCTTGGGATGGTCATGGTTCTGTTGTTTTCATCTTGAGAGGCAGATTAGGCTGAGAGATGATGAGTAGCCCATGGTCACCCAGTAAACTTTACAGCTCATTTCCATTTTAAAAAAATTAATTAAAATGATTTTCCTAGAGGCAAAGTTTATGAAGTAGATCCACACAATACATTTAAAGCACATCCAACTCACATTTAAAATGCATGACTTCTGCCAAAGAATCCAAGAAATGTAGTTTCCCCCTCACAGTTATAGTTCCCACCAACCTTAACAAACTACAGTTCCCATGATGCTGTGGTGGGATTCATGTACTTCAAATGTGTGTTGAATGTGTTTTAAATGCATGGTGTGGATCTGCCCTAGGTATGTTATCCATTCATTAGTGAACTGAAAAGAACAATTTTAAAAGATATTTTTTTAAAACAGGGGAAGCACTGTAGCTCAGTGGTAGGACATATGCTTTGAGGGCAAGTGTCAAAAATTAAATCTCTGGAAGAGACTATTGCCTGGAATCCTGGACAGTCAATGCTAGTCCATGTCATGTATTGAGCTAGACGATACTAAATGGCCTGAGTCAGTATAAGGCAGATTCCTTTCTTCCTAAAAGTAGAAAGAGACCCAAGGGCTACAGTGATTCCAAAATTTATTTCTGTATTTTATTTACAACATTTATATACCACTTTATTGTAAGAAATCTCAAAGTGGTTTACGGAAGGAATTGAAAATGGAAATGGACTGCCTTCAAGTCAATCCCGATTTATGGCAACCCTACGAATAGGGTTTTCATGGTAAGCGGTATTCAGAGGTGGTTTTACAACACAATTATTGGCAAAAACAGTTAAAGATAGGTATTTAAAAACATTCAAAATAATAACTCCAACAATGAATTAAAAACAGATAAAAAGCACAATAGCTTCTACATGCCTGGGTTGTTGTTGTTGTTAGTTGCCTTCAGGTCAGTTACGACTTTTGGCAACCCTATGAATCAGTGACCTCCAATAGCATCTGTTATAAACCACCCTGTTCAAATCTTGTAAGTTAAGGCCTGTAGCTTCCTTTATGGAATCAATCCATCTCTTATTTGGTCTTCCTCATTTTCTACTCCATTCTGGTTTTCCCAGGATTATTGTCTTTTCTAATGAATCATGTCTTCTCATTATGTGTCCAAAGTATGATAACCTGAGTTTCATCATTTTAGCTTATAATGGTAGTTCTGGTTTAATTTGTTCTAACACCCAAACTCATGCCGAGTATTGTAGTCTTGATGCATTCCATTCCTTGCTTGACTATTTCTAACTTTTCCCAGTTCATGCTTTTCACATTCCATGTTCCTATTGTGTACATTGTACAATGCCAGACTCTCTTTTTGCATCTGTGCGCATAAGCCTCTGGGCTTCCTTTCGGCTTTGATGCAGTGGTGTCATTAGTCACAGCGCTACTTGTACACATCCGTTGTTCTTCCCCAGTGCTATATGACCTGGGGGTCTCATCTTCCAGCACAATCTCATGTTGCATTTTGCACATTCTGCTCATAGGGGTTTCATGGTAGAAGTATTCAGAGGTGGTTTACCATTACCTTCCTCTGAGTTTAGATGCATCTTAGTCTGGTGTCTCAGGTTTGACCATTCTGCCTTGGGTGCCCCTGCTAGGAGTCTAGCCTCTTGGTCTAGACTCCTAACGGCATTGGTCTCAGCTTCTTCGACACTTTCAAACCCCCTCACCATGTTAAGATGTGCATCCTATAGGAGGACATGCCTGGTAGGCTTGCCTAAACAAAAATGTTTTTAGCAGGTGCTGAAAAGAGTACAATGAAGGTGTCTGCCTAATGTCAATAGGCAGAGAGTTCTAAAGCATAGGTGCTGCCACACTTAAGGATCAATTTCTTACAAGAGCAGAACAAGTACTATGTGGCACCTGTAACATGGAAAGCACATCTTGAACTTGGCCTGGTAGCAAATCAGCAACCAGTGCAGATTTCAGAGCAGAGGTATTATGTGCTGATAGGGTCTCCCTCATGTCAGGAATCGTGCCACAGCATTTTGCACTAACTGTAGCCCCCGGTTCAGGCTGTGCTTCATTGGAATTTCTGTGACCTTGGCTGACTGGCTGCCAGGATTTTTTGGTTTTGATTTTTTGTTAGGAATCCTGACTGGTTGTGGGATGCTGAGTTTTCTGTCTTACTCATAGGAATCTTGTTGTGGTTGGTATGGTATTGCATTTAGGAAATCATCACTGCCTTTTGCTTTTCTTTTTCTATTTGCATTTCATTTATCTCTGACCTTACTCCCTTACATCCATAGCAGCAACAACAGTGGTTCCATGTGCTCAGCTCAACCCCCATAAACCCACTGTTGATGCACCTTGTTGTAGCATGATGGTTTGTTTCTTGCCCAGTAGTGCTAAAAGAGAATTCACATTCTGGGAAGTGTGGCTTAAATTGCTGTTGTTCCCAAGCTACTGTCTGTGAAAGTAGACCAAACAATGTGTGTTTTCTCTCTGTCAATTACTAGTCACTGGAATTGGGTTGGGTGTCAAAGTGAGTGTATAGCAGCCCACAAAGTAGGCAGGAAAGAGTAGAGAATCTTCTTAACTCTTAATCATTTCTCAGACCTCTTTCTTAAGTGAAGGATCAAATCTGTAAAGATGTCTGGAGCAGCCATGTTAAAAGGTAGGGACTGGGCATTCTAGGCAGGCGGTTGCCAGCCCTCCTTGGATATGGATATCTTTGCAGAGGATCCGTAGTCAAGCTTTACCAACAGTACAATCCAAACCATATCTACTCAGAATTATGGGGCTTTGTCCCTTAATGTGTTTAGAATTGCAGCCTTCAGGGTCATCCATCTTTATTCCTGAGTGCTACCATCTAACATCTCCACTAGGCTCCTTTCTTCTTACATTGGCCTTCTGGTGACTGGCCTGAGGCACTTAAACCCTTCTTTCCAGAAGCAAGAAGGCTCAATTAAATGTTCCCTCCCCAGTTTCCATCATTTAGCTAAGATTTCTATGTTAATTTCCAATCAGAATTTTTTTTTGAATTGTATGCTTCAAGCAACTGTATCTGATCCTTAATATATTATGCTTAATGACATCACCAGGGTCCACCCCATGACATCACTCAGGCCTACTCCTATGACATCACTAGGGCCCACCCCTGAAATCTCAGGGTTTGGGATACTTCTGACCTGGCAACTCTAGTAGGCACCGGAAGGATAACAGAGATGATGCCAGTCTAATATTTAAGGGGAGGGAATTCCAAAGTGTAGGTTCCACTACACTAAATGTCTGCTTCCTGTGTTGTGCAGAATGCGCCTCCTGATAAAATGGTATCTGCAGGAGGCCCTCATCTGCAGAGTGTAGTGATCGACTGGGTATATAAGGGGTAAGACAGTCTTTCAGGTTGAAATAATTGAAATGTTTATTTGAAGTGCTTTTTTCAAAGATCTTTGCAATTGACAGAAGAGGATGGATTCAGCCCCCCTATATACACGTTTTTGTCTGTGAAAACATTAAATTACAGAAGTCAACAGAAACAGCAAAAAATGAGAATTGTTTCTCAGTACGCTATGTGGAAGATCCCATGCTCTGATACTATTCATATTAACTGCCTATCATTAACATGGTAAAATAGAATAAATTCTTAGGAGCTGAGGCCTACAAAATAGGTAAATGTACCCCAACAAATTAAAATAAATCAAATTTTTGTATTATTATTTTACAAGAAGGGGTTGCAATATTGGTGAAGATTTGTTTTCTTTAAAAGGGGTGGGGTTACAAAAAGGGAGGGATGTGGTTTGAGGGGGAAAGGGAGGGAACAAAGTCCCATTGACACCCTGTGCTCGAGAGCCCCCAGAAACCTAGAGCCAGTTCTGGGCAGGCCTCACCTCCTCCAGACATTTATCAGTGCCCAGATGGTATATACCAGTCTTCCCTAACCTGATGCCCTTGAGATGCTGTTGGACTACAACTCCCATCATCCTTGACATAAGAACATAAGTAGAAGCCTGCTGGATGAGGCCAAAGTCTACCACCCTGTTCTCACAGTGGGCAACCAAACACCTATGGGAAGCCTGCAAGCAGGATCTGAGTGCAACAATATCTCCTCATTTGTGATTCCCATCAACTGGTATTCAGAGGCATTCGGCCTCCAGCAGTGCAGGTAGCCTTATCCTCCATGACCCCTGGCTATGCTGGCTAGGGCTGGCATGAGGTAGATTCCAGCACCATCTGAATGACACTAGGTTGAGGAATGCTGGGGTACATAGTGGCCTGCATATACAGGTGGGAAATGTGTAAGCAGTATTCTGGAAAAACAATTCTCCTAATCACAGAATTCCAGATTTTGCAGATAGGGCTGCTATGCACATGTTCCAACCAACATATGGAGGCTGAGCACAGCCAGTGGCACATTCACAATCCCAGGTTCCACATATAAAGTAGAACTCCGCTCTATAGGGTTACAGTCATATACCATTCATTTGAATTTTGTACTCAATGACAGAAATGC